>NC_080019.1:84617001-85244251 GCF_030020395.1 Manis pentadactyla
AAAGACCGTCTCTTCAACAGATGGTGCTGGCAAAAACAGGGCAGCTACATGTAAGAGAATGAAACTGGATCACTGTCTAACCCCACACACAACTGCAAGTCTGAAATGGACCAAAGGCCTGACTGTCAGTCATGAAACCATAAGCCTCTTAGAGAAAAACACAGGCAGCAATCTCTTGGACATAAACACAAGCGACCTCTTCATGGACATATCTCCCCGGGCAAGGGAAACAAAAGCAAAAATGAACGAGGGGGACTACACCAAGCTGAAAAGCCTCTGTACAGCAAAGGACACCATCGATAGAACAAAGAGTTCTCCTGCAGTAAGGGAGAATATACCCATCAGTGAGAGATCCGCTCAAGGATTGACATCCAAAACTACATAAAGAGCCCACATACCTCAGCAGACAGAAAGCAGATACTCCAATCCAGAAATGGGCAGAGGACCTGAGCAGACACTTCTCCAAAGAAGAAAGCCAAGTGGCCGACAGGCACATGAAAAGATGCTCCACGTGGCTCATCGTCGGAGAAATGCAAATTAAAACCACCACGGGATATCACCTCACACCGGTCAGGATGGCCGCCATCCGGGAGACCCACAACAGACGTTGGCAAGGTGAGGGAGAGAGGGGAACCCTCCTGCGCTGCTGGTGGGAACCGAAGTCAGTTCGTCCGTTGTGGAAAGCAGTGTGGAGGTTCCTCGAAGAGCTCAAAATGGGAATACCATTTGACCCAGGAATTCCACTTCTGGGAATGTACCCTAAGAACGCAGCAGCCCGGTTGGAAAAAGACAGATGCACCCCTATGTTAATGGCAGCACGATCCACAGTAGACAAGAAATGGCAATGTCCGTCAGTAGAGGAATGCATGAAGAAGACGTGGTACATATACATAATGGAATATTACTCAGCCAAAATAAAAAAACACATCCTACCATTTGCCACAACATGGATGGAGCTAGAGGGTATTGTGCTCAGTGAAATAAGCCAGGCGGAGAAAGACAAGCTCCAAATGATTTCACTCATGTGTGGAGTATAAGATCAAAGAAAAACTGAAGGAACAAAACAGCAGCAGAATCACAGAACCCAAGAATGGACTAACAGTTAACAAAGGGAAAGGGCCTGGGGAGGATGCGTGCAAAGGGAGGGATAAGGGTGGGGAAAAGAACGGGGGCCTTACGATTAGGTTTTATAATGGGGGGGGGGGGCATAGGGAGAGCTGTGCGACACAGAGAAGACACGTAGTGATTCTACAGCATCTCACTACGCTGATGTACAGTGACTGTCATCGGGTTTGTGGGGGGGGCTTGGTGAAGGGGGGAGTCTAGTAAACATAATGTTCTTCGTGTAATTGTAGATTAATGATAACAAAATGAATAAAAATAAAAAAATAAAAGTGAGAAAATAAAAATGGTTTCCCAGTTTACCGTGTTGTGTTCTTTATATACCAGACACAGGACCCAAAACGAGACCAAAGAGAAAATCTGGGCTGTTAGGCCCGGTCCGAATGTGGGATGTTCCTATGCTGAAACCTGGTGGTCCCTCGCCTACGCTTTCTGGGAAGCAAAGAATGAACCTGCCTGCTACCTAGAAAGGGAAGTCATGCGGCCGGACCCTTCCTCAGAATCTGTCACCTGCCTGGCTGGCCATGGCGGAGAAAGCATGTCTGGCTCCAGGCCTCCCAGAGAAGATGGGAAGGCCCGGGGCGAGGGCGGGCCGTGTGCCACGGCAGAGCTGGCCTCCGGGACCGCGGAGGGCACAGCATTGGCCACCGCACCCCGGATGCTGAGCGCGGGCAGAGCCGGCACCCGGGCGGGCTGAGCTATGACAGACGCGGGCACTGCGGCCCTGAACGGTCTGCATGGCAGTCTCGCTGGCCCAAACAGCTGCACGGCCCGCGGCTGGCAGTCCTGGGGGCAAGGGATTCTACTGGGGTGGGCATTGCGGCCACGCCCTGTGACCTTTGGCCAGGGTCTCCTGTGGGCGGGGCTGGTGTGCTCATGGGGGTGGGGGCCCCGTGATGCGTTCCCCCTGGGTGACATCACGGTTGCCCAGGCTCCTATGTGATGCGTCCCCTGGCTGACCAATCAGAGGTTACCCTAGCTGGGCAGATCAGTGCGAGCTTGGCCAGAGAAGGAGTTAGAAGCTCTCCCTAGCTTCATACGCTATTCTCATGCCTGCCTCAAACGAAGGACTTACTGACACGAAACCGCCCTCGTGGGCCGCTATCGTACGGCCCCCACCGGCCCGACGCACGGCCGTGGAGATCTTCACAACCGCTGGGCTCGGGCCGGACTCTGACGCGGAGGACGAACCTATGGACACACCACCACCAGCCCGGGCCATCGTCTTCCGGTCCCCACCGGCCCCACAGCAGGCCCTGGGTATCATCACAACCGCCGGCCCGGAGCCGGACTCGGACGCGGAGGACGAACCTATGGACACAACACCACCCGCCCGGGCCATCGTCTTCCGGTCCCCACCGGCCAAACGCCGGGCCGTGGGCATCAACACACCCGCGGGCCTGGGGCCGGAATCTGACGCGGAGGACGAACCTATGGACACAACACCACCCGACCTGGCCATCGTCTTCCGGTCCCCACCGGCCCCACAGCAGGCCCTGGGTATCATCACAACCGCCGGCCTGGAGCCGGACTCGGACGTGGAGGACCAACCTATGGACACAACACCACGCGCCCGGGCCGTCGTCTTCCGGTCCCCACCGGTCAAACGCAGGGCCGTGGACATCATCACATCTGCCGGCCTGGGGCTGGAATCTGACGTGGAGGACGATCCTATGGACACACCACCACCCGCCCGGGCCATCGTCTTCCGGTCCCCACCGGCCAAACGACGCGCCGTGGGCATCATCACTCTCGCAGGCCTGGGGCCGGAATCTGACGCGGAGGACGAACCTATGGACACAACACCACCCGCCCGGGCCATCGTCTTCCAGTACCCACAGGCCCCACGTCAGGCCGTGGGCATCATCACGTCCGCCGGCCTGGGGCCAGACAATGATTCGGAGGATGAACCTACGGACACTACACCACCATCCAGGGCCATCGTCTTCCGGTCCCCACCGGCCAAACGCCGGGCCGTGGGCAACATCACATCCGCCGGCCTGGGGCCGGACAGTGATGCGGAGAACGAACGTATGGACACTACACCACCATCCCGGGCCATCGTGTTCCGGTCCCCCCCATCGGCCAAAAGCCGGGCCGTGGGCATCATCACATCCTCCGGCCTGGGGCCGGACTCTGACGCGGAGGACGAACCTATGGACACACCACCACCAGCCCGGGCCATCGTCTTCCGGTCCCCACCGGCCCCACAGCAGGCCCTGGGTATCATCACAACCGCCGGCCTGGAGCCGGACTCGGACGTGGAGGACCAACCTATGGACACAACACCACGCGCCCGGGCCATCGTCTTCCGGTCCCCACCGGCCAAACGCAGGGCCGTGGACATCATCACATCTGCCGGCCTGGGGCCGGAATCTCACACGGAGGACGAACCTGTGGACACACCACCACCCGCCCGGGCCATCGTCTTCCGGTCCCCACCGGCCCCACGCCAGGCCGTGGGCATCATCACATCCTCTGGCCTGGGGCTGGACTCTGACGGGGAGGACGAACCTATGGACACAACACCACCCGACCGGGCCGTCGTCTTACGGTCCCCACCGGCCAAACGCAGGGCCGTGGACTTCATCATATCTGCCGGCCTGGGGCTGGAATCTGACGCGGAGGACGATCCTATGGACACACCACCACCCGCCCGGGCCATCGTCTTCCGGTCCCCACCGGCCAAACGACGCGCCGTGGGCATCATCACTCCCGCAGGCCTGGGGCCGGAATCTGACGCGGAGGACGAACCTATGGACACAACACCACCTGCCCGGGCCATCGTCTTCCGGTCCCCACCGGCCCCAAGCCAGGCCGTGCGCATCATCACATCCTCCGGCCTGGGGCCGGACTCCGACGGGGAGGACGAACCTATGGACACAACACCACCCGACCGGGCCCTGGGTATCATCACGACCGCCGGCCTGGAGCCGGACTCGGAC
Source organism: Manis pentadactyla (assembly GCF_030020395.1). Lineage (NCBI taxonomy): Eukaryota > Metazoa > Chordata > Mammalia > Pholidota > Manidae > Manis > Manis pentadactyla. The sequence continues at coordinate 84,621,069 of NC_080019.1, forward strand.
GTGGAGGACCAACCTATGGACACAACACCACGCGCCCGGGCCGTCGTCTTCCGGTCCCCACCGGCCAAACGCAGGGCCGTGGACATCATCACATCTGCCGGCCTGAGGCCGGAATCTGACGCGGAGGACGAACCTATGGACACAACACCACCCGCCCGGGCCATCGTCTTCCGGTCCCCACCTGCCCCACGCCAAGCCGTGGGCTTCATCACCGCCGCCGGCCTCCTGCCCCCCTCCCATAACATCCTCACGGGCCCCAAACGATGCCGCACGTGGCACCACTGCCGGAGTCAGCCCTACCCCCGACCATGGTGAAGGGCTGGGCACACCACCCCCCTCGAGGCCATCTAGAGCCCCCCTCCCCCTGCCCCAGACAAGGCCTATGTTCATATTCTACTATCCATTAAAATCTTTCCCAAATTTGGTGTGTGTGTGTGTATTATATATTCCCACTAAACCCTGTTCTTGCTAATATGCCTCTGCTCTGTTTACTCTTTCACTCAGCTGCAGAGGAAGGACTCACAGACATGAGTGACGATGTTTTGTGCCACACCTAAAGATGCAACGTGTCCCATGCCCCAGTGACTGGGACGTGGAAGTAGCTGTGCATGCTCAACGCGAGGTCTGCGTGCTGAGCGTTTAAGGGATGACAACCCAGGGGGAGGCAAGTCCAGAGGAGGGAGATGGGGTTGGCTTACGAGGCCCCTTCCCTCTTCTCTGCTACTGCTCTGAGCTCGCCACAGGCTAGGGAATTCCTGCTGTGACACACAGAACCTCTCTGTTCATTCTGGTTTCGAAACATGTTTAGTTCTGTGTGTGTGTGTGTGTGTGTTGTGTGTGTGTGTGTGCGCGCGCGCGCAAGTGAGCGTGTACCACTGTCCCTATCGGTCTAAAAGTAACAAAGGGACATGTGATAGAGCGAACAGGTTGCAAACAGTGACGAGAAAGGGTAAACTTTTCCACTAGCCTCTGGGGATTTCCTTGGCAAGTGTTTCTATACAATTTTAGAAAGATTTTGCTGGAAATGTCACTGGGACCACTCTGAACCATCACGGTAGTTAAGGTAATAAGCCAGGACGGGAGAGCAGCAAAGAGCACCCACAGTGTGTCTCCTATGTATCAGGCCAAGGGGTACAGGCTTTACTTCTACCACCTCACTTCATCTCACCATGACTGACGTGGGATGACCTTACGCACCACCTTCATCCATGAGCAAAATGTTACCTCAGAATCACTTCCCTTAACCGAAAGTAAATAAATGCAAGGACACAAACATTCCTAGAATTCCGGCCACCACCACCCAACACTTTACGCTCAGCATCCTTTTCAATCCAAGAGAAACATAGCTCTAAATGCTATACTATTCCATTTCAGATAGACCTCACTCCCATCTAAATGCCTAAATGCACTGACACTCCACCTACACCTTGATAGCAGAGGGGAGCAGTTTCCCCAGGAGCTAGCTGGCCTGCCACCTCAGCGAGCCCATGGGCCACTAGCCCACAGCAGCCCTGCGTGTCCCCGAAAGGTGGCTCACTTAACCTGTGACTACACGTGCTCTCTTGGGAGACGGGCCGCCAAGCAGGGCCACCGAGGTGACATCGGCGCGCAGGCACAAAGACCACCTACTGGGCATGCACCTGCCTCAGCGCCAGCAGGCCAGCCGGGGTGCCCCGTGTGGGGCCTCGGATCTGCCCCGCAGCTCACGCAGCCACCCCAGCAGGGCCAGCCCCGGGGCAGAGCACCCGGAGGGTCCCCGCCCGCACCGGTTAGAGAGTCCAGGTGGCCACCTACCCCCAGCGGACTTGTGCCACCTACCCTGATGTTCCAACCCATGGCCACTCCTCTCAAGACCCAAAGACACAGCTAACTCACAGAAACAAACACAAGGAATCAAGAATGAGAAGGAGACAGAGGAATCACTGTGCGCCTAGTGACGGTATGTTGATAAAAATGGGCAAAATAAGTAAATAAGTAGATGCATTAGGTAGATGGATACATTAGATGAGACTGATAGATAGAATGATAGATTAGACAGACAGATTAGACAGATGATAGATTAGGTGGACAGATGACAGAGACACCTACAGACACATACAGATAGATGATAGGTAGACAGATTGATAAGATGATAGACTAGGTAGATGATAGATGCATTAGATAGATTAGATAGATGATATAGATTCATATAGATTAGCTAGACTCATTGATACAGATACATACAGATGATAGATAATAGACAGATAGGTGATAGATTAGGTAGTTTGGATAGACAGACACATAGATGACAGTAGATAGATTAGATAGATAGATAGATAGATAGATAGATAGATACACAGACAGACAGACAGACAGACAGATAGGAAAGCATAATACTAAACAAAGCTATAGCTCATAACCAGGAGAGCAACGGTGAAAGCACAGAGAAGAACTACAAACACAAAGAAGAAAGAAATCAAGTTTAGGAAGTGCACTAAGGACACAGCTATCAATTATCACACTAAAGGGAAAGACTTTAAATGCTCCAATCGAAAAGACACAGGGTTGAATGAATGGATGAATACTCAAGACCACCTACGTGCTCCCTTACAGGAGGCTCACTTGAGATCCAAGCACACAGACAAACTACAAGTTGAAGGGGTGGGAAAACGTACCCTACAGAAGTCAGAAGTGAAACTGAAAAAGAAAAAGAAAAAAACTTTAAAGATGGCTTGGTAGGATTAAAGACGGCAGGCAGCATGCGAGGGGAGGCAGAAACCTCCTCCGAAAACCACATACATACATACAGTATGGGAATATGACCACTACACCAGATCCTGGAAGAGAAGCAGGAAAGAAGGCTGCCGCGGCAGGCCGTCACCTCAAGGTGGAGGGTGATGTACCAAGGCCGTGATCCAGAGGGACCCCGCAAGCACTTACTTCTTCCTGCACCCGAGCTCAGCGGAGGGAGGAAGAGAAACGGAGCCGGGGAGGCGGGTGGAGGCCCAGGACTGCTGAACACCCAGCCCTGCAGATCTGCTCTGGGAGCACGAACCTACCTTACAGGATGCTCTGGAGGATCGGTGGGGTCGGAAAGCGAAGACGGGCGGAATACTTCGAGAGACTTGACATTGCTGCCACTTGCGGAACACAGGGATCCACATCCGGCCGCTGTGGGACAAAAGAAAGGCGGGCAGTCTGAGAGGCTTCGTAACAGCGAGAGAGCCGCTAAAGGGGCAAGGGTTGCACAGAGCTTGCTTGCCGCTCAGAAGAAAGCACAGGTGCGCAAAACTGTCCCGGTGCACTCTGCCCAGCAGGTGGGGGAACTTTTAGGAGCTCCGGGCGCTCCAGACCCCTGGCTGGCTACGCAGCTCCAAGGCGCCCCCACCATGATATGACTGATACACAACACGGCCAGCTGCACCTTCCTCCCCAACAGCACCGGCTCGCAAACCGGCTGCCCCCTCCATCGCACCGGGCCAGTGACGGGACGGCCCCACCTACGGCAGCTACAGGTGCAAAGCACAGAGGCTTCTCCCTGCGTGCTCCGCAAACTGGCCCCGGCAGTGGAGACAGGCACTGCGGCCGGGAAGCAGGAAAGACCTCTTTCCTCCTGCGGGCACCAGCACCGCTCCTCTGTGACCCCTGCCTGCCATCACCCCAAGGGCTGAGCAGCTCCAGAGAGAAAAGCTTCTGGGCGCTAGAGGGTGCCACCTACAAATAGGAAACGTCAAAGTCAAAGGAACCTGGTAACTGGACTCGAGCAATCTTCGTGAAAGGGATCTCAACATAAAAATCAGAAACATGCTCATGGAGCTACAGCAAAAAATTGCCCCTGTCTCTTGAGCATAATTACCTCTCTCTCTCTCTCCCTCTCTCTCTCTCTCCCGCCCCCCCACCTCTCTCTTTACCAGCAGCACTTTTGAGGCCTTGTTCTGAGAAGGATGCTGGGACAGCCCAGCAGGAACGGGCAGAGCGCTCAGATCCACCCCGGCCGCTGTCAGGGCAGTCCCACACGGGGTCTGACCGAACTGCAATGGGGGGACGCCGCACGTGTAAATCCACAGGAGATAAACAGTGCCGCATGCTAAGCCTTCCCATGAATGGCTAGTGGCTAGGTGGCACCACCGATACCAGGTGATGTCCACATCCCGGGCCTTATCTCCGTGGCAACCTTTTCTCCCTATGAACCTTGAAAGCAGCACATGGAAAGATACTATCAGTCTCCACCATCTCACTTCTCAGCTTAGGCCCGATGTTCCTGCATCACATCTTCTCCTCTGCATTCCAGTTTTCTCGACGGGTTGGTGTCCTGGGAAAAAAAAAGAAAAATTTGAGTAAGAATTTGAATGAAATGGGAGGGGCATACCATTCTGTTTAAAACATCAGAAGAAGAACAAAGACACCCTATAGAACGGGAGGATATATCCATAGATGACATATCCGATCAGGGGCTGCCAACTAAAATACGTCTTAAGTGCTCAGGCGCCTCCACACGCAAAAAGCAAATAAAACCAATCCAAAATGGGCAGAGGACCTGAGCAGACACTTCTCCAAAGAAGAAAGCCAAGTGGCCGACAGGCACATGAAAAGATGCTCCACGTGGCTCATCGTCGGAGAAATGCAAATTAAAACCACCACGGGATATCACCTCACACCGGTCAGGATGGCCGCCATCCGGGAGACCCACAACAGACGTTGGCAAGGTGAGGGAGAGAGGGGAACCCTCCTGCGCTGCTGGTGGGAACCGAAGTCAGTTCGTCCGTTGTGGAAAGCAGTGTGGAGATTCCTCGAAGAGCTCAAAATGGGAATACCATTTGACCCAGGAATTCCACTTCTGGGAATGTACCCTAAGAACGCAGCAGCCCGGTTGGAAAAAGACAGATGCACCCCTATGTTAATGGCAGCACGATCCACAGTAGACAAGAAATGGCAATGTCCGTCAGTAGAGGAATGCATGAAGAAGACGTGGTACATAAAGAAAAAGGAGGACAGAAACCACATGCTCATCTCCACAGACGCTGAAAAAGCGTCTGACAAAACTCAACATCCACTCACGGTAAAAACCCTCAGCAAAACGGGTCAGGAGGGCAAGTACCTCAACATAGTAAAAAGGCCACATGTGATAAACCCACAGCCAACATCACACTGAACAGTGAGAAGCTGAAAGCTTTTCCTCTGAGATCAGGAACAAGGCAGGGATGCCCACTCTCACCACTCTTCTTCAACACAGTACTGGAGGCACTGGCCACAGTGAGTAGACGAAACAAAGAAATACAAGGAATCCAGATTGGTAAAGAAGAAGTCAAACTGTCACTATTTGCAGATGACATGATGCTGGACCGTAAAAAAAAAAAAACAAAAGACAAAAAAACAACAACCCCGAAAGACTCCACTCCAGAACTGCTAGAACTGATACCGGAACACAGCAGAGCTGCAGGACACAAAGTGAACACACAGAAATCTGTGGCTTTCCCATACACTAACGGTGAACTGAATAGAAAGGGAAATCAGGAACACCACTCCATTCACAACTGCATCAAAAAGAATAAAACACCTAGGCATAAACCGAACCAAGGCAGTGAAACACCGAAACCCTGACACCTATACGACACCCTTCACGGGAGTTAAAGGGGACACTAACAAATGGAAACTCACCCCGTGCTCTGGGCTAGGAACAATTAATATCATCAAAATGGCCATCCTGCCCAAAGCAATATACAGATTTGATGCAATCCCGATCAAATAACCAACTGCATTCTTCAACGAACTGGAACAAGTAGTTCAAAAATTCACATGGAAACACCAAAGACCCCAAATGAATAGCCAAAGCGGTCCTGAGAAGGAAGAATCAAGTGGGGGGTGGGGGGGTGGGGGGGGGTGGATCTCGGTCCCCAACCTCAAGCTCTACTACAAAGCCACAGTCATCAAGACAGTTTGGCACTGGCACAAGAGGGAGCCACAGACCAGTGGAACTGAACAGAGACTCCAGGCAGTAACCCAAACATATATGGTCAATCAATGCACGATAAAGGGACCGTGGACATACAATGGGGAAAAGACCGTCTCTTCAACAGATGGTGCTGGCAAAAACAGGGCAGCTACATGTAAGAGAATGAAACTGGATCACTGTCTAACCCCACACACAACTGCAAGTCTGAAATGGACCAAAGGCCTGACTGTCAGTCATGAAACCATAAGCCTCTTAGAGAAAAACACAGGCAGCAATCTCTTGGACATAAACACAAGCGACCTCTTCATGGACATATCTCCCCGGGCAAGGGAAACAAAAGCAAAAATGAACGAGGGGGACTACACCAAGCTGAAAAGCCTCTGTACAGCAAAGGACACCATCGATAGAACAAAGAGTTCTCCTGCAGTAAGGGAGAATATACCCATCAGTGAGAGATCCGCTCAAGGATTGACATCCAAAACTACATAAAGAGCCCACATACCTCAGCAGACAGAAAGCAGATACTCCAATCCAGAAATGGGCAGAGGACCTGAGCAGACACTTCTCCAAAGAAGAAAGCCAAGTGGCCGACAGGCACATGAAAAGATGCTCCACGTGGCTCATCGTCGGAGAAATGCAAATTAAAACCACCACGGGATATCACCTCACACCGGTCAGGATGGCCGCCATCCGGGAGACCCACAACAGACGTTGGCAAGGTGAGGGAGAGAGGGGAACCCTCCTGCGCTGCTGGTGGGAACCGAAGTCAGTTCGTCCGTTGTGGAAAGCAGTGTGGAGGTTCCTCGAAGAGCTCAAAATGGGAATACCATTTGACCCAGGAATTCCACTTCTGGGAATGTACCCTAAGAACGCAGCAGCCCGGTTGGAAAAAGACAGATGCACCCCTATGTTAATGGCAGCACGATCCACAGTAGACAAGAAATGGCAATGTCCGTCAGTAGAGGAATGCATGAAGAAGACGTGGTACATATACATAATGGAATATTACTCAGCCAAAATAAAAAAACACATCCTACCATTTGCCACAACATGGATGGAGCTAGAGGGTATTGTGCTCAGTGAAATAAGCCAGGCGGAGAAAGACAAGCTCCAAATGATTTCACTCATGTGTGGAGTATAAGATCAAAGAAAAACTGAAGGAACAAAACAGCAGCAGAATCACAGAACCCAAGAATGGACTAACAGTTAACAAAGGGAAAGGGCCTGGGGAGGATGCGTGCAAAGGGAGGGATAAGGGTGGGGAAAAGAACGGGGGCCTTACGATTAGGTTTTATAATGGGGGGGGGGGGGCATAGGGAGAGCTGTGCGACACAGAGAAGACACGTAGTGATTCTACAGCATCTCACTACGCTGATGTACAGTGACTGTCATCGGGTTTGTGGGGGGGGCTTGGTGAAGGGGGGAGTCTAGTAAACATAATGTTCTTCGTGTAATTGTAGATTAATGATAACAAAATGAATAAAAATAAAAAAATAAAAGTGAGAAAATAAAAATGGTTTCCCAGTTTACCGTGTTGTGTTCTTTATATACCAGACACAGGACCCAAAACGAGACCAAAGAGAAAATCTGGGCTGTTAGGCCCGGTCCGAATGTGGGATGTTCCTATGCTGAAACCTGGTGGTCCCTCGCCTACGCTTTCTGGGAAGCAAAGAATGAACCTGCCTGCTACCTAGAAAGGGAAGTCATGCGGCCGGACCCTTCCTCAGAATCTGTCACCTGCCTGGCTGGCCATGGCGGAGAAAGCATGTCTGGCTCCAGGCCTCCCAGAGAAGATGGGAAGGCCCGGGGCGAGGGCGGGCCGTGTGCCACGGCAGAGCTGGCCTCCGGGACCGCGGAGGGCACAGCATTGGCCACCGCACCCCGGATGCTGAGCGCGGGCAGAGCCGGCACCCGGGCGGGCTGAGCTATGACAGACGCGGGCACTGCGGCCCTGAACGGTCTGCATGGCGGTCTCGCTGGCCCAAACAGCTGCACGGCCCGCGGCTGGCAGTCCTGGGGGCAAGGGATTCTACTGGGGTGGGCATTGCGGCCACGCCCTGTGACCTTTGGCCAGGGTCTCCTGTGGGCGGGGCTGGTGTGCTCATGGGGGTGGGGGCCCCGTGATGCGTTCCCCCTGGGTGACATCACGGTTGCCCAGGCTCCTATGTGATGCGTCCCCTGGCTGACCAATCAGAGGTTACCCTAGCTGGGCAGATCAGTGCGAGCTTGGCCAGAGAAGGAGTTAGAAGCTCTCCCTAGCTTCATACGCTATTCTCATGCCTGCCTCAAACGAAGGACTTACTGACACGAAACCGCCCTCGTGGGCCGCTATCGTACGGCCCCCACCGGCCCGACGCACGGCCGTGGAGATCTTCACAACCGCTGGGCTCGGGCCGGACTCTGACGCGGAGGACGAACCTATGGACACACCACCACCAGCCCGGGCCATCGTCTTCCGGTCCCCACCGGCCCCACAGCAGGCCCTGGGTATCATCACAACCGCCGGCCCGGAGCCGGACTCGGACGCGGAGGACGAACCTATGGACACAACACCACCCGCCCGGGCCATCGTCTTCCGGTCCCCACCGGCCAAACGCCGGGCCGTGGGCATCAACACACCCGCGGGCCTGGGGCCGGAATCTGACGCGGAGGACGAACCTATGGACACAACACCACCCGACCTGGCCATCGTCTTCCGGTCCCCACCGGCCCCACAGCAGGCCCTGGGTATCATCACAACCGCCGGCCTGGAGCCGGACTCGGACGTGGAGGACCAACCTATGGACACAACACCACGCGCCCGGGCCGTCGTCTTCCGGTCCCCACCGGTCAAACGCAGGGCCGTGGACATCATCACATCTGCCGGCCTGGGGCTGGAATCTGACGTGGAGGACGATCCTATGGACACACCACCACCCGCCCGGGCCATCGTCTTCCGGTCCCCACCGGCCAAACGACGCGCCGTGGGCATCATCACTCTCGCAGGCCTGGGGCCGGAATCTGACGCGGAGGACGAACCTATGGACACAACACCACCCGCCCGGGCCATCGTCTTCCAGTACCCACAGGCCCCACGTCAGGCCGTGGGCATCATCACGTCCGCCGGCCTGGGGCCAGACAATGATTCGGAGGATGAACCTACGGACACTACACCACCATCCAGGGCCATCGTCTTCCGGTCCCCACCGGCCAAACGCCGGGCCGTGGGCAACATCACATCCGCCGGCCTGGGGCCGGACAGTGATGCGGAGAACGAACGTATGGACACTACACCACCATCCCGGGCCATCGTGTTCCGGTCCCCCCCATCGGCCAAAAGCCGGGCCGTGGGCATCATCACATCCTCCGGCCTGGGGCCGGACTCTGACGCGGAGGACGAACCTATGGACACACCACCACCAGCCCGGGCCATCGTCTTCCGGTCCCCACCGGCCCCACAGCAGGCCCTGGGTATCATCACAACCGCCGGCCTGGAGCCGGACTCGGACGTGGAGGACCAACCTATGGACACAACACCACGCGCCCGGGCCATCGTCTTCCGGTCCCCACCGGCCAAACGCAGGGCCGTGGACATCATCACATCTGCCGGCCTGGGGCCGGAATCTCACACGGAGGACGAACCTGTGGACACACCACCACCCGCCCGGGCCATCGTCTTCCGGTCCCCACCGGCCCCACGCCAGGCCGTGGGCATCATCACATCCTCTGGCCTGGGGCTGGACTCTGACGGGGAGGACGAACCTATGGACACAACACCACCCGACCGGGCCGTCGTCTTACGGTCCCCACCGGCCAAACGCAGGGCCGTGGACTTCATCATATCTGCCGGCCTGGGGCTGGAATCTGACGCGGAGGACGATCCTATGGACACACCACCACCCGCCCGGGCCATCGTCTTCCGGTCCCCACCGGCCAAACGACGCGCCGTGGGCATCATCACTCCCGCAGGCCTGGGGCCGGAATCTGACGCGGAGGACGAACCTATGGACACAACACCACCTGCCCGGGCCATCGTCTTCCGGTCCCCACCGGCCCCAAGCCAGGCCGTGCGCATCATCACATCCTCCGGCCTGGGGCCGGACTCCGACGGGGAGGACGAACCTATGGACACAACACCACCCGACCGGGCCCTGGGTATCATCACGACCGCCGGCCTGGAGCCGGACTCGGACGTGGAGGACCAACCTATGGACACAACACCACGCGCCCGGGCCGTCGTCTTCCGGTCCCCACCGGCCAAACGCAGGGCCGTGGACATCATCACATCTGCCGGCCTGAGGCCGGAATCTGACGCGGAGGACGAACCTATGGACACAACACCACCCGCCCGGGCCATCGTCTTCCGGTCCCCACCTGCCCCACGCCAAGCCGTGGGCTTCATCACCGCCGCCGGCCTCCTGCCCCCCTCCCATAACATCCTCACGGGCCCCAAACGATGCCGCACGTGGCACCACTGCCGGAGTCAGCCCTACCCCCGACCATGGTGAAGGGCTGGGCACACCACCCCCCTCGAGGCCATCTAGAGCCCCCCTCCCCCTGCCCCAGACAAGGCCTATGTTCATATTCTACTATCCATTAAAATCTTTCCCAAATTTGGTGTGTGTGTGTGTATTATATATTCCCACTAAACCCTGTTCTTGCTAATATGCCTCTGCTCTGTTTACTCTTTCACTCAGCTGCAGAGGAAGGACTCACAGACATGAGTGACGATGTTTTGTGCCACACCTAAAGATGCAACGTGTCCCATGCCCCAGTGACTGGGACGTGGAAGTAGCTGTGCATGCTCAACGCGAGGTCTGCGTGCTGAGCGTTTAAGGGATGACAACCCAGGGGGAGGCAAGTCCAGAGGAGGGAGATGGGGTTGGCTTACGAGGCCCCTTCCCTCTTCTCTGCTACTGCTCTGAGCTCGCCACAGGCTAGGGAATTCCTGCTGTGACACACAGAACCTCTCTGTTCATTCTGGTTTCGAAACATGTTTAGTTCTGTGTGTGTGTGTGTGTGTGTTGTGTGTGTGTGTGTGCGCGCGCGCGCAAGTGAGCGTGTACCACTGTCCCTATCGGTCTAAAAGTAACAAAGGGACATGTGATAGAGCGAACAGGTTGCAAACAGTGACGAGAAAGGGTAAACTTTTCCACTAGCCTCTGGGGATTTCCTTGGCAAGTGTTTCTATACAATTTTAGAAAGATTTTGCTGGAAATGTCACTGGGACCACTCTGAACCATCACGGTAGTTAAGGTAATAAGCCAGGACGGGAGAGCAGCAAAGAGCACCCACAGTGTGTCTCCTATGTATCAGGCCAAGGGGTACAGGCTTTACTTCTACCACCTCACTTCATCTCACCATGACTGACGTGGGATGACCTTACGCACCACCTTCATCCATGAGCAAAATGTTACCTCAGAATCACTTCCCTTAACCGAAAGTAAATAAATGCAAGGACACAAACATTCCTAGAATTCCGGCCACCACCACCCAACACTTTACGCTCAGCATCCTTTTCAATCCAAGAGAAACATAGCTCTAAATGCTATACTATTCCATTTCAGATAGACCTCACTCCCATCTAAATGCCTAAATGCACTGACACTCCACCTACACCTTGATAGCAGAGGGGAGCAGTTTCCCCAGGAGCTAGCTGGCCTGCCACCTCAGCGAGCCCATGGGCCACTAGCCCACAGCAGCCCTGCGTGTCCCCGAAAGGTGGCTCACTTAACCTGTGACTACACGTGCTCTCTTGGGAGACGGGCCGCCAAGCAGGGCCACCGAGGTGACATCGGCGCGCAGGCACAAAGACCACCTACTGGGCATGCACCTGCCTCAGCGCCAGCAGGCCAGCCGGGGTGCCCCGTGTGGGGCCTCGGATCTGCCCCGCAGCTCACGCAGCCACCCCAGCAGGGCCAGCCCCGGGGCAGAGCACCCGGAGGGTCCCCGCCCGCACCGGTTAGAGAGTCCAGGTGGCCACCTACCCCCAGCGGACTTGTGCCACCTACCCTGATGTTCCAACCCATGGCCACTCCTCTCAAGACCCAAAGACACAGCTAACTCACAGAAACAAACACAAGGAATCAAGAATGAGAAGGAGACAGAGGAATCACTGTGCGCCTAGTGACGGTATGTTGATAAAAATGGGCAAAATAAGTAAATAAGTAGATGCATTAGGTAGATGGATACATTAGATGAGACTGATAGATAGAATGATAGATTAGACAGACAGATTAGACAGATGATAGATTAGGTGGACAGATGACAGAGACACCTACAGACACATACAGATAGATGATAGGTAGACAGATTGATAAGATGATAGACTAGGTAGATGATAGATGCATTAGATAGATTAGATAGATGATATAGATTCATATAGATTAGCTAGACTCATTGATACAGATACATACAGATGATAGATAATAGACAGATAGGTGATAGATTAGGTAGTTTGGATAGACAGACACATAGATGACAGTAGATAGATTAGATAGATAGATAGATAGATAGATAGATAGATACACAGACAGACAGACAGACAGACAGATAGGAAAGCATAATACTAAACAAAGCTATAGCTCATAACCAGGAGAGCAACGGTGAAAGCACAGAGAAGAACTACAAACACAAAGAAGAAAGAAATCAAGTTTAGGAAGTGCACTAAGGACACAGCTATCAATTATCACACTAAAGGGAAAGACTTTAAATGCTCCAATCGAAAAGACACAGGGTTGAATGAATGGATGAATACTCAAGACCACCTACGTGCTCCCTTACAGGAGGCTCACTTGAGATCCAAGCACACAGACAAACTACAAGTTGAAGGGGTGGGAAAACGTACCCTACAGAAGTCAGAAGTGAAACTGAAAAAGAAAAAGAAAAAAACTTTAAAGATGGCTTGGTAGGATTAAAGACGGCAGGCAGCATGCGAGGGGAGGCAGAAACCTCCTCCGAAAACCACATACATACATACAGTATGGGAATATGACCACTACACCAGATCCTGGAAGAGAAGCAGGAAAGAAGGCTGCCGCGGCAGGCCGTCACCTCAAGGTGGAGGGTGATGTACCAAGGCCGTGATCCAGAGGGACCCCGCAAGCACTTACTTCTTCCTGCACCCGAGCTCAGCGGAGGGAGGAAGAGAAACGGAGCCGGGGAGGCGGGTGGAGGCCCAGGACTGCTGAACACCCAGCCCTGCAGATCTGCTCTGGGAGCACGAACCTACCTTACAGGATGCTCTGGAGGATCGGTGGGGTCGGAAAGCGAAGACGGGCGGAATACTTCGAGAGACTTGACATTGCTGCCACTTGCGGAACACAGGGATCCACATCCGGCCGCTGTGGGACAAAAGAAAGGCGGGCAGTCTGAGAGGCTTCGTAACAGCGAGAGAGCCGCTAAAGGGGCAAGGGTTGCACAGAGCTTGCTTGCCGCTCAGAAGAAAGCACAGGTGCGCAAAACTGTCCCGGTGCACTCTGCCCAGCAGGTGGGGGAACTTTTAGGAGCTCCGGGCGCTCCAGACCCCTGGCTGGCTACGCAGCTCCAAGGCGCCCCCACCATGATATGACTGATACACAACACGGCCAGCTGCACCTTCCTCCCCAACAGCACCGGCTCGCAAACCGGCTGCCCCCTCCATCGCACCGGGCCAGTGACGGGACGGCCCCACCTACGGCAGCTACAGGTGCAAAGCACAGAGGCTTCTCCCTGCGTGCTCCGCAAACTGGCCCCGGCAGTGGAGACAGGCACTGCGGCCGGGAAGCAGGAAAGACCTCTTTCCTCCTGCGGGCACCAGCACCGCTCCTCTGTGACCCCTGCCTGCCATCACCCCAAGGGCTGAGCAGCTCCAGAGAGAAAAGCTTCTGGGCGCTAGAGGGTGCCACCTACAAATAGGAAACGTCAAAGTCAAAGGAACCTGGTAACTGGACTCGAGCAATCTTCGTGAAAGGGATCTCAACATAAAAATCAGAAACATGCTCATGGAGCTACAGCAAAAAATTGCCCCTGTCTCTTGAGCATAATTACCTCTCTCTCTCTCTCCCTCTCTCTCTCTCTCCCGCCCCCCCACCTCTCTCTTTACCAGCAGCACTTTTGAGGCCTTGTTCTGAGAAGGATGCTGGGACAGCCCAGCAGGAACGGGCAGAGCGCTCAGATCCACCCCGGCCGCTGTCAGGGCAGTCCCACACGGGGTCTGACCGAACTGCAATGGGGGGACGCCGCACGTGTAAATCCACAGGAGATAAACAGTGCCGCATGCTAAGCCTTCCCATGAATGGCTAGTGGCTAGGTGGCACCACCGATACCAGGTGATGTCCACATCCCGGGCCTTATCTCCGTGGCAACCTTTTCTCCCTATGAACCTTGAAAGCAGCACATGGAAAGATACTATCAGTCTCCACCATCTCACTTCTCAGCTTAGGCCCGATGTTCCTGCATCACATCTTCTCCTCTGCATTCCAGTTTTCTCGACGGGTTGGTGTCCTGGGAAAAAAAAAGAAAAATTTGAGTAAGAATTTGAATGAAATGGGAGGGGCATACCATTCTGTTTAAAACATCAGAAGAAGAACAAAGACACCCTATAGAACGGGAGGATATATCCATAGATGACATATCCGATCAGGGGCTGCCAACTAAAATACGTCTTAAGTGCTCAGGCGCCTCCACACGCAAAAAGCAAATAAAACCAATCCAAAATGGGCAGAGGACCTGAGCAGACACTTCTCCAAAGAAGAAAGCCAAGTGGCCGACAGGCACATGAAAAGATGCTCCACGTGGCTCATCGTCGGAGAAATGCAAATTAAAACCACCACGGGATATCACCTCACACCGGTCAGGATGGCCGCCATCCGGGAGACCCACAACAGACGTTGGCAAGGTGAGGGAGAGAGGGGAACCCTCCTGCGCTGCTGGTGGGAACCGAAGTCAGTTCGTCCGTTGTGGAAAGCAGTGTGGAGGTTCCTCGAAGAGCTCAAAATGGGAATACCATTTGACCCAGGAATTCCACTTCTGGGAATGTACCCTAAGAACGCAGCAGCCCGGTTGGAAAAAGACAGATGCACCCCTATGTTAATGGCAGCACGATCCACAGTAGACAAGAAATGGCAATGTCCGTCAGTAGAGGAATGCATGAAGAAGACGTGGTACATATACATAATGGAATATTACTCAGCCAAAATAAAAAAACACATCCTACCATTTGCCACAACATGGATGGAGCTAGAGGGTATTGTGCTCAGTGAAATAAGCCAGGCGGAGAAAGACAAGCTCCAAATGATTTCACTCATGTGTGGAGTATAAGATCAAAGAAAAACTGAAGGAACAAAACAGCAGCAGAATCACAGAACCCAAGAATGGACTAACAGTTAACAAAGGGAAAGGGCCTGGGGAGGATGCGTGCAAAGGGAGGGATAAGGGTGGGGAAAAGAACGGGGGCCTTACGATTAGGTTTTATAATGGGGGGGGGGGGGCATAGGGAGAGCTGTGCGACACAGAGAAGACACGTAGTGATTCTACAGCATCTCACTACGCTGATGTACAGTGACTGTCATCGGGTTTGTGGGGGGGGCTTGGTGAAGGGGGGAGTCTAGTAAACATAATGTTCTTCGTGTAATTGTAGATTAATGATAACAAAATGAATAAAAATAAAAAAATAAAAGTGAGAAAATAAAAATGGTTTCCCAGTTTACCGTGTTGTGTTCTTTATATACCAGACACAGGACCCAAAACGAGACCAAAGAGAAAATCTGGGCTGTTAGGCCCGGTCCGAATGTGGGATGTTCCTATGCTGAAACCTGGTGGTCCCTCGCCTACGCTTTCTGGGAAGCAAAGAATGAACCTGCCTGCTACCTAGAAAGGGAAGTCATGCGGCCGGACCCTTCCTCAGAATCTGTCACCTGCCTGGCTGGCCATGGCGGAGAAAGCATGTCTGGCTCCAGGCCTCCCAGAGAAGATGGGAAGGCCCGGGGCGAGGGCGGGCCGTGTGCCACGGCAGAGCTGGCCTCCGGGACCGCGGAGGGCACAGCATTGGCCACCGCACCCCGGATGCTGAGCGCGGGCAGAGCCGGCACCCGGGCGGGCTGAGCTATGACAGACGCGGGCACTGCGGCCCTGAACGGTCTGCGTGGCGGTCTCGCTGGCCCAAACAGCTGCACGGCCCGCGGCTGGCAGTCCTGGGGGCAAGGGATTCTACTGGGGTGGGCATTGCGGCCACGCCCTGTGACCTTTGGCCAGGGTCTCCTGTGGGCGGGGCTGGTGTGCTCATGGGGGTGGGGGCCCCGTGATGCGTTCCCCCTGGGTGACATCACGGTTGCCCAGGCTCCTATGTGATGCGTCCCCTGGCTGACCAATCAGAGGTTACCCTAGCTGGGCAGATCAGTGCGAGCTTGGCCAGAGAAGGAGTTAGAAGCTCTCCCTAGCTTCATACGCTATTCTCATGCCTGCCTCAAACGAAGGACTTACTGACACGAAACCGCCCTCGTGGGCCGCTATCGTACGGCCCCCACCGGCCCGACGCACGGCCGTGGAGATCTTCACAACCGCTGGGCTCGGGCCGGACTCTGACGCGGAGGACGAACCTATGGACACACCACCACCAGCCCGGGCCATCGTCTTCCGGTCCCCACCGGCCCCACAGCAGGCCCTGGGTATCATCACAACCGCCGGCCCGGAGCCGGACTCGGACGCGGAGGACGAACCTATGGACACAACACCACCCGCCCGGGCCATCGTCTTCCGGTCCCCACCGGCCAAACGCCGGGCCGTGGGCATCAACACACCCGCGGGCCTGGGGCCGGAATCTGACGCGGAGGACGAACCTATGGACACAACACCACCCGACCTGGCCATCGTCTTCCGGTCCCCACCGGCCCCACAGCAGGCCCTGGGTATCATCACAACCGCCGGCCTGGAGCCGGACTCGGACGTGGAGGACCAACCTATGGACACAACACCACGCGCCCGGGCCGTCGTCTTCCGGTCCCCACCGGTCAAACGCAGGGCCGTGGACATCATCACATCTGCCGGCCTGGGGCTGGAATCTGACGTGGAGGACGATCCTATGGACACACCACCACCCGCCCGGGCCATCGTCTTCCGGTCCCCACCGGCCAAACGACGCGCCGTGGGCATCATCACTCTCGCAGGCCTGGGGCCGGAATCTGACGCGGAGGACGAACCTATGGACACAACACCACCCGCCCGGGCCATCGTCTTCCAGTACCCACAGGCCCCACGTCAGGCCGTGGGCATCATCACGTCCGCCGGCCTGGGGCCAGACAATGATTCGGAGGATGAACCTACGGACACTACACCACCATCCAGGGCCATCGTCTTCCGGTCCCCACCGGCCAAACGCCGGGCCGTGGGCAACATCACATCCGCCGGCCTGGGGCCGGACAGTGATGCGGAGAACGAACGTATGGACACTACACCACCATCCCGGGCCATCGTGTTCCGGTCCCCCCCATCGGCCAAAAGCCGGGCCGTGGGCATCATCACATCCTCCGGCCTGGGGCCGGACTCTGACGCGGAGGACGAACCTATGGACACACCACCACCAGCCCGGGCCATCGTCTTCCGGTCCCCACCGGCCCCACAGCAGGCCCTGGGTATCATCACAACCGCCGGCCTGGAGCCGGACTCGGACGTGGAGGACCAACCTATGGACACAACACCACGCGCCCGGGCCATCGTCTTCCGGTCCCCACCGGCCAAACGCAGGGCCGTGGACATCATCACATCTGCCGGCCTGGGGCCGGAATCTCACACGGAGGACGAACCTGTGGACACACCACCACCCGCCCGGGCCATCGTCTTCCGGTCCCCACCGGCCCCACGCCAGGCCGTGGGCATCATCACATCCTCTGGCCTGGGGCTGGACTCTGACGGGGAGGACGAACCTATGGACACAACACCACCCGACCGGGCCGTCGTCTTACGGTCCCCACCGGCCAAACGCAGGGCCGTGGACTTCATCATATCTGCCGGCCTGGGGCTGGAATCTGACGCGGAGGACGATCCTATGGACACACCACCACCCGCCCGGGCCATCGTCTTCCGGTCCCCACCGGCCAAACGACGCGCCGTGGGCATCATCACTCCCGCAGGCCTGGGGCCGGAATCTGACGCGGAGGACGAACCTATGGACACAACACCACCTGCCCGGGCCATCGTCTTCCGGTCCCCACCGGCCCCAAGCCAGGCCGTGCGCATCATCACATCCTCCGGCCTGGGGCCGGACTCCGACGGGGAGGACGAACCTATGGACACAACACCACCCGACCGGGCCCTGGGTATCATCACGACCGCCGGCCTGGAGCCGGACTCGGACGTGGAGGACCAACCTATGGACACAACACCACGCGCCCGGGCCGTCGTCTTCCGGTCCCCACCGGCCAAACGCAGGGCCGTGGACATCATCACATCTGCCGGCCTGAGGCCGGAATCTGACGCGGAGGACGAACCTATGGACACAACACCACCCGCCCGGGCCATCGTCTTCCGGTCCCCACCTGCCCCACGCCAAGCCGTGGGCTTCATCACCGCCGCCGGCCTCCTGCCCCCCTCCCATAACATCCTCACGGGCCCCAAACGATGCCGCACGTGGCACCACTGCCGGAGTCAGCCCTACCCCCGACCATGGTGAAGGGCTGGGCACACCACCCCCCTCGAGGCCATCTAGAGCCCCCCTCCCCCTGCCCCAGACAAGGCCTATGTTCATATTCTACTATCCATTAAAATCTTTCCCAAATTTGGTGTGTGTGTGTGTATTATATATTCCCACTAAACCCTGTTCTTGCTAATATGCCTCTGCTCTGTTTACTCTTTCACTCAGCTGCAGAGGAAGGACTCACAGACATGAGTGACGATGTTTTGTGCCACACCTAAAGATGCAACGTGTCCCATGCCCCAGTGACTGGGACGTGGAAGTAGCTGTGCATGCTCAACGCGAGGTCTGCGTGCTGAGCGTTTAAGGGATGACAACCCAGGGGGAGGCAAGTCCAGAGGAGGGAGATGGGGTTGGCTTACGAGGCCCCTTCCCTCTTCTCTGCTACTGCTCTGAGCTCGCCACAGGCTAGGGAATTCCTGCTGTGACACACAGAACCTCTCTGTTCATTCTGGTTTCGAAACATGTTTAGTTCTGTGTGTGTGTGTGTGTGTGTTGTGTGTGTGTGTGTGCGCGCGCGCGCAAGTGAGCGTGTACCACTGTCCCTATCGGTCTAAAAGTAACAAAGGGACATGTGATAGAGCGAACAGGTTGCAAACAGTGACGAGAAAGGGTAAACTTTTCCACTAGCCTCTGGGGATTTCCTTGGCAAGTGTTTCTATACAATTTTAGAAAGATTTTGCTGGAAATGTCACTGGGACCACTCTGAACCATCACGGTAGTTAAGGTAATAAGCCAGGACGGGAGAGCAGCAAAGAGCACCCACAGTGTGTCTCCTATGTATCAGGCCAAGGGGTACAGGCTTTACTTCTACCACCTCACTTCATCTCACCATGACTGACGTGGGATGACCTTACGCACCACCTTCATCCATGAGCAAAATGTTACCTCAGAATCACTTCCCTTAACCGAAAGTAAATAAATGCAAGGACACAAACATTCCTAGAATTCCGGCCACCACCACCCAACACTTTACGCTCAGCATCCTTTTCAATCCAAGAGAAACATAGCTCTAAATGCTATACTATTCCATTTCAGATAGACCTCACTCCCATCTAAATGCCTAAATGCACTGACACTCCACCTACACCTTGATAGCAGAGGGGAGCAGTTTCCCCAGGAGCTAGCTGGCCTGCCACCTCAGCGAGCCCATGGGCCACTAGCCCACAGCAGCCCTGCGTGTCCCCGAAAGGTGGCTCACTTAACCTGTGACTACACGTGCTCTCTTGGGAGACGGGCCGCCAAGCAGGGCCACCGAGGTGACATCGGCGCGCAGGCACAAAGACCACCTACTGGGCATGCACCTGCCTCAGCGCCAGCAGGCCAGCCGGGGTGCCCCGTGTGGGGCCTCGGATCTGCCCCGCAGCTCACGCAGCCACCCCAGCAGGGCCAGCCCCGGGGCAGAGCACCCGGAGGGTCCCCGCCCGCACCGGTTAGAGAGTCCAGGTGGCCACCTACCCCCAGCGGACTTGTGCCACCTACCCTGATGTTCCAACCCATGGCCACTCCTCTCAAGACCCAAAGACACAGCTAACTCACAGAAACAAACACAAGGAATCAAGAATGAGAAGGAGACAGAGGAATCACTGTGCGCCTAGTGACGGTATGTTGATAAAAATGGGCAAAATAAGTAAATAAGTAGATGCATTAGGTAGATGGATACATTAGATGAGACTGATAGATAGAATGATAGATTAGACAGACAGATTAGACAGATGATAGATTAGGTGGACAGATGACAGAGACACCTACAGACACATACAGATAGATGATAGGTAGACAGATTGATAAGATGATAGACTAGGTAGATGATAGATGCATTAGATAGATTAGATAGATGATATAGATTCATATAGATTAGCTAGACTCATTGATACAGATACATACAGATGATAGATAATAGACAGATAGGTGATAGATTAGGTAGTTTGGATAGACAGACACATAGATGACAGTAGATAGATTAGATAGATAGATAGATAGATAGATAGATAGATACACAGACAGACAGACAGACAGACAGATAGGAAAGCATAATACTAAACAAAGCTATAGCTCATAACCAGGAGAGCAACGGTGAAAGCACAGAGAAGAACTACAAACACAAAGAAGAAAGAAATCAAGTTTAGGAAGTGCACTAAGGACACAGCTATCAATTATCACACTAAAGGGAAAGACTTTAAATGCTCCAATCGAAAAGACACAGGGTTGAATGAATGGATGAATACTCAAGACCACCTACGTGCTCCCTTACAGGAGGCTCACTTGAGATCCAAGCACACAGACAAACTACAAGTTGAAGGGGTGGGAAAACGTACCCTACAGAAGTCAGAAGTGAAACTGAAAAAGAAAAAGAAAAAAACTTTAAAGATGGCTTGGTAGGATTAAAGACGGCAGGCAGCATGCGAGGGGAGGCAGAAACCTCCTCCGAAAACCACATACATACATACAGTATGGGAATATGACCACTACACCAGATCCTGGAAGAGAAGCAGGAAAGAAGGCTGCCGCGGCAGGCCGTCACCTCAAGGTGGAGGGTGATGTACCAAGGCCGTGATCCAGAGGGACCCCGCAAGCACTTACTTCTTCCTGCACCCGAGCTCAGCGGAGGGAGGAAGAGAAACGGAGCCGGGGAGGCGGGTGGAGGCCCAGGACTGCTGAACACCCAGCCCTGCAGATCTGCTCTGGGAGCACGAACCTACCTTACAGGATGCTCTGGAGGATCGGTGGGGTCGGAAAGCGAAGACGGGCGGAATACTTCGAGAGACTTGACATTGCTGCCACTTGCGGAACACAGGGATCCACATCCGGCCGCTGTGGGACAAAAGAAAGGCGGGCAGTCTGAGAGGCTTCGTAACAGCGAGAGAGCCGCTAAAGGGGCAAGGGTTGCACAGAGCTTGCTTGCCGCTCAGAAGAAAGCACAGGTGCGCAAAACTGTCCCGGTG
Organism: Manis pentadactyla; assembly: GCF_030020395.1. Classification (NCBI taxonomy): domain Eukaryota; kingdom Metazoa; phylum Chordata; class Mammalia; order Pholidota; family Manidae; genus Manis; species Manis pentadactyla. The sequence continues at coordinate 84,642,592 of NC_080019.1, forward strand.
CACTCTGCCCAGCAGGTGGGGGAACTTTTAGGAGCTCCGGGCGCTCCAGACCCCTGGCTGGCTACGCAGCTCCAAGGCGCCCCCACCATGATATGACTGATACACAACACGGCCAGCTGCACCTTCCTCCCCAACAGCACCGGCTCGCAAACCGGCTGCCCCCTCCATCGCACCGGGCCAGTGACGGGACGGCCCCACCTACGGCAGCTACAGGTGCAAAGCACAGAGGCTTCTCCCTGCGTGCTCCGCAAACTGGCCCCGGCAGTGGAGACAGGCACTGCGGCCGGGAAGCAGGAAAGACCTCTTTCCTCCTGCGGGCACCAGCACCGCTCCTCTGTGACCCCTGCCTGCCATCACCCCAAGGGCTGAGCAGCTCCAGAGAGAAAAGCTTCTGGGCGCTAGAGGGTGCCACCTACAAATAGGAAACGTCAAAGTCAAAGGAACCTGGTAACTGGACTCGAGCAATCTTCGTGAAAGGGATCTCAACATAAAAATCAGAAACATGCTCATGGAGCTACAGCAAAAAATTGCCCCTGTCTCTTGAGCATAATTACCTCTCTCTCTCTCTCCCTCTCTCTCTCTCTCCCGCCCCCCCACCTCTCTCTTTACCAGCAGCACTTTTGAGGCCTTGTTCTGAGAAGGATGCTGGGACAGCCCAGCAGGAACGGGCAGAGCGCTCAGATCCACCCCGGCCGCTGTCAGGGCAGTCCCACACGGGGTCTGACCGAACTGCAATGGGGGGACGCCGCACGTGTAAATCCACAGGAGATAAACAGTGCCGCATGCTAAGCCTTCCCATGAATGGCTAGTGGCTAGGTGGCACCACCGATACCAGGTGATGTCCACATCCCGGGCCTTATCTCCGTGGCAACCTTTTCTCCCTATGAACCTTGAAAGCAGCACATGGAAAGATACTATCAGTCTCCACCATCTCACTTCTCAGCTTAGGCCCGATGTTCCTGCATCACATCTTCTCCTCTGCATTCCAGTTTTCTCGACGGGTTGGTGTCCTGGGAAAAAAAAAGAAAAATTTGAGTAAGAATTTGAATGAAATGGGAGGGGCATACCATTCTGTTTAAAACATCAGAAGAAGAACAAAGACACCCTATAGAACGGGAGGATATATCCATAGATGACATATCCGATCAGGGGCTGCCAACTAAAATACGTCTTAAGTGCTCAGGCGCCTCCACACGCAAAAAGCAAATAAAACCAATCCAAAATGGGCAGAGGACCTGAGCAGACACTTCTCCAAAGAAGAAAGCCAAGTGGCCGACAGGCACATGAAAAGATGCTCCACGTGGCTCATCGTCGGAGAAATGCAAATTAAAACCACCACGGGATATCACCTCACACCGGTCAGGATGGCCGCCATCCGGGAGACCCACAACAGACGTTGGCAAGGTGAGGGAGAGAGGGGAACCCTCCTGCGCTGCTGGTGGGAACCGAAGTCAGTTCGTCCGTTGTGGAAAGCAGTGTGGAGATTCCTCGAAGAGCTCAAAATGGGAATACCATTTGACCCAGGAATTCCACTTCTGGGAATGTACCCTAAGAACGCAGCAGCCCGGTTGGAAAAAGACAGATGCACCCCTATGTTAATGGCAGCACGATCCACAGTAGACAAGAAATGGCAATGTCCGTCAGTAGAGGAATGCATGAAGAAGACGTGGTACATAAAGAAAAAGGAGGACAGAAACCACATGCTCATCTCCACAGACGCTGAAAAAGCGTCTGACAAAACTCAACATCCACTCACGGTAAAAACCCTCAGCAAAACGGGTCAGGAGGGCAAGTACCTCAACATAGTAAAAAGGCCACATGTGATAAACCCACAGCCAACATCACACTGAACAGTGAGAAGCTGAAAGCTTTTCCTCTGAGATCAGGAACAAGGCAGGGATGCCCACTCTCACCACTCTTCTTCAACACAGTACTGGAGGCACTGGCCACAGTGAGTAGACGAAACAAAGAAATACAAGGAATCCAGATTGGTAAAGAAGAAGTCAAACTGTCACTATTTGCAGATGACATGATGCTGGACCGTAAAAAAAAAAAAACAAAAGACAAAAAAACAACAACCCCGAAAGACTCCACTCCAGAACTGCTAGAACTGATACCGGAACACAGCAGAGCTGCAGGACACAAAGTGAACACACAGAAATCTGTGGCTTTCCCATACACTAACGGTGAACTGAATAGAAAGGGAAATCAGGAACACCACTCCATTCACAACTGCATCAAAAAGAATAAAACACCTAGGCATAAACCGAACCAAGGCAGTGAAACACCGAAACCCTGACACCTATACGACACCCTTCACGGGAGTTAAAGGGGACACTAACAAATGGAAACTCACCCCGTGCTCTGGGCTAGGAACAATTAATATCATCAAAATGGCCATCCTGCCCAAAGCAATATACAGATTTGATGCAATCCCGATCAAATAACCAACTGCATTCTTCAACGAACTGGAACAAGTAGTTCAAAAATTCACATGGAAACACCAAAGACCCCAAATGAATAGCCAAAGCGGTCCTGAGAAGGAAGAATCAAGTGGGGGGTGGGGGGGTGGGGGGGGGTGGATCTCGGTCCCCAACCTCAAGCTCTACTACAAAGCCACAGTCATCAAGACAGTTTGGCACTGGCACAAGAGGGAGCCACAGACCAGTGGAACTGAACAGAGACTCCAGGCAGTAACCCAAACATATATGGTCAATCAATGCACGATAAAGGGACCGTGGACATACAATGGGGAAAAGACCGTCTCTTCAACAGATGGTGCTGGCAAAAACAGGGCAGCTACATGTAAGAGAATGAAACTGGATCACTGTCTAACCCCACACACAACTGCAAGTCTGAAATGGACCAAAGGCCTGACTGTCAGTCATGAAACCATAAGCCTCTTAGAGAAAAACACAGGCAGCAATCTCTTGGACATAAACACAAGCGACCTCTTCATGGACATATCTCCCCGGGCAAGGGAAACAAAAGCAAAAATGAACGAGGGGGACTACACCAAGCTGAAAAGCCTCTGTACAGCAAAGGACACCATCGATAGAACAAAGAGTTCTCCTGCAGTAAGGGAGAATATACCCATCAGTGAGAGATCCGCTCAAGGATTGACATCCAAAACTACATAAAGAGCCCACATACCTCAGCAGACAGAAAGCAGATACTCCAATCCAGAAATGGGCAGAGGACCTGAGCAGACACTTCTCCAAAGAAGAAAGCCAAGTGGCCGACAGGCACATGAAAAGATGCTCCACGTGGCTCATCGTCGGAGAAATGCAAATTAAAACCACCACGGGATATCACCTCACACCGGTCAGGATGGCCGCCATCCGGGAGACCCACAACAGACGTTGGCAAGGTGAGGGAGAGAGGGGAACCCTCCTGCGCTGCTGGTGGGAACCGAAGTCAGTTCGTCCGTTGTGGAAAGCAGTGTGGAGGTTCCTCGAAGAGCTCAAAATGGGAATACCATTTGACCCAGGAATTCCACTTCTGGGAATGTACCCTAAGAACGCAGCAGCCCGGTTGGAAAAAGACAGATGCACCCCTATGTTAATGGCAGCACGATCCACAGTAGACAAGAAATGGCAATGTCCGTCAGTAGAGGAATGCATGAAGAAGACGTGGTACATATACATAATGGAATATTACTCAGCCAAAATAAAAAAACACATCCTACCATTTGCCACAACATGGATGGAGCTAGAGGGTATTGTGCTCAGTGAAATAAGCCAGGCGGAGAAAGACAAGCTCCAAATGATTTCACTCATGTGTGGAGTATAAGATCAAAGAAAAACTGAAGGAACAAAACAGCAGCAGAATCACAGAACCCAAGAATGGACTAACAGTTAACAAAGGGAAAGGGCCTGGGGAGGATGCGTGCAAAGGGAGGGATAAGGGTGGGGAAAAGAACGGGGGCCTTACGATTAGGTTTTATAATGGGGGGGGGGGGCATAGGGAGAGCTGTGCGACACAGAGAAGACACGTAGTGATTCTACAGCATCTCACTACGCTGATGTACAGTGACTGTCATCGGGTTTGTGGGGGGGCTTGGTGAAGGGGGGAGTCTAGTAAACATAATGTTCTTCGTGTAATTGTAGATTAATGATAACAAAATGAATAAAAATAAAAAAATAAAAGTGAGAAAATAAAAATGGTTTCCCAGTTTACCGTGTTGTGTTCTTTATATACCAGACACAGGACCCAAAACGAGACCAAAGAGAAAATCTGGGCTGTTAGGCCCGGTCCGAATGTGGGATGTTCCTATGCTGAAACCTGGTGGTCCCTCGCCTACGCTTTCTGGGAAGCAAAGAATGAACCTGCCTGCTACCTAGAAAGGGAAGTCATGCGGCCGGACCCTTCCTCAGAATCTGTCACCTGCCTGGCTGGCCATGGCGGAGAAAGCATGTCTGGCTCCAGGCCTCCCAGAGAAGATGGGAAGGCCCGGGGCGAGGGCGGGCCGTGTGCCACGGCAGAGCTGGCCTCCGGGACCGCGGAGGGCACAGCATTGGCCACCGCACCCCGGATGCTGAGCGCGGGCAGAGCCGGCACCCGGGCGGGCTGAGCTATGACAGACGCGGGCACTGCGGCCCTGAACGGTCTGCATGGCGGTCTCGCTGGCCCAAACAGCTGCACGGCCCGCGGCTGGCAGTCCTGGGGGCAAGGGATTCTACTGGGGTGGGCATTGCGGCCACGCCCTGTGACCTTTGGCCAGGGTCTCCTGTGGGCGGGGCTGGTGTGCTCATGGGGGTGGGGGCCCCGTGATGCGTTCCCCCTGGGTGACATCACGGTTGCCCAGGCTCCTATGTGATGCGTCCCCTGGCTGACCAATCAGAGGTTACCCTAGCTGGGCAGATCAGTGCGAGCTTGGCCAGAGAAGGAGTTAGAAGCTCTCCCTAGCTTCATACGCTATTCTCATGCCTGCCTCAAACGAAGGACTTACTGACACGAAACCGCCCTCGTGGGCCGCTATCGTACGGCCCCCACCGGCCCGACGCACGGCCGTGGAGATCTTCACAACCGCTGGGCTCGGGCCGGACTCTGACGCGGAGGACGAACCTATGGACACACCACCACCAGCCCGGGCCATCGTCTTCCGGTCCCCACCGGCCCCACAGCAGGCCCTGGGTATCATCACAACCGCCGGCCCGGAGCCGGACTCGGACGCGGAGGACGAACCTATGGACACAACACCACCCGCCCGGGCCATCGTCTTCCGGTCCCCACCGGCCAAACGCCGGGCCGTGGGCATCAACACACCCGCGGGCCTGGGGCCGGAATCTGACGCGGAGGACGAACCTATGGACACAACACCACCCGACCTGGCCATCGTCTTCCGGTCCCCACCGGCCCCACAGCAGGCCCTGGGTATCATCACAACCGCCGGCCTGGAGCCGGACTCGGACGTGGAGGACCAACCTATGGACACAACACCATGCGCCCGGGCCGTCGTCTTCCGGTCCCCACCGGTCAAACGCAGGGCCGTGGACATCATCACATCTGCCGGCCTGGGGCTGGAATCTGACGTGGAGGACGATCCTATGGACACACCACCACCCGCCCGGGCCATCGTCTTCCGGTCCCCACCGGCCAAACGACGCGCCGTGGGCATCATCACTCTCACAGGCCTGGGGCCGGAATCTGACGCGGAGGACGAACCTATGGACACAACACCACCCGCCCGGGCCATCGTCTTCCAGTACCCACAGGCCCCACGTCAGGCCGTGGGCATCATCACGTCCGCCGGCCTGGGGCCAGACAATGATTCGGAGGATGAACCTACGGACACTACACCACCATCCAGGGCCATCGTCTTCCGGTCCCCACCGGCCAAACGCCGGGCCGTGGGCAACATCACATCCGCCGGCCTGGGGCCGGACAGTGATGCGGAGAACGAACGTATGGACACTACACCACCATCCCGGGCCATCGTGTTCCGGTCCCCCCCATCGGCCAAAAGCCGGGCCGTGGGCATCATCACATCCTCCGGCCTGGGGCCGGACTCTGACGCGGAGGACGAACCTATGGACACACCACCACCAGCCCGGGCCATCGTCTTCCGGTCCCCACCGGCCCCACAGCAGGCCCTGGGTATCATCACAACCGCCGGCCTGGAGCCGGACTCGGACGTGGAGGACCAACCTATGGACACAACACCACGCGCCCGGGCCATCGTCTTCCGGTCCCCACCGGCCAAACGCAGGGCCGTGGACATCATCACATCTGCCGGCCTGGGGCCGGAATCTCACACGGAGGACGAACCTGTGGACACACCACCACCCGCCCGGGCCATCGTCTTCCGGTCCCCACCGGCCCCACGCCAGGCCGTGGGCATCATCACATCCTCTGGCCTGGGGCTGGACTCTGACGGGGAGGACGAACCTATGGACACAACACCACCCGACCGGGCCGTCGTCTTACGGTCCCCACCGGCCAAACGCAGGGCCGTGGACTTCATCATATCTGCCGGCCTGGGGCTGGAATCTGACGCGGAGGACGATCCTATGGACACACCACCACCCGCCCGGGCCATCGTCTTCCGGTCCCCACCGGCCAAACGACGCGCCGTGGGCATCATCACTCCCGCAGGCCTGGGGCCGGAATCTGACGCGGAGGACGAACCTATGGACACAACACCACCTGCCCGGGCCATCGTCTTCCGGTCCCCACCGGCCCCAAGCCAGGCCGTGCGCATCATCACATCCTCCGGCCTGGGGCCGGACTCTGACGGGGAGGACGAACCTATGGACACAACACCACCCGACCGGGCCCTGGGTATCATCACGACCGCCGGCCTGGAGCCGGACTCGGACGTGGAGGACCAACCTATGGACACAACACCACGCGCCCGGGCCGTCGTCTTCCGGTCCCCACCGGCCAAACGCAGGGCCGTGGACATCATCACATCTGCCGGCCTGAGGCCGGAATCTGACGCGGAGGACGAACCTATGGACACAACACCACCCGCCCGGGCCATCGTCTTCCGGTCCCCACCTGCCCCACGCCAAGCCGTGGGCTTCATCACCGCCGCCGGCCTCCTGCCCCCCTCCCATAACATCCTCACGGGCCCCAAACGATGCCGCACGTGGCACCACTGCCGGAGTCAGCCCTACCCCCGACCATGGTGAAGGGCTGGGCACACCACCCCCCTCGAGGCCATCTAGAGCCCCCCTCCCCCTGCCCCAGACAAGGCCTATGTTCATATTCTACTATCCATTAAAATCTTTCCCAAATTTGGTGTGTGTGTGTGTATTATATATTCCCACTAAACCCTGTTCTTGCTAATATGCCTCTGCTCTGTTTACTCTTTCACTCAGCTGCAGAGGAAGGACTCACAGACATGAGTGACGATGTTTTGTGCCACACCTAAAGATGCAACGTGTCCCATGCCCCAGTGACTGGGACGTGGAAGTAGCTGTGCATGCTCAACGCGAGGTCTGCGTGCTGAGCGTTTAAGGGATGACAACCCAGGGGGAGGCAAGTCCAGAGGAGGGAGATGGGGTTGGCTTACGAGGCCCCTTCCCTCTTCTCTGCTACTGCTCTGAGCTCGCCACAGGCTAGGGAATTCCTGCTGTGACACACAGAACCTCTCTGTTCATTCTGGTTTCGAAACATGTTTAGTTCTGTGTGTGTGTGTGTGTGTGTTGTGTGTGTGTGTGTGCGCGCGCGCGCAAGTGAGCGTGTACCACTGTCCCTATCGGTCTAAAAGTAACAAAGGGACATGTGATAGAGCGAACAGGTTGCAAACAGTGACGAGAAAGGGTAAACTTTTCCACTAGCCTCTGGGGATTTCCTTGGCAAGTGTTTCTATACAATTTTAGAAAGATTTTGCTGGAAATGTCACTGGGACCACTCTGAACCATCACGGTAGTTAAGGTAATAAGCCAGGACGGGAGAGCAGCAAAGAGCACCCACAGTGTGTCTCCTATGTATCAGGCCAAGGGGTACAGGCTTTACTTCTACCACCTCACTTCATCTCACCATGACTGACGTGGGATGACCTTACGCACCACCTTCATCCATGAGCAAAATGTTACCTCAGAATCACTTCCCTTAACCGAAAGTAAATAAATGCAAGGACACAAACATTCCTAGAATTCCGGCCACCACCACCCAACACTTTACGCTCAGCATCCTTTTCAATCCAAGAGAAACATAGCTCTAAATGCTATACTATTCCATTTCAGATAGACCTCACTCCCATCTAAATGCCTAAATGCACTGACACTCCACCTACACCTTGATAGCAGAGGGGAGCAGTTTCCCCAGGAGCTAGCTGGCCTGCCACCTCAGCGAGCCCATGGGCCACTAGCCCACAGCAGCCCTGCGTGTCCCCGAAAGGTGGCTCACTTAACCTGTGACTACACGTGCTCTCTTGGGAGACGGGCCGCCAAGCAGGGCCACCGAGGTGACATCGGCGCGCAGGCACAAAGACCACCTACTGGGCATGCACCTGCCTCAGCGCCAGCAGGCCAGCCGGGGTGCCCCGTGTGGGGCCTCGGATCTGCCCCGCAGCTCACGCAGCCACCCCAGCAGGGCCAGCCCCGGGGCAGAGCACCCGGAGGGTCCCCGCCCGCACCGGTTAGAGAGTCCAGGTGGCCACCTACCCCCAGCGGACTTGTGCCACCTACCCTGATGTTCCAACCCATGGCCACTCCTCTCAAGACCCAAAGACACAGCTAACTCACAGAAACAAACACAAGGAATCAAGAATGAGAAGGAGACAGAGGAATCACTGTGCGCCTAGTGACGGTATGTTGATAAAAATGGGCAAAATAAGTAAATAAGTAGATGCATTAGGTAGATGGATACATTAGATGAGACTGATAGATAGAATGATAGATTAGACAGACAGATTAGACAGATGATAGATTAGGTGGACAGATGACAGAGACACCTACAGACACATACAGATAGATGATAGGTAGACAGATTGATAAGATGATAGACTAGGTAGATGATAGATGCATTAGATAGATTAGATAGATGATATAGATTCATATAGATTAGCTAGACTCATTGATACAGATACATACAGATGATAGATAATAGACAGATAGGTGATAGATTAGGTAGTTTGGATAGACAGACACATAGATGACAGTAGATAGATTAGATAGATAGATAGATAGATAGATAGATAGATACACAGACAGACAGACAGACAGACAGATAGGAAAGCATAATACTAAACAAAGCTATAGCTCATAACCAGGAGAGCAACGGTGAAAGCACAGAGAAGAACTACAAACACAAAGAAGAAAGAAATCAAGTTTAGGAAGTGCACTAAGGACACAGCTATCAATTATCACACTAAAGGGAAAGACTTTAAATGCTCCAATCGAAAAGACACAGGGTTGAATGAATGGATGAATACTCAAGACCACCTACGTGCTCCCTTACAGGAGGCTCACTTGAGATCCAAGCACACAGACAAACTACAAGTTGAAGGGGTGGGAAAACGTACCCTACAGAAGTCAGAAGTGAAACTGAAAAAGAAAAAGAAAAAAACTTTAAAGATGGCTTGGTAGGATTAAAGACGGCAGGCAGCATGCGAGGGGAGGCAGAAACCTCCTCCGAAAACCACATACATACATACAGTATGGGAATATGACCACTACACCAGATCCTGGAAGAGAAGCAGGAAAGAAGGCTGCCGCGGCAGGCCGTCACCTCAAGGTGGAGGGTGATGTACCAAGGCCGTGATCCAGAGGGACCCCGCAAGCACTTACTTCTTCCTGCACCCGAGCTCAGCGGAGGGAGGAAGAGAAACGGAGCCGGGGAGGCGGGTGGAGGCCCAGGACTGCTGAACACCCAGCCCTGCAGATCTGCTCTGGGAGCACGAACCTACCTTACAGGATGCTCTGGAGGATCGGTGGGGTCGGAAAGCGAAGACGGGCGGAATACTTCGAGAGACTTGACATTGCTGCCACTTGCGGAACACAGGGATCCACATCCGGCCGCTGTGGGACAAAAGAAAGGCGGGCAGTCTGAGAGGCTTCGTAACAGCGAGAGAGCCGCTAAAGGGGCAAGGGTTGCACAGAGCTTGCTTGCCGCTCAGAAGAAAGCACAGGTGCGCAAAACTGTCCCGGTGCACTCTGCCCAGCAGGTGGGGGAACTTTTAGGAGCTCCGGGCGCTCCAGACCCCTGGCTGGCTACGCAGCTCCAAGGCGCCCCCACCATGATATGACTGATACACAACACGGCCAGCTGCACCTTCCTCCCCAACAGCACCGGCTCGCAAACCGGCTGCCCCCTCCATCGCACCGGGCCAGTGACGGGACGGCCCCACCTACGGCAGCTACAGGTGCAAAGCACAGAGGCTTCTCCCTGCGTGCTCCGCAAACTGGCCCCGGCAGTGGAGACAGGCACTGCGGCCGGGAAGCAGGAAAGACCTCTTTCCTCCTGCGGGCACCAGCACCGCTCCTCTGTGACCCCTGCCTGCCATCACCCCAAGGGCTGAGCAGCTCCAGAGAGAAAAGCTTCTGGGCGCTAGAGGGTGCCACCTACAAATAGGAAACGTCAAAGTCAAAGGAACCTGGTAACTGGACTCGAGCAATCTTCGTGAAAGGGATCTCAACATAAAAATCAGAAACATGCTCATGGAGCTACAGCAAAAAATTGCCCCTGTCTCTTGAGCATAATTACCTCTCTCTCTCTCTCCCTCTCTCTCTCTCTCCCGCCCCCCCACCTCTCTCTTTACCAGCAGCACTTTTGAGGCCTTGTTCTGAGAAGGATGCTGGGACAGCCCAGCAGGAACGGGCAGAGCGCTCAGATCCACCCCGGCCGCTGTCAGGGCAGTCCCACACGGGGTCTGACCGAACTGCAATGGGGGGACGCCGCACGTGTAAATCCACAGGAGATAAACAGTGCCGCATGCTAAGCCTTCCCATGAATGGCTAGTGGCTAGGTGGCACCACCGATACCAGGTGATGTCCACATCCCGGGCCTTATCTCCGTGGCAACCTTTTCTCCCTATGAACCTTGAAAGCAGCACATGGAAAGATACTATCAGTCTCCACCATCTCACTTCTCAGCTTAGGCCCGATGTTCCTGCATCACATCTTCTCCTCTGCATTCCAGTTTTCTCGACGGGTTGGTGTCCTGGGAAAAAAAAAGAAAAATTTGAGTAAGAATTTGAATGAAATGGGAGGGGCATACCATTCTGTTTAAAACATCAGAAGAAGAACAAAGACACCCTATAGAACGGGAGGATATATCCATAGATGACATATCCGATCAGGGGCTGCCAACTAAAATACGTCTTAAGTGCTCAGGCGCCTCCACACGCAAAAAGCAAATAAAACCAATCCAAAATGGGCAGAGGACCTGAGCAGACACTTCTCCAAAGAAGAAAGCCAAGTGGCCGACAGGCACATGAAAAGATGCTCCACGTGGCTCATCGTCGGAGAAATGCAAATTAAAACCACCACGGGATATCACCTCACACCGGTCAGGATGGCCGCCATCCGGGAGACCCACAACAGACGTTGGCAAGGTGAGGGAGAGAGGGGAACCCTCCTGCGCTGCTGGTGGGAACCGAAGTCAGTTCGTCCGTTGTGGAAAGCAGTGTGGAGATTCCTCGAAGAGCTCAAAATGGGAATACCATTTGACCCAGGAATTCCACTTCTGGGAATGTACCCTAAGAACGCAGCAGCCCGGTTGGAAAAAGACAGATGCACCCCTATGTTAATGGCAGCACGATCCACAGTAGACAAGAAATGGCAATGTCCGTCAGTAGAGGAATGCATGAAGAAGACGTGGTACATAAAGAAAAAGGAGGACAGAAACCACATGCTCATCTCCACAGACGCTGAAAAAGCGTCTGACAAAACTCAACATCCACTCACGGTAAAAACCCTCAGCAAAACGGGTCAGGAGGGCAAGTACCTCAACATAGTAAAAAGGCCACATGTGATAAACCCACAGCCAACATCACACTGAACAGTGAGAAGCTGAAAGCTTTTCCTCTGAGATCAGGAACAAGGCAGGGATGCCCACTCTCACCACTCTTCTTCAACACAGTACTGGAGGCACTGGCCACAGTGAGTAGACGAAACAAAGAAATACAAGGAATCCAGATTGGTAAAGAAGAAGTCAAACTGTCACTATTTGCAGATGACATGATGCTGGACCGTAAAAAAAAAAAAACAAAAGACAAAAAAACAACAACCCCGAAAGACTCCACTCCAGAACTGCTAGAACTGATACCGGAACACAGCAGAGCTGCAGGACACAAAGTGAACACACAGAAATCTGTGGCTTTCCCATACACTAACGGTGAACTGAATAGAAAGGGAAATCAGGAACACCACTCCATTCACAACTGCATCAAAAAGAATAAAACACCTAGGCATAAACCGAACCAAGGCAGTGAAACACCGAAACCCTGACACCTATACGACACCCTTCACGGGAGTTAAAGGGGACACTAACAAATGGAAACTCACCCCGTGCTCTGGGCTAGGAACAATTAATATCATCAAAATGGCCATCCTGCCCAAAGCAATATATAGATTTGATGCAATCCCGATCAAATAACCAACTGCATTCTTCAACGAACTGGAACAAGTAGTTCAAAAATTCACATGGAAACACCAAAGACCCCAAATGAATAGCCAAAGCGGTCCTGAGAAGGAAGAATCAAGTGGGGGGTGGGGGGGTGGGGGGGGGTGGATCTCGGTCCCCAACCTCAAGCTCTACTACAAAGCCACAGTCATCAAGACAGTTTGGCACTGGCACAAGAGGGAGCCACAGACCAGTGGAACTGAACAGAGACTCCAGGCAGTAACCCAAACATATATGGTCAATCAATGCACGATAAAGGGACCGTGGACATACAATGGGGAAAAGACCGTCTCTTCAACAGATGGTGCTGGCAAAAACAGGGCAGCTACATGTAAGAGAATGAAACTGGATCACTGTCTAACCCCACACACAACTGCAAGTCTGAAATGGACCAAAGGCCTGACTGTCAGTCATGAAACCATAAGCCTCTTAGAGAAAAACACAGGCAGCAATCTCTTGGACATAAACACAAGCGACCTCTTCATGGACATATCTCCCCGGGCAAGGGAAACAAAAGCAAAAATGAACGAGGGGGACTACACCAAGCTGAAAAGCCTCTGTACAGCAAAGGACACCATCGATAGAACAAAGAGTTCTCCTGCAGTAAGGGAGAATATACCCATCAGTGAGAGATCCGCTCAAGGATTGACATCCAAAACTACATAAAGAGCCCACATACCTCAGCAGACAGAAAGCAGATACTCCAATCCAGAAATGGGCAGAGGACCTGAGCAGACACTTCTCCAAAGAAGAAAGCCAAGTGGCCGACAGGCACATGAAAAGATGCTCCACGTGGCTCATCGTCGGAGAAATGCAAATTAAAACCACCACGGGATATCACCTCACACCGGTCAGGATGGCCGCCATCCGGGAGACCCACAACAGACGTTGGCAAGGTGAGGGAGAGAGGGGAACCCTCCTGCGCTGCTGGTGGGAACCGAAGTCAGTTCGTCCGTTGTGGAAAGCAGTGTGGAGGTTCCTCGAAGAGCTCAAAATGGGAATACCATTTGACCCAGGAATTCCACTTCTGGGAATGTACCCTAAGAACGCAGCAGCCCGGTTGGAAAAAGACAGATGCACCCCTATGTTAATGGCAGCACGATCCACAGTAGACAAGAAATGGCAATGTCCGTCAGTAGAGGAATGCATGAAGAAGACGTGGTACATATACATAATGGAATATTACTCAGCCAAAATAAAAAAACACATCCTACCATTTGCCACAACATGGATGGAGCTAGAGGGTATTGTGCTCAGTGAAATAAGCCAGGCGGAGAAAGACAAGCTCCAAATGATTTCACTCATGTGTGGAGTATAAGATCAAAGAAAAACTGAAGGAACAAAACAGCAGCAGAATCACAGAACCCAAGAATGGACTAACAGTTAACAAAGGGAAAGGGCCTGGGGAGGATGCGTGCAAAGGGAGGGATAAGGGTGGGGAAAAGAACGGGGGCCTTACGATTAGGTTTTATAATGGGGGGGGGGGGCATAGGGAGAGCTGTGCGACACAGAGAAGACACGTAGTGATTCTACAGCATCTCACTACGCTGATGTACAGTGACTGTCATCGGGTTTGTGGGGGGGGCTTGGTGAAGGGGGGAGTCTAGTAAACATAATGTTCTTCGTGTAATTGTAGATTAATGATAACAAAATGAATAAAAATAAAAAAATAAAAGTGAGAAAATAAAAATGGTTTCCCAGTTTACCGTGTTGTGTTCTTTATATACCAGACACAGGACCCAAAACGAGACCAAAGAGAAAATCTGGGCTGTTAGGCCCGGTCCGAATGTGGGATGTTCCTATGCTGAAACCTGGTGGTCCCTCGCCTACGCTTTCTGGGAAGCAAAGAATGAACCTGCCTGCTACCTAGAAAGGGAAGTCATGCGGCCGGACCCTTCCTCAGAATCTGTCACCTGCCTGGCTGGCCATGGCGGAGAAAGCATGTCTGGCTCCAGGCCTCCCAGAGAAGATGGGAAGGCCCGGGGCGAGGGCGGGCCGTGTGCCACGGCAGAGCTGGCCTCCGGGACCGCGGAGGGCACAGCATTGGCCACCGCACCCCGGATGCTGAGCGCGGGCAGAGCCGGCACCCGGGCGGGCTGAGCTATGACAGACGCGGGCACTGCGGCCCTGAACGGTCTGCATGGCGGTCTCGCTGGCCCAAACAGCTGCACGGCCCGCGGCTGGCAGTCCTGGGGGCAAGGGATTCTACTGGGGTGGGCATTGCGGCCACGCCCTGTGACCTTTGGCCAGGGTCTCCTGTGGGCGGGGCTGGTGTGCTCATGGGGGTGGGGGCCCCGTGATGCGTTCCCCCTGGGTGACATCACGGTTGCCCAGGCTCCTATGTGATGCGTCCCCTGGCTGACCAATCAGAGGTTACCCTAGCTGGGCAGATCAGTGCGAGCTTGGCCAGAGAAGGAGTTAGAAGCTCTCCCTAGCTTCATACGCTATTCTCATGCCTGCCTCAAACGAAGGACTTACTGACACGAAACCGCCCTCGTGGGCCGCTATCGTACGGCCCCCACCGGCCCGACGCACGGCCGTGGAGATCTTCACAACCGCTGGGCTCGGGCCGGACTCTGACGCGGAGGACGAACCTATGGACACACCACCACCAGCCCGGGCCATCGTCTTCCGGTCCCCACCGGCCCCACAGCAGGCCCTGGGTATCATCACAACCGCCGGCCCGGAGCCGGACTCGGACGCGGAGGACGAACCTATGGACACAACACCACCCGCCCGGGCCATCGTCTTCCGGTCCCCACCGGCCAAACGCCGGGCCGTGGGCATCAACACACCCGCGGGCCTGGGGCCGGAATCTGACGCGGAGGACGAACCTATGGACACAACACCACCCGACCTGGCCATCGTCTTCCGGTCCCCACCGGCCCCACAGCAGGCCCTGGGTATCATCACAACCGCCGGCCTGGAGCCGGACTCGGACGTGGAGGACCAACCTATGGACACAACACCACGCGCCCGGGCCGTCGTCTTCCGGTCCCCACCGGTCAAACGCAGGGCCGTGGACATCATCACATCTGCCGGCCTGGGGCTGGAATCTGACGTGGAGGACGATCCTATGGACACACCACCACCCGCCCGGGCCATCGTCTTCCGGTCCCCACCGGCCAAACGACGCGCCGTGGGCATCATCACTCTCGCAGGCCTGGGGCCGGAATCTGACGCGGAGGACGAACCTATGGACACAACACCACCCGCCCGGGCCATCGTCTTCCAGTACCCACAGGCCCCACGTCAGGCCGTGGGCATCATCACGTCCGCCGGCCTGGGGCCAGACAATGATTCGGAGGATGAACCTACGGACACTACACCACCATCCAGGGCCATCGTCTTCCGGTCCCCACCGGCCAAACGCCGGGCCGTGGGCAACATCACATCCGCCGGCCTGGGGCCGGACAGTGATGCGGAGAACGAACGTATGGACACTACACCACCATCCCGGGCCATCGTGTTCCGGTCCCCCCCATCGGCCAAAAGCCGGGCCGTGGGCATCATCACATCCTCCGGCCTGGGGCCGGACTCTGACGCGGAGGACGAACCTATGGACACACCACCACCAGCCCGGGCCATCGTCTTCCGGTCCCCACCGGCCCCACAGCAGGCCCTGGGTATCATCACAACCGCCGGCCTGGAGCCGGACTCGGACGTGGAGGACCAACCTATGGACACAACACCACGCGCCCGGGCCATCGTCTTCCGGTCCCCACCGGCCAAACGCAGGGCCGTGGACATCATCACATCTGCCGGCCTGGGGCCGGAATCTCACACGGAGGACGAACCTGTGGACACACCACCACCCGCCCGGGCCATCGTCTTCCGGTCCCCACCGGCCCCACGCCAGGCCGTGGGCATCATCACATCCTCTGGCCTGGGGCTGGACTCTGACGGGGAGGACGAACCTATGGACACAACACCACCCGACCGGGCCGTCGTCTTACGGTCCCCACCGGCCAAACGCAGGGCCGTGGACTTCATCATATCTGCCGGCCTGGGGCTGGAATCTGACGCGGAGGACGATCCTATGGACACACCACCACCCGCCCGGGCCATCGTCTTCCGGTCCCCACCGGCCAAACGACGCGCCGTGGGCATCATCACTCCCGCAGGCCTGGGGCCGGAATCTGACGCGGAGGACGAACCTATGGACACAACACCACCTGCCCGGGCCATCGTCTTCCGGTCCCCACCGGCCCCAAGCCAGGCCGTGCGCATCATCACATCCTCCGGCCTGGGGCCGGACTCCGACGGGGAGGACGAACCTATGGACACAACACCACCCGACCGGGCCCTGGGTATCATCACGACCGCCGGCCTGGAGCCGGACTCGGACGTGGAGGACCAACCTATGGACACAACACCACGCGCCCGGGCCGTCGTCTTCCGGTCCCCACCGGCCAAACGCAGGGCCGTGGACATCATCACATCTGCCGGCCTGAGGCCGGAATCTGACGCGGAGGACGAACCTATGGACACAACACCACCCGCCCGGGCCATCGTCTTCCGGTCCCCACCTGCCCCACGCCAAGCCGTGGGCTTCATCACCGCCGCCGGCCTCCTGCCCCCCTCCCATAACATCCTCACGGGCCCCAAACGATGCCGCACGTGGCACCACTGCCGGAGTCAGCCCTACCCCCGACCATGGTGAAGGGCTGGGCACACCACCCCCCTCGAGGCCATCTAGAGCCCCCCTCCCCCTGCCCCAGACAAGGCCTATGTTCATATTCTACTATCCATTAAAATCTTTCCCAAATTTGGTGTGTGTGTGTGTATTATATATTCCCACTAAACCCTGTTCTTGCTAATATGCCTCTGCTCTGTTTACTCTTTCACTCAGCTGCAGAGGAAGGACTCACAGACATGAGTGACGATGTTTTGTGCCACACCTAAAGATGCAACGTGTCCCATGCCCCAGTGACTGGGACGTGGAAGTAGCTGTGCATGCTCAACGCGAGGTCTGCGTGCTGAGCGTTTAAGGGATGACAACCCAGGGGGAGGCAAGTCCAGAGGAGGGAGATGGGGTTGGCTTACGAGGCCCCTTCCCTCTTCTCTGCTACTGCTCTGAGCTCGCCACAGGCTAGGGAATTCCTGCTGTGACACACAGAACCTCTCTGTTCATTCTGGTTTCGAAACATGTTTAGTTCTGTGTGTGTGTGTGTGTGTGTTGTGTGTGTGTGTGTGCGCGCGCGCGCAAGTGAGCGTGTACCACTGTCCCTATCGGTCTAAAAGTAACAAAGGGACATGTGATAGAGCGAACAGGTTGCAAACAGTGACGAGAAAGGGTAAACTTTTCCACTAGCCTCTGGGGATTTCCTTGGCAAGTGTTTCTATACAATTTTAGAAAGATTTTGCTGGAAATGTCACTGGGACCACTCTGAACCATCACGGTAGTTAAGGTAATAAGCCAGGACGGGAGAGCAGCAAAGAGCACCCACAGTGTGTCTCCTATGTATCAGGCCAAGGGGTACAGGCTTTACTTCTACCACCTCACTTCATCTCACCATGACTGACGTGGGATGACCTTACGCACCACCTTCATCCATGAGCAAAATGTTACCTCAGAATCACTTCCCTTAACCGAAAGTAAATAAATGCAAGGACACAAACATTCCTAGAATTCCGGCCACCACCACCCAACACTTTACGCTCAGCATCCTTTTCAATCCAAGAGAAACATAGCTCTAAATGCTATACTATTCCATTTCAGATAGACCTCACTCCCATCTAAATGCCTAAATGCACTGACACTCCACCTACACCTTGATAGCAGAGGGGAGCAGTTTCCCCAGGAGCTAGCTGGCCTGCCACCTCAGCGAGCCCATGGGCCACTAGCCCACAGCAGCCCTGCGTGTCCCCAAAAGGTGGCTCACTTAACCTGTGACTACACGTGCTCTCTTGGGAGACGGGCCGCCAAGCAGGGCCACCGAGGTGACATCGGCGCGCAGGCACAAAGACCACCTACTGGGCATGCACCTGCCTCAGCGCCAGCAGGCCAGCCGGGGTGCCCCGTGTGGGGCCTCGGATCTGCCCCGCAGCTCACGCAGCCACCCCAGCAGGGCCAGCCCCGGGGCAGAGCACCCGGAGGGTCCCCGCCCGCACCGGTTAGAGAGTCCAGGTGGCCACCTACCCCCAGCGGACTTGTGCCACCTACCCTGATGTTCCAACCCATGGCCACTCCTCTCAAGACCCAAAGACACAGCTAACTCACAGAAACAAACACAAGGAATCAAGAATGAGAAGGAGACAGAGGAATCACTGTGCGCCTAGTGACGGTATGTTGATAAAAATGGGCAAAATAAGTAAATAAGTAGATGCATTAGGTAGATGGATACATTAGATGAGACTGATAGATAGAATGATAGATTAGACAGACAGATTAGACAGATGATAGATTAGGTGGACAGATGACAGAGACACCTACAGACACATACAGATAGATGATAGGTAGACAGATTGATAAGATGATAGACTAGGTAGATGATAGATGCATTAGATAGATTAGATAGATGATATAGATTCATATAGATTAGCTAGACTCATTGATACAGATACATACAGATGATAGATAATAGACAGATAGGTGATAGATTAGGTAGTTTGGATAGACAGACACATAGATGACAGTAGATAGATTAGATAGATAGATAGATAGATAGATAGATAGATACACAGACAGACAGACAGACAGACAGATAGGAAAGCATAATACTAAACAAAGCTATAGCTCATAACCAGGAGAGCAACGGTGAAAGCACAGAGAAGAACTACAAACACAAAGAAGAAAGAAATCAAGTTTAGGAAGTGCACTAAGGACACAGCTATCAATTATCACACTAAAGGGAAAGACTTTAAATGCTCCAATCGAAAAGACACAGGGTTGAATGAATGGATGAATACTCAAGACCACCTACGTGCTCCCTTACAGGAGGCTCACTTGAGATCCAAGCACACAGACAAACTACAAGTTGAAGGGGTGGGAAAACGTACCCTACAGAAGTCAGAAGTGAAACTGAAAAAGAAAAAGAAAAAAACTTTAAAGATGGCTTGGTAGGATTAAAGACGGCAGGCAGCATGCGAGGGGAGGCAGAAACCTCCTCCGAAAACCACATACATACATACAGTATGGGAATATGACCACTACACCAGATCCTGGAAGAGAAGCAGGAAAGAAGGCTGCCGCGGCAGGCCGTCACCTCAAGGTGGAGGGTGATGTACCAAGGCCGTGATCCAGAGGGACCCCGCAAGCACTTACTTCTTCCTGCACCCGAGCTCAGCGGAGGGAGGAAGAGAAACGGAGCCGGGGAGGCGGGTGGAGGCCCAGGACTGCTGAACACCCAGCCCTGCAGATCTGCTCTGGGAGCACGAACCTACCTTACAGGATGCTCTGGAGGATCGGTGGGGTCGGAAAGCGAAGACGGGCGGAATACTTCGAGAGACTTGACATTGCTGCCACTTGCGGAACACAGGGATCCACATCCGGCCGCTGTGGGACAAAAGAAAGGCGGGCAGTCTGAGAGGCTTCGTAACAGCGAGAGAGCCGCTAAAGGGGCAAGGGTTGCACAGAGCTTGCTTGCCGCTCAGAAGAAAGCACAGGTGCGCAAAACTGTCCCGGTGCACTCTGCCCAGCAGGTGGGGGAACTTTTAGGAGCTCCGGGCGCTCCAGACCCCTGGCTGGCTACGCAGCTCCAAGGCGCCCCCACCATGATATGACTGATACACAACACGGCCAGCTGCACCTTCCTCCCCAACAGCACCGGCTCGCAAACCGGCTGCCCCCTCCATCGCACCGGGCCAGTGACGGGACGGCCCCACCTACGGCAGCTACAGGTGCAAAGCACAGAGGCTTCTCCCTGCGTGCTCCGCAAACTGGCCCCGGCAGTGGAGACAGGCACTGCGGCCGGGAAGCAGGAAAGACCTCTTTCCTCCTGCGGGCACCAGCACCGCTCCTCTGTGACCCCTGCCTGCCATCACCCCAAGGGCTGAGCAGCTCCAGAGAGAAAAGCTTCTGGGCGCTAGAGGGTGCCACCTACAAATAGGAAACGTCAAAGTCAAAGGAACCTGGTAACTGGACTCGAGCAATCTTCGTGAAAGGGATCTCAACATAAAAATCAGAAACATGCTCATGGAGCTACAGCAAAAAATTGCCCCTGTCTCTTGAGCATAATTACCTCTCTCTCTCTCTCCCTCTCTCTCTCTCTCCCGCCCCCCCACCTCTCTCTTTACCAGCAGCACTTTTGAGGCCTTGTTCTGAGAAGGATGCTGGGACAGCCCAGCAGGAACGGGCAGAGCGCTCAGATCCACCCCGGCCGCTGTCAGGGCAGTCCCACACGGGGTCTGACCGAACTGCAATGGGGGGACGCCGCACGTGTAAATCCACAGGAGATAAACAGTGCCGCATGCTAAGCCTTCCCATGAATGGCTAGTGGCTAGGTGGCACCACCGATACCAGGTGATGTCCACATCCCGGGCCTTATCTCCGTGGCAACCTTTTCTCCCTATGAACCTTGAAAGCAGCACATGGAAAGATACTATCAGTCTCCACCATCTCACTTCTCAGCTTAGGCCCGATGTTCCTGCATCACATCTTCTCCTCTGCATTCCAGTTTTCTCGACGGGTTGGTGTCCTGGGAAAAAAAAAGAAAAATTTGAGTAAGAATTTGAATGAAATGGGAGGGGCATACCATTCTGTTTAAAACATCAGAAGAAGAACAAAGACACCCTATAGAACGGGAGGATATATCCATAGATGACATATCCGATCAGGGGCTGCCAACTAAAATACGTCTTAAGTGCTCAGGCGCCTCCACACGCAAAAAGCAAATAAAACCAATCCAAAATGGGCAGAGGACCTGAGCAGACACTTCTCCAAAGAAGAAAGCCAAGTGGCCGACAGGCACATGAAAAGATGCTCCACGTGGCTCATCGTCGGAGAAATGCAAATTAAAACCACCACGGGATATCACCTCACACCGGTCAGGATGGCCGCCATCCGGGAGACCCACAACAGACGTTGGCAAGGTGAGGGAGAGAGGGGAACCCTCCTGCGCTGCTGGTGGGAACCGAAGTCAGTTCGTCCGTTGTGGAAAGCAGTGTGGAGATTCCTCGAAGAGCTCAAAATGGGAATACCATTTGACCCAGGAATTCCACTTCTGGGAATGTACCCTAAGAACGCAGCAGCCCGGTTGGAAAAAGACAGATGCACCCCTATGTTAATGGCAGCACGATCCACAGTAGACAAGAAATGGCAATGTCCGTCAGTAGAGGAATGCATGAAGAAGACGTGGTACATAAAGAAAAAGGAGGACAGAAACCACATGCTCATCTCCACAGACGCTGAAAAAGCGTCTGACAAAACTCAACATCCACTCATGGTAAAAACCCTCAGCAAAACGGGTCAGGAGGGCAAGTACCTCAACATAGTAAAAAGGCCACATGTGATAAACCCACAGCCAACATCACACTGAACAGTGAGAAGCTGAAAGCTTTTCCTCTGAGATCAGGAACAAGGCAGGGATGCCCACTCTCACCACTCTTCTTCAACACAGTACTGGAGGCACTGGCCACAGTGAGTAGACGAAACAAAGAAATACAAGGAATCCAGATTGGTAAAGAAGAAGTCAAACTGTCACTATTTGCAGATGACATGATGCTGGACCGTAAAAAAAAAAAACAAAAGACAAAAAAACAACAACCCCGAAAGACTCCACTCCAGAACTGCTAGAACTGATACCGGAACACAGCAGAGCTGCAGGACACAAAGTGAACACACAGAAATCTGTGGCTTTCCCATACACTAACGGTGAACTGAATAGAAAGGGAAATCAGGAACACCACTCCATTCACAACTGCATCAAAAAGAATAAAACACCTAGGCATAAACCGAACCAAGGCAGTGAAACACCGAAACCCTGACACCTATACGACACCCTTCACGGGAGTTAAAGGGGACACTAACAAATGGAAACTCACCCCGTGCTCTGGGCTAGGAACAATTAATATCATCAAAATGGCCATCCTGCCCAAAGCAATATACAGATTTGATGCAATCCCGATCAAATAACCAACTGCATTCTTCAACGAACTGGAACAAGTAGTTCAAAAATTCACATGGAAACACCAAAGACCCCAAATGAATAGCCAAAGCGGTCCTGAGAAGGAAGAATCAAGTGGGGGGTGGGGGGGTGGGGGGGGGTGGATCTCGGTCCCCAACCTCAAGCTCTACTACAAAGCCACAGTCATCAAGACAGTTTGGCACTGGCACAAGAGGGAGCCACAGACCAGTGGAACTGAACAGAGACTCCAGGCAGTAACCCAAACATATATGGTCAATCAATGCACGATAAAGGGACCGTGGACATACAATGGGGAAAAGACCGTCTCTTCAACAGATGGTGCTGGCAAAAACAGGGCAGCTACATGTAAGAGAATGAAACTGGATCACTGTCTAACCCCACACACAACTGCAAGTCTGAAATGGACCAAAGGCCTGACTGTCAGTCATGAAACCATAAGCCTCTTAGAGAAAAACACAGGCAGCAATCTCTTGGACATAAACACAAGCGACCTCTTCATGGACATATCTCCCCGGGCAAGGGAAACAAAAGCAAAAATGAACGAGGGGGACTACACCAAGCTGAAAAGCCTCTGTACAGCAAAGGACACCATCGATAGAACAAAGAGTTCTCCTGCAGTAAGGGAGAATATACCCATCAGTGAGAGATCCGCTCAAGGATTGACATCCAAAACTACATAAAGAGCCCACATACCTCAGCAGACAGAAAGCAGATACTCCAATCCAGAAATGGGCAGAGGACCTGAGCAGACACTTCTCCAAAGAAGAAAGCCAAGTGGCCGACAGGCACATGAAAAGATGCTCCACGTGGCTCATCGTCGGAGAAATGCAAATTAAAACCACCACGGGATATCACCTCACACCGGTCAGGATGGCCGCCATCCGGGAGACCCACAACAGACGTTGGCAAGGTGAGGGAGAGAGGGGAACCCTCCTGCGCTGCTGGTGGGAACCGAAGTCAGTTCGTCCGTTGTGGAAAGCAGTGTGGAGGTTCCTCGAAGAGCTCAAAATGGGAATACCATTTGACCCAGGAATTCCACTTCTGGGAATGTACCCTAAGAACGCAGCAGCCCGGTTGGAAAAAGACAGATGCACCCCTATGTTAATGGCAGCACGATCCACAGTAGACAAGAAATGGCAATGTCCGTCAGTAGAGGAATGCATGAAGAAGACGTGGTACATATACATAATGGAATATTACTCAGCCAAAATAAAAAAACACATCCTACCATTTGCCACAACATGGATGGAGCTAGAGGGTATTGTGCTCAGTGAAATAAGCCAGGCGGAGAAAGACAAGCTCCAAATGATTTCACTCATGTGTGGAGTATAAGATCAAAGAAAAACTGAAGGAACAAAACAGCAGCAGAATCACAGAACCCAAGAATGGACTAACAGTTAACAAAGGGAAAGGGCCTGGGGAGGATGCGTGCAAAGGGAGGGATAAGGGTGGGGAAAAGAACGGGGGCCTTACGATTAGGTTTTATAATGGGGGGGGGGGGCATAGGGAGAGCTGTGCGACACAGAGAAGACACGTAGTGATTCTACAGCATCTCACTACGCTGATGTACAGTGACTGTCATCGGGTTTGTGGGGGGGGCTTGGTGAAGGGGGGAGTCTAGTAAACATAATGTTCTTCGTGTAATTGTAGATTAATGATAACAAAATGAATAAAAATAAAAAAATAAAAGTGAGAAAATAAAAATGGTTTCCCAGTTTACCGTGTTGTGTTCTTTATATACCAGACACAGGACCCAAAACGAGACCAAAGAGAAAATCTGGGCTGTTAGGCCCGGTCCGAATGTGGGATGTTCCTATGCTGAAACCTGGTGGTCCCTCGCCTACGCTTTCTGGGAAGCAAAGAATGAACCTGCCTGCTACCTAGAAAGGGAAGTCATGCGGCCGGACCCTTCCTCAGAATCTGTCACCTGCCTGGCTGGCCATGGCGGAGAAAGCATGTCTGGCTCCAGGCCTCCCAGAGAAGATGGGAAGGCCCGGGGCGAGGGCGGGCCGTGTGCCACGGCAGAGCTGGCCTCCGGGACCGCGGAGGGCACAGCATTGGCCACCGCACCCCGGATGCTGAGCGCGGGCAGAGCCGGCACCCGGGCGGGCTGAGCTATGACAGACGCGGGCACTGCGGCCCTGAACGGTCTGCATGGCAGTCTCGCTGGCCCAAACAGCTGCACGGCCCGCGGCTGGCAGTCCTGGGGGCAAGGGATTCTACTGGGGTGGGCATTGCGGCCACGCCCTGTGACCTTTGGCCAGGGTCTCCTGTGGGCGGGGCTGGTGTGCTCATGGGGGTGGGGGCCCCGTGATGCGTTCCCCCTGGGTGACATCACGGTTGCCCAGGCTCCTATGTGATGCGTCCCCTGGCTGACCAATCAGAGGTTACCCTAGCTGGGCAGATCAGTGCGAGCTTGGCCAGAGAAGGAGTTAGAAGCTCTCCCTAGCTTCATACGCTATTCTCATGCCTGCCTCAAACGAAGGACTTACTGACACGAAACCGCCCTCGTGGGCCGCTATCGTACGGCCCCCACCGGCCCGACGCACGGCCGTGGAGATCTTCACAACCGCTGGGCTCGGGCCGGACTCTGACGCGGAGGACGAACCTATGGACACACCACCACCAGCCCGGGCCATCGTCTTCCGGTCCCCACCGGCCCCACAGCAGGCCCTGGGTATCATCACAACCGCCGGCCCGGAGCCGGACTCGGACGCGGAGGACGAACCTATGGACACAACACCACCCGCCCGGGCCATCGTCTTCCGGTCCCCACCGGCCAAACGCCGGGCCGTGGGCATCAACACACCCGCGGGCCTGGGGCCGGAATCTGACGCGGAGGACGAACCTATGGACACAACACCACCCGACCTGGCCATCGTCTTCCGGTCCCCACCGGCCCCACAGCAGGCCCTGGGTATCATCACAACCGCCGGCCTGGAGCCGGACTCGGACGTGGAGGACCAACCTATGGACACAACACCACGCGCCCGGGCCGTCGTCTTCCGGTCCCCACCGGTCAAACGCAGGGCCGTGGACATCATCACATCTGCCGGCCTGGGGCTGGAATCTGACGTGGAGGACGATCCTATGGACACACCACCACCCGCCCGGGCCATCGTCTTCCGGTCCCCACCGGCCAAACGACGCGCCGTGGGCATCATCACTCTCGCAGGCCTGGGGCCGGAATCTGACGCGGAGGACGAACCTATGGACACAACACCACCCGCCCGGGCCATCGTCTTCCAGTACCCACAGGCCCCACGTCAGGCCGTGGGCATCATCACGTCCGCCGGCCTGGGGCCAGACAATGATTCGGAGGATGAACCTACGGACACTACACCACCATCCAGGGCCATCGTCTTCCGGTCCCCACCGGCCAAACGCCGGGCCGTGGGCAACATCACATCCGCCGGCCTGGGGCCGGACAGTGATGCGGAGAACGAACGTATGGACACTACACCACCATCCCGGGCCATCGTGTTCCGGTCCCCCCCATCGGCCAAAAGCCGGGCCGTGGGCATCATCACATCCTCCGGCCTGGGGCCGGACTCTGACGCGGAGGACGAACCTATGGACACACCACCACCAGCCCGGGCCATCGTCTTCCGGTCCCCACCGGCCCCACAGCAGGCCCTGGGTATCATCACAACCGCCGGCCTGGAGCCGGACTCGGACGTGGAGGACCAACCTATGGACACAACACCACGCGCCCGGGCCATCGTCTTCCGGTCCCCACCGGCCAAACGCAGGGCCGTGGACATCATCACATCTGCCGGCCTGGGGCCGGAATCTCACACGGAGGACGAACCTGTGGACACACCACCACCCGCCCGGGCCATCGTCTTCCGGTCCCCACCGGCCCCACGCCAGGCCGTGGGCATCATCACATCCTCTGGCCTGGGGCTGGACTCTGACGGGGAGGACGAACCTATGGACACAACACCACCCGACCGGGCCGTCGTCTTACGGTCCCCACCGGCCAAACGCAGGGCCGTGGACTTCATCATATCTGCCGGCCTGGGGCTGGAATCTGACGCGGAGGACGATCCTATGGACACACCACCACCCGCCCGGGCCATCGTCTTCCGGTCCCCACCGGCCAAACGACGCGCCGTGGGCATCATCACTCCCGCAGGCCTGGGGCCGGAATCTGACGCGGAGGACGAACCTATGGACACAACACCACCTGCCCGGGCCATCGTCTTCCGGTCCCCACCGGCCCCAAGCCAGGCCGTGCGCATCATCACATCCTCCGGCCTGGGGCCGGACTCCGACGGGGAGGACGAACCTATGGACACAACACCACCCGACCGGGCCCTGGGTATCATCACGACCGCCGGCCTGGAGCCGGACTCGGACGTGGAGGACCAACCTATGGACACAACACCACGCGCCCGGGCCGTCGTCTTCCGGTCCCCACCGGCCAAACGCAGGGCCGTGGACATCATCACATCTGCCGGCCTGAGGCCGGAATCTGACGCGGAGGACGAACCTATGGACACAACACCACCCGCCCGGGCCATCGTCTTCCGGTCCCCACCTGCCCCACGCCAAGCCGTGGGCTTCATCACCGCCGCCGGCCTCCTGCCCCCCTCCCATAACATCCTCACGGGCCCCAAACGATGCCGCACGTGGCACCACTGCCGGAGTCAGCCCTACCCCCGACCATGGTGAAGGGCTGGGCACACCACCCCCCTCGAGGCCATCTAGAGCCCCCCTCCCCCTGCCCCAGACAAGGCCTATGTTCATATTCTACTATCCATTAAAATCTTTCCCAAATTTGGTGTGTGTGTGTGTATTATATATTCCCACTAAACCCTGTTCTTGCTAATATGCCTCTGCTCTGTTTACTCTTTCACTCAGCTGCAGAGGAAGGACTCACAGACATGAGTGACGATGTTTTGTGCCACACCTAAAGATGCAACGTGTCCCATGCCCCAGTGACTGGGACGTGGAAGTAGCTGTGCATGCTCAACGCGAGGTCTGCGTGCTGAGCGTTTAAGGGATGACAACCCAGGGGGAGGCAAGTCCAGAGGAGGGAGATGGGGTTGGCTTACGAGGCCCCTTCCCTCTTCTCTGCTACTGCTCTGAGCTCGCCACAGGCTAGGGAATTCCTGCTGTGACACACAGAACCTCTCTGTTCATTCTGGTTTCGAAACATGTTTAGTTCTGTGTGTGTGTGTGTGTGTGTTGTGTGTGTGTGTGTGCGCGCGTGCGCAAGTGAGCGTGTACCACTGTCCCTATCGGTCTAAAAGTAACAAAGGGACATGTGATAGAGCGAACAGGTTGCAAACAGTGACGAGAAAGGGTAAACTTTTCCACTAGCCTCTGGGGATTTCCTTGGCAAGTGTTTCTATACAATTTTAGAAAGATTTTGCTGGAAATGTCACTGGGACCACTCTGAACCATCACGGTAGTTAAGGTAATAAGCCAGGACGGGAGAGCAGCAAAGAGCACCCACAGTGTGTCTCCTATGTATCAGGCCAAGGGGTACAGGCTTTACTTCTACCACCTCACTTCATCTCACCATGACTGACGTGGGATGACCTTACGCACCACCTTCATCCATGAGCAAAATGTTACCTCAGAATCACTTCCCTTAACCGAAAGTAAATAAATGCAAGGACACAAACATTCCTAGAATTCCGGCCACCACCACCCAACACTTTACGCTCAGCATCCTTTTCAATCCAAGAGAAACATAGCTCTAAATGCTATACTATTCCATTTCAGATAGACCTCACTCCCATCTAAATGCCTAAATGCACTGACACTCCACCTACACCTTGATAGCAGAGGGGAGCAGTTTCCCCAGGAGCTAGCTGGCCTGCCACCTCAGCGAGCCCATGGGCCACTAGCCCACAGCAGCCCTGCGTGTCCCCGAAAGGTGGCTCACTTAACCTGTGACTACACGTGCTCTCTTGGGAGACGGGCCGCCAAGCAGGGCCACCGAGGTGACATCGGCGCGCAGGCACAAAGACCACCTACTGGGCATGCACCTGCCTCAGCGCCAGCAGGCCAGCCGGGGTGCCCCGTGTGGGGCCTCGGATCTGCCCCGCAGCTCACGCAGCCACCCCAGCAGGGCCAGCCCCGGGGCAGAGCACCCGGAGGGTCCCCGCCCGCACCGGTTAGAGAGTCCAGGTGGCCACCTACCCCCAGCGGACTTGTGCCACCTACCCTGATGTTCCAACCCATGGCCACTCCTCTCAAGACCCAAAGACACAGCTAACTCACAGAAACAAACACAAGGAATCAAGAATGAGAAGGAGACAGAGGAATCACTGTGCGCCTAGTGACGGTATGTTGATAAAAATGGGCAAAATAAGTAAATAAGTAGATGCATTAGGTAGATGGATACATTAGATGAGACTGATAGATAGAATGATAGATTAGACAGACAGATTAGACAGATGATAGATTAGGTGGACAGATGACAGAGACACCTACAGACACATACAGATAGATGATAGGTAGACAGATTGATAAGATGATAGACTAGGTAGATGATAGATGCATTAGATAGATTAGATAGATGATATAGATTCATATAGATTAGCTAGACTCATTGATACAGATACATACAGATGATAGATAATAGACAGATAGGTGATAGATTAGGTAGTTTGGATAGACAGACACATAGATGACAGTAGATAGATTAGATAGATAGATAGATAGATAGATAGATAGATACACAGACAGACAGACAGACAGACAGATAGGAAAGCATAATACTAAACAAAGCTATAGCTCATAACCAGGAGAGCAACGGTGAAAGCACAGAGAAGAACTACAAACACAAAGAAGAAAGAAATCAAGTTTAGGAAGTGCACTAAGGACACAGCTATCAATTATCACACTAAAGGGAAAGACTTTAAATGCTCCAATCGAAAAGACACAGGGTTGAATGAATGGATGAATACTCAAGACCACCTACGTGCTCCCTTACAGGAGGCTCACTTGAGATCCAAGCACACAGACAAACTACAAGTTGAAGGGGTGGGAAAACGTACCCTACAGAAGTCAGAAGTGAAACTGAAAAAGAAAAAGAAAAAAACTTTAAAGATGGCTTGGTAGGATTAAAGACGGCAGGCAGCATGCGAGGGGAGGCAGAAACCTCCTCCGAAAACCACATACATACATACAGTATGGGAATATGACCACTACACCAGATCCTGGAAGAGAAGCAGGAAAGAAGGCTGCCGCGGCAGGCCGTCACCTCAAGGTGGAGGGTGATGTACCAAGGCCGTGATCCAGAGGGACCCCGCAAGCACTTACTTCTTCCTGCACCCGAGCTCAGCGGAGGGAGGAAGAGAAACGGAGCCGGGGAGGCGGGTGGAGGCCCAGGACTGCTGAACACCCAGCCCTGCAGATCTGCTCTGGGAGCACGAACCTACCTTACAGGATGCTCTGGAGGATCGGTGGGGTCGGAAAGCGAAGACGGGCGGAATACTTCGAGAGACTTGACATTGCTGCCACTTGCGGAACACAGGGATCCACATCCGGCCGCTGTGGGACAAAAGAAAGGCGGGCAGTCTGAGAGGCTTCGTAACAGCGAGAGAGCCGCTAAAGGGGCAAGGGTTGCACAGAGCTTGCTTGCCGCTCAGAAGAAAGCACAGGTGCGCAAAACTGTCCCGGTGCACTCTGCCCAGCAGGTGGGGGAACTTTTAGGAGCTCCGGGCGCTCCAGACCCCTGGCTGGCTACGCAGCTCCAAGGCGCCCCCACCATGATATGACTGATACACAACACGGCCAGCTGCACCTTCCTCCCCAACAGCACCGGCTCGCAAACCGGCTGCCCCCTCCATCGCACCGGGCCAGTGACGGGACGGCCCCACCTACGGCAGCTACAGGTGCAAAGCACAGAGGCTTCTCCCTGCGTGCTCCGCAAACTGGCCCCGGCAGTGGAGACAGGCACTGCGGCCGGGAAGCAGGAAAGACCTCTTTCCTCCTGCGGGCACCAGCACCGCTCCTCTGTGACCCCTGCCTGCCATCACCCCAAGGGCTGAGCAGCTCCAGAGAGAAAAGCTTCTGGGCGCTAGAGGGTGCCACCTACAAATAGGAAACGTCAAAGTCAAAGGAACCTGGTAACTGGACTCGAGCAATCTTCGTGAAAGGGATCTCAACATAAAAATCAGAAACATGCTCATGGAGCTACAGCAAAAAATTGCCCCTGTCTCTTGAGCATAATTACCTCTCTCTCTCTCTCCCTCTCTCTCTCTCTCCCGCCCCCCCACCTCTCTCTTTACCAGCAGCACTTTTGAGGCCTTGTTCTGAGAAGGATGCTGGGACAGCCCAGCAGGAACGGGCAGAGCGCTCAGATCCACCCCGGCCGCTGTCAGGGCAGTCCCACACGGGGTCTGACCGAACTGCAATGGGGGGACGCCGCACGTGTAAATCCACAGGAGATAAACAGTGCCGCATGCTAAGCCTTCCCATGAATGGCTAGTGGCTAGGTGGCACCACCGATACCAGGTGATGTCCACATCCCGGGCCTTATCTCCGTGGCAACCTTTTCTCCCTATGAACCTTGAAAGCAGCACATGGAAAGATACTATCAGTCTCCACCATCTCACTTCTCAGCTTAGGCCCGATGTTCCTGCATCACATCTTCTCCTCTGCATTCCAGTTTTCTCGACGGGTTGGTGTCCTGGGAAAAAAAAAGAAAAATTTGAGTAAGAATTTGAATGAAATGGGAGGGGCATACCATTCTGTTTAAAACATCAGAAGAAGAACAAAGACACCCTATAGAACGGGAGGATATATCCATAGATGACATATCCGATCAGGGGCTGCCAACTAAAATACGTCTTAAGTGCTCAGGCGCCTCCACACGCAAAAAGCAAATAAAACCAATCCAAAATGGGCAGAGGACCTGAGCAGACACTTCTCCAAAGAAGAAAGCCAAGTGGCCGACAGGCACATGAAAAGATGCTCCACGTGGCTCATCGTCGGAGAAATGCAAATTAAAACCACCACGGGATATCACCTCACACCGGTCAGGATGGCCGCCATCCGGGAGACCCACAACAGACGTTGGCAAGGTGAGGGAGAGAGGGGAACCCTCCTGCGCTGCTGGTGGGAACCGAAGTCAGTTCGTCCGTTGTGGAAAGCAGTGTGGAGATTCCTCGAAGAGCTCAAAATGGGAATACCATTTGACCCAGGAATTCCACTTCTGGGAATGTACCCTAAGAACGCAGCAGCCCGGTTGGAAAAAGACAGATGCACCCCTATGTTAATGGCAGCACGATCCACAGTAGACAAGAAATGGCAATGTCCGTCAGTAGAGGAATGCATGAAGAAGACGTGGTACATAAAGAAAAAGGAGGACAGAAACCACATGCTCATCTCCACAGACGCTGAAAAAGCGTCTGACAAAACTCAACATCCACTCATGGTAAAAACCCTCAGCAAAACGGGTCAGGAGGGCAAGTACCTCAACATAGTAAAAAGGCCACATGTGATAAACCCACAGCCAACATCACACTGAACAGTGAGAAGCTGAAAGCTTTTCCTCTGAGATCAGGAACAAGGCAGGGATGCCCACTCTCACCACTCTTCTTCAACACAGTACTGGAGGCACTGGCCACAGTGAGTAGACGAAACAAAGAAATACAAGGAATCCAGATTGGTAAAGAAGAAGTCAAACTGTCACTATTTGCAGATGACATGATGCTGGACCGTAAAAAAAAAAAAACAAAAGACAAAAAAACAACAACCCCGAAAGACTCCACTCCAGAACTGCTAGAACTGATACCGGAACACAGCAGAGCTGCAGGACACAAAGTGAACACACAGAAATCTGTGGCTTTCCCATACACTAACGGTGAACTGAATAGAAAGGGAAATCAGGAACACCACTCCATTCACAACTGCATCAAAAAGAATAAAACACCTAGGCATAAACCGAACCAAGGCAGTGAAACACCGAAACCCTGACACCTATACGACACCCTTCACGGGAGTTAAAGGGGACACTAACAAATGGAAACTCACCCCGTGCTCTGGGCTAGGAACAATTAATATCATCAAAATGGCCATCCTGCCCAAAGCAATATACAGATTTGATGCAATCCCGATCAAATAACCAACTGCATTCTTCAACGAACTGGAACAAGTAGTTCAAAAATTCACATGGAAACACCAAAGACCCCAAATGAATAGCCAAAGCGGTCCTGAGAAGGAAGAATCAAGTGGGGGGTGGGGGGGTGGGGGGGGGTGGATCTCGGTCCCCAACCTCAAGCTCTACTACAAAGCCACAGTCATCAAGACAGTTTGGCACTGGCACAAGAGGGAGCCACAGACCAGTGGAACTGAACAGAGACTCCAGGCAGTAACCCAAACATATATGGTCAATCAATGCACGATAAAGGGACCGTGGACATACAATGGGGAAAAGACCGTCTCTTCAACAGATGGTGCTGGCAAAAACAGGGCAGCTACATGTAAGAGAATGAAACTGGATCACTGTCTAACCCCACACACAACTGCAAGTCTGAAATGGACCAAAGGCCTGACTGTCAGTCATGAAACCATAAGCCTCTTAGAGAAAAACACAGGCAGCAATCTCTTGGACATAAACACAAGCGACCTCTTCATGGACATATCTCCCCGGGCAAGGGAAACAAAAGCAAAAATGAACGAGGGGGACTACACCAAGCTGAAAAGCCTCTGTACAGCAAAGGACACCATCGATAGAACAAAGAGTTCTCCTGCAGTAAGGGAGAATATACCCATCAGTGAGAGATCCGCTCAAGGATTGACATCCAAAACTACATAAAGAGCCCACATACCTCAGCAGACAGAAAGCAGATACTCCAATCCAGAAATGGGCAGAGGACCTGAGCAGACACTTCTCCAAAGAAGAAAGCCAAGTGGCCGACAGGCACATGAAAAGATGCTCCACGTGGCTCATCGTCGGAGAAATGCAAATTAAAACCACCACGGGATATCACCTCACACCGGTCAGGATGGCCGCCATCCGGGAGACCCACAACAGACGTTGGCAAGGTGAGGGAGAGAGGGGAACCCTCCTGCGCTGCTGGTGGGAACCGAAGTCAGTTCGTCCGTTGTGGAAAGCAGTGTGGAGGTTCCTCGAAGAGCTCAAAATGGGAATACCATTTGACCCAGGAATTCCACTTCTGGGAATGTACCCTAAGAACGCAGCAGCCCGGTTGGAAAAAGACAGATGCACCCCTATGTTAATGGCAGCACGATCCACAGTAGACAAGAAATGGCAATGTCCGTCAGTAGAGGAATGCATGAAGAAGACGTGGTACATATACATAATGGAATATTACTCAGCCAAAATAAAAAAACACATCCTACCATTTGCCACAACATGGATGGAGCTAGAGGGTATTGTGCTCAGTGAAATAAGCCAGGCGGAGAAAGACAAGCTCCAAATGATTTCACTCATGTGTGGAGTATAAGATCAAAGAAAAACTGAAGGAACAAAACAGCAGCAGAATCACAGAACCCAAGAATGGACTAACAGTTAACAAAGGGAAAGGGCCTGGGGAGGATGCGTGCAAAGGGAGGGATAAGGGTGGGGAAAAGAACGGGGGCCTTACGATTAGGTTTTATAATGGGGGGGGGGGGCATAGGGAGAGCTGTGCGACACAGAGAAGACACGTAGTGATTCTACAGCATCTCACTACGCTGATGTACAGTGACTGTCATCGGGTTTGTGGGGGGGGCTTGGTGAAGGGGGGAGTCTAGTAAACATAATGTTCTTCGTGTAATTGTAGATTAATGATAACAAAATGAATAAAAATAAAAAAATAAAAGTGAGAAAATAAAAATGGTTTCCCAGTTTACCGTGTTGTGTTCTTTATATACCAGACACAGGACCCAAAACGAGACCAAAGAGAAAATCTGGGCTGTTAGGCCCGGTCCGAATGTGGGATGTTCCTATGCTGAAACCTGGTGGTCCCTCGCCTACGCTTTCTGGGAAGCAAAGAATGAACCTGCCTGCTACCTAGAAAGGGAAGTCATGCGGCCGGACCCTTCCTCAGAATCTGTCACCTGCCTGGCTGGCCATGGCGGAGAAAGCATGTCTGGCTCCAGGCCTCCCAGAGAAGATGGGAAGGCCCGGGGCGAGGGCGGGCCGTGTGCCACGGCAGAGCTGGCCTCCGGGACCGCGGAGGGCACAGCATTGGCCACCGCACCCCGGATGCTGAGCGCGGGCAGAGCCGGCACCCGGGCGGGCTGAGCTATGACAGACGCGGGCACTGCGGCCCTGAACGGTCTGCATGGCAGTCTCGCTGGCCCAAACAGCTGCACGGCCCGCGGCTGGCAGTCCTGGGGGCAAGGGATTCTACTGGGGTGGGCATTGCGGCCACGCCCTGTGACCTTTGGCCAGGGTCTCCTGTGGGCGGGGCTGGTGTGCTCATGGGGGTGGGGGCCCCGTGATGCGTTCCCCCTGGGTGACATCACGGTTGCCCAGGCTCCTATGTGATGCGTCCCCTGGCTGACCAATCAGAGGTTACCCTAGCTGGGCAGATCAGTGCGAGCTTGGCCAGAGAAGGAGTTAGAAGCTCTCCCTAGCTTCATACGCTATTCTCATGCCTGCCTCAAACGAAGGACTTACTGACACGAAACCGCCCTCGTGGGCCGCTATCGTACGGCCCCCACCGGCCCGACGCACGGCCGTGGAGATCTTCACAACCGCTGGGCTCGGGCCGGACTCTGACGCGGAGGACGAACCTATGGACACACCACCACCAGCCCGGGCCATCGTCTTCCGGTCCCCACCGGCCCCACAGCAGGCCCTGGGTATCATCACAACCGCCGGCCCGGAGCCGGACTCGGACGCGGAGGACGAACCTATGGACACAACACCACCCGCCCGGGCCATCGTCTTCCGGTCCCCACCGGCCAAACGCCGGGCCGTGGGCATCAACACACCCGCGGGCCTGGGGCCGGAATCTGACGCGGAGGACGAACCTATGGACACAACACCACCCGACCTGGCCATCGTCTTCCGGTCCCCACCGGCCCCACAGCAGGCCCTGGGTATCATCACAACCGCCGGCCTGGAGCCGGACTCGGACGTGGAGGACCAACCTATGGACACAACACCACGCGCCCGGGCCGTCGTCTTCCGGTCCCCACCGGTCAAACGCAGGGCCGTGGACATCATCACATCTGCCGGCCTGGGGCTGGAATCTGACGTGGAGGACGATCCTATGGACACACCACCACCCGCCCGGGCCATCGTCTTCCGGTCCCCACCGGCCAAACGACGCGCCGTGGGCATCATCACTCTCGCAGGCCTGGGGCCGGAATCTGACGCGGAGGACGAACCTATGGACACAACACCACCCGCCCGGGCCATCGTCTTCCAGTACCCACAGGCCCCACGTCAGGCCGTGGGCATCATCACGTCCGCCGGCCTGGGGCCAGACAATGATTCGGAGGATGAACCTACGGACACTACACCACCATCCAGGGCCATCGTCTTCCGGTCCCCACCGGCCAAACGCCGGGCCGTGGGCAACATCACATCCGCCGGCCTGGGGCCGGACAGTGATGCGGAGAACGAACGTATGGACACTACACCACCATCCCGGGCCATCGTGTTCCGGTCCCCCCCATCGGCCAAAAGCCGGGCCGTGGGCATCATCACATCCTCCGGCCTGGGGCCGGACTCTGACGCGGAGGACGAACCTATGGACACACCACCACCAGCCCGGGCCATCGTCTTCCGGTCCCCACCGGCCCCACAGCAGGCCCTGGGTATCATCACAACCGCCGGCCTGGAGCCGGACTCGGACGTGGAGGACCAACCTATGGACACAACACCACGCGCCCGGGCCATCGTCTTCCGGTCCCCACCGGCCAAACGCAGGGCCGTGGACATCATCACATCTGCCGGCCTGGGGCCGGAATCTCACACGGAGGACGAACCTGTGGACACACCACCACCCGCCCGGGCCATCGTCTTCCGGTCCCCACCGGCCCCACGCCAGGCCGTGGGCATCATCACATCCTCTGGCCTGGGGCTGGACTCTGACGGGGAGGACGAACCTATGGACACAACACCACCCGACCGGGCCGTCGTCTTACGGTCCCCACCGGCCAAACGCAGGGCCGTGGACTTCATCATATCTGCCGGCCTGGGGCTGGAATCTGACGCGGAGGACGATCCTATGGACACACCACCACCCGCCCGGGCCATCGTCTTCCGGTCCCCACCGGCCAAACGACGCGCCGTGGGCATCATCACTCCCGCAGGCCTGGGGCCGGAATCTGACGCGGAGGACGAACCTATGGACACAACACCACCTGCCCGGGCCATCGTCTTCCGGTCCCCACCGGCCCCAAGCCAGGCCGTGCGCATCATCACATCCTCCGGCCTGGGGCCGGACTCCGACGGGGAGGACGAACCTATGGACACAACACCACCCGACCGGGCCCTGGGTATCATCACGACCGCCGGCCTGGAGCCGGACTCGGACGTGGAGGACCAACCTATGGACACAACACCACGCGCCCGGGCCGTCGTCTTCCGGTCCCCACCGGCCAAACGCAGGGCCGTGGACATCATCACATCTGCCGGCCTGAGGCCGGAATCTGACGCGGAGGACGAACCTATGGACACAACACCACCCGCCCGGGCCATCGTCTTCCGGTCCCCACCTGCCCCACGCCAAGCCGTGGGCTTCATCACCGCCGCCGGCCTCCTGCCCCCCTCCCATAACATCCTCACGGGCCCCAAACGATGCCGCACGTGGCACCACTGCCGGAGTCAGCCCTACCCCCGACCATGGTGAAGGGCTGGGCACACCACCCCCCTCGAGGCCATCTAGAGCCCCCCTCCCCCTGCCCCAGACAAGGCCTATGTTCATATTCTACTATCCATTAAAATCTTTCCCAAATTTGGTGTGTGTGTGTGTATTATATATTCCCACTAAACCCTGTTCTTGCTAATATGCCTCTGCTCTGTTTACTCTTTCACTCAGCTGCAGAGGAAGGACTCACAGACATGAGTGACGATGTTTTGTGCCACACCTAAAGATGCAACGTGTCCCATGCCCCAGTGACTGGGACGTGGAAGTAGCTGTGCATGCTCAACGCGAGGTCTGCGTGCTGAGCGTTTAAGGGATGACAACCCAGGGGGAGGCAAGTCCAGAGGAGGGAGATGGGGTTGGCTTACGAGGCCCCTTCCCTCTTCTCTGCTACTGCTCTGAGCTCGCCACAGGCTAGGGAATTCCTGCTGTGACACACAGAACCTCTCTGTTCATTCTGGTTTCGAAACATGTTTAGTTCTGTGTGTGTGTGTGTGTGTGTTGTGTGTGTGTGTGTGCGCGCGCGCGCAAGTGAGCGTGTACCACTGTCCCTATCGGTCTAAAAGTAACAAAGGGACATGTGATAGAGCGAACAGGTTGCAAACAGTGACGAGAAAGGGTAAACTTTTCCACTAGCCTCTGGGGATTTCCTTGGCAAGTGTTTCTATACAATTTTAGAAAGATTTTGCTGGAAATGTCACTGGGACCACTCTGAACCATCACGGTAGTTAAGGTAATAAGCCAGGACGGGAGAGCAGCAAAGAGCACCCACAGTGTGTCTCCTATGTATCAGGCCAAGGGGTACAGGCTTTACTTCTACCACCTCACTTCATCTCACCATGACTGACGTGGGATGACCTTACGCACCACCTTCATCCATGAGCAAAATGTTACCTCAGAATCACTTCCCTTAACCGAAAGTAAATAAATGCAAGGACACAAACATTCCTAGAATTCCGGCCACCACCACCCAACACTTTACGCTCAGCATCCTTTTCAATCCAAGAGAAACATAGCTCTAAATGCTATACTATTCCATTTCAGATAGACCTCACTCCCATCTAAATGCCTAAATGCACTGACACTCCACCTACACCTTGATAGCAGAGGGGAGCAGTTTCCCCAGGAGCTAGCTGGCCTGCCACCTCAGCGAGCCCATGGGCCACTAGCCCACAGCAGCCCTGCGTGTCCCCGAAAGGTGGCTCACTTAACCTGTGACTACACGTGCTCTCTTGGGAGACGGGCCGCCAAGCAGGGCCACCGAGGTGACATCGGCGCGCAGGCACAAAGACCACCTACTGGGCATGCACCTGCCTCAGCGCCAGCAGGCCAGCCGGGGTGCCCCGTGTGGGGCCTCGGATCTGCCCCGCAGCTCACGCAGCCACCCCAGCAGGGCCAGCCCCGGGGCAGAGCACCCGGAGGGTCCCCGCCCGCACCGGTTAGAGAGTCCAGGTGGCCACCTACCCCCAGCGGACTTGTGCCACCTACCCTGATGTTCCAACCCATGGCCACTCCTCTCAAGACCCAAAGACACAGCTAACTCACAGAAACAAACACAAGGAATCAAGAATGAGAAGGAGACAGAGGAATCACTGTGCGCCTAGTGACGGTATGTTGATAAAAATGGGCAAAATAAGTAAATAAGTAGATGCATT
The DNA here is from genome assembly GCF_030020395.1 of Manis pentadactyla. Lineage (NCBI taxonomy): Eukaryota > Metazoa > Chordata > Mammalia > Pholidota > Manidae > Manis > Manis pentadactyla. Next base: position 84,681,706 of record NC_080019.1, read on the forward strand.
AGGTAGATGGATACATTAGATGAGACTGATAGATAGAATGATAGATTAGACAGACAGATTAGACAGATGATAGATTAGGTGGACAGATGACAGAGACACCTACAGACACATACAGATAGATGATAGGTAGACAGATTGATAAGATGATAGACTAGGTAGATGATAGATGCATTAGATAGATTAGATAGATGATATAGATTCATATAGATTAGCTAGACTCATTGATACAGATACATACAGATGATAGATAATAGACAGATAGGTGATAGATTAGGTAGTTTGGATAGACAGACACATAGATGACAGTAGATAGATTAGATAGATAGATAGATAGATAGATAGATAGATAGATACACAGACAGACAGACAGACAGACAGATAGGAAAGCATAATACTAAACAAAGCTATAGCTCATAACCAGGAGAGCAACGGTGAAAGCACAGAGAAGAACTACAAACACAAAGAAGAAAGAAATCAAGTTTAGGAAGTGCACTAAGGACACAGCTATCAATTATCACACTAAAGGGAAAGACTTTAAATGCTCCAATCGAAAAGACACAGGGTTGAATGAATGGATGAATACTCAAGACCACCTACGTGCTCCCTTACAGGAGGCTCACTTGAGATCCAAGCACACAGACAAACTACAAGTTGAAGGGGTGGGAAAACGTACCCTACAGAAGTCAGAAGTGAAACTGAAAAAGAAAAAGAAAAAAACTTTAAAGATGGCTTGGTAGGATTAAAGACGGCAGGCAGCATGCGAGGGGAGGCAGAAACCTCCTCCGAAAACCACATACATACATACAGTATGGGAATATGACCACTACACCAGATCCTGGAAGAGAAGCAGGAAAGAAGGCTGCCGCGGCAGGCCGTCACCTCAAGGTGGAGGGTGATGTACCAAGGCCGTGATCCAGAGGGACCCCGCAAGCACTTACTTCTTCCTGCACCCGAGCTCAGCGGAGGGAGGAAGAGAAACGGAGCCGGGGAGGCGGGTGGAGGCCCAGGACTGCTGAACACCCAGCCCTGCAGATCTGCTCTGGGAGCACGAACCTACCTTACAGGATGCTCTGGAGGATCGGTGGGGTCGGAAAGCGAAGACGGGCGGAATACTTCGAGAGACTTGACATTGCTGCCACTTGCGGAACACAGGGATCCACATCCGGCCGCTGTGGGACAAAAGAAAGGCGGGCAGTCTGAGAGGCTTCGTAACAGCGAGAGAGCCGCTAAAGGGGCAAGGGTTGCACAGAGCTTGCTTGCCGCTCAGAAGAAAGCACAGGTGCGCAAAACTGTCCCGGTGCACTCTGCCCAGCAGGTGGGGGAACTTTTAGGAGCTCCGGGCGCTCCAGACCCCTGGCTGGCTACGCAGCTCCAAGGCGCCCCCACCATGATATGACTGATACACAACACGGCCAGCTGCACCTTCCTCCCCAACAGCACCGGCTCGCAAACCGGCTGCCCCCTCCATCGCACCGGGCCAGTGACGGGACGGCCCCACCTACGGCAGCTACAGGTGCAAAGCACAGAGGCTTCTCCCTGCGTGCTCCGCAAACTGGCCCCGGCAGTGGAGACAGGCACTGCGGCCGGGAAGCAGGAAAGACCTCTTTCCTCCTGCGGGCACCAGCACCGCTCCTCTGTGACCCCTGCCTGCCATCACCCCAAGGGCTGAGCAGCTCCAGAGAGAAAAGCTTCTGGGCGCTAGAGGGTGCCACCTACAAATAGGAAACGTCAAAGTCAAAGGAACCTGGTAACTGGACTCGAGCAATCTTCGTGAAAGGGATCTCAACATAAAAATCAGAAACATGCTCATGGAGCTACAGCAAAAAATTGCCCCTGTCTCTTGAGCATAATTACCTCTCTCTCTCTCTCCCTCTCTCTCTCTCTCCCGCCCCCCCACCTCTCTCTTTACCAGCAGCACTTTTGAGGCCTTGTTCTGAGAAGGATGCTGGGACAGCCCAGCAGGAACGGGCAGAGCGCTCAGATCCACCCCGGCCGCTGTCAGGGCAGTCCCACACGGGGTCTGACCGAACTGCAATGGGGGGACGCCGCACGTGTAAATCCACAGGAGATAAACAGTGCCGCATGCTAAGCCTTCCCATGAATGGCTAGTGGCTAGGTGGCACCACCGATACCAGGTGATGTCCACATCCCGGGCCTTATCTCCGTGGCAACCTTTTCTCCCTATGAACCTTGAAAGCAGCACATGGAAAGATACTATCAGTCTCCACCATCTCACTTCTCAGCTTAGGCCCGATGTTCCTGCATCACATCTTCTCCTCTGCATTCCAGTTTTCTCGACGGGTTGGTGTCCTGGGAAAAAAAAAGAAAAATTTGAGTAAGAATTTGAATGAAATGGGAGGGGCATACCATTCTGTTTAAAACATCAGAAGAAGAACAAAGACACCCTATAGAACGGGAGGATATATCCATAGATGACATATCCGATCAGGGGCTGCCAACTAAAATACGTCTTAAGTGCTCAGGCGCCTCCACACGCAAAAAGCAAATAAAACCAATCCAAAATGGGCAGAGGACCTGAGCAGACACTTCTCCAAAGAAGAAAGCCAAGTGGCCGACAGGCACATGAAAAGATGCTCCACGTGGCTCATCGTCGGAGAAATGCAAATTAAAACCACCACGGGATATCACCTCACACCGGTCAGGATGGCCGCCATCCGGGAGACCCACAACAGACGTTGGCAAGGTGAGGGAGAGAGGGGAACCCTCCTGCGCTGCTGGTGGGAACCGAAGTCAGTTCGTCCGTTGTGGAAAGCAGTGTGGAGATTCCTCGAAGAGCTCAAAATGGGAATACCATTTGACCCAGGAATTCCACTTCTGGGAATGTACCCTAAGAACGCAGCAGCCCGGTTGGAAAAAGACAGATGCACCCCTATGTTAATGGCAGCACGATCCACAGTAGACAAGAAATGGCAATGTCCGTCAGTAGAGGAATGCATGAAGAAGACGTGGTACATAAAGAAAAAGGAGGACAGAAACCACATGCTCATCTCCACAGACGCTGAAAAAGCGTCTGACAAAACTCAACATCCACTCACGGTAAAAACCCTCAGCAAAACGGGTCAGGAGGGCAAGTACCTCAACATAGTAAAAAGGCCACATGTGATAAACCCACAGCCAACATCACACTGAACAGTGAGAAGCTGAAAGCTTTTCCTCTGAGATCAGGAACAAGGCAGGGATGCCCACTCTCACCACTCTTCTTCAACACAGTACTGGAGGCACTGGCCACAGTGAGTAGACGAAACAAAGAAATACAAGGAATCCAGATTGGTAAAGAAGAAGTCAAACTGTCACTATTTGCAGATGACATGATGCTGGACCGTAAAAAAAAAAAAACAAAAGACAAAAAAACAACAACCCCGAAAGACTCCACTCCAGAACTGCTAGAACTGATACCGGAACACAGCAGAGCTGCAGGACACAAAGTGAACACACAGAAATCTGTGGCTTTCCCATACACTAACGGTGAACTGAATAGAAAGGGAAATCAGGAACACCACTCCATTCACAACTGCATCAAAAAGAATAAAACACCTAGGCATAAACCGAACCAAGGCAGTGAAACACCGAAACCCTGACACCTATACGACACCCTTCACGGGAGTTAAAGGGGACACTAACAAATGGAAACTCACCCCGTGCTCTGGGCTAGGAACAATTAATATCATCAAAATGGCCATCCTGCCCAAAGCAATATACAGATTTGATGCAATCCCGATCAAATAACCAACTGCATTCTTCAACGAACTGGAACAAGTAGTTCAAAAATTCACATGGAAACACCAAAGACCCCAAATGAATAGCCAAAGCGGTCCTGAGAAGGAAGAATCAAGTGGGGGGTGGGGGGGTGGGGGGGGGTGGATCTCGGTCCCCAACCTCAAGCTCTACTACAAAGCCACAGTCATCAAGACAGTTTGGCACTGGCACAAGAGGGAGCCACAGACCAGTGGAACTGAACAGAGACTCCAGGCAGTAACCCAAACATATATGGTCAATCAATGCACGATAAAGGGACCGTGGACATACAATGGGGAAAAGACCGTCTCTTCAACAGATGGTGCTGGCAAAAACAGGGCAGCTACATGTAAGAGAATGAAACTGGATCACTGTCTAACCCCACACACAACTGCAAGTCTGAAATGGACCAAAGGCCTGACTGTCAGTCATGAAACCATAAGCCTCTTAGAGAAAAACACAGGCAGCAATCTCTTGGACATAAACACAAGCGACCTCTTCATGGACATATCTCCCCGGGCGAGGGAAACAAAAGCAAAAATGAACGAGGGGGACTACACCAAGCTGAAAAGCCTCTGTACAGCAAAGGACACCATCGATAGAACAAAGAGTTCTCCTGCAGTAAGGGAGAATATACCCATCAGTGAGAGATCCGCTCAAGGATTGACATCCAAAACTACATAAAGAGCCCACATACCTCAGCAGACAGAAAGCAGATACTCCAATCCAGAAATGGGCAGAGGACCTGAGCAGACACTTCTCCAAAGAAGAAAGCCAAGTGGCCGACAGGCACATGAAAAGATGCTCCACGTGGCTCATCGTCGGAGAAATGCAAATTAAAACCACCACGGGATATCACCTCACACCGGTCAGGATGGCCGCCATCCGGGAGACCCACAACAGACGTTGGCAAGGTGAGGGAGAGAGGGGAACCCTCCTGCGCTGCTGGTGGGAACCGAAGTCAGTTCGTCCGTTGTGGAAAGCAGTGTGGAGGTTCCTCGAAGAGCTCAAAATGGGAATACCATTTGACCCAGGAATTCCACTTCTGGGAATGTACCCTAAGAACGCAGCAGCCCGGTTGGAAAAAGACAGATGCACCCCTATGTTAATGGCAGCACGATCCACAGTAGACAAGAAATGGCAATGTCCGTCAGTAGAGGAATGCATGAAGAAGACGTGGTACATATACATAATGGAATATTACTCAGCCAAAATAAAAAAACACATCCTACCATTTGCCACAACATGGATGGAGCTAGAGGGTATTGTGCTCAGTGAAATAAGCCAGGCGGAGAAAGACAAGCTCCAAATGATTTCACTCATGTGTGGAGTATAAGATCAAAGAAAAACTGAAGGAACAAAACAGCAGCAGAATCACAGAACCCAAGAATGGACTAACAGTTAACAAAGGGAAAGGGCCTGGGGAGGATGCGTGCAAAGGGAGGGATAAGGGTGGGGAAAAGAACGGGGGCCTTACGATTAGGTTTTATAATGGGGGGGGGGGGCATAGGGAGAGCTGTGCGACACAGAGAAGACACGTAGTGATTCTACAGCATCTCACTACGCTGATGTACAGTGACTGTCATCGGGTTTGTGGGGGGGGCTTGGTGAAGGGGGGAGTCTAGTAAACATAATGTTCTTCGTGTAATTGTAGATTAATGATAACAAAATGAATAAAAATAAAAAAATAAAAGTGAGAAAATAAAAATGGTTTCCCAGTTTACCGTGTTGTGTTCTTTATATACCAGACACAGGACCCAAAACGAGACCAAAGAGAAAATCTGGGCTGTTAGGCCCGGTCCGAATGTGGGATGTTCCTATGCTGAAACCTGGTGGTCCCTCGCCTACGCTTTCTGGGAAGCAAAGAATGAACCTGCCTGCTACCTAGAAAGGGAAGTCATGCGGCCGGACCCTTCCTCAGAATCTGTCACCTGCCTGGCTGGCCATGGCGGAGAAAGCATGTCTGGCTCCAGGCCTCCCAGAGAAGATGGGAAGGCCCGGGGCGAGGGCGGGCCGTGTGCCACGGCAGAGCTGGCCTCCGGGACCGCGGAGGGCACAGCATTGGCCACCGCACCCCGGATGCTGAGCGCGGGCAGAGCCGGCACCCGGGCGGGCTGAGCTATGACAGACGCGGGCACTGCGGCCCTGAACGGTCTGCGTGGCGGTCTCGCTGGCCCAAACAGCTGCACGGCCCGCGGCTGGCAGTCCTGGGGGCAAGGGATTCTACTGGGGTGGGCATTGCGGCCACGCCCTGTGACCTTTGGCCAGGGTCTCCTGTGGGCGGGGCTGGTGTGCTCATGGGGGTGGGGGCCCCGTGATGCGTTCCCCCTGGGTGACATCACGGTTGCCCAGGCTCCTATGTGATGCGTCCCCTGGCTGACCAATCAGAGGTTACCCTAGCTGGGCAGATCAGTGCGAGCTTGGCCAGAGAAGGAGTTAGAAGCTCTCCCTAGCTTCATACGCTATTCTCATGCCTGCCTCAAACGAAGGACTTACTGACACGAAACCGCCCTCGTGGGCCGCTATCGTACGGCCCCCACCGGCCCGACGCACGGCCGTGGAGATCTTCACAACCGCTGGGCTCGGGCCGGACTCTGACGCGGAGGACGAACCTATGGACACACCACCACCAGCCCGGGCCATCGTCTTCCGGTCCCCACCGGCCCCACAGCAGGCCCTGGGTATCATCACAACCGCCGGCCCGGAGCCGGACTCGGACGCGGAGGACGAACCTATGGACACAACACCACCCGCCCGGGCCATCGTCTTCCGGTCCCCACCGGCCAAACGCCGGGCCGTGGGCATCAACACACCCGCGGGCCTGGGGCCGGAATCTGACGCGGAGGACGAACCTATGGACACAACACCACCCGACCTGGCCATCGTCTTCCGGTCCCCACCGGCCCCACAGCAGGCCCTGGGTATCATCACAACCGCCGGCCTGGAGCCGGACTCGGACGTGGAGGACCAACCTATGGACACAACACCACGCGCCCGGGCCGTCGTCTTCCGGTCCCCACCGGTCAAACGCAGGGCCGTGGACATCATCACATCTGCCGGCCTGGGGCTGGAATCTGACGTGGAGGACGATCCTATGGACACACCACCACCCGCCCGGGCCATCGTCTTCCGGTCCCCACCGGCCAAACGACGCGCCGTGGGCATCATCACTCTCGCAGGCCTGGGGCCGGAATCTGACGCGGAGGACGAACCTATGGACACAACACCACCCGCCCGGGCCATCGTCTTCCAGTACCCACAGGCCCCACGTCAGGCCGTGGGCATCATCACGTCCGCCGGCCTGGGGCCAGACAATGATTCGGAGGATGAACCTACGGACACTACACCACCATCCAGGGCCATCGTCTTCCGGTCCCCACCGGCCAAACGCCGGGCCGTGGGCAACATCACATCCGCCGGCCTGGGGCCGGACAGTGATGCGGAGAACGAACGTATGGACACTACACCACCATCCCGGGCCATCGTGTTCCGGTCCCCCCCATCGGCCAAAAGCCGGGCCGTGGGCATCATCACATCCTCCGGCCTGGGGCCGGACTCTGACGCGGAGGACGAACCTATGGACACACCACCACCAGCCCGGGCCATCGTCTTCCGGTCCCCACCGGCCCCACAGCAGGCCCTGGGTATCATCACAACCGCCGGCCTGGAGCCGGACTCGGACGTGGAGGACCAACCTATGGACACAACACCACGCGCCCGGGCCATCGTCTTCCGGTCCCCACCGGCCAAACGCAGGGCCGTGGACATCATCACATCTGCCGGCCTGGGGCCGGAATCTCACACGGAGGACGAACCTGTGGACACACCACCACCCGCCCGGGCCATCGTCTTCCGGTCCCCACCGGCCCCACGCCAGGCCGTGGGCATCATCACATCCTCTGGCCTGGGGCTGGACTCTGACGGGGAGGACGAACCTATGGACACAACACCACCCGACCGGGCCGTCGTCTTACGGTCCCCACCGGCCAAACGCAGGGCCGTGGACTTCATCATATCTGCCGGCCTGGGGCTGGAATCTGACGCGGAGGACGATCCTATGGACACACCACCACCCGCCCGGGCCATCGTCTTCCGGTCCCCACCGGCCAAACGACGCGCCGTGGGCATCATCACTCCCGCAGGCCTGGGGCCGGAATCTGACGCGGAGGACGAACCTATGGACACAACACCACCTGCCCGGGCCATCGTCTTCCGGTCCCCACCGGCCCCAAGCCAGGCCGTGCGCATCATCACATCCTCCGGCCTGGGGCCGGACTCCGACGGGGAGGACGAACCTATGGACACAACACCACCCGACCGGGCCCTGGGTATCATCACGACCGCCGGCCTGGAGCCGGACTCGGACGTGGAGGACCAACCTATGGACACAACACCACGCGCCCGGGCCGTCGTCTTCCGGTCCCCACCGGCCAAACGCAGGGCCGTGGACATCATCACATCTGCCGGCCTGAGGCCGGAATCTGACGCGGAGGACGAACCTATGGACACAACACCACCCGCCCGGGCCATCGTCTTCCGGTCCCCACCTGCCCCACGCCAAGCCGTGGGCTTCATCACCGCCGCCGGCCTCCTGCCCCCCTCCCATAACATCCTCACGGGCCCCAAACGATGCCGCACGTGGCACCACTGCCGGAGTCAGCCCTACCCCCGACCATGGTGAAGGGCTGGGCACACCACCCCCCTCGAGGCCATCTAGAGCCCCCCTCCCCCTGCCCCAGACAAGGCCTATGTTCATATTCTACTATCCATTAAAATCTTTCCCAAATTTGGTGTGTGTGTGTGTATTATATATTCCCACTAAACCCTGTTCTTGCTAATATGCCTCTGCTCTGTTTACTCTTTCACTCAGCTGCAGAGGAAGGACTCACAGACATGAGTGACGATGTTTTGTGCCACACCTAAAGATGCAACGTGTCCCATGCCCCAGTGACTGGGACGTGGAAGTAGCTGTGCATGCTCAACGCGAGGTCTGCGTGCTGAGCGTTTAAGGGATGACAACCCAGGGGGAGGCAAGTCCAGAGGAGGGAGATGGGGTTGGCTTACGAGGCCCCTTCCCTCTTCTCTGCTACTGCTCTGAGCTCGCCACAGGCTAGGGAATTCCTGCTGTGACACACAGAACCTCTCTGTTCATTCTGGTTTCGAAACATGTTTAGTTCTGTGTGTGTGTGTGTGTGTGTTGTGTGTGTGTGTGTGCGCGCGCGCGCAAGTGAGCGTGTACCACTGTCCCTATCGGTCTAAAAGTAACAAAGGGACATGTGATAGAGCGAACAGGTTGCAAACAGTGACGAGAAAGGGTAAACTTTTCCACTAGCCTCTGGGGATTTCCTTGGCAAGTGTTTCTATACAATTTTAGAAAGATTTTGCTGGAAATGTCACTGGGACCACTCTGAACCATCACGGTAGTTAAGGTAATAAGCCAGGACGGGAGAGCAGCAAAGAGCACCCACAGTGTGTCTCCTATGTATCAGGCCAAGGGGTACAGGCTTTACTTCTACCACCTCACTTCATCTCACCATGACTGACGTGGGATGACCTTACGCACCACCTTCATCCATGAGCAAAATGTTACCTCAGAATCACTTCCCTTAACCGAAAGTAAATAAATGCAAGGACACAAACATTCCTAGAATTCCGGCCACCACCACCCAACACTTTACGCTCAGCATCCTTTTCAATCCAAGAGAAACATAGCTCTAAATGCTATACTATTCCATTTCAGATAGACCTCACTCCCATCTAAATGCCTAAATGCACTGACACTCCACCTACACCTTGATAGCAGAGGGGAGCAGTTTCCCCAGGAGCTAGCTGGCCTGCCACCTCAGCGAGCCCATGGGCCACTAGCCCACAGCAGCCCTGCGTGTCCCCGAAAGGTGGCTCACTTAACCTGTGACTACACGTGCTCTCTTGGGAGACGGGCCGCCAAGCAGGGCCACCGAGGTGACATCGGCGCGCAGGCACAAAGACCACCTACTGGGCATGCACCTGCCTCAGCGCCAGCAGGCCAGCCGGGGTGCCCCGTGTGGGGCCTCGGATCTGCCCCGCAGCTCACGCAGCCACCCCAGCAGGGCCAGCCCCGGGGCAGAGCACCCGGAGGGTCCCCGCCCGCACCGGTTAGAGAGTCCAGGTGGCCACCTACCCCCAGCGGACTTGTGCCACCTACCCTGATGTTCCAACCCATGGCCACTCCTCTCAAGACCCAAAGACACAGCTAACTCACAGAAACAAACACAAGGAATCAAGAATGAGAAGGAGACAGAGGAATCACTGTGCGCCTAGTGACGGTATGTTGATAAAAATGGGCAAAATAAGTAAATAAGTAGATGCATTAGGTAGATGGATACATTAGATGAGACTGATAGATAGAATGATAGATTAGACAGACAGATTAGACAGATGATAGATTAGGTGGACAGATGACAGAGACACCTACAGACACATACAGATAGATGATAGGTAGACAGATTGATAAGATGATAGACTAGGTAGATGATAGATGCATTAGATAGATTAGATAGATGATATAGATTCATATAGATTAGCTAGACTCATTGATACAGATACATACAGATGATAGATAATAGACAGATAGGTGATAGATTAGGTAGTTTGGATAGACAGACACATAGATGACAGTAGATAGATTAGATAGATAGATAGATAGATAGATAGATAGATACACAGACAGACAGACAGACAGACAGATAGGAAAGCATAATACTAAACAAAGCTATAGCTCATAACCAGGAGAGCAACGGTGAAAGCACAGAGAAGAACTACAAACACAAAGAAGAAAGAAATCAAGTTTAGGAAGTGCACTAAGGACACAGCTATCAATTATCACACTAAAGGGAAAGACTTTAAATGCTCCAATCGAAAAGACACAGGGTTGAATGAATGGATGAATACTCAAGACCACCTACGTGCTCCCTTACAGGAGGCTCACTTGAGATCCAAGCACACAGACAAACTACAAGTTGAAGGGGTGGGAAAACGTACCCTACAGAAGTCAGAAGTGAAACTGAAAAAGAAAAAGAAAAAAACTTTAAAGATGGCTTGGTAGGATTAAAGACGGCAGGCAGCATGCGAGGGGAGGCAGAAACCTCCTCCGAAAACCACATACATACATACAGTATGGGAATATGACCACTACACCAGATCCTGGAAGAGAAGCAGGAAAGAAGGCTGCCGCGGCAGGCCGTCACCTCAAGGTGGAGGGTGATGTACCAAGGCCGTGATCCAGAGGGACCCCGCAAGCACTTACTTCTTCCTGCACCCGAGCTCAGCGGAGGGAGGAAGAGAAACGGAGCCGGGGAGGCGGGTGGAGGCCCAGGACTGCTGAACACCCAGCCCTGCAGATCTGCTCTGGGAGCACGAACCTACCTTACAGGATGCTCTGGAGGATCGGTGGGGTCGGAAAGCGAAGACGGGCGGAATACTTCGAGAGACTTGACATTGCTGCCACTTGCGGAACACAGGGATCCACATCCGGCCGCTGTGGGACAAAAGAAAGGCGGGCAGTCTGAGAGGCTTCGTAACAGCGAGAGAGCCGCTAAAGGGGCAAGGGTTGCACAGAGCTTGCTTGCCGCTCAGAAGAAAGCACAGGTGCGCAAAACTGTCCCGGTGCACTCTGCCCAGCAGGTGGGGGAACTTTTAGGAGCTCCGGGCGCTCCAGACCCCTGGCTGGCTACGCAGCTCCAAGGCGCCCCCACCATGATATGACTGATACACAACACGGCCAGCTGCACCTTCCTCCCCAACAGCACCGGCTCGCAAACCGGCTGCCCCCTCCATCGCACCGGGCCAGTGACGGGACGGCCCCACCTACGGCAGCTACAGGTGCAAAGCACAGAGGCTTCTCCCTGCGTGCTCCGCAAACTGGCCCCGGCAGTGGAGACAGGCACTGCGGCCGGGAAGCAGGAAAGACCTCTTTCCTCCTGCGGGCACCAGCACCGCTCCTCTGTGACCCCTGCCTGCCATCACCCCAAGGGCTGAGCAGCTCCAGAGAGAAAAGCTTCTGGGCGCTAGAGGGTGCCACCTACAAATAGGAAACGTCAAAGTCAAAGGAACCTGGTAACTGGACTCGAGCAATCTTCGTGAAAGGGATCTCAACATAAAAATCAGAAACATGCTCATGGAGCTACAGCAAAAAATTGCCCCTGTCTCTTGAGCATAATTACCTCTCTCTCTCTCTCCCTCTCTCTCTCTCTCCCGCCCCCCCACCTCTCTCTTTACCAGCAGCACTTTTGAGGCCTTGTTCTGAGAAGGATGCTGGGACAGCCCAGCAGGAACGGGCAGAGCGCTCAGATCCACCCCGGCCGCTGTCAGGGCAGTCCCACACGGGGTCTGACCGAACTGCAATGGGGGGACGCCGCACGTGTAAATCCACAGGAGATAAACAGTGCCGCATGCTAAGCCTTCCCATGAATGGCTAGTGGCTAGGTGGCACCACCGATACCAGGTGATGTCCACATCCCGGGCCTTATCTCCGTGGCAACCTTTTCTCCCTATGAACCTTGAAAGCAGCACATGGAAAGATACTATCAGTCTCCACCATCTCACTTCTCAGCTTAGGCCCGATGTTCCTGCATCACATCTTCTCCTCTGCATTCCAGTTTTCTCGACGGGTTGGTGTCCTGGGAAAAAAAAAGAAAAATTTGAGTAAGAATTTGAATGAAATGGGAGGGGCATACCATTCTGTTTAAAACATCAGAAGAAGAACAAAGACACCCTATAGAACGGGAGGATATATCCATAGATGACATATCCGATCAGGGGCTGCCAACTAAAATACGTCTTAAGTGCTCAGGCGCCTCCACACGCAAAAAGCAAATAAAACCAATCCAAAATGGGCAGAGGACCTGAGCAGACACTTCTCCAAAGAAGAAAGCCAAGTGGCCGACAGGCACATGAAAAGATGCTCCACGTGGCTCATCGTCGGAGAAATGCAAATTAAAACCACCACGGGATATCACCTCACACCGGTCAGGATGGCCGCCATCCGGGAGACCCACAACAGACGTTGGCAAGGTGAGGGAGAGAGGGGAACCCTCCTGCGCTGCTGGTGGGAACCGAAGTCAGTTCGTCCGTTGTGGAAAGCAGTGTGGAGATTCCTCGAAGAGCTCAAAATGGGAATACCATTTGACCCAGGAATTCCACTTCTGGGAATGTACCCTAAGAACGCAGCAGCCCGGTTGGAAAAAGACAGATGCACCCCTATGTTAATGGCAGCACGATCCACAGTAGACAAGAAATGGCAATGTCCGTCAGTAGAGGAATGCATGAAGAAGACGTGGTACATAAAGAAAAAGGAGGACAGAAACCACATGCTCATCTCCACAGACGCTGAAAAAGCGTCTGACAAAACTCAACATCCACTCACGGTAAAAACCCTCAGCAAAACGGGTCAGGAGGGCAAGTACCTCAACATAGTAAAAAGGCCACATGTGATAAACCCACAGCCAACATCACACTGAACAGTGAGAAGCTGAAAGCTTTTCCTCTGAGATCGGGAACAAGGCAGGGATGCCCACTCTCACCACTCTTCTTCAACACAGTACTGGAGGCACTGGCCACAGTGAGTAGACGAAACAAAGAAATACAAGGAATCCAGATTGGTAAAGAAGAAGTCAAACTGTCACTATTTGCAGATGACATGATGCTGGACCGTAAAAAAAAAAAAACAAAAGACAAAAAAACAACAACCCCGAAAGACTCCACTCCAGAACTGCTAGAACTGATACCGGAACACAGCAGAGCTGCAGGACACAAAGTGAACACACAGAAATCTGTGGCTTTCCCATACACTAACGGTGAACTGAATAGAAAGGGAAATCAGGAACACCACTCCATTCACAACTGCATCAAAAAGAATAAAACACCTAGGCATAAACCGAACCAAGGCAGTGAAACACCGAAACCCTGACACCTATACGACACCCTTCACGGGAGTTAAAGGGGACACTAACAAATGGAAACTCACCCCGTGCTCTGGGCTAGGAACAATTAATATCATCAAAATGGCCATCCTGCCCAAAGCAATATACAGATTTGATGCAATCCCGATCAAATAACCAACTGCATTCTTCAACGAACTGGAACAAGTAGTTCAAAAATTCACATGGAAACACCAAAGACCCCAAATGAATAGCCAAAGCGGTCCTGAGAAGGAAGAATCAAGTGGGGGGTGGGGGGGTGGGGGGGGGTGGATCTCGGTCCCCAACCTCAAGCTCTACTACAAAGCCACAGTCATCAAGACAGTTTGGCACTGGCACAAGAGGGAGCCACAGACCAGTGGAACTGAACAGAGACTCCAGGCAGTAACCCAAACATATATGGTCAATCAATGCACGATAAAGGGACCGTGGACATACAATGGGGAAAAGACCGTCTCTTCAACAGATGGTGCTGGCAAAAACAGGGCAGCTACATGTAAGAGAATGAAACTGGATCACTGTCTAACCCCACACACAACTGCAAGTCTGAAATGGACCAAAGGCCTGACTGTCAGTCATGAAACCATAAGCCTCTTAGAGAAAAACACAGGCAGCAATCTCTTGGACATAAACACAAGCGACCTCTTCATGGACATATCTCCCCGGGCAAGGGAAACAAAAGCAAAAATGAACGAGGGGGACTACACCAAGCTGAAAAGCCTCTGTACAGCAAAGGACACCATCGATAGAACAAAGAGTTCTCCTGCAGTAAGGGAGAATATACCCATCAGTGAGAGATCCGCTCAAGGATTGACATCCAAAACTACATAAAGAGCCCACATACCTCAGCAGACAGAAAGCAGATACTCCAATCCAGAAATGGGCAGAGGACCTGAGCAGACACTTCTCCAAAGAAGAAAGCCAAGTGGCCGACAGGCACATGAAAAGATGCTCCACGTGGCTCATCGTCGGAGAAATGCAAATTAAAACCACCACGGGATATCACCTCACACCGGTCAGGATGGCCGCCATCCGGGAGACCCACAACAGACGTTGGCAAGGTGAGGGAGAGAGGGGAACCCTCCTGCGCTGCTGGTGGGAACCGAAGTCAGTTCGTCCGTTGTGGAAAGCAGTGTGGAGGTTCCTCGAAGAGCTCAAAATGGGAATACCATTTGACCCAGGAATTCCACTTCTGGGAATGTACCCTAAGAACGCAGCAGCCCGGTTGGAAAAAGACAGATGCACCCCTATGTTAATGGCAGCACGATCCACAGTAGACAAGAAATGGCAATGTCCGTCAGTAGAGGAATGCATGAAGAAGACGTGGTACATATACATAATGGAATATTACTCAGCCAAAATAAAAAAACACATCCTACCATTTGCCACAACATGGATGGAGCTAGAGGGTATTGTGCTCAGTGAAATAAGCCAGGCGGAGAAAGACAAGCTCCAAATGATTTCACTCATGTGTGGAGTATAAGATCAAAGAAAAACTGAAGGAACAAAACAGCAGCAGAATCACAGAACCCAAGAATGGACTAACAGTTAACAAAGGGAAAGGGCCTGGGGAGGATGCGTGCAAAGGGAGGGATAAGGGTGGGGAAAAGAACGGGGGCCTTACGATTAGGTTTTATAATGGGGGGGGGGGGGCATAGGGAGAGCTGTGCGACACAGAGAAGACACGTAGTGATTCTACAGCATCTCACTACGCTGATGTACAGTGACTGTCATCGGGTTTGTGGGGGGGGCTTGGTGAAGGGGGGAGTCTAGTAAACATAATGTTCTTCGTGTAATTGTAGATTAATGATAACAAAATGAATAAAAATAAAAAAATAAAAGTGAGAAAATAAAAATGGTTTCCCAGTTTACCGTGTTGTGTTCTTTATATACCAGACACAGGACCCAAAACGAGACCAAAGAGAAAATCTGGGCTGTTAGGCCCGGTCCGAATGTGGGATGTTCCTATGCTGAAACCTGGTGGTCCCTCGCCTACGCTTTCTGGGAAGCAAAGAATGAACCTGCCTGCTACCTAGAAAGGGAAGTCATGCGGCCGGACCCTTCCTCAGAATCTGTCACCTGCCTGGCTGGCCATGGCGGAGAAAGCATGTCTGGCTCCAGGCCTCCCAGAGAAGATGGGAAGGCCCGGGGCGAGGGCGGGCCGTGTGCCACGGCAGAGCTGGCCTCCGGGACCGCGGAGGGCACAGCATTGGCCACCGCACCCCGGATGCTGAGCGCGGGCAGAGCCGGCACCCGGGCGGGCTGAGCTATGACAGACGCGGGCACTGCGGCCCTGAACGGTCTGCATGGCGGTCTCGCTGGCCCAAACAGCTGCACGGCCCGCGGCTGGCAGTCCTGGGGGCAAGGGATTCTACTGGGGTGGGCATTGCGGCCACGCCCTGTGACCTTTGGCCAGGGTCTCCTGTGGGCGGGGCTGGTGTGCTCATGGGGGTGGGGGCCCCGTGATGCGTTCCCCCTGGGTGACATCACGGTTGCCCAGGCTCCTATGTGATGCGTCCCCTGGCTGACCAATCAGAGGTTACCCTAGCTGGGCAGATCAGTGCGAGCTTGGCCAGAGAAGGAGTTAGAAGCTCTCCCTAGCTTCATACGCTATTCTCATGCCTGCCTCAAACGAAGGACTTACTGACACGAAACCGCCCTCGTGGGCCGCTATCGTACGGCCCCCACCGGCCCGACGCACGGCCGTGGAGATCTTCACAACCGCTGGGCTCGGGCCGGACTCTGACGCGGAGGACGAACCTATGGACACACCACCACCAGCCCGGGCCATCGTCTTCCGGTCCCCACCGGCCCCACAGCAGGCCCTGGGTATCATCACAACCGCCGGCCCGGAGCCGGACTCGGACGCGGAGGACGAACCTATGGACACAACACCACCCGCCCGGGCCATCGTCTTCCGGTCCCCACCGGCCAAACGCCGGGCCGTGGGCATCAACACACCCGCGGGCCTGGGGCCGGAATCTGACGCGGAGGACGAACCTATGGACACAACACCACCCGACCTGGCCATCGTCTTCCGGTCCCCACCGGCCCCACAGCAGGCCCTGGGTATCATCACAACCGCCGGCCTGGAGCCGGACTCGGACGTGGAGGACCAACCTATGGACACAACACCACGCGCCCGGGCCGTCGTCTTCCGGTCCCCACCGGTCAAACGCAGGGCCGTGGACATCATCACATCTGCCGGCCTGGGGCTGGAATCTGACGTGGAGGACGATCCTATGGACACACCACCACCCGCCCGGGCCATCGTCTTCCGGTCCCCACCGGCCAAACGACGCGCCGTGGGCATCATCACTCTCGCAGGCCTGGGGCCGGAATCTGACGCGGAGGACGAACCTATGGACACAACACCACCCGCCCGGGCCATCGTCTTCCAGTACCCACAGGCCCCACGTCAGGCCGTGGGCATCATCACGTCCGCCGGCCTGGGGCCAGACAATGATTCGGAGGATGAACCTACGGACACTACACCACCATCCAGGGCCATCGTCTTCCGGTCCCCACCGGCCAAACGCCGGGCCGTGGGCAACATCACATCCGCCGGCCTGGGGCCGGACAGTGATGCGGAGAACGAACGTATGGACACTACACCACCATCCCGGGCCATCGTGTTCCGGTCCCCCCCATCGGCCAAAAGCCGGGCCGTGGGCATCATCACATCCTCCGGCCTGGGGCCGGACTCTGACGCGGAGGACGAACCTATGGACACACCACCACCAGCCCGGGCCATCGTCTTCCGGTCCCCACCGGCCCCACAGCAGGCCCTGGGTATCATCACAACCGCCGGCCTGGAGCCGGACTCGGACGTGGAGGACCAACCTATGGACACAACACCACGCGCCCGGGCCATCGTCTTCCGGTCCCCACCGGCCAAACGCAGGGCCGTGGACATCATCACATCTGCCGGCCTGGGGCCGGAATCTCACACGGAGGACGAACCTGTGGACACACCACCACCCGCCCGGGCCATCGTCTTCCGGTCCCCACCGGCCCCACGCCAGGCCGTGGGCATCATCACATCCTCTGGCCTGGGGCTGGACTCTGACGGGGAGGACGAACCTATGGACACAACACCACCCGACCGGGCCGTCGTCTTACGGTCCCCACCGGCCAAACGCAGGGCCGTGGACTTCATCATATCTGCCGGCCTGGGGCTGGAATCTGACGCGGAGGACGATCCTATGGACACACCACCACCCGCCCGGGCCATCGTCTTCCGGTCCCCACCGGCCAAACGACGCGCCGTGGGCATCATCACTCCCGCAGGCCTGGGGCCGGAATCTGACGCGGAGGACGAACCTATGGACACAACACCACCTGCCCGGGCCATCGTCTTCCGGTCCCCACCGGCCCCAAGCCAGGCCGTGCGCATCATCACATCCTCCGGCCTGGGGCCGGACTCCGACGGGGAGGACGAACCTATGGACACAACACCACCCGACCGGGCCCTGGGTATCATCACGACCGCCGGCCTGGAGCCGGACTCGGACGTGGAGGACCAACCTATGGACACAACACCACGCGCCCGGGCCGTCGTCTTCCGGTCCCCACCGGCCAAACGCAGGGCCGTGGACATCATCACATCTGCCGGCCTGAGGCCGGAATCTGACGCGGAGGACGAACCTATGGACACAACACCACCCGCCCGGGCCATCGTCTTCCGGTCCCCACCTGCCCCACGCCAAGCCGTGGGCTTCATCACCGCCGCCGGCCTCCTGCCCCCCTCCCATAACATCCTCACGGGCCCCAAACGATGCCGCACGTGGCACCACTGCCGGAGTCAGCCCTACCCCCGACCATGGTGAAGGGCTGGGCACACCACCCCCCTCGAGGCCATCTAGAGCCCCCCTCCCCCTGCCCCAGACAAGGCCTATGTTCATATTCTACTATCCATTAAAATCTTTCCCAAATTTGGTGTGTGTGTGTGTATTATATATTCCCACTAAACCCTGTTCTTGCTAATATGCCTCTGCTCTGTTTACTCTTTCACTCAGCTGCAGAGGAAGGACTCACAGACATGAGTGACGATGTTTTGTGCCACACCTAAAGATGCAACGTGTCCCATGCCCCAGTGACTGGGACGTGGAAGTAGCTGTGCATGCTCAACGCGAGGTCTGCGTGCTGAGCGTTTAAGGGATGACAACCCAGGGGGAGGCAAGTCCAGAGGAGGGAGATGGGGTTGGCTTACGAGGCCCCTTCCCTCTTCTCTGCTACTGCTCTGAGCTCGCCACAGGCTAGGGAATTCCTGCTGTGACACACAGAACCTCTCTGTTCATTCTGGTTTCGAAACATGTTTAGTTCTGTGTGTGTGTGTGTGTGTGTTGTGTGTGTGTGTGTGCGCGCGCGCGCAAGTGAGCGTGTACCACTGTCCCTATCGGTCTAAAAGTAACAAAGGGACATGTGATAGAGCGAACAGGTTGCAAACAGTGACGAGAAAGGGTAAACTTTTCCACTAGCCTCTGGGGATTTCCTTGGCAAGTGTTTCTATACAATTTTAGAAAGATTTTGCTGGAAATGTCACTGGGACCACTCTGAACCATCACGGTAGTTAAGGTAATAAGCCAGGACGGGAGAGCAGCAAAGAGCACCCACAGTGTGTCTCCTATGTATCAGGCCAAGGGGTACAGGCTTTACTTCTACCACCTCACTTCATCTCACCATGACTGACGTGGGATGACCTTACGCACCACCTTCATCCATGAGCAAAATGTTACCTCAGAATCACTTCCCTTAACCGAAAGTAAATAAATGCAAGGACACAAACATTCCTAGAATTCCGGCCACCACCACCCAACACTTTACGCTCAGCATCCTTTTCAATCCAAGAGAAACATAGCTCTAAATGCTATACTATTCCATTTCAGATAGACCTCACTCCCATCTAAATGCCTAAATGCACTGACACTCCACCTACACCTTGATAGCAGAGGGGAGCAGTTTCCCCAGGAGCTAGCTGGCCTGCCACCTCAGCGAGCCCATGGGCCACTAGCCCACAGCAGCCCTGCGTGTCCCCGAAAGGTGGCTCACTTAACCTGTGACTACACGTGCTCTCTTGGGAGACGGGCCGCCAAGCAGGGCCACCGAGGTGACATCGGCGCGCAGGCACAAAGACCACCTACTGGGCATGCACCTGCCTCAGCGCCAGCAGGCCAGCCGGGGTGCCCCGTGTGGGGCCTCGGATCTGCCCCGCAGCTCACGCAGCCACCCCAGCAGGGCCAGCCCCGGGGCAGAGCACCCGGAGGGTCCCCGCCCGCACCGGTTAGAGAGTCCAGGTGGCCACCTACCCCCAGCGGACTTGTGCCACCTACCCTGATGTTCCAACCCATGGCCACTCCTCTCAAGACCCAAAGACACAGCTAACTCACAGAAACAAACACAAGGAATCAAGAATGAGAAGGAGACAGAGGAATCACTGTGCGCCTAGTGACGGTATGTTGATAAAAATGGGCAAAATAAGTAAATAAGTAGATGCATTAGGTAGATGGATACATTAGATGAGACTGATAGATAGAATGATAGATTAGACAGACAGATTAGACAGATGATAGATTAGGTGGACAGATGACAGAGACACCTACAGACACATACAGATAGATGATAGGTAGACAGATTGATAAGATGATAGACTAGGTAGATGATAGATGCATTAGATAGATTAGATAGATGATATAGATTCATATAGATTAGCTAGACTCATTGATACAGATACATACAGATGATAGATAATAGACAGATAGGTGATAGATTAGGTAGTTTGGATAGACAGACACATAGATGACAGTAGATAGATTAGATAGATAGATAGATAGATAGATAGATAGATACACAGACAGACAGACAGACAGACAGATAGGAAAGCATAATACTAAACAAAGCTATAGCTCATAACCAGGAGAGCAACGGTGAAAGCACAGAGAAGAACTACAAACACAAAGAAGAAAGAAATCAAGTTTAGGAAGTGCACTAAGGACACAGCTATCAATTATCACACTAAAGGGAAAGACTTTAAATGCTCCAATCGAAAAGACACAGGGTTGAATGAATGGATGAATACTCAAGACCACCTACGTGCTCCCTTACAGGAGGCTCACTTGAGATCCAAGCACACAGACAAACTACAAGTTGAAGGGGTGGGAAAACGTACCCTACAGAAGTCAGAAGTGAAACTGAAAAAGAAAAAGAAAAAAACTTTAAAGATGGCTTGGTAGGATTAAAGACGGCAGGCAGCATGCGAGGGGAGGCAGAAACCTCCTCCGAAAACCACATACATACATACAGTATGGGAATATGACCACTACACCAGATCCTGGAAGAGAAGCAGGAAAGAAGGCTGCCGCGGCAGGCCGTCACCTCAAGGTGGAGGGTGATGTACCAAGGCCGTGATCCAGAGGGACCCCGCAAGCACTTACTTCTTCCTGCACCCGAGCTCAGCGGAGGGAGGAAGAGAAACGGAGCCGGGGAGGCGGGTGGAGGCCCAGGACTGCTGAACACCCAGCCCTGCAGATCTGCTCTGGGAGCACGAACCTACCTTACAGGATGCTCTGGAGGATCGGTGGGGTCGGAAAGCGAAGACGGGCGGAATACTTCGAGAGACTTGACATTGCTGCCACTTGCGGAACACAGGGATCCACATCCGGCCGCTGTGGGACAAAAGAAAGGCGGGCAGTCTGAGAGGCTTCGTAACAGCGAGAGAGCCGCTAAAGGGGCAAGGGTTGCACAGAGCTTGCTTGCCGCTCAGAAGAAAGCACAGGTGCGCAAAACTGTCCCGGTGCACTCTGCCCAGCAGGTGGGGGAACTTTTAGGAGCTCCGGGCGCTCCAGACCCCTGGCTGGCTACGCAGCTCCAAGGCGCCCCCACCATGATATGACTGATACACAACACGGCCAGCTGCACCTTCCTCCCCAACAGCACCGGCTCGCAAACCGGCTGCCCCCTCCATCGCACCGGGCCAGTGACGGGACGGCCCCACCTACGGCAGCTACAGGTGCAAAGCACAGAGGCTTCTCCCTGCGTGCTCCGCAAACTGGCCCCGGCAGTGGAGACAGGCACTGCGGCCGGGAAGCAGGAAAGACCTCTTTCCTCCTGCGGGCACCAGCACCGCTCCTCTGTGACCCCTGCCTGCCATCACCCCAAGGGCTGAGCAGCTCCAGAGAGAAAAGCTTCTGGGCGCTAGAGGGTGCCACCTACAAATAGGAAACGTCAAAGTCAAAGGAACCTGGTAACTGGACTCGAGCAATCTTCGTGAAAGGGATCTCAACATAAAAATCAGAAACATGCTCATGGAGCTACAGCAAAAAATTGCCCCTGTCTCTTGAGCATAATTACCTCTCTCTCTCTCTCCCTCTCTCTCTCTCTCCCGCCCCCCCACCTCTCTCTTTACCAGCAGCACTTTTGAGGCCTTGTTCTGAGAAGGATGCTGGGACAGCCCAGCAGGAACGGGCAGAGCGCTCAGATCCACCCCGGCCGCTGTCAGGGCAGTCCCACACGGGGTCTGACCGAACTGCAATGGGGGGACGCCGCACGTGTAAATCCACAGGAGATAAACAGTGCCGCATGCTAAGCCTTCCCATGAATGGCTAGTGGCTAGGTGGCACCACCGATACCAGGTGATGTCCACATCCCGGGCCTTATCTCCGTGGCAACCTTTTCTCCCTATGAACCTTGAAAGCAGCACATGGAAAGATACTATCAGTCTCCACCATCTCACTTCTCAGCTTAGGCCCGATGTTCCTGCATCACATCTTCTCCTCTGCATTCCAGTTTTCTCGACGGGTTGGTGTCCTGGGAAAAAAAAAGAAAAATTTGAGTAAGAATTTGAATGAAATGGGAGGGGCATACCATTCTGTTTAAAACATCAGAAGAAGAACAAAGACACCCTATAGAACGGGAGGATATATCCATAGATGACATATCCGATCAGGGGCTGCCAACTAAAATACGTCTTAAGTGCTCAGGCGCCTCCACACGCAAAAAGCAAATAAAACCAATCCAAAATGGGCAGAGGACCTGAGCAGACACTTCTCCAAAGAAGAAAGCCAAGTGGCCGACAGGCACATGAAAAGATGCTCCACGTGGCTCATCGTCGGAGAAATGCAAATTAAAACCACCACGGGATATCACCTCACACCGGTCAGGATGGCCGCCATCCGGGAGACCCACAACAGACGTTGGCAAGGTGAGGGAGAGAGGGGAACCCTCCTGCGCTGCTGGTGGGAACCGAAGTCAGTTCGTCCGTTGTGGAAAGCAGTGTGGAGGTTCCTCGAAGAGCTCAAAATGGGAATACCATTTGACCCAGGAATTCCACTTCTGGGAATGTACCCTAAGAACGCAGCAGCCCGGTTGGAAAAAGACAGATGCACCCCTATGTTAATGGCAGCACGATCCACAGTAGACAAGAAATGGCAATGTCCGTCAGTAGAGGAATGCATGAAGAAGACGTGGTACATATACATAATGGAATATTACTCAGCCAAAATAAAAAAACACATCCTACCATTTGCCACAACATGGATGGAGCTAGAGGGTTTTGTGCTCAGTGAAATAAGCCAGGCGGAGAAAGACAAGCTCCAAATGATTTCACTCATGTGTGGAGTATAAGATCAAAGAAAAACTGAAGGAACAAAACAGCAGCAGAATCACAGAACCCAAGAATGGACTAACAGTTAACAAAGGGAAAGGGCCTGGGGAGGATGCGTGCAAAGGGAGGGATAAGGGTGGGGAAAAGAACGGGGGCCTTACGATTAGGTTTTATAATGGGGGGGGGGGGGCATAGGGAGAGCTGTGCGACACAGAGAAGACACGTAGTGATTCTACAGCATCTCACTACGCTGATGTACAGTGACTGTCATCGGGTTTGTGGGGGGGGCTTGGTGAAGGGGGGAGTCTAGTAAACATAATGTTCTTCGTGTAATTGTAGATTAATGATAACAAAATGAATAAAAATAAAAAAATAAAAGTGAGAAAATAAAAATGGTTTCCCAGTTTACCGTGTTGTGTTCTTTATATACCAGACACAGGACCCAAAACGAGACCAAAGAGAAAATCTGGGCTGTTAGGCCCGGTCCGAATGTGGGATGTTCCTATGCTGAAACCTGGTGGTCCCTCGCCTACGCTTTCTGGGAAGCAAAGAATGAACCTGCCTGCTACCTAGAAAGGGAAGTCATGCGGCCGGACCCTTCCTCAGAATCTGTCACCTGCCTGGCTGGCCATGGCGGAGAAAGCATGTCTGGCTCCAGGCCTCCCAGAGAAGATGGGAAGGCCCGGGGCGAGGGCGGGCCGTGTGCCACGGCAGAGCTGGCCTCCGGGACCGCGGAGGGCACAGCATTGGCCACCGCACCCCGGATGCTGAGCGCGGGCAGAGCCGGCACCCGGGCGGGCTGAGCTATGACAGACGCGGGCACTGCGGCCCTGAACGGTCTGCATGGCGGTCTCGCTGGCCCAAACAGCTGCACGGCCCGCGGCTGGCAGTCCTGGGGGCAAGGGATTCTACTGGGGTGGGCATTGCGGCCACGCCCTGTGACCTTTGGCCAGGGTCTCCTGTGGGCGGGGCTGGTGTGCTCATGGGGGTGGGGGCCCCGTGATGCGTTCCCCCTGGGTGACATCACGGTTGCCCAGGCTCCTATGTGATGCGTCCCCTGGCTGACCAATCAGAGGTTACCCTAGCTGGGCAGATCAGTGCGAGCTTGGCCAGAGAAGGAGTTAGAAGCTCTCCCTAGCTTCATACGCTATTCTCATGCCTGCCTCAAACGAAGGACTTACTGACACGAAACCGCCCTCGTGGGCCGCTATCGTACGGCCCCCACCGGCCCGACGCACGGCCGTGGAGATCTTCACAACCGCTGGGCTCGGGCCGGACTCTGACGCGGAGGACGAACCTATGGACACACCACCACCAGCCCGGGCCATCGTCTTCCGGTCCCCACCGGCCCCACAGCAGGCCCTGGGTATCATCACAACCGCCGGCCCGGAGCCGGACTCGGACGCGGAGGACGAACCTATGGACACAACACCACCCGCCCGGGCCATCGTCTTCCGGTCCCCACCGGCCAAACGCCGGGCCGTGGGCATCAACACACCCGCGGGCCTGGGGCCGGAATCTGACGCGGAGGACGAACCTATGGACACAACACCACCCGACCTGGCCATCGTCTTCCGGTCCCCACCGGCCCCACAGCAGGCCCTGGGTATCATCACAACCGCCGGCCTGGAGCCGGACTCGGACGTGGAGGACCAACCTATGGACACAACACCACGCGCCCGGGCCGTCGTCTTCCGGTCCCCACCGGTCAAACGCAGGGCCGTGGACATCATCACATCTGCCGGCCTGGGGCTGGAATCTGACGTGGAGGACGATCCTATGGACACACCACCACCCGCCCGGGCCATCGTCTTCCGGTCCCCACCGGCCAAACGACGCGCCGTGGGCATCATCACTCTCGCAGGCCTGGGGCCGGAATCTGACGCGGAGGACGAACCTATGGACACAACACCACCCGCCCGGGCCATCGTCTTCCAGTACCCACAGGCCCCACGTCAGGCCGTGGGCATCATCACGTCCGCCGGCCTGGGGCCAGACAATGATTCGGAGGATGAACCTACGGACACTACACCACCATCCAGGGCCATCGTCTTCCGGTCCCCACCGGCCAAACGCCGGGCCGTGGGCAACATCACATCCGCCGGCCTGGGGCCGGACAGTGATGCGGAGAACGAACGTATGGACACTACACCACCATCCCGGGCCATCGTGTTCCGGTCCCCCCCATCGGCCAAAAGCCGGGCCGTGGGCATCATCACATCCTCCGGCCTGGGGCCGGACTCTGACGCGGAGGACGAACCTATGGACACACCACCACCAGCCCGGGCCATCGTCTTCCGGTCCCCACCGGCCCCACAGCAGGCCCTGGGTATCATCACAACCGCCGGCCTGGAGCCGGACTCGGACGTGGAGGACCAACCTATGGACACAACACCACGCGCCCGGGCCATCGTCTTCCGGTCCCCACCGGCCAAACGCAGGGCCGTGGACATCATCACATCTGCCGGCCTGGGGCCGGAATCTCACACGGAGGACGAACCTGTGGACACACCACCACCCGCCCGGGCCATCGTCTTCCGGTCCCCACCGGCCCCACGCCAGGCCGTGGGCATCATCACATCCTCTGGCCTGGGGCTGGACTCTGACGGGGAGGACGAACCTATGGACACAACACCACCCGACCGGGCCGTCGTCTTACGGTCCCCACCGGCCAAACGCAGGGCCGTGGACTTCATCATATCTGCCGGCCTGGGGCTGGAATCTGACGCGGAGGACGATCCTATGGACACACCACCACCCGCCCGGGCCATCGTCTTCCGGTCCCCACCGGCCAAACGACGCGCCGTGGGCATCATCACTCCCGCAGGCCTGGGGCCGGAATCTGACGCGGAGGACGAACCTATGGACACAACACCACCTGCCCGGGCCATCGTCTTCCGGTCCCCACCGGCCCCAAGCCAGGCCGTGCGCATCATCACATCCTCCGGCCTGGGGCCGGACTCCGACGGGGAGGACGAACCTATGGACACAACACCACCCGACCGGGCCCTGGGTATCATCACGACCGCCGGCCTGGAGCCGGACTCGGACGTGGAGGACCAACCTATGGACACAACACCACGCGCCCGGGCCGTCGTCTTCCGGTCCCCACCGGCCAAACGCAGGGCCGTGGACATCATCACATCTGCCGGCCTGAGGCCGGAATCTGACGCGGAGGACGAACCTATGGACACAACACCACCCGCCCGGGCCATCGTCTTCCGGTCCCCACCTGCCCCACGCCAAGCCGTGGGCTTCATCACCGCCGCCGGCCTCCTGCCCCCCTCCCATAACATCCTCACGGGCCCCAAACGATGCCGCACGTGGCACCACTGCCGGAGTCAGCCCTACCCCCGACCATGGTGAAGGGCTGGGCACACCACCCCCCTCGAGGCCATCTAGAGCCCCCCTCCCCCTGCCCCAGACAAGGCCTATGTTCATATTCTACTATCCATTAAAATCTTTCCCAAATTTGGTGTGTGTGTGTGTATTATATATTCCCACTAAACCCTGTTCTTGCTAATATGCCTCTGCTCTGTTTACTCTTTCACTCAGCTGCAGAGGAAGGACTCACAGACATGAGTGACGATGTTTTGTGCCACACCTAAAGATGCAACGTGTCCCATGCCCCAGTGACTGGGACGTGGAAGTAGCTGTGCATGCTCAACGCGAGGTCTGCGTGCTGAGCGTTTAAGGGATGACAACCCAGGGGGAGGCAAGTCCAGAGGAGGGAGATGGGGTTGGCTTACGAGGCCCCTTCCCTCTTCTCTGCTACTGCTCTGAGCTCGCCACAGGCTAGGGAATTCCTGCTGTGACACACAGAACCTCTCTGTTCATTCTGGTTTCGAAACATGTTTAGTTCTGTGTGTGTGTGTGTGTGTGTGTTGTGTGTGTGTGTGTGCGCGCGCGCGCAAGTGAGCGTGTACCACTGTCCCTATCGGTCTAAAAGTAACAAAGGGACATGTGATAGAGCGAACAGGTTGCAAACAGTGACGAGAAAGGGTAAACTTTTCCACTAGCCTCTGGGGATTTCCTTGGCAAGTGTTTCTATACAATTTTAGAAAGATTTTGCTGGAAATGTCACTGGGACCACTCTGAACCATCACGGTAGTTAAGGTAATAAGCCAGGACGGGAGAGCAGCAAAGAGCACCCACAGTGTGTCTCCTATGTATCAGGCCAAGGGGTACAGGCTTTACTTCTACCACCTCACTTCATCTCACCATGACTGACGTGGGATGACCTTACGCACCACCTTCATCCATGAGCAAAATGTTACCTCAGAATCACTTCCCTTAACCGAAAGTAAATAAATGCAAGGACACAAACATTCCTAGAATTCCGGCCACCACCACCCAACACTTTACGCTCAGCATCCTTTTCAATCCAAGAGAAACATAGCTCTAAATGCTATACTATTCCATTTCAGATAGACCTCACTCCCATCTAAATGCCTAAATGCACTGACACTCCACCTACACCTTGATAGCAGAGGGGAGCAGTTTCCCCAGGAGCTAGCTGGCCTGCCACCTCAGCGAGCCCATGGGCCACTAGCCCACAGCAGCCCTGCGTGTCCCCGAAAGGTGGCTCACTTAACCTGTGACTACACGTGCTCTCTTGGGAGACGGGCCGCCAAGCAGGGCCACCGAGGTGACATCGGCGCGCAGGCACAAAGACCACCTACTGGGCATGCACCTGCCTCAGCGCCAGCAGGCCAGCCGGGGTGCCCCGTGTGGGGCCTCGGATCTGCCCCGCAGCTCACGCAGCCACCCCAGCAGGGCCAGCCCCGGGGCAGAGCACCCGGAGGGTCCCCGCCCGCACCGGTTAGAGAGTCCAGGTGGCCACCTACCCCCAGCGGACTTGTGCCACCTACCCTGATGTTCCAACCCATGGCCACTCCTCTCAAGACCCAAAGACACAGCTAACTCACAGAAACAAACACAAGGAATCAAGAATGAGAAGGAGACAGAGGAATCACTGTGCGCCTAGTGACGGTATGTTGATAAAAATGGGCAAAATAAGTAAATAAGTAGATGCATTAGGTAGATGGATACATTAGATGAGACTGATAGATAGAATGATAGATTAGACAGACAGATTAGACAGATGATAGATTAGGTGGACAGATGACAGAGACACCTACAGACACATACAGATAGATGATAGGTAGACAGATTGATAAGATGATAGACTAGGTAGATGATAGATGCATTAGATAGATTAGATAGATGATATAGATTCATATAGATTAGCTAGACTCATTGATACAGATACATACAGATGATAGATAATAGACAGATAGGTGATAGATTAGGTAGTTTGGATAGACAGACACATAGATGACAGTAGATAGATTAGATAGATAGATAGATAGATAGATAGATAGATAGATAGATACACAGACAGACAGACAGACAGACAGATAGGAAAGCATAATACTAAACAAAGCTATAGCTCATAACCAGGAGAGCAACGGTGAAAGCACAGAGAAGAACTACAAACACAAAGAAGAAAGAAATCAAGTTTAGGAAGTGCACTAAGGACACAGCTATCAATTATCACACTAAAGGGAAAGACTTTAAATGCTCCAATCGAAAAGACACAGGGTTGAATGAATGGATGAATACTCAAGACCACCTACGTGCTCCCTTACAGGAGGCTCACTTGAGATCCAAGCACACAGACAAACTACAAGTTGAAGGGGTGGGAAAACGTACCCTACAGAAGTCAGAAGTGAAACTGAAAAAGAAAAAGAAAAAAACTTTAAAGATGGCTTGGTAGGATTAAAGACGGCAGGCAGCATGCGAGGGGAGGCAGAAACCTCCTCCGAAAACCACATACATACATACAGTATGGGAATATGACCACTACACCAGATCCTGGAAGAGAAGCAGGAAAGAAGGCTGCCGCGGCAGGCCGTCACCTCAAGGTGGAGGGTGATGTACCAAGGCCGTGATCCAGAGGGACCCCGCAAGCACTTACTTCTTCCTGCACCCGAGCTCAGCGGAGGGAGGAAGAGAAACGGAGCCGGGGAGGCGGGTGGAGGCCCAGGACTGCTGAACACCCAGCCCTGCAGATCTGCTCTGGGAGCACGAACCTACCTTACAGGATGCTCTGGAGGATCGGTGGGGTCGGAAAGCGAAGACGGGCGGAATACTTCGAGAGACTTGACATTGCTGCCACTTGCGGAACACAGGGATCCACATCCGGCCGCTGTGGGACAAAAGAAAGGCGGGCAGTCTGAGAGGCTTCGTAACAGCGAGAGAGCCGCTAAAGGGGCAAGGGTTGCACAGAGCTTGCTTGCCGCTCAGAAGAAAGCACAGGTGCGCAAAACTGTCCCGGTGCACTCTGCCCAGCAGGTGGGGGAACTTTTAGGAGCTCCGGGCGCTCCAGACCCCTGGCTGGCTACGCAGCTCCAAGGCGCCCCCACCATGATATGACTGATACACAACACGGCCAGCTGCACCTTCCTCCCCAACAGCACCGGCTCGCAAACCGGCTGCCCCCTCCATCGCACCGGGCCAGTGACGGGACGGCCCCACCTACGGCAGCTACAGGTGCAAAGCACAGAGGCTTCTCCCTGCGTGCTCCGCAAACTGGCCCCGGCAGTGGAGACAGGCACTGCGGCCGGGAAGCAGGAAAGACCTCTTTCCTCCTGCGGGCACCAGCACCGCTCCTCTGTGACCCCTGCCTGCCATCACCCCAAGGGCTGAGCAGCTCCAGAGAGAAAAGCTTCTGGGCGCTAGAGGGTGCCACCTACAAATAGGAAACGTCAAAGTCAAAGGAACCTGGTAACTGGACTCGAGCAATCTTCGTGAAAGGGATCTCAACATAAAAATCAGAAACATGCTCATGGAGCTACAGCAAAAAATTGCCCCTGTCTCTTGAGCATAATTACCTCTCTCTCTCTCTCCCTCTCTCTCTCTCTCCCGCCCCCCCACCTCTCTCTTTACCAGCAGCACTTTTGAGGCCTTGTTCTGAGAAGGATGCTGGGACAGCCCAGCAGGAACGGGCAGAGCGCTCAGATCCACCCCGGCCGCTGTCAGGGCAGTCCCACACGGGGTCTGACCGAACTGCAATGGGGGGACGCCGCACGTGTAAATCCACAGGAGATAAACAGTGCCGCATGCTAAGCCTTCCCATGAATGGCTAGTGGCTAGGTGGCACCACCGATACCAGGTGATGTCCACATCCCGGGCCTTATCTCCGTGGCAACCTTTTCTCCCTATGAACCTTGAAAGCAGCACATGGAAAGATACTATCAGTCTCCACCATCTCACTTCTCAGCTTAGGCCCGATGTTCCTGCATCACATCTTCTCCTCTGCATTCCAGTTTTCTCGACGGGTTGGTGTCCTGGGAAAAAAAAAGAAAAATTTGAGTAAGAATTTGAATGAAATGGGAGGGGCATACCATTCTGTTTAAAACATCAGAAGAAGAACAAAGACACCCTATAGAACGGGAGGATATATCCATAGATGACATATCCGATCAGGGGCTGCCAACTAAAATACGTCTTAAGTGCTCAGGCGCCTCCACACGCAAAAAGCAAATAAAACCAATCCAAAATGGGCAGAGGACCTGAGCAGACACTTCTCCAAAGAAGAAAGCCAAGTGGCCGACAGGCACATGAAAAGATGCTCCACGTGGCTCATCGTCGGAGAAATGCAAATTAAAACCACCACGGGATATCACCTCACACCGGTCAGGATGGCCGCCATCCGGGAGACCCACAACAGACGTTGGCAAGGTGAGGGAGAGAGGGGAACCCTCCTGCGCTGCTGGTGGGAACCGAAGTCAGTTCGTCCGTTGTGGAAAGCAGTGTGGAGATTCCTCGAAGAGCTCAAAATGGGAATACCATTTGACCCAGGAATTCCACTTCTGGGAATGTACCCTAAGAACGCAGCAGCCCGGTTGGAAAAAGACAGATGCACCCCTATGTTAATGGCAGCACGATCCACAGTAGACAAGAAATGGCAATGTCCGTCAGTAGAGGAATGCATGAAGAAGACGTGGTACATAAAGAAAAAGGAGGACAGAAACCACATGCTCATCTCCACAGACGCTGAAAAAGCGTCTGACAAAACTCAACATCCACTCACGGTAAAAACCCTCAGCAAAACGGGTCAGGAGGGCAAGTACCTCAACATAGTAAAAAGGCCACATGTGATAAACCCACAGCCAACATCACACTGAACAGTGAGAAGCTGAAAGCTTTTCCTCTGAGATCAGGAACAAGGCAGGGATGCCCACTCTCACCACTCTTCTTCAACACAGTACTGGAGGCACTGGCCACAGTGAGTAGACGAAACAAAGAAATACAAGGAATCCAGATTGGTAAAGAAGAAGTCAAACTGTCACTATTTGCAGATGACATGATGCTGGACCGTAAAAAAAAAAAAACAAAAGACAAAAAAACAACAACCCCGAAAGACTCCACTCCAGAACTGCTAGAACTGATACCGGAACACAGCAGAGCTGCAGGACACAAAGTGAACACACAGAAATCTGTGGCTTTCCCATACACTAACGGTGAACTGAATAGAAAGGGAAATCAGGAACACCACTCCATTCACAACTGCATCAAAAAGAATAAAACACCTAGGCATAAACCGAACCAAGGCAGTGAAACACCGAAACCCTGACACCTATACGACACCCTTCACGGGAGTTAAAGGGGACACTAACAAATGGAAACTCACCCCGTGCTCTGGGCTAGGAACAATTAATATCATCAAAATGGCCATCCTGCCCAAAGCAATATACAGATTTGATGCAATCCCGATCAAATAACCAACTGCATTCTTCAACGAACTGGAACAAGTAGTTCAAAAATTCACATGGAAACACCAAAGACCCCAAATGAATAGCCAAAGCGGTCCTGAGAAGGAAGAATCAAGTGGGGGGTGGGGGGGTGGGGGGGGGTGGATCTCGGTCCCCAACCTCAAGCTCTACTACAAAGCCACAGTCATCAAGACAGTTTGGCACTGGCACAAGAGGGAGCCACAGACCAGTGGAACTGAACAGAGACTCCAGGCAGTAACCCAAACATATATGGTCAATCAATGCACGATAAAGGGACCGTGGACATACAATGGGGAAAAGACCGTCTCTTCAACAGATGGTGCTGGCAAAAACAGGGCAGCTACATGTAAGAGAATGAAACTGGATCACTGTCTAACCCCACACACAACTGCAAGTCTGAAATGGACCAAAGGCCTGACTGTCAGTCATGAAACCATAAGTCTCTTAGAGAAAAACACAGGCAGCAATCTCTTGGACATAAACACAAGCGACCTCTTCATGGACATATCTCCCCGGGCAAGGGAAACAAAAGCAAAAATGAACGAGGGGGACTACACCAAGCTGAAAAGCCTCTGTACAGCAAAGGACACCATCGATAGAACAAAGAGTTCTCCTGCAGTAAGGGAGAATATACCCATCAGTGAGAGATCCGCTCAAGGATTGACATCCAAAACTACATAAAGAGCCCACATACCTCAGCAGACAGAAAGCAGATACTCCAATCCAGAAATGGGCAGAGGACCTGAGCAGACACTTCTCCAAAGAAGAAAGCCAAGTGGCCGACAGGCACATGAAAAGATGCTCCACGTGGCTCATCGTCGGAGAAATGCAAATTAAAACCACCACGGGATATCACCTCACACCGGTCAGGATGGCCGCCATCCGGGAGACCCACAACAGACGTTGGCAAGGTGAGGGAGAGAGGGGAACCCTCCTGCGCTGCTGGTGGGAACCGAAGTCAGTTCGTCCGTTGTGGAAAGCAGTGTGGAGGTTCCTCGAAGAGCTCAAAATGGGAATACCATTTGACCCAGGAATTCCACTTCTGGGAATGTACCCTAAGAACGCAGCAGCCCGGTTGGAAAAAGACAGATGCACCCCTATGTTAATGGCAGCACGATCCACAGTAGACAAGAAATGGCAATGTCCGTCAGTAGAGGAATGCATGAAGAAGACGTGGTACATATACATAATGGAATATTACTCAGCCAAAATAAAAAAACACATCCTACCATTTGCCACAACATGGATGGAGCTAGAGGGTATTGTGCTCAGTGAAATAAGCCAGGCGGAGAAAGACAAGCTCCAAATGATTTCACTCATGTGTGGAGTATAAGATCAAAGAAAAACTGAAGGAACAAAACAGCAGCAGAATCACAGAACCCAAGAATGGACTAACAGTTAACAAAGGGAAAGGGCCTGGGGAGGATGCGTGCAAAGGGAGGGATAAGGGTGGGGAAAAGAACGGGGGCCTTACGATTAGGTTTTATAATGGGGGGGGGGGGGCATAGGGAGAGCTGTGCGACACAGAGAAGACACGTAGTGATTCTACAGCATCTCACTACGCTGATGTACAGTGACTGTCATCGGGTTTGTGGGGGGGGCTTGGTGAAGGGGGGAGTCTAGTAAACATAATGTTCTTCGTGTAATTGTAGATTAATGATAACAAAATGAATAAAAATAAAAAAATAAAAGTGAGAAAATAAAAATGGTTTCCCAGTTTACCGTGTTGTGTTCTTTATATACCAGACACAGGACCCAAAACGAGACCAAAGAGAAAATCTGGGCTGTTAGGCCCGGTCCGAATGTGGGATGTTCCTATGCTGAAACCTGGTGGTCCCTCGCCTACGCTTTCTGGGAAGCAAAGAATGAACCTGCCTGCTACCTAGAAAGGGAAGTCATGCGGCCGGACCCTTCCTCAGAATCTGTCACCTGCCTGGCTGGCCATGGCGGAGAAAGCATGTCTGGCTCCAGGCCTCCCAGAGAAGATGGGAAGGCCCGGGGCGAGGGCGGGCCGTGTGCCACGGCAGAGCTGGCCTCCGGGACCGCGGAGGGCACAGCATTGGCCACCGCACCCCGGATGCTGAGCGCGGGCAGAGCCGGCACCCGGGCGGGCTGAGCTATGACAGACGCGGGCACTGCGGCCCTGAACGGTCTGCATGGCGGTCTCGCTGGCCCAAACAGCTGCACGGCCCGCGGCTGGCAGTCCTGGGGGCAAGGGATTCTACTGGGGTGGGCATTGCGGCCACGCCCTGTGACCTTTGGCCAGGGTCTCCTGTGGGCGGGGCTGGTGTGCTCATGGGGGTGGGGGCCCCGTGATGCGTTCCCCCTGGGTGACATCACGGTTGCCCAGGCTCCTATGTGATGCGTCCCCTGGCTGACCAATCAGAGGTTACCCTAGCTGGGCAGATCAGTGCGAGCTTGGCCAGAGAAGGAGTTAGAAGCTCTCCCTAGCTTCATACGCTATTCTCATGCCTGCCTCAAACGAAGGACTTACTGACACGAAACCGCCCTCGTGGGCCGCTATCGTACGGCCCCCACCGGCCCGACGCACGGCCGTGGAGATCTTCACAACCGCTGGGCTCGGGCCGGACTCTGACGCGGAGGACGAACCTATGGACACACCACCACCAGCCCGGGCCATCGTCTTCCGGTCCCCACCGGCCCCACAGCAGGCCCTGGGTATCATCACAACCGCCGGCCCGGAGCCGGACTCGGACGCGGAGGACGAACCTATGGACACAACACCACCCGCCCGGGCCATCGTCTTCCGGTCCCCACCGGCCAAACGCCGGGCCGTGGGCATCAACACACCCGCGGGCCTGGGGCCGGAATCTGACGCGGAGGACGAACCTATGGACACAACACCACCCGACCTGGCCATCGTCTTCCGGTCCCCACCGGCCCCACAGCAGGCCCTGGGTATCATCACAACCGCCGGCCTGGAGCCGGACTCGGACGTGGAGGACCAACCTATGGACACAACACCACGCGCCCGGGCCGTCGTCTTCCGGTCCCCACCGGTCAAACGCAGGGCCGTGGACATCATCACATCTGCCGGCCTGGGGCTGGAATCTGACGTGGAGGACGATCCTATGGACACACCACCACCCGCCCGGGCCATCGTCTTCCGGTCCCCACCGGCCAAACGACGCGCCGTGGGCATCATCACTCTCGCAGGCCTGGGGCCGGAATCTGACGCGGAGGACGAACCTATGGACACAACACCACCCGCCCGGGCCATCGTCTTCCAGTACCCACAGGCCCCACGTCAGGCCGTGGGCATCATCACGTCCGCCGGCCTGGGGCCAGACAATGATTCGGAGGATGAACCTACGGACACTACACCACCATCCAGGGCCATCGTCTTCCGGTCCCCACCGGCCAAACGCCGGGCCGTGGGCAACATCACATCCGCCGGCCTGGGGCCGGACAGTGATGCGGAGAACGAACGTATGGACACTACACCACCATCCCGGGCCATCGTGTTCCGGTCCCCCCCATCGGCCAAAAGCCGGGCCGTGGGCATCATCACATCCTCCGGCCTGGGGCCGGACTCTGACGCGGAGGACGAACCTATGGACACACCACCACCAGCCCGGGCCATCGTCTTCCGGTCCCCACCGGCCCCACAGCAGGCCCTGGGTATCATCACAACCGCCGGCCTGGAGCCGGACTCGGACGTGGAGGACCAACCTATGGACACAACACCACGCGCCCGGGCCATCGTCTTCCGGTCCCCACCGGCCAAACGCAGGGCCGTGGACATCATCACATCTGCCGGCCTGGGGCCGGAATCTCACACGGAGGACGAACCTGTGGACACACCACCACCCGCCCGGGCCATCGTCTTCCGGTCCCCACCGGCCCCACGCCAGGCCGTGGGCATCATCACATCCTCTGGCCTGGGGCTGGACTCTGACGGGGAGGACGAACCTATGGACACAACACCACCCGACCGGGCCGTCGTCTTACGGTCCCCACCGGCCAAACGCAGGGCCGTGGACTTCATCATATCTGCCGGCCTGGGGCTGGAATCTGACGCGGAGGACGATCCTATGGACACACCACCACCCGCCCGGGCCATCGTCTTCCGGTCCCCACCGGCCAAACGACGCGCCGTGGGCATCATCACTCCCGCAGGCCTGGGGCCGGAATCTGACGCGGAGGACGAACCTATGGACACAACACCACCTGCCCGGGCCATCGTCTTCCGGTCCCCACCGGCCCCAAGCCAGGCCGTGCGCATCATCACATCCTCCGGCCTGGGGCCGGACTCCGACGGGGAGGACGAACCTATGGACACAACACCACCCGACCGGGCCCTGGGTATCATCACGACCGCCGGCCTGGAGCCGGACTCGGACGTGGAGGACCAACCTATGGACACAACACCACGCGCCCGGGCCGTCGTCTTCCGGTCCCCACCGGCCAAACGCAGGGCCGTGGACATCATCACATCTGCCGGCCTGAGGCCGGAATCTGACGCGGAGGACGAACCTATGGACACAACACCACCCGCCCGGGCCATCGTCTTCCGGTCCCCACCTGCCCCACGCCAAGCCGTGGGCTTCATCACCGCCGCCGGCCTCCTGCCCCCCTCCCATAACATCCTCACGGGCCCCAAACGATGCCGCACGTGGCACCACTGCCGGAGTCAGCCCTACCCCCGACCATGGTGAAGGGCTGGGCACACCACCCCCCTCGAGGCCATCTAGAGCCCCCCTCCCCCTGCCCCAGACAAGGCCTATGTTCATATTCTACTATCCATTAAAATCTTTCCCAAATTTGGTGTGTGTGTGTGTATTATATATTCCCACTAAACCCTGTTCTTGCTAATATGCCTCTGCTCTGTTTACTCTTTCACTCAGCTGCAGAGGAAGGACTCACAGACATGAGTGACGATGTTTTGTGCCACACCTAAAGATGCAACGTGTCCCATGCCCCAGTGACTGGGACGTGGAAGTAGCTGTGCATGCTCAACGCGAGGTCTGCGTGCTGAGCGTTTAAGGGATGACAACCCAGGGGGAGGCAAGTCCAGAGGAGGGAGATGGGGTTGGCTTACGAGGCCCCTTCCCTCTTCTCTGCTACTGCTCTGAGCTCGCCACAGGCTAGGGAATTCCTGCTGTGACACACAGAACCTCTCTGTTCATTCTGGTTTCGAAACATGTTTAGTTCTGTGTGTGTGTGTGTGTGTGTTGTGTGTGTGTGTGTGCGCGCGCGCGCAAGTGAGCGTGTACCACTGTCCCTATCGGTCTAAAAGTAACAAAGGGACATGTGATAGAGCGAACAGGTTGCAAACAGTGACGAGAAAGGGTAAACTTTTCCACTAGCCTCTGGGGATTTCCTTGGCAAGTGTTTCTATACAATTTTAGAAAGATTTTGCTGGAAATGTCACTGGGACCACTCTGAACCATCACGGTAGTTAAGGTAATAAGCCAGGACGGGAGAGCAGCAAAGAGCACCCACAGTGTGTCTCCTATGTATCAGGCCAAGGGGTACAGGCTTTACTTCTACCACCTCACTTCATCTCACCATGACTGACGTGGGATGACCTTACGCACCACCTTCATCCATGAGCAAAATGTTACCTCAGAATCACTTCCCTTAACCGAAAGTAAATAAATGCAAGGACACAAACATTCCTAGAATTCCGGCCACCACCACCCAACACTTTACGCTCAGCATCCTTTTCAATCCAAGAGAAACATAGCTCTAAATGCTATACTATTCCATTTCAGATAGACCTCACTCCCATCTAAATGCCTAAATGCACTGACACTCCACCTACACCTTGATAGCAGAGGGGAGCAGTTTCCCCAGGAGCTAGCTGGCCTGCCACCTCAGCGAGCCCATGGGCCACTAGCCCACAGCAGCCCTGCGTGTCCCCGAAAGGTGGCTCACTTAACCTGTGACTACACGTGCTCTCTTGGGAGACGGGCCGCCAAGCAGGGCCACCGAGGTGACATCGGCGCGCAGGCACAAAGACCACCTACTGGGCATGCACCTGCCTCAGCGCCAGCAGGCCAGCCGGGGTGCCCCGTGTGGGGCCTCGGATCTGCCCCGCAGCTCACGCAGCCACCCCAGCAGGGCCAGCCCCGGGGCAGAGCACCCGGAGGGTCCCCGCCCGCACCGGTTAGAGAGTCCAGGTGGCCACCTACCCCCAGCGGACTTGTGCCACCTACCCTGATGTTCCAACCCATGGCCACTCCTCTCAAGACCCAAAGACACAGCTAACTCACAGAAACAAACACAAGGAATCAAGAATGAGAAGGAGACAGAGGAATCACTGTGCGCCTAGTGACGGTATGTTGATAAAAATGGGCAAAATAAGTAAATAAGTAGATGCATTAGGTAGATGGATACATTAGATGAGACTGATAGATAGAATGATAGATTAGACAGACAGATTAGACAGATGATAGATTAGGTGGACAGATGACAGAGACACCTACAGACACATACAGATAGATGATAGGTAGACAGATTGATAAGATGATAGACTAGGTAGATGATAGATGCATTAGATAGATTAGATAGATGATATAGATTCATATAGATTAGCTAGACTCATTGATACAGATACATACAGATGATAGATAATAGACAGATAGGTGATAGATTAGGTAGTTTGGATAGACAGACACATAGATGACAGTAGATAGATTAGATAGATAGATAGATAGATAGATAGATAGATACACAGACAGACAGACAGACAGACAGATAGGAAAGCATAATACTAAACAAAGCTATAGCTCATAACCAGGAGAGCAACGGTGAAAGCACAGAGAAGAACTACAAACACAAAGAAGAAAGAAATCAAGTTTAGGAAGTGCACTAAGGACACAGCTATCAATTATCACACTAAAGGGAAAGACTTTAAATGCTCCAATCGAAAAGACACAGGGTTGAATGAATGGATGAATACTCAAGACCACCTACGTGCTCCCTTACAGGAGGCTCACTTGAGATCCAAGCACACAGACAAACTACAAGTTGAAGGGGTGGGAAAACGTACCCTACAGAAGTCAGAAGTGAAACTGAAAAAGAAAAAGAAAAAAACTTTAAAGATGGCTTGGTAGGATTAAAGACGGCAGGCAGCATGCGAGGGGAGGCAGAAACCTCCTCCGAAAACCACATACATACATACAGTATGGGAATATGACCACTACACCAGATCCTGGAAGAGAAGCAGGAAAGAAGGCTGCCGCGGCAGGCCGTCACCTCAAGGTGGAGGGTGATGTACCAAGGCCGTGATCCAGAGGGACCCCGCAAGCACTTACTTCTTCCTGCACCCGAGCTCAGCGGAGGGAGGAAGAGAAACGGAGCCGGGGAGGCGGGTGGAGGCCCAGGACTGCTGAACACCCAGCCCTGCAGATCTGCTCTGGGAGCACGAACCTACCTTACAGGATGCTCTGGAGGATCGGTGGGGTCGGAAAGCGAAGACGGGCGGAATACTTCGAGAGACTTGACATTGCTGCCACTTGCGGAACACAGGGATCCACATCCGGCCGCTGTGGGACAAAAGAAAGGCGGGCAGTCTGAGAGGCTTCGTAACAGCGAGAGAGCCGCTAAAGGGGCAAGGGTTGCACAGAGCTTGCTTGCCGCTCAGAAGAAAGCACAGGTGCGCAAAACTGTCCCGGTGCACTCTGCCCAGCAGGTGGGGGAACTTTTAGGAGCTCCGGGCGCTCCAGACCCCTGGCTGGCTACGCAGCTCCAAGGCGCCCCCACCATGATATGACTGATACACAACACGGCCAGCTGCACCTTCCTCCCCAACAGCACCGGCTCGCAAACCGGCTGCCCCCTCCATCGCACCGGGCCAGTGACGGGACGGCCCCACCTACGGCAGCTACAGGTGCAAAGCACAGAGGCTTCTCCCTGCGTGCTCCGCAAACTGGCCCCGGCAGTGGAGACAGGCACTGCGGCCGGGAAGCAGGAAAGACCTCTTTCCTCCTGCGGGCACCAGCACCGCTCCTCTGTGACCCCTGCCTGCCATCACCCCAAGGGCTGAGCAGCTCCAGAGAGAAAAGCTTCTGGGCGCTAGAGGGTGCCACCTACAAATAGGAAACGTCAAAGTCAAAGGAACCTGGTAACTGGACTCGAGCAATCTTCGTGAAAGGGATCTCAACATAAAAATCAGAAACATGCTCATGGAGCTACAGCAAAAAATTGCCCCTGTCTCTTGAGCATAATTACCTCTCTCTCTCTCTCCCTCTCTCTCTCTCTCCCGCCCCCCCACCTCTCTCTTTACCAGCAGCACTTTTGAGGCCTTGTTCTGAGAAGGATGCTGGGACAGCCCAGCAGGAACGGGCAGAGCGCTCAGATCCACCCCGGCCGCTGTCAGGGCAGTCCCACACGGGGTCTGACCGAACTGCAATGGGGGGACGCCGCACGTGTAAATCCACAGGAGATAAACAGTGCCGCATGCTAAGCCTTCCCATGAATGGCTAGTGGCTAGGTGGCACCACCGATACCAGGTGATGTCCACATCCCGGGCCTTATCTCCGTGGCAACCTTTTCTCCCTATGAACCTTGAAAGCAGCACATGGAAAGATACTATCAGTCTCCACCATCTCACTTCTCAGCTTAGGCCCGATGTTCCTGCATCACATCTTCTCCTCTGCATTCCAGTTTTCTCGACGGGTTGGTGTCCTGGGAAAAAAAAAGAAAAATTTGAGTAAGAATTTGAATGAAATGGGAGGGGCATACCATTCTGTTTAAAACATCAGAAGAAGAACAAAGACACCCTATAGAACGGGAGGATATATCCATAGATGACATATCCGATCAGGGGCTGCCAACTAAAATACGTCTTAAGTGCTCAGGCGCCTCCACACGCAAAAAGCAAATAAAACCAATCCAAAATGGGCAGAGGACCTGAGCAGACACTTCTCCAAAGAAGAAAGCCAAGTGGCCGACAGGCACATGAAAAGATGCTCCACGTGGCTCATCGTCGGAGAAATGCAAATTAAAACCACCACGGGATATCACCTCACACCGGTCAGGATGGCCGCCATCCGGGAGACCCACAACAGACGTTGGCAAGGTGAGGGAGAGAGGGGAACCCTCCTGCGCTGCTGGTGGGAACCGAAGTCAGTTCGTCCGTTGTGGAAAGCAGTGTGGAGATTCCTCGAAGAGCTCAAAATGGGAATACCATTTGACCCAGGAATTCCACTTCTGGGAATGTACCCTAAGAACGCAGCAGCCCGGTTGGAAAAAGACAGATGCACCCCTATGTTAATGGCAGCACGATCCACAGTAGACAAGAAATGGCAATGTCCGTCAGTAGAGGAATGCATGAAGAAGACGTGGTACATAAAGAAAAAGGAGGACAGAAACCACATGCTCATCTCCACAGACGCTGAAAAAGCGTCTGACAAAACTCAACATCCACTCACGGTAAAAACCCTCAGCAAAACGGGTCAGGAGGGCAAGTACCTCAACATAGTAAAAAGGCCACATGTGATAAACCCACAGCCAACATCACACTGAACAGTGAGAAGCTGAAAGCTTTTCCTCTGAGATCGGGAACAAGGCAGGGATGCCCACTCTCACCACTCTTCTTCAACACAGTACTGGAGGCACTGGCCACAGTGAGTAGACGAAACAAAGAAATACAAGGAATCCAGATTGGTAAAGAAGAAGTCAAACTGTCACTATTTGCAGATGACATGATGCTGGACCGTAAAAAAAAAAAAACAAAAGACAAAAAAACAACAACCCCGAAAGACTCCACTCCAGAACTGCTAGAACTGATACCGGAACACAGCAGAGCTGCAGGACACAAAGTGAACACACAGAAATCTGTGGCTTTCCCATACACTAACGGTGAACTGAATAGAAAGGGAAATCAGGAACACCACTCCATTCACAACTGCATCAAAAAGAATAAAACACCTAGGCATAAACCGAACCAAGGCAGTGAAACACCGAAACCCTGACACCTATACGACACCCTTCACGGGAGTTAAAGGGGACACTAACAAATGGAAACTCACCCCGTGCTCTGGGCTAGGAACAATTAATATCATCAAAATGGCCATCCTGCCCAAAGCAATATACAGATTTGATGCAATCCCGATCAAATAACCAACTGCATTCTTCAACGAACTGGAACAAGTAGTTCAAAAATTCACATGGAAACACCAAAGACCCCAAATGAATAGCCAAAGCGGTCCTGAGAAGGAAGAATCAAGTGGGGGGTGGGGGGGTGGGGGGGGGTGGATCTCGGTCCCCAACCTCAAGCTCTACTACAAAGCCACAGTCATCAAGACAGTTTGGCACTGGCACAAGAGGGAGCCACAGACCAGTGGAACTGAACAGAGACTCCAGGCAGTAACCCAAACATATATGGTCAATCAATGCACGATAAAGGGACCGTGGACATACAATGGGGAAAAGACCGTCTCTTCAACAGATGGTGCTGGCAAAAACAGGGCAGCTACATG
The DNA here is from genome assembly GCF_030020395.1 of Manis pentadactyla. Lineage (NCBI taxonomy): Eukaryota > Metazoa > Chordata > Mammalia > Pholidota > Manidae > Manis > Manis pentadactyla. The sequence continues at coordinate 84,724,271 of NC_080019.1, forward strand.
TAAGAGAATGAAACTGGATCACTGTCTAACCCCACACACAACTGCAAGTCTGAAATGGACCAAAGGCCTGACTGTCAGTCATGAAACCATAAGCCTCTTAGAGAAAAACACAGGCAGCAATCTCTTGGACATAAACACAAGCGACCTCTTCATGGACATATCTCCCCGGGCGAGGGAAACAAAAGCAAAAATGAACGAGGGGGACTACACCAAGCTGAAAAGCCTCTGTACAGCAAAGGACACCATCGATAGAACAAAGAGTTCTCCTGCAGTAAGGGAGAATATACCCATCAGTGAGAGATCCGCTCAAGGATTGACATCCAAAACTACATAAAGAGCCCACATACCTCAGCAGACAGAAAGCAGATACTCCAATCCAGAAATGGGCAGAGGACCTGAGCAGACACTTCTCCAAAGAAGAAAGCCAAGTGGCCGACAGGCACATGAAAAGATGCTCCACGTGGCTCATCGTCGGAGAAATGCAAATTAAAACCACCACGGGATATCACCTCACACCGGTCAGGATGGCCGCCATCCGGGAGACCCACAACAGACGTTGGCAAGGTGAGGGAGAGAGGGGAACCCTCCTGCGCTGCTGGTGGGAACCGAAGTCAGTTCGTCCGTTGTGGAAAGCAGTGTGGAGGTTCCTCGAAGAGCTCAAAATGGGAATACCATTTGACCCAGGAATTCCACTTCTGGGAATGTACCCTAAGAACGCAGCAGCCCGGTTGGAAAAAGACAGATGCACCCCTATGTTAATGGCAGCACGATCCACAGTAGACAAGAAATGGCAATGTCCGTCAGTAGAGGAATGCATGAAGAAGACGTGGTACATATACATAATGGAATATTACTCAGCCAAAATAAAAAAACACATCCTACCATTTGCCACAACATGGATGGAGCTAGAGGGTATTGTGCTCAGTGAAATAAGCCAGGCGGAGAAAGACAAGCTCCAAATGATTTCACTCATGTGTGGAGTATAAGATCAAAGAAAAACTGAAGGAACAAAACAGCAGCAGAATCACAGAACCCAAGAATGGACTAACAGTTAACAAAGGGAAAGGGCCTGGGGAGGATGCGTGCAAAGGGAGGGATAAGGGTGGGGAAAAGAACGGGGGCCTTACGATTAGGTTTTATAATGGGGGGGGGGGGCATAGGGAGAGCTGTGCGACACAGAGAAGACACGTAGTGATTCTACAGCATCTCACTACGCTGATGTACAGTGACTGTCATCGGGTTTGTGGGGGGGGCTTGGTGAAGGGGGGAGTCTAGTAAACATAATGTTCTTCGTGTAATTGTAGATTAATGATAACAAAATGAATAAAAATAAAAAAATAAAAGTGAGAAAATAAAAATGGTTTCCCAGTTTACCGTGTTGTGTTCTTTATATACCAGACACAGGACCCAAAACGAGACCAAAGAGAAAATCTGGGCTGTTAGGCCCGGTCCGAATGTGGGATGTTCCTATGCTGAAACCTGGTGGTCCCTCGCCTACGCTTTCTGGGAAGCAAAGAATGAACCTGCCTGCTACCTAGAAAGGGAAGTCATGCGGCCGGACCCTTCCTCAGAATCTGTCACCTGCCTGGCTGGCCATGGCGGAGAAAGCATGTCTGGCTCCAGGCCTCCCAGAGAAGATGGGAAGGCCCGGGGCGAGGGCGGGCCGTGTGCCACGGCAGAGCTGGCCTCCGGGACCGCGGAGGGCACAGCATTGGCCACCGCACCCCGGATGCTGAGCGCGGGCAGAGCCGGCACCCGGGCGGGCTGAGCTATGACAGACGCGGGCACTGCGGCCCTGAACGGTCTGCGTGGCGGTCTCGCTGGCCCAAACAGCTGCACGGCCCGCGGCTGGCAGTCCTGGGGGCAAGGGATTCTACTGGGGTGGGCATTGCGGCCACGCCCTGTGACCTTTGGCCAGGGTCTCCTGTGGGCGGGGCTGGTGTGCTCATGGGGGTGGGGGCCCCGTGATGCGTTCCCCCTGGGTGACATCACGGTTGCCCAGGCTCCTATGTGATGCGTCCCCTGGCTGACCAATCAGAGGTTACCCTAGCTGGGCAGATCAGTGCGAGCTTGGCCAGAGAAGGAGTTAGAAGCTCTCCCTAGCTTCATACGCTATTCTCATGCCTGCCTCAAACGAAGGACTTACTGACACGAAACCGCCCTCGTGGGCCGCTATCGTACGGCCCCCACCGGCCCGACGCACGGCCGTGGAGATCTTCACAACCGCTGGGCTCGGGCCGGACTCTGACGCGGAGGACGAACCTATGGACACACCACCACCAGCCCGGGCCATCGTCTTCCGGTCCCCACCGGCCCCACAGCAGGCCCTGGGTATCATCACAACCGCCGGCCCGGAGCCGGACTCGGACGCGGAGGACGAACCTATGGACACAACACCACCCGCCCGGGCCATCGTCTTCCGGTCCCCACCGGCCAAACGCCGGGCCGTGGGCATCAACACACCCGCGGGCCTGGGGCCGGAATCTGACGCGGAGGACGAACCTATGGACACAACACCACCCGACCTGGCCATCGTCTTCCGGTCCCCACCGGCCCCACAGCAGGCCCTGGGTATCATCACAACCGCCGGCCTGGAGCCGGACTCGGACGTGGAGGACCAACCTATGGACACAACACCACGCGCCCGGGCCGTCGTCTTCCGGTCCCCACCGGTCAAACGCAGGGCCGTGGACATCATCACATCTGCCGGCCTGGGGCTGGAATCTGACGTGGAGGACGATCCTATGGACACACCACCACCCGCCCGGGCCATCGTCTTCCGGTCCCCACCGGCCAAACGACGCGCCGTGGGCATCATCACTCTCGCAGGCCTGGGGCCGGAATCTGACGCGGAGGACGAACCTATGGACACAACACCACCCGCCCGGGCCATCGTCTTCCAGTACCCACAGGCCCCACGTCAGGCCGTGGGCATCATCACGTCCGCCGGCCTGGGGCCAGACAATGATTCGGAGGATGAACCTACGGACACTACACCACCATCCAGGGCCATCGTCTTCCGGTCCCCACCGGCCAAACGCCGGGCCGTGGGCAACATCACATCCGCCGGCCTGGGGCCGGACAGTGATGCGGAGAACGAACGTATGGACACTACACCACCATCCCGGGCCATCGTGTTCCGGTCCCCCCCATCGGCCAAAAGCCGGGCCGTGGGCATCATCACATCCTCCGGCCTGGGGCCGGACTCTGACGCGGAGGACGAACCTATGGACACACCACCACCAGCCCGGGCCATCGTCTTCCGGTCCCCACCGGCCCCACAGCAGGCCCTGGGTATCATCACAACCGCCGGCCTGGAGCCGGACTCGGACGTGGAGGACCAACCTATGGACACAACACCACGCGCCCGGGCCATCGTCTTCCGGTCCCCACCGGCCAAACGCAGGGCCGTGGACATCATCACATCTGCCGGCCTGGGGCCGGAATCTCACACGGAGGACGAACCTGTGGACACACCACCACCCGCCCGGGCCATCGTCTTCCGGTCCCCACCGGCCCCACGCCAGGCCGTGGGCATCATCACATCCTCTGGCCTGGGGCTGGACTCTGACGGGGAGGACGAACCTATGGACACAACACCACCCGACCGGGCCGTCGTCTTACGGTCCCCACCGGCCAAACGCAGGGCCGTGGACTTCATCATATCTGCCGGCCTGGGGCTGGAATCTGACGCGGAGGACGATCCTATGGACACACCACCACCCGCCCGGGCCATCGTCTTCCGGTCCCCACCGGCCAAACGACGCGCCGTGGGCATCATCACTCCCGCAGGCCTGGGGCCGGAATCTGACGCGGAGGACGAACCTATGGACACAACACCACCTGCCCGGGCCATCGTCTTCCGGTCCCCACCGGCCCCAAGCCAGGCCGTGCGCATCATCACATCCTCCGGCCTGGGGCCGGACTCCGACGGGGAGGACGAACCTATGGACACAACACCACCCGACCGGGCCCTGGGTATCATCACGACCGCCGGCCTGGAGCCGGACTCGGACGTGGAGGACCAACCTATGGACACAACACCACGCGCCCGGGCCGTCGTCTTCCGGTCCCCACCGGCCAAACGCAGGGCCGTGGACATCATCACATCTGCCGGCCTGAGGCCGGAATCTGACGCGGAGGACGAACCTATGGACACAACACCACCCGCCCGGGCCATCGTCTTCCGGTCCCCACCTGCCCCACGCCAAGCCGTGGGCTTCATCACCGCCGCCGGCCTCCTGCCCCCCTCCCATAACATCCTCACGGGCCCCAAACGATGCCGCACGTGGCACCACTGCCGGAGTCAGCCCTACCCCCGACCATGGTGAAGGGCTGGGCACACCACCCCCCTCGAGGCCATCTAGAGCCCCCCTCCCCCTGCCCCAGACAAGGCCTATGTTCATATTCTACTATCCATTAAAATCTTTCCCAAATTTGGTGTGTGTGTGTGTATTATATATTCCCACTAAACCCTGTTCTTGCTAATATGCCTCTGCTCTGTTTACTCTTTCACTCAGCTGCAGAGGAAGGACTCACAGACATGAGTGACGATGTTTTGTGCCACACCTAAAGATGCAACGTGTCCCATGCCCCAGTGACTGGGACGTGGAAGTAGCTGTGCATGCTCAACGCGAGGTCTGCGTGCTGAGCGTTTAAGGGATGACAACCCAGGGGGAGGCAAGTCCAGAGGAGGGAGATGGGGTTGGCTTACGAGGCCCCTTCCCTCTTCTCTGCTACTGCTCTGAGCTCGCCACAGGCTAGGGAATTCCTGCTGTGACACACAGAACCTCTCTGTTCATTCTGGTTTCGAAACATGTTTAGTTCTGTGTGTGTGTGTGTGTGTGTTGTGTGTGTGTGTGTGCGCGCGCGCGCAAGTGAGCGTGTACCACTGTCCCTATCGGTCTAAAAGTAACAAAGGGACATGTGATAGAGCGAACAGGTTGCAAACAGTGACGAGAAAAGCCTCTGGGGATTTCCTTGGCAAGTGTTTCTATACAATTTTAGAAAGATTTTGCTGGAAATGTCACTGGGACCACTCTGAACCATCACGGTAGTTAAGGTAATAAGCCAGGACGGGAGAGCAGCAAAGAGCACCCACAGTGTGTCTCCTATGTATCAGGCCAAGGGGTACAGGCTTTACTTCTACCACCTCACTTCATCTCACCATGACTGACGTGGGATGACCTTACGCACCACCTTCATCCATGAGCAAAATGTTACCTCAGAATCACTTCCCTTAACCGAAAGTAAATAAATGCAAGGACACAAACATTCCTAGAATTCCGGCCACCACCACCCAACACTTTACGCTCAGCATCCTTTTCAATCCAAGAGAAACATAGCTCTAAATGCTATACTATTCCATTTCAGATAGACCTCACTCCCATCTAAATGCCTAAATGCACTGACACTCCACCTACACCTTGATAGCAGAGGGGAGCAGTTTCCCCAGGAGCTAGCTGGCCTGCCACCTCAGCGAGCCCATGGGCCACTAGCCCACAGCAGCCCTGCGTGTCCCCGAAAGGTGGCTCACTTAACCTGTGACTACACGTGCTCTCTTGGGAGACGGGCCGCCAAGCAGGGCCACCGAGGTGACATCGGCGCGCAGGCACAAAGACCACCTACTGGGCATGCACCTGCCTCAGCGCCAGCAGGCCAGCCGGGGTGCCCCGTGTGGGGCCTCGGATCTGCCCCGCAGCTCACGCAGCCACCCCAGCAGGGCCAGCCCCGGGGCAGAGCACCCGGAGGGTCCCCGCCCGCACCGGTTAGAGAGTCCAGGTGGCCACCTACCCCCAGCGGACTTGTGCCACCTACCCTGATGTTCCAACCCATGGCCACTCCTCTCAAGACCCAAAGACACAGCTAACTCACAGAAACAAACACAAGGAATCAAGAATGAGAAGGAGACAGAGGAATCACTGTGCGCCTAGTGACGGTATGTTGATAAAAATGGGCAAAATAAGTAAATAAGTAGATGCATTAGGTAGATGGATACATTAGATGAGACTGATAGATAGAATGATAGATTAGACAGACAGATTAGACAGATGATAGATTAGGTGGACAGATGACAGAGACACCTACAGACACATACAGATAGATGATAGGTAGACAGATTGATAAGATGATAGACTAGGTAGATGATAGATGCATTAGATAGATTAGATAGATGATATAGATTCATATAGATTAGCTAGACTCATTGATACAGATACATACAGATGATAGATAATAGACAGATAGGTGATAGATTAGGTAGTTTGGATAGACAGACACATAGATGACAGTAGATAGATTAGATAGATAGATAGATAGATAGATAGATAGATACACAGACAGACAGACAGACAGACAGATAGGAAAGCATAATACTAAACAAAGCTATAGCTCATAACCAGGAGAGCAACGGTGAAAGCACAGAGAAGAACTACAAACACAAAGAAGAAAGAAATCAAGTTTAGGAAGTGCACTAAGGACACAGCTATCAATTATCACACTAAAGGGAAAGACTTTAAATGCTCCAATCGAAAAGACACAGGGTTGAATGAATGGATGAATACTCAAGACCACCTACGTGCTCCCTTACAGGAGGCTCACTTGAGATCCAAGCACACAGACAAACTACAAGTTGAAGGGGTGGGAAAACGTACCCTACAGAAGTCAGAAGTGAAACTGAAAAAGAAAAAGAAAAAAACTTTAAAGATGGCTTGGTAGGATTAAAGACGGCAGGCAGCATGCGAGGGGAGGCAGAAACCTCCTCCGAAAACCACATACATACATACAGTATGGGAATATGACCACTACACCAGATCCTGGAAGAGAAGCAGGAAAGAAGGCTGCCGCGGCAGGCCGTCACCTCAAGGTGGAGGGTGATGTACCAAGGCCGTGATCCAGAGGGACCCCGCAAGCACTTACTTCTTCCTGCACCCGAGCTCAGCGGAGGGAGGAAGAGAAACGGAGCCGGGGAGGCGGGTGGAGGCCCAGGACTGCTGAACACCCAGCCCTGCAGATCTGCTCTGGGAGCACGAACCTACCTTACAGGATGCTCTGGAGGATCGGTGGGGTCGGAAAGCGAAGACGGGCGGAATACTTCGAGAGACTTGACATTGCTGCCACTTGCGGAACACAGGGATCCACATCCGGCCGCTGTGGGACAAAAGAAAGGCGGGCAGTCTGAGAGGCTTCGTAACAGCGAGAGAGCCGCTAAAGGGGCAAGGGTTGCACAGAGCTTGCTTGCCGCTCAGAAGAAAGCACAGGTGCGCAAAACTGTCCCGGTGCACTCTGCCCAGCAGGTGGGGGAACTTTTAGGAGCTCCGGGCGCTCCAGACCCCTGGCTGGCTACGCAGCTCCAAGGCGCCCCCACCATGATATGACTGATACACAACACGGCCAGCTGCACCTTCCTCCCCAACAGCACCGGCTCGCAAACCGGCTGCCCCCTCCATCGCACCGGGCCAGTGACGGGACGGCCCCACCTACGGCAGCTACAGGTGCAAAGCACAGAGGCTTCTCCCTGCGTGCTCCGCAAACTGGCCCCGGCAGTGGAGACAGGCACTGCGGCCGGGAAGCAGGAAAGACCTCTTTCCTCCTGCGGGCACCAGCACCGCTCCTCTGTGACCCCTGCCTGCCATCACCCCAAGGGCTGAGCAGCTCCAGAGAGAAAAGCTTCTGGGCGCTAGAGGGTGCCACCTACAAATAGGAAACGTCAAAGTCAAAGGAACCTGGTAACTGGACTCGAGCAATCTTCGTGAAAGGGATCTCAACATAAAAATCAGAAACATGCTCATGGAGCTACAGCAAAAAATTGCCCCTGTCTCTTGAGCATAATTACCTCTCTCTCTCTCTCCCTCTCTCTCTCTCTCCCGCCCCCCCACCTCTCTCTTTACCAGCAGCACTTTTGAGGCCTTGTTCTGAGAAGGATGCTGGGACAGCCCAGCAGGAACGGGCAGAGCGCTCAGATCCACCCCGGCCGCTGTCAGGGCAGTCCCACACGGGGTCTGACCGAACTGCAATGGGGGGACGCCGCACGTGTAAATCCACAGGAGATAAACAGTGCCGCATGCTAAGCCTTCCCATGAATGGCTAGTGGCTAGGTGGCACCACCGATACCAGGTGATGTCCACATCCCGGGCCTTATCTCCGTGGCAACCTTTTCTCCCTATGAACCTTGAAAGCAGCACATGGAAAGATACTATCAGTCTCCACCATCTCACTTCTCAGCTTAGGCCCGATGTTCCTGCATCACATCTTCTCCTCTGCATTCCAGTTTTCTCGACGGGTTGGTGTCCTGGGAAAAAAAAAGAAAAATTTGAGTAAGAATTTGAATGAAATGGGAGGGGCATACCATTCTGTTTAAAACATCAGAAGAAGAACAAAGACACCCTATAGAACGGGAGGATATATCCATAGATGACATATCCGATCAGGGGCTGCCAACTAAAATACGTCTTAAGTGCTCAGGCGCCTCCACACGCAAAAAGCAAATAAAACCAATCCAAAATGGGCAGAGGACCTGAGCAGACACTTCTCCAAAGAAGAAAGCCAAGTGGCCGACAGGCACATGAAAAGATGCTCCACGTGGCTCATCGTCGGAGAAATGCAAATTAAAACCACCACGGGATATCACCTCACACCGGTCAGGATGGCCGCCATCCGGGAGACCCACAACAGACGTTGGCAAGGTGAGGGAGAGAGGGGAACCCTCCTGCGCTGCTGGTGGGAACCGAAGTCAGTTCGTCCGTTGTGGAAAGCAGTGTGGAGATTCCTCGAAGAGCTCAAAATGGGAATACCATTTGACCCAGGAATTCCACTTCTGGGAATGTACCCTAAGAACGCAGCAGCCCGGTTGGAAAAAGACAGATGCACCCCTATGTTAATGGCAGCACGATCCACAGTAGACAAGAAATGGCAATGTCCGTCAGTAGAGGAATGCATGAAGAAGACGTGGTACATAAAGAAAAAGGAGGACAGAAACCACATGCTCATCTCCACAGACGCTGAAAAAGCGTCTGACAAAACTCAACATCCACTCACGGTAAAAACCCTCAGCAAAACGGGTCAGGAGGGCAAGTACCTCAACATAGTAAAAAGGCCACATGTGATAAACCCACAGCCAACATCACACTGAACAGTGAGAAGCTGAAAGCTTTTCCTCTGAGATCGGGAACAAGGCAGGGATGCCCACTCTCACCACTCTTCTTCAACACAGTACTGGAGGCACTGGCCACAGTGAGTAGACGAAACAAAGAAATACAAGGAATCCAGATTGGTAAAGAAGAAGTCAAACTGTCACTATTTGCAGATGACATGATGCTGGACCGTAAAAAAAAAAAAACAAAAGACAAAAAAACAACAACCCCGAAAGACTCCACTCCAGAACTGCTAGAACTGATACCGGAACACAGCAGAGCTGCAGGACACAAAGTGAACACACAGAAATCTGTGGCTTTCCCATACACTAACGGTGAACTGAATAGAAAGGGAAATCAGGAACACCACTCCATTCACAACTGCATCAAAAAGAATAAAACACCTAGGCATAAACCGAACCAAGGCAGTGAAACACCGAAACCCTGACACCTATACGACACCCTTCACGGGAGTTAAAGGGGACACTAACAAATGGAAACTCACCCCGTGCTCTGGGCTAGGAACAATTAATATCATCAAAATGGCCATCCTGCCCAAAGCAATATACAGATTTGATGCAATCCCGATCAAATAACCAACTGCATTCTTCAACGAACTGGAACAAGTAGTTCAAAAATTCACATGGAAACACCAAAGACCCCAAATGAATAGCCAAAGCGGTCCTGAGAAGGAAGAATCAAGTGGGGGGTGGGGGGGTGGGGGGGGGTGGATCTCGGTCCCCAACCTCAAGCTCTACTACAAAGCCACAGTCATCAAGACAGTTTGGCACTGGCACAAGAGGGAGCCACAGACCAGTGGAACTGAACAGAGACTCCAGGCAGTAACCCAAACATATATGGTCAATCAATGCACGATAAAGGGACCGTGGACATACAATGGGGAAAAGACCGTCTCTTCAACAGATGGTGCTGGCAAAAACAGGGCAGCTACATGTAAGAGAATGAAACTGGATCACTGTCTAACCCCACACACAACTGCAAGTCTGAAATGGACCAAAGGCCTGACTGTCAGTCATGAAACCATAAGCCTCTTAGAGAAAAACACAGGCAGCAATCTCTTGGACATAAACACAAGCGACCTCTTCATGGACATATCTCCCCGGGCGAGGGAAACAAAAGCAAAAATGAACGAGGGGGACTACACCAAGCTGAAAAGCCTCTGTACAGCAAAGGACACCATCGATAGAACAAAGAGTTCTCCTGCAGTAAGGGAGAATATACCCATCAGTGAGAGATCCGCTCAAGGATTGACATCCAAAACTACATAAAGAGCCCACATACCTCAGCAGACAGAAAGCAGATACTCCAATCCAGAAATGGGCAGAGGACCTGAGCAGACACTTCTCCAAAGAAGAAAGCCAAGTGGCCGACAGGCACATGAAAAGATGCTCCACGTGGCTCATCGTCGGAGAAATGCAAATTAAAACCACCACGGGATATCACCTCACACCGGTCAGGATGGCCGCCATCCGGGAGACCCACAACAGACGTTGGCAAGGTGAGGGAGAGAGGGGAACCCTCCTGCGCTGCTGGTGGGAACCGAAGTCAGTTCGTCCGTTGTGGAAAGCAGTGTGGAGGTTCCTCGAAGAGCTCAAAATGGGAATACCATTTGACCCAGGAATTCCACTTCTGGGAATGTACCCTAAGAACGCAGCAGCCCGGTTGGAAAAAGACAGATGCACCCCTATGTTAATGGCAGCACGATCCACAGTAGACAAGAAATGGCAATGTCCGTCAGTAGAGGAATGCATGAAGAAGACGTGGTACATATACATAATGGAATATTACTCAGCCAAAATAAAAAAACACATCCTACCATTTGCCACAACATGGATGGAGCTAGAGGGTATTGTGCTCAGTGAAATAAGCCAGGCGGAGAAAGACAAGCTCCAAATGATTTCACTCATGTGTGGAGTATAAGATCAAAGAAAAACTGAAGGAACAAAACAGCAGCAGAATCACAGAACCCAAGAATGGACTAACAGTTAACAAAGGGAAAGGGCCTGGGGAGGATGCGTGCAAAGGGAGGGATAAGGGTGGGGAAAAGAACGGGGGCCTTACGATTAGGTTTTATAATGGGGGGGGGGGGGCATAGGGAGAGCTGTGCGACACAGAGAAGACACGTAGTGATTCTACAGCATCTCACTACGCTGATGTACAGTGACTGTCATCGGGTTTGTGGGGGGGGCTTGGTGAAGGGGGGAGTCTAGTAAACATAATGTTCTTCGTGTAATTGTAGATTAATGATAACAAAATGAATAAAAATAAAAAAATAAAAGTGAGAAAATAAAAATGGTTTCCCAGTTTACCGTGTTGTGTTCTTTATATACCAGACACAGGACCCAAAACGAGACCAAAGAGAAAATCTGGGCTGTTAGGCCCGGTCCGAATGTGGGATGTTCCTATGCTGAAACCTGGTGGTCCCTCGCCTACGCTTTCTGGGAAGCAAAGAATGAACCTGCCTGCTACCTAGAAAGGGAAGTCATGCGGCCGGACCCTTCCTCAGAATCTGTCACCTGCCTGGCTGGCCATGGCGGAGAAAGCATGTCTGGCTCCAGGCCTCCCAGAGAAGATGGGAAGGCCCGGGGCGAGGGCGGGCCGTGTGCCACGGCAGAGCTGGCCTCCGGGACCGCGGAGGGCACAGCATTGGCCACCGCACCCCGGATGCTGAGCGCGGGCAGAGCCGGCACCCGGGCGGGCTGAGCTATGACAGACGCGGGCACTGCGGCCCTGAACGGTCTGCGTGGCGGTCTCGCTGGCCCAAACAGCTGCACGGCCCGCGGCTGGCAGTCCTGGGGGCAAGGGATTCTACTGGGGTGGGCATTGCGGCCACGCCCTGTGACCTTTGGCCAGGGTCTCCTGTGGGCGGGGCTGGTGTGCTCATGGGGGTGGGGGCCCCGTGATGCGTTCCCCCTGGGTGACATCACGGTTGCCCAGGCTCCTATGTGATGCGTCCCCTGGCTGACCAATCAGAGGTTACCCTAGCTGGGCAGATCAGTGCGAGCTTGGCCAGAGAAGGAGTTAGAAGCTCTCCCTAGCTTCATACGCTATTCTCATGCCTGCCTCAAACGAAGGACTTACTGACACGAAACCGCCCTCGTGGGCCGCTATCGTACGGCCCCCACCGGCCCGACGCACGGCCGTGGAGATCTTCACAACCGCTGGGCTCGGGCCGGACTCTGACGCGGAGGACGAACCTATGGACACACCACCACCAGCCCGGGCCATCGTCTTCCGGTCCCCACCGGCCCCACAGCAGGCCCTGGGTATCATCACAACCGCCGGCCCGGAGCCGGACTCGGACGCGGAGGACGAACCTATGGACACAACACCACCCGCCCGGGCCATCGTCTTCCGGTCCCCACCGGCCAAACGCCGGGCCGTGGGCATCAACACACCCGCGGGCCTGGGGCCGGAATCTGACGCGGAGGACGAACCTATGGACACAACACCACCCGACCTGGCCATCGTCTTCCGGTCCCCACCGGCCCCACAGCAGGCCCTGGGTATCATCACAACCGCCGGCCTGGAGCCGGACTCGGACGTGGAGGACCAACCTATGGACACAACACCACGCGCCCGGGCCGTCGTCTTCCGGTCCCCACCGGTCAAACGCAGGGCCGTGGACATCATCACATCTGCCGGCCTGGGGCTGGAATCTGACGTGGAGGACGATCCTATGGACACACCACCACCCGCCCGGGCCATCGTCTTCCGGTCCCCACCGGCCAAACGACGCGCCGTGGGCATCATCACTCTCGCAGGCCTGGGGCCGGAATCTGACGCGGAGGACGAACCTATGGACACAACACCACCCGCCCGGGCCATCGTCTTCCAGTACCCACAGGCCCCACGTCAGGCCGTGGGCATCATCACGTCCGCCGGCCTGGGGCCAGACAATGATTCGGAGGATGAACCTACGGACACTACACCACCATCCAGGGCCATCGTCTTCCGGTCCCCACCGGCCAAACGCCGGGCCGTGGGCAACATCACATCCGCCGGCCTGGGGCCGGACAGTGATGCGGAGAACGAACGTATGGACACTACACCACCATCCCGGGCCATCGTGTTCCGGTCCCCCCCATCGGCCAAAAGCCGGGCCGTGGGCATCATCACATCCTCCGGCCTGGGGCCGGACTCTGACGCGGAGGACGAACCTATGGACACACCACCACCAGCCCGGGCCATCGTCTTCCGGTCCCCACCGGCCAAACGCAGGGCCGTGGACATCATCACATCTGCCGGCCTGGGGCCGGAATCTCACACGGAGGACGAACCTGTGGACACACCACCACCCGCCCGGGCCATCGTCTTCCGGTCCCCACCGGCCCCACGCCAGGCCGTGGGCATCATCACATCCTCTGGCCTGGGGCTGGACTCTGACGGGGAGGACGAACCTATGGACACAACACCACCCGACCGGGCCGTCGTCTTACGGTCCCCACCGGCCAAACGCAGGGCCGTGGACTTCATCATATCTGCCGGCCTGGGGCTGGAATCTGACGCGGAGGACGATCCTATGGACACACCACCACCCGCCCGGGCCATCGTCTTCCGGTCCCCACCGGCCAAACGACGCGCCGTGGGCATCATCACTCCCGCAGGCCTGGGGCCGGAATCTGACGCGGAGGACGAACCTATGGACACAACACCACCTGCCCGGGCCATCGTCTTCCGGTCCCCACCGGCCCCAAGCCAGGCCGTGCGCATCATCACATCCTCCGGCCTGGGGCCGGACTCCGACGGGGAGGACGAACCTATGGACACAACACCACCCGACCGGGCCCTGGGTATCATCACGACCGCCGGCCTGGAGCCGGACTCGGACGTGGAGGACCAACCTATGGACACAACACCACGCGCCCGGGCCGTCGTCTTCCGGTCCCCACCGGCCAAACGCAGGGCCGTGGACATCATCACATCTGCCGGCCTGAGGCCGGAATCTGACGCGGAGGACGAACCTATGGACACAACACCACCCGCCCGGGCCATCGTCTTCCGGTCCCCACCTGCCCCACGCCAAGCCGTGGGCTTCATCACCGCCGCCGGCCTCCTGCCCCCCTCCCATAACATCCTCACGGGCCCCAAACGATGCCGCACGTGGCACCACTGCCGGAGTCAGCCCTACCCCCGACCATGGTGAAGGGCTGGGCACACCACCCCCCTCGAGGCCATCTAGAGCCCCCCTCCCCCTGCCCCAGACAAGGCCTATGTTCATATTCTACTATCCATTAAAATCTTTCCCAAATTTGGTGTGTGTGTGTGTATTATATATTCCCACTAAACCCTGTTCTTGCTAATATGCCTCTGCTCTGTTTACTCTTTCACTCAGCTGCAGAGGAAGGACTCACAGACATGAGTGACGATGTTTTGTGCCACACCTAAAGATGCAACGTGTCCCATGCCCCAGTGACTGGGACGTGGAAGTAGCTGTGCATGCTCAACGCGAGGTCTGCGTGCTGAGCGTTTAAGGGATGACAACCCAGGGGGAGGCAAGTCCAGAGGAGGGAGATGGGGTTGGCTTACGAGGCCCCTTCCCTCTTCTCTGCTACTGCTCTGAGCTCGCCACAGGCTAGGGAATTCCTGCTGTGACACACAGAACCTCTCTGTTCATTCTGGTTTCGAAACATGTTTAGTTCTGTGTGTGTGTGTGTGTGTGTTGTGTGTGTGTGTGTGCGCGCGCGCGCAAGTGAGCGTGTACCACTGTCCCTATCGGTCTAAAAGTAACAAAGGGACATGTGATAGAGCGAACAGGTTGCAAACAGTGACGAGAAAGGGTAAACTTTTCCACTAGCCTCTGGGGATTTCCTTGGCAAGTGTTTCTATACAATTTTAGAAAGATTTTGCTGGAAATGTCACTGGGACCACTCTGAACCATCACGGTAGTTAAGGTAATAAGCCAGGACGGGAGAGCAGCAAAGAGCACCCACAGTGTGTCTCCTATGTATCAGGCCAAGGGGTACAGGCTTTACTTCTACCACCTCACTTCATCTCACCATGACTGACGTGGGATGACCTTACGCACCACCTTCATCCATGAGCAAAATGTTACCTCAGAATCACTTCCCTTAACCGAAAGTAAATAAATGCAAGGACACAAACATTCCTAGAATTCCGGCCACCACCACCCAACACTTTACGCTCAGCATCCTTTTCAATCCAAGAGAAACATAGCTCTAAATGCTATACTATTCCATTTCAGATAGACCTCACTCCCATCTAAATGCCTAAATGCACTGACACTCCACCTACACCTTGATAGCAGAGGGGAGCAGTTTCCCCAGGAGCTAGCTGGCCTGCCACCTCAGCGAGCCCATGGGCCACTAGCCCACAGCAGCCCTGCGTGTCCCCGAAAGGTGGCTCACTTAACCTGTGACTACACGTGCTCTCTTGGGAGACGGGCCGCCAAGCAGGGCCACCGAGGTGACATCGGCGCGCAGGCACAAAGACCACCTACTGGGCATGCACCTGCCTCAGCGCCAGCAGGCCAGCCGGGGTGCCCCGTGTGGGGCCTCGGATCTGCCCCGCAGCTCACGCAGCCACCCCAGCAGGGCCAGCCCCGGGGCAGAGCACCCGGAGGGTCCCCGCCCGCACCGGTTAGAGAGTCCAGGTGGCCACCTACCCCCAGCGGACTTGTGCCACCTACCCTGATGTTCCAACCCATGGCCACTCCTCTCAAGACCCAAAGACACAGCTAACTCACAGAAACAAACACAAGGAATCAAGAATGAGAAGGAGACAGAGGAATCACTGTGCGCCTAGTGACGGTATGTTGATAAAAATGGGCAAAATAAGTAAATAAGTAGATGCATTAGGTAGATGGATACATTAGATGAGACTGATAGATAGAATGATAGATTAGACAGACAGATTAGACAGATGATAGATTAGGTGGACAGATGACAGAGACACCTACAGACACATACAGATAGATGATAGGTAGACAGATTGATAAGATGATAGACTAGGTAGATGATAGATGCATTAGATAGATTAGATAGATGATATAGATTCATATAGATTAGCTAGACTCATTGATACAGATACATACAGATGATAGATAATAGACAGATAGGTGATAGATTAGGTAGTTTGGATAGACAGACACATAGATGACAGTAGATAGATTAGATAGATAGATAGATAGATAGATAGATAGATACACAGACAGACAGACAGACAGACAGATAGGAAAGCATAATACTAAACAAAGCTATAGCTCATAACCAGGAGAGCAACGGTGAAAGCACAGAGAAGAACTACAAACACAAAGAAGAAAGAAATCAAGTTTAGGAAGTGCACTAAGGACACAGCTATCAATTATCACACTAAAGGGAAAGACTTTAAATGCTCCAATCGAAAAGACACAGGGTTGAATGAATGGATGAATACTCAAGACCACCTACGTGCTCCCTTACAGGAGGCTCACTTGAGATCCAAGCACACAGACAAACTACAAGTTGAAGGGGTGGGAAAACGTACCCTACAGAAGTCAGAAGTGAAACTGAAAAAGAAAAAGAAAAAAACTTTAAAGATGGCTTGGTAGGATTAAAGACGGCAGGCAGCATGCGAGGGGAGGCAGAAACCTCCTCCGAAAACCACATACATACATACAGTATGGGAATATGACCACTACACCAGATCCTGGAAGAGAAGCAGGAAAGAAGGCTGCCGCGGCAGGCCGTCACCTCAAGGTGGAGGGTGATGTACCAAGGCCGTGATCCAGAGGGACCCCGCAAGCACTTACTTCTTCCTGCACCCGAGCTCAGCGGAGGGAGGAAGAGAAACGGAGCCGGGGAGGCGGGTGGAGGCCCAGGACTGCTGAACACCCAGCCCTGCAGATCTGCTCTGGGAGCACGAACCTACCTTACAGGATGCTCTGGAGGATCGGTGGGGTCGGAAAGCGAAGACGGGCGGAATACTTCGAGAGACTTGACATTGCTGCCACTTGCGGAACACAGGGATCCACATCCGGCCGCTGTGGGACAAAAGAAAGGCGGGCAGTCTGAGAGGCTTCGTAACAGCGAGAGAGCCGCTAAAGGGGCAAGGGTTGCACAGAGCTTGCTTGCCGCTCAGAAGAAAGCACAGGTGCGCAAAACTGTCCCGGTGCACTCTGCCCAGCAGGTGGGGGAACTTTTAGGAGCTCCGGGCGCTCCAGACCCCTGGCTGGCTACGCAGCTCCAAGGCGCCCCCACCATGATATGACTGATACACAACACGGCCAGCTGCACCTTCCTCCCCAACAGCACCGGCTCGCAAACCGGCTGCCCCCTCCATCGCACCGGGCCAGTGACGGGACGGCCCCACCTACGGCAGCTACAGGTGCAAAGCACAGAGGCTTCTCCCTGCGTGCTCCGCAAACTGGCCCCGGCAGTGGAGACAGGCACTGCGGCCGGGAAGCAGGAAAGACCTCTTTCCTCCTGCGGGCACCAGCACCGCTCCTCTGTGACCCCTGCCTGCCATCACCCCAAGGGCTGAGCAGCTCCAGAGAGAAAAGCTTCTGGGCGCTAGAGGGTGCCACCTACAAATAGGAAACGTCAAAGTCAAAGGAACCTGGTAACTGGACTCGAGCAATCTTCGTGAAAGGGATCTCAACATAAAAATCAGAAACATGCTCATGGAGCTACAGCAAAAAATTGCCCCTGTCTCTTGAGCATAATTACCTCTCTCTCTCTCTCCCTCTCTCTCTCTCTCCCGCCCCCCCACCTCTCTCTTTACCAGCAGCACTTTTGAGGCCTTGTTCTGAGAAGGATGCTGGGACAGCCCAGCAGGAACGGGCAGAGCGCTCAGATCCACCCCGGCCGCTGTCAGGGCAGTCCCACACGGGGTCTGACCGAACTGCAATGGGGGGACGCCGCACGTGTAAATCCACAGGAGATAAACAGTGCCGCATGCTAAGCCTTCCCATGAATGGCTAGTGGCTAGGTGGCACCACCGATACCAGGTGATGTCCACATCCCGGGCCTTATCTCCGTGGCAACCTTTTCTCCCTATGAACCTTGAAAGCAGCACATGGAAAGATACTATCAGTCTCCACCATCTCACTTCTCAGCTTAGGCCCGATGTTCCTGCATCACATCTTCTCCTCTGCATTCCAGTTTTCTCGACGGGTTGGTGTCCTGGGAAAAAAAAAGAAAAATTTGAGTAAGAATTTGAATGAAATGGGAGGGGCATACCATTCTGTTTAAAACATCAGAAGAAGAACAAAGACACCCTATAGAACGGGAGGATATATCCATAGATGACATATCCGATCAGGGGCTGCCAACTAAAATACGTCTTAAGTGCTCAGGCGCCTCCACACGCAAAAAGCAAATAAAACCAATCCAAAATGGGCAGAGGACCTGAGCAGACACTTCTCCAAAGAAGAAAGCCAAGTGGCCGACAGGCACATGAAAAGATGCTCCACGTGGCTCATCGTCGGAGAAATGCAAATTAAAACCACCACGGGATATCACCTCACACCGGTCAGGATGGCCGCCATCCGGGAGACCCACAACAGACGTTGGCAAGGTGAGGGAGAGAGGGGAACCCTCCTGCGCTGCTGGTGGGAACCGAAGTCAGTTCGTCCGTTGTGGAAAGCAGTGTGGAGATTCCTCGAAGAGCTCAAAATGGGAATACCATTTGACCCAGGAATTCCACTTCTGGGAATGTACCCTAAGAACGCAGCAGCCCGGTTGGAAAAAGACAGATGCACCCCTATGTTAATGGCAGCACGATCCACAGTAGACAAGAAATGGCAATGTCCGTCAGTAGAGGAATGCATGAAGAAGACGTGGTACATAAAGAAAAAGGAGGACAGAAACCACATGCTCATCTCCACAGACGCTGAAAAAGCGTCTGACAAAACTCAACATCCACTCATGGTAAAAACCCTCAGCAAAACGGGTCAGGAGGGCAAGTACCTCAACATAGTAAAAAGGCCACATGTGATAAACCCACAGCCAACATCACACTGAACAGTGAGAAGCTGAAAGCTTTTCCTCTGAGATCGGGAACAAGGCAGGGATGCCCACTCTCACCACTCTTCTTCAACACAGTACTGGAGGCACTGGCCACAGTGAGTAGACGAAACAAAGAAATACAAGGAATCCAGATTGGTAAAGAAGAAGTCAAACTGTCACTATTTGCAGATGACATGATGCTGGACCGTAAAAAAAAAAAAACAAAAGACAAAAAAACAACAACCCCGAAAGACTCCACTCCAGAACTGCTAGAACTGATACCGGAACACAGCAGAGCTGCAGGACACAAAGTGAACACACAGAAATCTGTGGCTTTCCCATACACTAACGGTGAACTGAATAGAAAGGGAAATCAGGAACACCACTCCATTCACAACTGCATCAAAAAGAATAAAACACCTAGGCATAAACCGAACCAAGGCAGTGAAACACCGAAACCCTGACACCTATACGACACCCTTCACGGGAGTTAAAGGGGACACTAACAAATGGAAACTCACCCCGTGCTCTGGGCTAGGAACAATTAATATCATCAAAATGGCCATCCTGCCCAAAGCAATATACAGATTTGATGCAATCCCGATCAAATAACCAACTGCATTCTTCAACGAACTGGAACAAGTAGTTCAAAAATTCACATGGAAACACCAAAGACCCCAAATGAATAGCCAAAGCGGTCCTGAGAAGGAAGAATCAAGTGGGGGGTGGGGGGGTGGGGGGGGGTGGATCTCGGTCCCCAACCTCAAGCTCTACTACAAAGCCACAGTCATCAAGACAGTTTGGCACTGGCACAAGAGGGAGCCACAGACCAGTGGAACTGAACAGAGACTCCAGGCAGTAACCCAAACATATATGGTCAATCAATGCACGATAAAGGGACCGTGGACATACAATGGGGAAAAGACCGTCTCTTCAACAGATGGTGCTGGCAAAAACAGGGCAGCTACATGTAAGAGAATGAAACTGGATCACTGTCTAACCCCACACACAACTGCAAGTCTGAAATGGACCAAAGGCCTGACTGTCAGTCATGAAACCATAAGCCTCTTAGAGAAAAACACAGGCAGCAATCTCTTGGACATAAACACAAGCGACCTCTTCATGGACATATCTCCCCGGGCGAGGGAAACAAAAGCAAAAATGAACGAGGGGGACTACACCAAGCTGAAAAGCCTCTGTACAGCAAAGGACACCATCGATAGAACAAAGAGTTCTCCTGCAGTAAGGGAGAATATACCCATCAGTGAGAGATCCGCTCAAGGATTGACATCCAAAACTACATAAAGAGCCCACATACCTCAGCAGACAGAAAGCAGATACTCCAATCCAGAAATGGGCAGAGGACCTGAGCAGACACTTCTCCAAAGAAGAAAGCCAAGTGGCCGACAGGCACATGAAAAGATGCTCCACGTGGCTCATCGTCGGAGAAATGCAAATTAAAACCACCACGGGATATCACCTCACACCGGTCAGGATGGCCGCCATCCGGGAGACCCACAACAGACGTTGGCAAGGTGAGGGAGAGAGGGGAACCCTCCTGCGCTGCTGGTGGGAACCGAAGTCAGTTCGTCCGTTGTGGAAAGCAGTGTGGAGGTTCCTCGAAGAGCTCAAAATGGGAATACCATTTGACCCAGGAATTCCACTTCTGGGAATGTACCCTAAGAACGCAGCAGCCCGGTTGGAAAAAGACAGATGCACCCCTATGTTAATGGCAGCACGATCCACAGTAGACAAGAAATGGCAATGTCCGTCAGTAGAGGAATGCATGAAGAAGACGTGGTACATATACATAATGGAATATTACTCAGCCAAAATAAAAAAACACATCCTACCATTTGCCACAACATGGATGGAGCTAGAGGGTATTGTGCTCAGTGAAATAAGCCAGGCGGAGAAAGACAAGCTCCAAATGATTTCACTCATGTGTGGAGTATAAGATCAAAGAAAAACTGAAGGAACAAAACAGCAGCAGAATCACAGAACCCAAGAATGGACTAACAGTTAACAAAGGGAAAGGGCCTGGGGAGGATGCGTGCAAAGGGAGGGATAAGGGTGGGGAAAAGAACGGGGGCCTTACGATTAGGTTTTATAATGGGGGGGGGGGGGCATAGGGAGAGCTGTGCGACACAGAGAAGACACGTAGTGATTCTACAGCATCTCACTACGCTGATGTACAGTGACTGTCATCGGGTTTGTGGGGGGGGCTTGGTGAAGGGGGGAGTCTAGTAAACATAATGTTCTTCGTGTAATTGTAGATTAATGATAACAAAATGAATAAAAATAAAAAAATAAAAGTGAGAAAATAAAAATGGTTTCCCAGTTTACCGTGTTGTGTTCTTTATATACCAGACACAGGACCCAAAACGAGACCAAAGAGAAAATCTGGGCTGTTAGGCCCGGTCCGAATGTGGGATGTTCCTATGCTGAAACCTGGTGGTCCCTCGCCTACGCTTTCTGGGAAGCAAAGAATGAACCTGCCTGCTACCTAGAAAGGGAAGTCATGCGGCCGGACCCTTCCTCAGAATCTGTCACCTGCCTGGCTGGCCATGGCGGAGAAAGCATGTCTGGCTCCAGGCCTCCCAGAGAAGATGGGAAGGCCCGGGGCGAGGGCGGGCCGTGTGCCACGGCAGAGCTGGCCTCCGGGACCGCGGAGGGCACAGCATTGGCCACCGCACCCCGGATGCTGAGCGCGGGCAGAGCCGGCACCCGGGCGGGCTGAGCTATGACAGACGCGGGCACTGCGGCCCTGAACGGTCTGCGTGGCGGTCTCGCTGGCCCAAACAGCTGCACGGCCCGCGGCTGGCAGTCCTGGGGGCAAGGGATTCTACTGGGGTGGGCATTGCGGCCACGCCCTGTGACCTTTGGCCAGGGTCTCCTGTGGGCGGGGCTGGTGTGCTCATGGGGGTGGGGGCCCCGTGATGCGTTCCCCCTGGGTGACATCACGGTTGCCCAGGCTCCTATGTGATGCGTCCCCTGGCTGACCAATCAGAGGTTACCCTAGCTGGGCAGATCAGTGCGAGCTTGGCCAGAGAAGGAGTTAGAAGCTCTCCCTAGCTTCATACGCTATTCTCATGCCTGCCTCAAACGAAGGACTTACTGACACGAAACCGCCCTCGTGGGCCGCTATCGTACGGCCCCCACCGGCCCGACGCACGGCCGTGGAGATCTTCACAACCGCTGGGCTCGGGCCGGACTCTGACGCGGAGGACGAACCTATGGACACACCACCACCAGCCCGGGCCATCGTCTTCCGGTCCCCACCGGCCCCACAGCAGGCCCTGGGTATCATCACAACCGCCGGCCCGGAGCCGGACTCGGACGCGGAGGACGAACCTATGGACACAACACCACCCGCCCGGGCCATCGTCTTCCGGTCCCCACCGGCCAAACGCCGGGCCGTGGGCATCAACACACCCGCGGGCCTGGGGCCGGAATCTGACGCGGAGGACGAACCTATGGACACAACACCACCCGACCTGGCCATCGTCTTCCGGTCCCCACCGGCCCCACAGCAGGCCCTGGGTATCATCACAACCGCCGGCCTGGAGCCGGACTCGGACGTGGAGGACCAACCTATGGACACAACACCACGCGCCCGGGCCGTCGTCTTCCGGTCCCCACCGGTCAAACGCAGGGCCGTGGACATCATCACATCTGCCGGCCTGGGGCTGGAATCTGACGTGGAGGACGATCCTATGGACACACCACCACCCGCCCGGGCCATCGTCTTCCGGTCCCCACCGGCCAAACGACGCGCCGTGGGCATCATCACTCTCGCAGGCCTGGGGCCGGAATCTGACGCGGAGGACGAACCTATGGACACAACACCACCCGCCCGGGCCATCGTCTTCCAGTACCCACAGGCCCCACGTCAGGCCGTGGGCATCATCACGTCCGCCGGCCTGGGGCCAGACAATGATTCGGAGGATGAACCTACGGACACTACACCACCATCCAGGGCCATCGTCTTCCGGTCCCCACCGGCCAAACGCCGGGCCGTGGGCAACATCACATCCGCCGGCCTGGGGCCGGACAGTGATGCGGAGAACGAACGTATGGACACTACACCACCATCCCGGGCCATCGTGTTCCGGTCCCCCCCATCGGCCAAAAGCCGGGCCGTGGGCATCATCACATCCTCCGGCCTGGGGCCGGACTCTGACGCGGAGGACGAACCTATGGACACACCACCACCAGCCCGGGCCATCGTCTTCCGGTCCCCACCGGCCCCACAGCAGGCCCTGGGTATCATCACAACCGCCGGCCTGGAGCCGGACTCGGACGTGGAGGACCAACCTATGGACACAACACCACGCGCCCGGGCCATCGTCTTCCGGTCCCCACCGGCCAAACGCAGGGCCGTGGACATCATCACATCTGCCGGCCTGGGGCCGGAATCTCACACGGAGGACGAACCTGTGGACACACCACCACCCGCCCGGGCCATCGTCTTCCGGTCCCCACCGGCCCCACGCCAGGCCGTGGGCATCATCACATCCTCTGGCCTGGGGCTGGACTCTGACGGGGAGGACGAACCTATGGACACAACACCACCCGACCGGGCCGTCGTCTTACGGTCCCCACCGGCCAAACGCAGGGCCGTGGACTTCATCATATCTGCCGGCCTGGGGCTGGAATCTGACGCGGAGGACGATCCTATGGACACACCACCACCCGCCCGGGCCATCGTCTTCCGGTCCCCACCGGCCAAACGACGCGCCGTGGGCATCATCACTCCCGCAGGCCTGGGGCCGGAATCTGACGCGGAGGACGAACCTATGGACACAACACCACCTGCCCGGGCCATCGTCTTCCGGTCCCCACCGGCCCCAAGCCAGGCCGTGCGCATCATCACATCCTCCGGCCTGGGGCCGGACTCCGACGGGGAGGACGAACCTATGGACACAACACCACCCGACCGGGCCCTGGGTATCATCACGACCGCCGGCCTGGAGCCGGACTCGGACGTGGAGGACCAACCTATGGACACAACACCACGCGCCCGGGCCGTCGTCTTCCGGTCCCCACCGGCCAAACGCAGGGCCGTGGACATCATCACATCTGCCGGCCTGAGGCCGGAATCTGACGCGGAGGACGAACCTATGGACACAACACCACCCGCCCGGGCCATCGTCTTCCGGTCCCCACCTGCCCCACGCCAAGCCGTGGGCTTCATCACCGCCGCCGGCCTCCTGCCCCCCTCCCATAACATCCTCACGGGCCCCAAACGATGCCGCACGTGGCACCACTGCCGGAGTCAGCCCTACCCCCGACCATGGTGAAGGGCTGGGCACACCACCCCCCTCGAGGCCATCTAGAGCCCCCCTCCCCCTGCCCCAGACAAGGCCTATGTTCATATTCTACTATCCATTAAAATCTTTCCCAAATTTGGTGTGTGTGTGTGTATTATATATTCCCACTAAACCCTGTTCTTGCTAATATGCCTCTGCTCTGTTTACTCTTTCACTCAGCTGCAGAGGAAGGACTCACAGACATGAGTGACGATGTTTTGTGCCACACCTAAAGATGCAACGTGTCCCATGCCCCAGTGACTGGGACGTGGAAGTAGCTGTGCATGCTCAACGCGAGGTCTGCGTGCTGAGCGTTTAAGGGATGACAACCCAGGGGGAGGCAAGTCCAGAGGAGGGAGATGGGGTTGGCTTACGAGGCCCCTTCCCTCTTCTCTGCTACTGCTCTGAGCTCGCCACAGGCTAGGGAATTCCTGCTGTGACACACAGAACCTCTCTGTTCATTCTGGTTTCGAAACATGTTTAGTTCTGTGTGTGTGTGTGTGTGTGTGTTGTGTGTGTGTGTGTGCGCGCGCGCGCAAGTGAGCGTGTACCACTGTCCCTATCGGTCTAAAAGTAACAAAGGGACATGTGATAGAGCGAACAGGTTGCAAACAGTGACGAGAAAGGGTAAACTTTTCCACTAGCCTCTGGGGATTTCCTTGGCAAGTGTTTCTATACAATTTTAGAAAGATTTTGCTGGAAATGTCACTGGGACCACTCTGAACCATCACGGTAGTTAAGGTAATAAGCCAGGACGGGAGAGCAGCAAAGAGCACCCACAGTGTGTCTCCTATGTATCAGGCCAAGGGGTACAGGCTTTACTTCTACCACCTCACTTCATCTCACCATGACTGACGTGGGATGACCTTACGCACCACCTTCATCCATGAGCAAAATGTTACCTCAGAATCACTTCCCTTAACCGAAAGTAAATAAATGCAAGGACACAAACATTCCTAGAATTCCGGCCACCACCACCCAACACTTTACGCTCAGCATCCTTTTCAATCCAAGAGAAACATAGCTCTAAATGCTATACTATTCCATTTCAGATAGACCTCACTCCCATCTAAATGCCTAAATGCACTGACACTCCACCTACACCTTGATAGCAGAGGGGAGCAGTTTCCCCAGGAGCTAGCTGGCCTGCCACCTCAGCGAGCCCATGGGCCACTAGCCCACAGCAGCCCTGCGTGTCCCCGAAAGGTGGCTCACTTAACCTGTGACTACACGTGCTCTCTTGGGAGACGGGCCGCCAAGCAGGGCCACCGAGGTGACATCGGCGCGCAGGCACAAAGACCACCTACTGGGCATGCACCTGCCTCAGCGCCAGCAGGCCAGCCGGGGTGCCCCGTGTGGGGCCTCGGATCTGCCCCGCAGCTCACGCAGCCACCCCAGCAGGGCCAGCCCCGGGGCAGAGCACCCGGAGGGTCCCCGCCCGCACCGGTTAGAGAGTCCAGGTGGCCACCTACCCCCAGCGGACTTGTGCCACCTACCCTGATGTTCCAACCCATGGCCACTCCTCTCAAGACCCAAAGACACAGCTAACTCACAGAAACAAACACAAGGAATCAAGAATGAGAAGGAGACAGAGGAATCACTGTGCGCCTAGTGACGGTATGTTGATAAAAATGGGCAAAATAAGTAAATAAGTAGATGCATTAGGTAGATGGATACATTAGATGAGACTGATAGATAGAATGATAGATTAGACAGACAGATTAGACAGATGATAGATTAGGTGGACAGATGACAGAGACACCTACAGACACATACAGATAGATGATAGGTAGACAGATTGATAAGATGATAGACTAGGTAGATGATAGATGCATTAGATAGATTAGATAGATGATATAGATTCATATAGATTAGCTAGACTCATTGATACAGATACATACAGATGATAGATAATAGACAGATAGGTGATAGATTAGGTAGTTTGGATAGACAGACACATAGATGACAGTAGATAGATTAGATAGATAGATAGATAGATAGATAGATAGATAGATACACAGACAGACAGACAGACAGACAGATAGGAAAGCATAATACTAAACAAAGCTATAGCTCATAACCAGGAGAGCAACGGTGAAAGCACAGAGAAGAACTACAAACACAAAGAAGAAAGAAATCAAGTTTAGGAAGTGCACTAAGGACACAGCTATCAATTATCACACTAAAGGGAAAGACTTTAAATGCTCCAATCGAAAAGACACAGGGTTGAATGAATGGATGAATACTCAAGACCACCTACGTGCTCCCTTACAGGAGGCTCACTTGAGATCCAAGCACACAGACAAACTACAAGTTGAAGGGGTGGGAAAACGTACCCTACAGAAGTCAGAAGTGAAACTGAAAAAGAAAAAGAAAAAAACTTTAAAGATGGCTTGGTAGGATTAAAGACGGCAGGCAGCATGCGAGGGGAGGCAGAAACCTCCTCCGAAAACCACATACATACATACAGTATGGGAATATGACCACTACACCAGATCCTGGAAGAGAAGCAGGAAAGAAGGCTGCCGCGGCAGGCCGTCACCTCAAGGTGGAGGGTGATGTACCAAGGCCGTGATCCAGAGGGACCCCGCAAGCACTTACTTCTTCCTGCACCCGAGCTCAGCGGAGGGAGGAAGAGAAACGGAGCCGGGGAGGCGGGTGGAGGCCCAGGACTGCTGAACACCCAGCCCTGCAGATCTGCTCTGGGAGCACGAACCTACCTTACAGGATGCTCTGGAGGATCGGTGGGGTCGGAAAGCGAAGACGGGCGGAATACTTCGAGAGACTTGACATTGCTGCCACTTGCGGAACACAGGGA
Source organism: Manis pentadactyla (assembly GCF_030020395.1). Taxonomy (NCBI): domain Eukaryota; kingdom Metazoa; phylum Chordata; class Mammalia; order Pholidota; family Manidae; genus Manis; species Manis pentadactyla. The sequence continues at coordinate 84,751,500 of NC_080019.1, forward strand.
TCCACATCCGGCCGCTGTGGGACAAAAGAAAGGCGGGCAGTCTGAGAGGCTTCGTAACAGCGAGAGAGCCGCTAAAGGGGCAAGGGTTGCACAGAGCTTGCTTGCCGCTCAGAAGAAAGCACAGGTGCGCAAAACTGTCCCGGTGCACTCTGCCCAGCAGGTGGGGGAACTTTTAGGAGCTCCGGGCGCTCCAGACCCCTGGCTGGCTACGCAGCTCCAAGGCGCCCCCACCATGATATGACTGATACACAACACGGCCAGCTGCACCTTCCTCCCCAACAGCACCGGCTCGCAAACCGGCTGCCCCCTCCATCGCACCGGGCCAGTGACGGGACGGCCCCACCTACGGCAGCTACAGGTGCAAAGCACAGAGGCTTCTCCCTGCGTGCTCCGCAAACTGGCCCCGGCAGTGGAGACAGGCACTGCGGCCGGGAAGCAGGAAAGACCTCTTTCCTCCTGCGGGCACCAGCACCGCTCCTCTGTGACCCCTGCCTGCCATCACCCCAAGGGCTGAGCAGCTCCAGAGAGAAAAGCTTCTGGGCGCTAGAGGGTGCCACCTACAAATAGGAAACGTCAAAGTCAAAGGAACCTGGTAACTGGACTCGAGCAATCTTCGTGAAAGGGATCTCAACATAAAAATCAGAAACATGCTCATGGAGCTACAGCAAAAAATTGCCCCTGTCTCTTGAGCATAATTACCTCTCTCTCTCTCTCCCTCTCTCTCTCTCTCCCGCCCCCCCACCTCTCTCTTTACCAGCAGCACTTTTGAGGCCTTGTTCTGAGAAGGATGCTGGGACAGCCCAGCAGGAACGGGCAGAGCGCTCAGATCCACCCCGGCCGCTGTCAGGGCAGTCCCACACGGGGTCTGACCGAACTGCAATGGGGGGACGCCGCACGTGTAAATCCACAGGAGATAAACAGTGCCGCATGCTAAGCCTTCCCATGAATGGCTAGTGGCTAGGTGGCACCACCGATACCAGGTGATGTCCACATCCCGGGCCTTATCTCCGTGGCAACCTTTTCTCCCTATGAACCTTGAAAGCAGCACATGGAAAGATACTATCAGTCTCCACCATCTCACTTCTCAGCTTAGGCCCGATGTTCCTGCATCACATCTTCTCCTCTGCATTCCAGTTTTCTCGACGGGTTGGTGTCCTGGGAAAAAAAAAGAAAAATTTGAGTAAGAATTTGAATGAAATGGGAGGGGCATACCATTCTGTTTAAAACATCAGAAGAAGAACAAAGACACCCTATAGAACGGGAGGATATATCCATAGATGACATATCCGATCAGGGGCTGCCAACTAAAATACGTCTTAAGTGCTCAGGCGCCTCCACACGCAAAAAGCAAATAAAACCAATCCAAAATGGGCAGAGGACCTGAGCAGACACTTCTCCAAAGAAGAAAGCCAAGTGGCCGACAGGCACATGAAAAGATGCTCCACGTGGCTCATCGTCGGAGAAATGCAAATTAAAACCACCACGGGATATCACCTCACACCGGTCAGGATGGCCGCCATCCGGGAGACCCACAACAGACGTTGGCAAGGTGAGGGAGAGAGGGGAACCCTCCTGCGCTGCTGGTGGGAACCGAAGTCAGTTCGTCCGTTGTGGAAAGCAGTGTGGAGATTCCTCGAAGAGCTCAAAATGGGAATACCATTTGACCCAGGAATTCCACTTCTGGGAATGTACCCTAAGAACGCAGCAGCCCGGTTGGAAAAAGACAGATGCACCCCTATGTTAATGGCAGCACGATCCACAGTAGACAAGAAATGGCAATGTCCGTCAGTAGAGGAATGCATGAAGAAGACGTGGTACATAAAGAAAAAGGAGGACAGAAACCACATGCTCATCTCCACAGACGCTGAAAAAGCGTCTGACAAAACTCAACATCCACTCACGGTAAAAACCCTCAGCAAAACGGGTCAGGAGGGCAAGTACCTCAACATAGTAAAAAGGCCACATGTGATAAACCCACAGCCAACATCACACTGAACAGTGAGAAGCTGAAAGCTTTTCCTCTGAGATCAGGAACAAGGCAGGGATGCCCACTCTCACCACTCTTCTTCAACACAGTACTGGAGGCACTGGCCACAGTGAGTAGACGAAACAAAGAAATACAAGGAATCCAGATTGGTAAAGAAGAAGTCAAACTGTCACTATTTGCAGATGACATGATGCTGGACCGTAAAAAAAAAAAAACAAAAGACAAAAAAACAACAACCCCGAAAGACTCCACTCCAGAACTGCTAGAACTGATACCGGAACACAGCAGAGCTGCAGGACACAAAGTGAACACACAGAAATCTGTGGCTTTCCCATACACTAACGGTGAACTGAATAGAAAGGGAAATCAGGAACACCACTCCATTCACAACTGCATCAAAAAGAATAAAACACCTAGGCATAAACCGAACCAAGGCAGTGAAACACCGAAACCCTGACACCTATACGACACCCTTCACGGGAGTTAAAGGGGACACTAACAAATGGAAACTCACCCCGTGCTCTGGGCTAGGAACAATTAATATCATCAAAATGGCCATCCTGCCCAAAGCAATATACAGATTTGATGCAATCCCGATCAAATAACCAACTGCATTCTTCAACGAACTGGAACAAGTAGTTCAAAAATTCACATGGAAACACCAAAGACCCCAAATGAATAGCCAAAGCGGTCCTGAGAAGGAAGAATCAAGTGGGGGGTGGGGGGGTGGGGGGGGGTGGATCTCGGTCCCCAACCTCAAGCTCTACTACAAAGCCACAGTCATCAAGACAGTTTGGCACTGGCACAAGAGGGAGCCACAGACCAGTGGAACTGAACAGAGACTCCAGGCAGTAACCCAAACATATATGGTCAATCAATGCACGATAAAGGGACCGTGGACATACAATGGGGAAAAGACCGTCTCTTCAACAGATGGTGCTGGCAAAAACAGGGCAGCTACATGTAAGAGAATGAAACTGGATCACTGTCTAACCCCACACACAACTGCAAGTCTGAAATGGACCAAAGGCCTGACTGTCAGTCATGAAACCATAAGCCTCTTAGAGAAAAACACAGGCAGCAATCTCTTGGACATAAACACAAGCGACCTCTTCATGGACATATCTCCCCGGGCAAGGGAAACAAAAGCAAAAATGAACGAGGGGGACTACACCAAGCTGAAAAGCCTCTGTACAGCAAAGGACACCATCGATAGAACAAAGAGTTCTCCTGCAGTAAGGGAGAATATACCCATCAGTGAGAGATCCGCTCAAGGATTGACATCCAAAACTACATAAAGAGCCCACATACCTCAGCAGACAGAAAGCAGATACTCCAATCCAGAAATGGGCAGAGGACCTGAGCAGACACTTCTCCAAAGAAGAAAGCCAAGTGGCCGACAGGCACATGAAAAGATGCTCCACGTGGCTCATCGTCGGAGAAATGCAAATTAAAACCACCACGGGATATCACCTCACACCGGTCAGGATGGCCGCCATCCGGGAGACCCACAACAGACGTTGGCAAGGTGAGGGAGAGAGGGGAACCCTCCTGCGCTGCTGGTGGGAACCGAAGTCAGTTCGTCCGTTGTGGAAAGCAGTGTGGAGGTTCCTCGAAGAGCTCAAAATGGGAATACCATTTGACCCAGGAATTCCACTTCTGGGAATGTACCCTAAGAACGCAGCAGCCCGGTTGGAAAAAGACAGATGCACCCCTATGTTAATGGCAGCACGATCCACAGTAGACAAGAAATGGCAATGTCCGTCAGTAGAGGAATGCATGAAGAAGACGTGGTACATATACATAATGGAATATTACTCAGCCAAAATAAAAAAACACATCCTACCATTTGCCACAACATGGATGGAGCTAGAGGGTATTGTGCTCAGTGAAATAAGCCAGGCGGAGAAAGACAAGCTCCAAATGATTTCACTCATGTGTGGAGTATAAGATCAAAGAAAAACTGAAGGAACAAAACAGCAGCAGAATCACAGAACCCAAGAATGGACTAACAGTTAACAAAGGGAAAGGGCCTGGGGAGGATGCGTGCAAAGGGAGGGATAAGGGTGGGGAAAAGAACGGGGGCCTTACGATTAGGTTTTATAATGGGGGGGGGGGGCATAGGGAGAGCTGTGCGACACAGAGAAGACACGTAGTGATTCTACAGCATCTCACTACGCTGATGTACAGTGACTGTCATCGGGTTTGTGGGGGGGGCTTGGTGAAGGGGGGAGTCTAGTAAACATAATGTTCTTCGTGTAATTGTAGATTAATGATAACAAAATGAATAAAAATAAAAAAATAAAAGTGAGAAAATAAAAATGGTTTCCCAGTTTACCGTGTTGTGTTCTTTATATACCAGACACAGGACCCAAAACGAGACCAAAGAGAAAATCTGGGCTGTTAGGCCCGGTCCGAATGTGGGATGTTCCTATGCTGAAACCTGGTGGTCCCTCGCCTACGCTTTCTGGGAAGCAAAGAATGAACCTGCCTGCTACCTAGAAAGGGAAGTCATGCGGCCGGACCCTTCCTCAGAATCTGTCACCTGCCTGGCTGGCCATGGCGGAGAAAGCATGTCTGGCTCCAGGCCTCCCAGAGAAGATGGGAAGGCCCGGGGCGAGGGCGGGCCGTGTGCCACGGCAGAGCTGGCCTCCGGGACCGCGGAGGGCACAGCATTGGCCACCGCACCCCGGATGCTGAGCGCGGGCAGAGCCGGCACCCGGGCGGGCTGAGCTATGACAGACGCGGGCACTGCGGCCCTGAACGGTCTGCATGGCGGTCTCGCTGGCCCAAACAGCTGCACGGCCCGCGGCTGGCAGTCCTGGGGGCAAGGGATTCTACTGGGGTGGGCATTGCGGCCACGCCCTGTGACCTTTGGCCAGGGTCTCCTGTGGGCGGGGCTGGTGTGCTCATGGGGGTGGGGGCCCCGTGATGCGTTCCCCCTGGGTGACATCACGGTTGCCCAGGCTCCTATGTGATGCGTCCCCTGGCTGACCAATCAGAGGTTACCCTAGCTGGGCAGATCAGTGCGAGCTTGGCCAGAGAAGGAGTTAGAAGCTCTCCCTAGCTTCATACGCTATTCTCATGCCTGCCTCAAACGAAGGACTTACTGACACGAAACCGCCCTCGTGGGCCGCTATCGTACGGCCCCCACCGGCCCGACGCACGGCCGTGGAGATCTTCACAACCGCTGGGCTCGGGCCGGACTCTGACGCGGAGGACGAACCTATGGACACACCACCACCAGCCCGGGCCATCGTCTTCCGGTCCCCACCGGCCCCACAGCAGGCCCTGGGTATCATCACAACCGCCGGCCCGGAGCCGGACTCGGACGCGGAGGACGAACCTATGGACACAACACCACCCGCCCGGGCCATCGTCTTCCGGTCCCCACCGGCCAAACGCCGGGCCGTGGGCATCAACACACCCGCGGGCCTGGGGCCGGAATCTGACGCGGAGGACGAACCTATGGACACAACACCACCCGACCTGGCCATCGTCTTCCGGTCCCCACCGGCCCCACAGCAGGCCCTGGGTATCATCACAACCGCCGGCCTGGAGCCGGACTCGGACGTGGAGGACCAACCTATGGACACAACACCACGCGCCCGGGCCGTCGTCTTCCGGTCCCCACCGGTCAAACGCAGGGCCGTGGACATCATCACATCTGCCGGCCTGGGGCTGGAATCTGACGTGGAGGACGATCCTATGGACACACCACCACCCGCCCGGGCCATCGTCTTCCGGTCCCCACCGGCCAAACGACGCGCCGTGGGCATCATCACTCTCGCAGGCCTGGGGCCGGAATCTGACGCGGAGGACGAACCTATGGACACAACACCACCCGCCCGGGCCATCGTCTTCCAGTACCCACAGGCCCCACGTCAGGCCGTGGGCATCATCACGTCCGCCGGCCTGGGGCCAGACAATGATTCGGAGGATGAACCTACGGACACTACACCACCATCCAGGGCCATCGTCTTCCGGTCCCCACCGGCCAAACGCCGGGCCGTGGGCAACATCACATCCGCCGGCCTGGGGCCGGACAGTGATGCGGAGAACGAACGTATGGACACTACACCACCATCCCGGGCCATCGTGTTCCGGTCCCCCCCATCGGCCAAAAGCCGGGCCGTGGGCATCATCACATCCTCCGGCCTGGGGCCGGACTCTGACGCGGAGGACGAACCTATGGACACACCACCACCAGCCCGGGCCATCGTCTTCCGGTCCCCACCGGCCCCACAGCAGGCCCTGGGTATCATCACAACCGCCGGCCTGGAGCCGGACTCGGACGTGGAGGACCAACCTATGGACACAACACCACGCGCCCGGGCCATCGTCTTCCGGTCCCCACCGGCCAAACGCAGGGCCGTGGACATCATCACATCTGCCGGCCTGGGGCCGGAATCTCACACGGAGGACGAACCTGTGGACACACCACCACCCGCCCGGGCCATCGTCTTCCGGTCCCCACCGGCCCCACGCCAGGCCGTGGGCATCATCACATCCTCTGGCCTGGGGCTGGACTCTGACGGGGAGGACGAACCTATGGACACAACACCACCCGACCGGGCCGTCGTCTTACGGTCCCCACCGGCCAAACGCAGGGCCGTGGACTTCATCATATCTGCCGGCCTGGGGCTGGAATCTGACGCGGAGGACGATCCTATGGACACACCACCACCCGCCCGGGCCATCGTCTTCCGGTCCCCACCGGCCAAACGACGCGCCGTGGGCATCATCACTCCCGCAGGCCTGGGGCCGGAATCTGACGCGGAGGACGAACCTATGGACACAACACCACCTGCCCGGGCCATCGTCTTCCGGTCCCCACCGGCCCCAAGCCAGGCCGTGCGCATCATCACATCCTCCGGCCTGGGGCCGGACTCCGACGGGGAGGACGAACCTATGGACACAACACCACCCGACCGGGCCCTGGGTATCATCACGACCGCCGGCCTGGAGCCGGACTCGGACGTGGAGGACCAACCTATGGACACAACACCACGCGCCCGGGCCGTCGTCTTCCGGTCCCCACCGGCCAAACGCAGGGCCGTGGACATCATCACATCTGCCGGCCTGAGGCCGGAATCTGACGCGGAGGACGAACCTATGGACACAACACCACCCGCCCGGGCCATCGTCTTCCGGTCCCCACCTGCCCCACGCCAAGCCGTGGGCTTCATCACCGCCGCCGGCCTCCTGCCCCCCTCCCATAACATCCTCACGGGCCCCAAACGATGCCGCACGTGGCACCACTGCCGGAGTCAGCCCTACCCCCGACCATGGTGAAGGGCTGGGCACACCACCCCCCTCGAGGCCATCTAGAGCCCCCCTCCCCCTGCCCCAGACAAGGCCTATGTTCATATTCTACTATCCATTAAAATCTTTCCCAAATTTGGTGTGTGTGTGTGTATTATATATTCCCACTAAACCCTGTTCTTGCTAATATGCCTCTGCTCTGTTTACTCTTTCACTCAGCTGCAGAGGAAGGACTCACAGACATGAGTGACGATGTTTTGTGCCACACCTAAAGATGCAACGTGTCCCATGCCCCAGTGACTGGGACGTGGAAGTAGCTGTGCATGCTCAACGCGAGGTCTGCGTGCTGAGCGTTTAAGGGATGACAACCCAGGGGGAGGCAAGTCCAGAGGAGGGAGATGGGGTTGGCTTACGAGGCCCCTTCCCTCTTCTCTGCTACTGCTCTGAGCTCGCCACAGGCTAGGGAATTCCTGCTGTGACACACAGAACCTCTCTGTTCATTCTGGTTTCGAAACATGTTTAGTTCTGTGTGTGTGTGTGTGTGTGTTGTGTGTGTGTGTGTGCGCGCGCGCGCAAGTGAGCGTGTACCACTGTCCCTATCGGTCTAAAAGTAACAAAGGGACATGTGATAGAGCGAACAGGTTGCAAACAGTGACGAGAAAGGGTAAACTTTTCCACTAGCCTCTGGGGATTTCCTTGGCAAGTGTTTCTATACAATTTTAGAAAGATTTTGCTGGAAATGTCACTGGGACCACTCTGAACCATCACGGTAGTTAAGGTAATAAGCCAGGACGGGAGAGCAGCAAAGAGCACCCACAGTGTGTCTCCTATGTATCAGGCCAAGGGGTACAGGCTTTACTTCTACCACCTCACTTCATCTCACCATGACTGACGTGGGATGACCTTACGCACCACCTTCATCCATGAGCAAAATGTTACCTCAGAATCACTTCCCTTAACCGAAAGTAAATAAATGCAAGGACACAAACATTCCTAGAATTCCGGCCACCACCACCCAACACTTTACGCTCAGCATCCTTTTCAATCCAAGAGAAACATAGCTCTAAATGCTATACTATTCCATTTCAGATAGACCTCACTCCCATCTAAATGCCTAAATGCACTGACACTCCACCTACACCTTGATAGCAGAGGGGAGCAGTTTCCCCAGGAGCTAGCTGGCCTGCCACCTCAGCGAGCCCATGGGCCACTAGCCCACAGCAGCCCTGCGTGTCCCCGAAAGGTGGCTCACTTAACCTGTGACTACACGTGCTCTCTTGGGAGACGGGCCGCCAAGCAGGGCCACCGAGGTGACATCGGCGCGCAGGCACAAAGACCACCTACTGGGCATGCACCTGCCTCAGCGCCAGCAGGCCAGCCGGGGTGCCCCGTGTGGGGCCTCGGATCTGCCCCGCAGCTCACGCAGCCACCCCAGCAGGGCCAGCCCCGGGGCAGAGCACCCGGAGGGTCCCCGCCCGCACCGGTTAGAGAGTCCAGGTGGCCACCTACCCCCAGCGGACTTGTGCCACCTACCCTGATGTTCCAACCCATGGCCACTCCTCTCAAGACCCAAAGACACAGCTAACTCACAGAAACAAACACAAGGAATCAAGAATGAGAAGGAGACAGAGGAATCACTGTGCGCCTAGTGACGGTATGTTGATAAAAATGGGCAAAATAAGTAAATAAGTAGATGCATTAGGTAGATGGATACATTAGATGAGACTGATAGATAGAATGATAGATTAGACAGACAGATTAGACAGATGATAGATTAGGTGGACAGATGACAGAGACACCTACAGACACATACAGATAGATGATAGGTAGACAGATTGATAAGATGATAGACTAGGTAGATGATAGATGCATTAGATAGATTAGATAGATGATATAGATTCATATAGATTAGCTAGACTCATTGATACAGATACATACAGATGATAGATAATAGACAGATAGGTGATAGATTAGGTAGTTTGGATAGACAGACACATAGATGACAGTAGATAGATTAGATAGATAGATAGATAGATAGATAGATAGATACACAGACAGACAGACAGACAGACAGATAGGAAAGCATAATACTAAACAAAGCTATAGCTCATAACCAGGAGAGCAACGGTGAAAGCACAGAGAAGAACTACAAACACAAAGAAGAAAGAAATCAAGTTTAGGAAGTGCACTAAGGACACAGCTATCAATTATCACACTAAAGGGAAAGACTTTAAATGCTCCAATCGAAAAGACACAGGGTTGAATGAATGGATGAATACTCAAGACCACCTACGTGCTCCCTTACAGGAGGCTCACTTGAGATCCAAGCACACAGACAAACTACAAGTTGAAGGGGTGGGAAAACGTACCCTACAGAAGTCAGAAGTGAAACTGAAAAAGAAAAAGAAAAAAACTTTAAAGATGGCTTGGTAGGATTAAAGACGGCAGGCAGCATGCGAGGGGAGGCAGAAACCTCCTCCGAAAACCACATACATACATACAGTATGGGAATATGACCACTACACCAGATCCTGGAAGAGAAGCAGGAAAGAAGGCTGCCGCGGCAGGCCGTCACCTCAAGGTGGAGGGTGATGTACCAAGGCCGTGATCCAGAGGGACCCCGCAAGCACTTACTTCTTCCTGCACCCGAGCTCAGCGGAGGGAGGAAGAGAAACGGAGCCGGGGAGGCGGGTGGAGGCCCAGGACTGCTGAACACCCAGCCCTGCAGATCTGCTCTGGGAGCACGAACCTACCTTACAGGATGCTCTGGAGGATCGGTGGGGTCGGAAAGCGAAGACGGGCGGAATACTTCGAGAGACTTGACATTGCTGCCACTTGCGGAACACAGGGATCCACATCCGGCCGCTGTGGGACAAAAGAAAGGCGGGCAGTCTGAGAGGCTTCGTAACAGCGAGAGAGCCGCTAAAGGGGCAAGGGTTGCACAGAGCTTGCTTGCCGCTCAGAAGAAAGCACAGGTGCGCAAAACTGTCCCGGTGCACTCTGCCCAGCAGGTGGGGGAACTTTTAGGAGCTCCGGGCGCTCCAGACCCCTGGCTGGCTACGCAGCTCCAAGGCGCCCCCACCATGATATGACTGATACACAACACGGCCAGCTGCACCTTCCTCCCCAACAGCACCGGCTCGCAAACCGGCTGCCCCCTCCATCGCACCGGGCCAGTGACGGGACGGCCCCACCTACGGCAGCTACAGGTGCAAAGCACAGAGGCTTCTCCCTGCGTGCTCCGCAAACTGGCCCCGGCAGTGGAGACAGGCACTGCGGCCGGGAAGCAGGAAAGACCTCTTTCCTCCTGCGGGCACCAGCACCGCTCCTCTGTGACCCCTGCCTGCCATCACCCCAAGGGCTGAGCAGCTCCAGAGAGAAAAGCTTCTGGGCGCTAGAGGGTGCCACCTACAAATAGGAAACGTCAAAGTCAAAGGAACCTGGTAACTGGACTCGAGCAATCTTCGTGAAAGGGATCTCAACATAAAAATCAGAAACATGCTCATGGAGCTACAGCAAAAAATTGCCCCTGTCTCTTGAGCATAATTACCTCTCTCTCTCTCTCCCTCTCTCTCTCTCTCCCGCCCCCCCACCTCTCTCTTTACCAGCAGCACTTTTGAGGCCTTGTTCTGAGAAGGATGCTGGGACAGCCCAGCAGGAACGGGCAGAGCGCTCAGATCCACCCCGGCCGCTGTCAGGGCAGTCCCACACGGGGTCTGACCGAACTGCAATGGGGGGACGCCGCACGTGTAAATCCACAGGAGATAAACAGTGCCGCATGCTAAGCCTTCCCATGAATGGCTAGTGGCTAGGTGGCACCACCGATACCAGGTGATGTCCACATCCCGGGCCTTATCTCCGTGGCAACCTTTTCTCCCTATGAACCTTGAAAGCAGCACATGGAAAGATACTATCAGTCTCCACCATCTCACTTCTCAGCTTAGGCCCGATGTTCCTGCATCACATCTTCTCCTCTGCATTCCAGTTTTCTCGACGGGTTGGTGTCCTGGGAAAAAAAAAGAAAAATTTGAGTAAGAATTTGAATGAAATGGGAGGGGCATACCATTCTGTTTAAAACATCAGAAGAAGAACAAAGACACCCTATAGAACGGGAGGATATATCCATAGATGACATATCCGATCAGGGGCTGCCAACTAAAATACGTCTTAAGTGCTCAGGCGCCTCCACACGCAAAAAGCAAATAAAACCAATCCAAAATGGGCAGAGGACCTGAGCAGACACTTCTCCAAAGAAGAAAGCCAAGTGGCCGACAGGCACATGAAAAGATGCTCCACGTGGCTCATCGTCGGAGAAATGCAAATTAAAACCACCACGGGATATCACCTCACACCGGTCAGGATGGCCGCCATCCGGGAGACCCACAACAGACGTTGGCAAGGTGAGGGAGAGAGGGGAACCCTCCTGCGCTGCTGGTGGGAACCGAAGTCAGTTCGTCCGTTGTGGAAAGCAGTGTGGAGATTCCTCGAAGAGCTCAAAATGGGAATACCATTTGACCCAGGAATTCCACTTCTGGGAATGTACCCTAAGAACGCAGCAGCCCGGTTGGAAAAAGACAGATGCACCCCTATGTTAATGGCAGCACGATCCACAGTAGACAAGAAATGGCAATGTCCGTCAGTAGAGGAATGCATGAAGAAGACGTGGTACATAAAGAAAAAGGAGGACAGAAACCACATGCTCATCTCCACAGACGCTGAAAAAGCGTCTGACAAAACTCAACATCCACTCACGGTAAAAACCCTCAGCAAAACGGGTCAGGAGGGCAAGTACCTCAACATAGTAAAAAGGCCACATGTGATAAACCCACAGCCAACATCACACTGAACAGTGAGAAGCTGAAAGCTTTTCCTCTGAGATCGGGAACAAGGCAGGGATGCCCACTCTCACCACTCTTCTTCAACACAGTACTGGAGGCACTGGCCACAGTGAGTAGACGAAACAAAGAAATACAAGGAATCCAGATTGGTAAAGAAGAAGTCAAACTGTCACTATTTGCAGATGACATGATGCTGGACCGTAAAAAAAAAAAAACAAAAGACAAAAAAACAACAACCCCGAAAGACTCCACTCCAGAACTGCTAGAACTGATACCGGAACACAGCAGAGCTGCAGGACACAAAGTGAACACACAGAAATCTGTGGCTTTCCCATACACTAACGGTGAACTGAATAGAAAGGGAAATCAGGAACACCACTCCATTCACAACTGCATCAAAAAGAATAAAACACCTAGGCATAAACCGAACCAAGGCAGTGAAACACCGAAACCCTGACACCTATACGACACCCTTCACGGGAGTTAAAGGGGACACTAACAAATGGAAACTCACCCCGTGCTCTGGGCTAGGAACAATTAATATCATCAAAATGGCCATCCTGCCCAAAGCAATATACAGATTTGATGCAATCCCGATCAAATAACCAACTGCATTCTTCAACGAACTGGAACAAGTAGTTCAAAAATTCACATGGAAACACCAAAGACCCCAAATGAATAGCCAAAGCGGTCCTGAGAAGGAAGAATCAAGTGGGGGGTGGGGTGGGGTGGATCTCGGTCCCCAACCTCAAGCTCTACTACAAAGCCACAGTCATCAAGACAGTTTGGCACTGGCACAAGAGGGAGCCACAGACCAGTGGAACTGAACAGAGACTCCAGGCAGTAACCCAAACATATATGGTCAATCAATGCACGATAAAGGGACCGTGGACATACAATGGGGAAAAGACCGTCTCTTCAACAGATGGTGCTGGCAAAAACAGGGCAGCTACATGTAAGAGAATGAAACTGGATCACTGTCTAACCCCACACACAACTGCAAGTCTGAAATGGACCAAAGGCCTGACTGTCAGTCATGAAACCATAAGCCTCTTAGAGAAAAACACAGGCAGCAATCTCTTGGACATAAACACAAGCGACCTCTTCATGGACATATCTCCCCGGGCGAGGGAAACAAAAGCAAAAATGAACGAGGGGGACTACACCAAGCTGAAAAGCCTCTGTACAGCAAAGGACACCATCGATAGAACAAAGAGTTCTCCTGCAGTAAGGGAGAATATACCCATCAGTGAGAGATCCGCTCAAGGATTGACATCCAAAACTACATAAAGAGCCCACATACCTCAGCAGACAGAAAGCAGATACTCCAATCCAGAAATGGGCAGAGGACCTGAGCAGACACTTCTCCAAAGAAGAAAGCCAAGTGGCCGACAGGCACATGAAAAGATGCTCCACGTGGCTCATCGTCGGAGAAATGCAAATTAAAACCACCACGGGATATCACCTCACACCGGTCAGGATGGCCGCCATCCGGGAGACCCACAACAGACGTTGGCAAGGTGAGGGAGAGAGGGGAACCCTCCTGCGCTGCTGGTGGGAACCGAAGTCAGTTCGTCCGTTGTGGAAAGCAGTGTGGAGGTTCCTCGAAGAGCTCAAAATGGGAATACCATTTGACCCAGGAATTCCACTTCTGGGAATGTACCCTAAGAACGCAGCAGCCCGGTTGGAAAAAGACAGATGCACCCCTATGTTAATGGCAGCACGATCCACAGTAGACAAGAAATGGCAATGTCCGTCAGTAGAGGAATGCATGAAGAAGACGTGGTACATATACATAATGGAATATTACTCAGCCAAAATAAAAAAACACATCCTACCATTTGCCACAACATGGATGGAGCTAGAGGGTATTGTGCTCAGTGAAATAAGCCAGGCGGAGAAAGACAAGCTCCAAATGATTTCACTCATGTGTGGAGTATAAGATCAAAGAAAAACTGAAGGAACAAAACAGCAGCAGAATCACAGAACCCAAGAATGGACTAACAGTTAACAAAGGGAAAGGGCCTGGGGAGGATGCGTGCAAAGGGAGGGATAAGGGTGGGGAAAAGAACGGGGGCCTTACGATTAGGTTTTATAATGGGGGGGGGGGGGCATAGGGAGAGCTGTGCGACACAGAGAAGACACGTAGTGATTCTACAGCATCTCACTACGCTGATGTACAGTGACTGTCATCGGGTTTGTGGGGGGGGCTTGGTGAAGGGGGGAGTCTAGTAAACATAATGTTCTTCGTGTAATTGTAGATTAATGATAACAAAATGAATAAAAATAAAAAAATAAAAGTGAGAAAATAAAAATGGTTTCCCAGTTTACCGTGTTGTGTTCTTTATATACCAGACACAGGACCCAAAACGAGACCAAAGAGAAAATCTGGGCTGTTAGGCCCGGTCCGAATGTGGGATGTTCCTATGCTGAAACCTGGTGGTCCCTCGCCTACGCTTTCTGGGAAGCAAAGAATGAACCTGCCTGCTACCTAGAAAGGGAAGTCATGCGGCCGGACCCTTCCTCAGAATCTGTCACCTGCCTGGCTGGCCATGGCGGAGAAAGCATGTCTGGCTCCAGGCCTCCCAGAGAAGATGGGAAGGCCCGGGGCGAGGGCGGGCCGTGTGCCACGGCAGAGCTGGCCTCCGGGACCGCGGAGGGCACAGCATTGGCCACCGCACCCCGGATGCTGAGCGCGGGCAGAGCCGGCACCCGGGCGGGCTGAGCTATGACAGACGCGGGCACTGCGGCCCTGAACGGTCTGCGTGGCGGTCTCGCTGGCCCAAACAGCTGCACGGCCCGCGGCTGGCAGTCCTGGGGGCAAGGGATTCTACTGGGGTGGGCATTGCGGCCACGCCCTGTGACCTTTGGCCAGGGTCTCCTGTGGGCGGGGCTGGTGTGCTCATGGGGGTGGGGGCCCCGTGATGCGTTCCCCCTGGGTGACATCACGGTTGCCCAGGCTCCTATGTGATGCGTCCCCTGGCTGACCAATCAGAGGTTACCCTAGCTGGGCAGATCAGTGCGAGCTTGGCCAGAGAAGGAGTTAGAAGCTCTCCCTAGCTTCATACGCTATTCTCATGCCTGCCTCAAACGAAGGACTTACTGACACGAAACCGCCCTCGTGGGCCGCTATCGTACGGCCCCCACCGGCCCGACGCACGGCCGTGGAGATCTTCACAACCGCTGGGCTCGGGCCGGACTCTGACGCGGAGGACGAACCTATGGACACACCACCACCAGCCCGGGCCATCGTCTTCCGGTCCCCACCGGCCCCACAGCAGGCCCTGGGTATCATCACAACCGCCGGCCCGGAGCCGGACTCGGACGCGGAGGACGAACCTATGGACACAACACCACCCGCCCGGGCCATCGTCTTCCGGTCCCCACCGGCCAAACGCCGGGCCGTGGGCATCAACACACCCGCGGGCCTGGGGCCGGAATCTGACGCGGAGGACGAACCTATGGACACAACACCACCCGACCTGGCCATCGTCTTCCGGTCCCCACCGGCCCCACAGCAGGCCCTGGGTATCATCACAACCGCCGGCCTGGAGCCGGACTCGGACGTGGAGGACCAACCTATGGACACAACACCACGCGCCCGGGCCGTCGTCTTCCGGTCCCCACCGGTCAAACGCAGGGCCGTGGACATCATCACATCTGCCGGCCTGGGGCTGGAATCTGACGTGGAGGACGATCCTATGGACACACCACCACCCGCCCGGGCCATCGTCTTCCGGTCCCCACCGGCCAAACGACGCGCCGTGGGCATCATCACTCTCGCAGGCCTGGGGCCGGAATCTGACGCGGAGGACGAACCTATGGACACAACACCACCCGCCCGGGCCATCGTCTTCCAGTACCCACAGGCCCC
The DNA here is from genome assembly GCF_030020395.1 of Manis pentadactyla. NCBI lineage: Eukaryota > Metazoa > Chordata > Mammalia > Pholidota > Manidae > Manis > Manis pentadactyla. Next base: position 84,767,464 of record NC_080019.1, read on the forward strand.
ACGTCAGGCCGTGGGCATCATCACGTCCGCCGGCCTGGGGCCAGACAATGATTTGGAGGATGAACCTACGGACACTACACCACCATCCAGGGCCATCGTCTTCCGGTCCCCACCGGCCAAACGCCGGGCCGTGGGCAACATCACATCCGCCGGCCTGGGGCCGGACAGTGATGCGGAGAACGAACGTATGGACACTACACCACCATCCCGGGCCATCGTGTTCCGGTCCCCCCCATCGGCCAAAAGCCGGGCCGTGGGCATCATCACATCCTCCGGCCTGGGGCCGGACTCTGACGCGGAGGACGAACCTATGGACACACCACCACCAGCCCGGGCCATCGTCTTCCGGTCCCCACCGGCCCCACAGCAGGCCCTGGGTATCATCACAACCGCCGGCCTGGAGCCGGACTCGGACGTGGAGGACCAACCTATGGACACAACACCACGCGCCCGGGCCATCGTCTTCCGGTCCCCACCGGCCAAACGCAGGGCCGTGGACATCATCACATCTGCCGGCCTGGGGCCGGAATCTCACACGGAGGACGAACCTGTGGACACACCACCACCCGCCCGGGCCATCGTCTTCCGGTCCCCACCGGCCCCACGCCAGGCCGTGGGCATCATCACATCCTCTGGCCTGGGGCTGGACTCTGACGGGGAGGACGAACCTATGGACACAACACCACCCGACCGGGCCGTCGTCTTACGGTCCCCACCGGCCAAACGCAGGGCCGTGGACTTCATCATATCTGCCGGCCTGGGGCTGGAATCTGACGCGGAGGACGATCCTATGGACACACCACCACCCGCCCGGGCCATCGTCTTCCGGTCCCCACCGGCCAAACGACGCGCCGTGGGCATCATCACTCCCGCAGGCCTGGGGCCGGAATCTGACGCGGAGGACGAACCTATGGACACAACACCACCTGCCCGGGCCATCGTCTTCCGGTCCCCACCGGCCCCAAGCCAGGCCGTGCGCATCATCACATCCTCCGGCCTGGGGCCGGACTCCGACGGGGAGGACGAACCTATGGACACAACACCACCCGACCGGGCCCTGGGTATCATCACGACCGCCGGCCTGGAGCCGGACTCGGACGTGGAGGACCAACCTATGGACACAACACCACGCGCCCGGGCCGTCGTCTTCCGGTCCCCACCGGCCAAACGCAGGGCCGTGGACATCATCACATCTGCCGGCCTGAGGCCGGAATCTGACGCGGAGGACGAACCTATGGACACAACACCACCCGCCCGGGCCATCGTCTTCCGGTCCCCACCTGCCCCACGCCAAGCCGTGGGCTTCATCACCGCCGCCGGCCTCCTGCCCCCCTCCCATAACATCCTCACGGGCCCCAAACGATGCCGCACGTGGCACCACTGCCGGAGTCAGCCCTACCCCCGACCATGGTGAAGGGCTGGGCACACCACCCCCCTCGAGGCCATCTAGAGCCCCCCTCCCCCTGCCCCAGACAAGGCCTATGTTCATATTCTACTATCCATTAAAATCTTTCCCAAATTTGGTGTGTGTGTGTGTATTATATATTCCCACTAAACCCTGTTCTTGCTAATATGCCTCTGCTCTGTTTACTCTTTCACTCAGCTGCAGAGGAAGGACTCACAGACATGAGTGACGATGTTTTGTGCCACACCTAAAGATGCAACGTGTCCCATGCCCCAGTGACTGGGACGTGGAAGTAGCTGTGCATGCTCAACGCGAGGTCTGCGTGCTGAGCGTTTAAGGGATGACAACCCAGGGGGAGGCAAGTCCAGAGGAGGGAGATGGGGTTGGCTTACGAGGCCCCTTCCCTCTTCTCTGCTACTGCTCTGAGCTCGCCACAGGCTAGGGAATTCCTGCTGTGACACACAGAACCTCTCTGTTCATTCTGGTTTCGAAACATGTTTAGTTCTGTGTGTGTGTGTGTGTGTGTTGTGTGTGTGTGTGTGCGCGCGCGCGCAAGTGAGCGTGTACCACTGTCCCTATCGGTCTAAAAGTAACAAAGGGACATGTGATAGAGCGAACAGGTTGCAAACAGTGACGAGAAAGGGTAAACTTTTCCACTAGCCTCTGGGGATTTCCTTGGCAAGTGTTTCTATACAATTTTAGAAAGATTTTGCTGGAAATGTCACTGGGACCACTCTGAACCATCACGGTAGTTAAGGTAATAAGCCAGGACGGGAGAGCAGCAAAGAGCACCCACAGTGTGTCTCCTATGTATCAGGCCAAGGGGTACAGGCTTTACTTCTACCACCTCACTTCATCTCACCATGACTGACGTGGGATGACCTTACGCACCACCTTCATCCATGAGCAAAATGTTACCTCAGAATCACTTCCCTTAACCGAAAGTAAATAAATGCAAGGACACAAACATTCCTAGAATTCCGGCCACCACCACCCAACACTTTACGCTCAGCATCCTTTTCAATCCAAGAGAAACATAGCTCTAAATGCTATACTATTCCATTTCAGATAGACCTCACTCCCATCTAAATGCCTAAATGCACTGACACTCCACCTACACCTTGATAGCAGAGGGGAGCAGTTTCCCCAGGAGCTAGCTGGCCTGCCACCTCAGCGAGCCCATGGGCCACTAGCCCACAGCAGCCCTGCGTGTCCCCGAAAGGTGGCTCACTTAACCTGTGACTACACGTGCTCTCTTGGGAGACGGGCCGCCAAGCAGGGCCACCGAGGTGACATCGGCGCGCAGGCACAAAGACCACCTACTGGGCATGCACCTGCCTCAGCGCCAGCAGGCCAGCCGGGGTGCCCCGTGTGGGGCCTCGGATCTGCCCCGCAGCTCACGCAGCCACCCCAGCAGGGCCAGCCCCGGGGCAGAGCACCCGGAGGGTCCCCGCCCGCACCGGTTAGAGAGTCCAGGTGGCCACCTACCCCCAGCGGACTTGTGCCACCTACCCTGATGTTCCAACCCATGGCCACTCCTCTCAAGACCCAAAGACACAGCTAACTCACAGAAACAAACACAAGGAATCAAGAATGAGAAGGAGACAGAGGAATCACTGTGCGCCTAGTGACGGTATGTTGATAAAAATGGGCAAAATAAGTAAATAAGTAGATGCATTAGGTAGATGGATACATTAGATGAGACTGATAGATAGAATGATAGATTAGACAGACAGATTAGACAGATGATAGATTAGGTGGACAGATGACAGAGACACCTACAGACACATACAGATAGATGATAGGTAGACAGATTGATAAGATGATAGACTAGGTAGATGATAGATGCATTAGATAGATTAGATAGATGATATAGATTCATATAGATTAGCTAGACTCATTGATACAGATACATACAGATGATAGATAATAGACAGATAGGTGATAGATTAGGTAGTTTGGATAGACAGACACATAGATGACAGTAGATAGATTAGATAGATAGATAGATAGATAGATAGATAGATACACAGACAGACAGACAGACAGACAGATAGGAAAGCATAATACTAAACAAAGCTATAGCTCATAACCAGGAGAGCAACGGTGAAAGCACAGAGAAGAACTACAAACACAAAGAAGAAAGAAATCAAGTTTAGGAAGTGCACTAAGGACACAGCTATCAATTATCACACTAAAGGGAAAGACTTTAAATGCTCCAATCGAAAAGACACAGGGTTGAATGAATGGATGAATACTCAAGACCACCTACGTGCTCCCTTACAGGAGGCTCACTTGAGATCCAAGCACACAGACAAACTACAAGTTGAAGGGGTGGGAAAACGTACCCTACAGAAGTCAGAAGTGAAACTGAAAAAGAAAAAGAAAAAAACTTTAAAGATGGCTTGGTAGGATTAAAGACGGCAGGCAGCATGCGAGGGGAGGCAGAAACCTCCTCCGAAAACCACATACATACATACAGTATGGGAATATGACCACTACACCAGATCCTGGAAGAGAAGCAGGAAAGAAGGCTGCCGCGGCAGGCCGTCACCTCAAGGTGGAGGGTGATGTACCAAGGCCGTGATCCAGAGGGACCCCGCAAGCACTTACTTCTTCCTGCACCCGAGCTCAGCGGAGGGAGGAAGAGAAACGGAGCCGGGGAGGCGGGTGGAGGCCCAGGACTGCTGAACACCCAGCCCTGCAGATCTGCTCTGGGAGCACGAACCTACCTTACAGGATGCTCTGGAGGATCGGTGGGGTCGGAAAGCGAAGACGGGCGGAATACTTCGAGAGACTTGACATTGCTGCCACTTGCGGAACACAGGGATCCACATCCGGCCGCTGTGGGACAAAAGAAAGGCGGGCAGTCTGAGAGGCTTCGTAACAGCGAGAGAGCCGCTAAAGGGGCAAGGGTTGCACAGAGCTTGCTTGCCGCTCAGAAGAAAGCACAGGTGCGCAAAACTGTCCCGGTGCACTCTGCCCAGCAGGTGGGGGAACTTTTAGGAGCTCCGGGCGCTCCAGACCCCTGGCTGGCTACGCAGCTCCAAGGCGCCCCCACCATGATATGACTGATACACAACACGGCCAGCTGCACCTTCCTCCCCAACAGCACCGGCTCGCAAACCGGCTGCCCCCTCCATCGCACCGGGCCAGTGACGGGACGGCCCCACCTACGGCAGCTACAGGTGCAAAGCACAGAGGCTTCTCCCTGCGTGCTCCGCAAACTGGCCCCGGCAGTGGAGACAGGCACTGCGGCCGGGAAGCAGGAAAGACCTCTTTCCTCCTGCGGGCACCAGCACCGCTCCTCTGTGACCCCTGCCTGCCATCACCCCAAGGGCTGAGCAGCTCCAGAGAGAAAAGCTTCTGGGCGCTAGAGGGTGCCACCTACAAATAGGAAACGTCAAAGTCAAAGGAACCTGGTAACTGGACTCGAGCAATCTTCGTGAAAGGGATCTCAACATAAAAATCAGAAACATGCTCATGGAGCTACAGCAAAAAATTGCCCCTGTCTCTTGAGCATAATTACCTCTCTCTCTCTCTCCCTCTCTCTCTCTCTCCCGCCCCCCCACCTCTCTCTTTACCAGCAGCACTTTTGAGGCCTTGTTCTGAGAAGGATGCTGGGACAGCCCAGCAGGAACGGGCAGAGCGCTCAGATCCACCCCGGCCGCTGTCAGGGCAGTCCCACACGGGGTCTGACCGAACTGCAATGGGGGGACGCCGCACGTGTAAATCCACAGGAGATAAACAGTGCCGCATGCTAAGCCTTCCCATGAATGGCTAGTGGCTAGGTGGCACCACCGATACCAGGTGATGTCCACATCCCGGGCCTTATCTCCGTGGCAACCTTTTCTCCCTATGAACCTTGAAAGCAGCACATGGAAAGATACTATCAGTCTCCACCATCTCACTTCTCAGCTTAGGCCCGATGTTCCTGCATCACATCTTCTCCTCTGCATTCCAGTTTTCTCGACGGGTTGGTGTCCTGGGAAAAAAAAAGAAAAATTTGAGTAAGAATTTGAATGAAATGGGAGGGGCATACCATTCTGTTTAAAACATCAGAAGAAGAACAAAGACACCCTATAGAACGGGAGGATATATCCATAGATGACATATCCGATCAGGGGCTGCCAACTAAAATACGTCTTAAGTGCTCAGGCGCCTCCACACGCAAAAAGCAAATAAAACCAATCCAAAATGGGCAGAGGACCTGAGCAGACACTTCTCCAAAGAAGAAAGCCAAGTGGCCGACAGGCACATGAAAAGATGCTCCACGTGGCTCATCGTCGGAGAAATGCAAATTAAAACCACCACGGGATATCACCTCACACCGGTCAGGATGGCCGCCATCCGGGAGACCCACAACAGACGTTGGCAAGGTGAGGGAGAGAGGGGAACCCTCCTGCGCTGCTGGTGGGAACCGAAGTCAGTTCGTCCGTTGTGGAAAGCAGTGTGGAGATTCCTCGAAGAGCTCAAAATGGGAATACCATTTGACCCAGGAATTCCACTTCTGGGAATGTACCCTAAGAACGCAGCAGCCCGGTTGGAAAAAGACAGATGCACCCCTATGTTAATGGCAGCACGATCCACAGTAGACAAGAAATGGCAATGTCCGTCAGTAGAGGAATGCATGAAGAAGACGTGGTACATAAAGAAAAAGGAGGACAGAAACCACATGCTCATCTCCACAGACGCTGAAAAAGCGTCTGACAAAACTCAACATCCACTCACGGTAAAAACCCTCAGCAAAACGGGTCAGGAGGGCAAGTACCTCAACATAGTAAAAAGGCCACATGTGATAAACCCACAGCCAACATCACACTGAACAGTGAGAAGCTGAAAGCTTTTCCTCTGAGATCGGGAACAAGGCAGGGATGCCCACTCTCACCACTCTTCTTCAACACAGTACTGGAGGCACTGGCCACAGTGAGTAGACGAAACAAAGAAATACAAGGAATCCAGATTGGTAAAGAAGAAGTCAAACTGTCACTATTTGCAGATGACATGATGCTGGACCGTAAAAAAAAAAAAACAAAAGACAAAAAAACAACAACCCCGAAAGACTCCACTCCAGAACTGCTAGAACTGATACCGGAACACAGCAGAGCTGCAGGACACAAAGTGAACACACAGAAATCTGTGGCTTTCCCATACACTAACGGTGAACTGAATAGAAAGGGAAATCAGGAACACCACTCCATTCACAACTGCATCAAAAAGAATAAAACACCTAGGCATAAACCGAACCAAGGCAGTGAAACACCGAAACCCTGACACCTATACGACACCCTTCACGGGAGTTAAAGGGGACACTAACAAATGGAAACTCACCCCGTGCTCTGGGCTAGGAACAATTAATATCATCAAAATGGCCATCCTGCCCAAAGCAATATACAGATTTGATGCAATCCCGATCAAATAACCAACTGCATTCTTCAACGAACTGGAACAAGTAGTTCAAAAATTCACATGGAAACACCAAAGACCCCAAATGAATAGCCAAAGCGGTCCTGAGAAGGAAGAATCAAGTGGGGGGTGGGGGGGTGGGGGGGGGTGGATCTCGGTCCCCAACCTCAAGCTCTACTACAAAGCCACAGTCATCAAGACAGTTTGGCACTGGCACAAGAGGGAGCCACAGACCAGTGGAACTGAACAGAGACTCCAGGCAGTAACCCAAACATATATGGTCAATCAATGCACGATAAAGGGACCGTGGACATACAATGGGGAAAAGACCGTCTCTTCAACAGATGGTGCTGGCAAAAACAGGGCAGCTACATGTAAGAGAATGAAACTGGATCACTGTCTAACCCCACACACAACTGCAAGTCTGAAATGGACCAAAGGCCTGACTGTCAGTCATGAAACCATAAGCCTCTTAGAGAAAAACACAGGCAGCAATCTCTTGGACATAAACACAAGCGACCTCTTCATGGACATATCTCCCCGGGCGAGGGAAACAAAAGCAAAAATGAACGAGGGGGACTACACCAAGCTGAAAAGCCTCTGTACAGCAAAGGACACCATCGATAGAACAAAGAGTTCTCCTGCAGTAAGGGAGAATATACCCATCAGTGAGAGATCCGCTCAAGGATTGACATCCAAAACTACATAAAGAGCCCACATACCTCAGCAGACAGAAAGCAGATACTCCAATCCAGAAATGGGCAGAGGACCTGAGCAGACACTTCTCCAAAGAAGAAAGCCAAGTGGCCGACAGGCACATGAAAAGATGCTCCACGTGGCTCATCGTCGGAGAAATGCAAATTAAAACCACCACGGGATATCACCTCACACCGGTCAGGATGGCCGCCATCCGGGAGACCCACAACAGACGTTGGCAAGGTGAGGGAGAGAGGGGAACCCTCCTGCGCTGCTGGTGGGAACCGAAGTCAGTTCGTCCGTTGTGGAAAGCAGTGTGGAGGTTCCTCGAAGAGCTCAAAATGGGAATACCATTTGACCCAGGAATTCCACTTCTGGGAATGTACCCTAAGAACGCAGCAGCCCGGTTGGAAAAAGACAGATGCACCCCTATGTTAATGGCAGCACGATCCACAGTAGACAAGAAATGGCAATGTCCGTCAGTAGAGGAATGCATGAAGAAGACGTGGTACATATACATAATGGAATATTACTCAGCCAAAATAAAAAAACACATCCTACCATTTGCCACAACATGGATGGAGCTAGAGGGTATTGTGCTCAGTGAAATAAGCCAGGCGGAGAAAGACAAGCTCCAAATGATTTCACTCATGTGTGGAGTATAAGATCAAAGAAAAACTGAAGGAACAAAACAGCAGCAGAATCACAGAACCCAAGAATGGACTAACAGTTAACAAAGGGAAAGGGCCTGGGGAGGATGCGTGCAAAGGGAGGGATAAGGGTGGGGAAAAGAACGGGGGCCTTACGATTAGGTTTTATAATGGGGGGGGGGGGGCATAGGGAGAGCTGTGCGACACAGAGAAGACACGTAGTGATTCTACAGCATCTCACTACGCTGATGTACAGTGACTGTCATCGGGTTTGTGGGGGGGGCTTGGTGAAGGGGGGAGTCTAGTAAACATAATGTTCTTCGTGTAATTGTAGATTAATGATAACAAAATGAATAAAAATAAAAAAATAAAAGTGAGAAAATAAAAATGGTTTCCCAGTTTACCGTGTTGTGTTCTTTATATACCAGACACAGGACCCAAAACGAGACCAAAGAGAAAATCTGGGCTGTTAGGCCCGGTCCGAATGTGGGATGTTCCTATGCTGAAACCTGGTGGTCCCTCGCCTACGCTTTCTGGGAAGCAAAGAATGAACCTGCCTGCTACCTAGAAAGGGAAGTCATGCGGCCGGACCCTTCCTCAGAATCTGTCACCTGCCTGGCTGGCCATGGCGGAGAAAGCATGTCTGGCTCCAGGCCTCCCAGAGAAGATGGGAAGGCCCGGGGCGAGGGCGGGCCGTGTGCCACGGCAGAGCTGGCCTCCGGGACCGCGGAGGGCACAGCATTGGCCACCGCACCCCGGATGCTGAGCGCGGGCAGAGCCGGCACCCGGGCGGGCTGAGCTATGACAGACGCGGGCACTGCGGCCCTGAACGGTCTGCGTGGCGGTCTCGCTGGCCCAAACAGCTGCACGGCCCGCGGCTGGCAGTCCTGGGGGCAAGGGATTCTACTGGGGTGGGCATTGCGGCCACGCCCTGTGACCTTTGGCCAGGGTCTCCTGTGGGCGGGGCTGGTGTGCTCATGGGGGTGGGGGCCCCGTGATGCGTTCCCCCTGGGTGACATCACGGTTGCCCAGGCTCCTATGTGATGCGTCCCCTGGCTGACCAATCAGAGGTTACCCTAGCTGGGCAGATCAGTGCGAGCTTGGCCAGAGAAGGAGTTAGAAGCTCTCCCTAGCTTCATACGCTATTCTCATGCCTGCCTCAAACGAAGGACTTACTGACACGAAACCGCCCTCGTGGGCCGCTATCGTACGGCCCCCACCGGCCCGACGCACGGCCGTGGAGATCTTCACAACCGCTGGGCTCGGGCCGGACTCTGACGCGGAGGACGAACCTATGGACACACCACCACCAGCCCGGGCCATCGTCTTCCGGTCCCCACCGGCCCCACAGCAGGCCCTGGGTATCATCACAACCGCCGGCCCGGAGCCGGACTCGGACGCGGAGGACGAACCTATGGACACAACACCACCCGCCCGGGCCATCGTCTTCCGGTCCCCACCGGCCAAACGCCGGGCCGTGGGCATCAACACACCCGCGGGCCTGGGGCCGGAATCTGACGCGGAGGACGAACCTATGGACACAACACCACCCGACCTGGCCATCGTCTTCCGGTCCCCACCGGCCCCACAGCAGGCCCTGGGTATCATCACAACCGCCGGCCTGGAGCCGGACTCGGACGTGGAGGACCAACCTATGGACACAACACCACGCGCCCGGGCCGTCGTCTTCCGGTCCCCACCGGTCAAACGCAGGGCCGTGGACATCATCACATCTGCCGGCCTGGGGCTGGAATCTGACGTGGAGGACGATCCTATGGACACACCACCACCCGCCCGGGCCATCGTCTTCCGGTCCCCACCGGCCAAACGACGCGCCGTGGGCATCATCACTCTCGCAGGCCTGGGGCCGGAATCTGACGCGGAGGACGAACCTATGGACACAACACCACCCGCCCGGGCCATCGTCTTCCAGTACCCACAGGCCCCACGTCAGGCCGTGGGCATCATCACGTCCGCCGGCCTGGGGCCAGACAATGATTCGGAGGATGAACCTACGGACACTACACCACCATCCAGGGCCATCGTCTTCCGGTCCCCACCGGCCAAACGCCGGGCCGTGGGCAACATCACATCCGCCGGCCTGGGGCCGGACAGTGATGCGGAGAACGAACGTATGGACACTACACCACCATCCCGGGCCATCGTGTTCCGGTCCCCCCCATCGGCCAAAAGCCGGGCCGTGGGCATCATCACATCCTCCGGCCTGGGGCCGGACTCTGACGCGGAGGACGAACCTATGGACACACCACCACCAGCCCGGGCCATCGTCTTCCGGTCCCCACCGGCCCCACAGCAGGCCCTGGGTATCATCACAACCGCCGGCCTGGAGCCGGACTCGGACGTGGAGGACCAACCTATGGACACAACACCACGCGCCCGGGCCATCGTCTTCCGGTCCCCACCGGCCAAACGCAGGGCCGTGGACATCATCACATCTGCCGGCCTGGGGCCGGAATCTCACACGGAGGACGAACCTGTGGACACACCACCACCCGCCCGGGCCATCGTCTTCCGGTCCCCACCGGCCCCACGCCAGGCCGTGGGCATCATCACATCCTCTGGCCTGGGGCTGGACTCTGACGGGGAGGACGAACCTATGGACACAACACCACCCGACCGGGCCGTCGTCTTACGGTCCCCACCGGCCAAACGCAGGGCCGTGGACTTCATCATATCTGCCGGCCTGGGGCTGGAATCTGACGCGGAGGACGATCCTATGGACACACCACCACCCGCCCGGGCCATCGTCTTCCGGTCCCCACCGGCCAAACGACGCGCCGTGGGCATCATCACTCCCGCAGGCCTGGGGCCGGAATCTGACGCGGAGGACGAACCTATGGACACAACACCACCTGCCCGGGCCATCGTCTTCCGGTCCCCACCGGCCCCAAGCCAGGCCGTGCGCATCATCACATCCTCCGGCCTGGGGCCGGACTCCGACGGGGAGGACGAACCTATGGACACAACACCACCCGACCGGGCCCTGGGTATCATCACGACCGCCGGCCTGGAGCCGGACTCGGACGTGGAGGACCAACCTATGGACACAACACCACGCGCCCGGGCCGTCGTCTTCCGGTCCCCACCGGCCAAACGCAGGGCCGTGGACATCATCACATCTGCCGGCCTGAGGCCGGAATCTGACGCGGAGGACGAACCTATGGACACAACACCACCCGCCCGGGCCATCGTCTTCCGGTCCCCACCTGCCCCACGCCAAGCCGTGGGCTTCATCACCGCCGCCGGCCTCCTGCCCCCCTCCCATAACATCCTCACGGGCCCCAAACGATGCCGCACGTGGCACCACTGCCGGAGTCAGCCCTACCCCCGACCATGGTGAAGGGCTGGGCACACCACCCCCCTCGAGGCCATCTAGAGCCCCCCTCTCCCTGCCCCAGACAAGGCCTATGTTCATATTCTACTATCCATTAAAATCTTTCCCAAATTTGGTGTGTGTGTGTGTATTATATATTCCCACTAAACCCTGTTCTTGCTAATATGCCTCTGCTCTGTTTACTCTTTCACTCAGCTGCAGAGGAAGGACTCACAGACATGAGTGACGATGTTTTGTGCCACACCTAAAGATGCAACGTGTCCCATGCCCCAGTGACTGGGACGTGGAAGTAGCTGTGCATGCTCAACGCGAGGTCTGCGTGCTGAGCGTTTAAGGGATGACAACCCAGGGGGAGGCAAGTCCAGAGGAGGGAGATGGGGTTGGCTTACGAGGCCCCTTCCCTCTTCTCTGCTACTGCTCTGAGCTCGCCACAGGCTAGGGAATTCCTGCTGTGACACACAGAACCTCTCTGTTCATTCTGGTTTCGAAACATGTTTAGTTCTGTGTGTGTGTGTGTGTGTGTGTTGTGTGTGTGTGTGTGCGCGCGCGCGCAAGTGAGCGTGTACCACTGTCCCTATCGGTCTAAAAGTAACAAAGGGACATGTGATAGAGCGAACAGGTTGCAAACAGTGACGAGAAAGGGTAAACTTTTCCACTAGCCTCTGGGGATTTCCTTGGCAAGTGTTTCTATACAATTTTAGAAAGATTTTGCTGGAAATGTCACTGGGACCACTCTGAACCATCACGGTAGTTAAGGTAATAAGCCAGGACGGGAGAGCAGCAAAGAGCACCCACAGTGTGTCTCCTATGTATCAGGCCAAGGGGTACAGGCTTTACTTCTACCACCTCACTTCATCTCACCATGACTGACGTGGGATGACCTTACGCACCACCTTCATCCATGAGCAAAATGTTACCTCAGAATCACTTCCCTTAACCGAAAGTAAATAAATGCAAGGACACAAACATTCCTAGAATTCCGGCCACCACCACCCAACACTTTACGCTCAGCATCCTTTTCAATCCAAGAGAAACATAGCTCTAAATGCTATACTATTCCATTTCAGATAGACCTCACTCCCATCTAAATGCCTAAATGCACTGACACTCCACCTACACCTTGATAGCAGAGGGGAGCAGTTTCCCCAGGAGCTAGCTGGCCTGCCACCTCAGCGAGCCCATGGGCCACTAGCCCACAGCAGCCCTGCGTGTCCCCGAAAGGTGGCTCACTTAACCTGTGACTACACGTGCTCTCTTGGGAGACGGGCCGCCAAGCAGGGCCACCGAGGTGACATCGGCGCGCAGGCACAAAGACCACCTACTGGGCATGCACCTGCCTCAGCGCCAGCAGGCCAGCCGGGGTGCCCCGTGTGGGGCCTCGGATCTGCCCCGCAGCTCACGCAGCCACCCCAGCAGGGCCAGCCCCGGGGCAGAGCACCCGGAGGGTCCCCGCCCGCACCGGTTAGAGAGTCCAGGTGGCCACCTACCCCCAGCGGACTTGTGCCACCTACCCTGATGTTCCAACCCATGGCCACTCCTCTCAAGACCCAAAGACACAGCTAACTCACAGAAACAAACACAAGGAATCAAGAATGAGAAGGAGACAGAGGAATCACTGTGCGCCTAGTGACGGTATGTTGATAAAAATGGGCAAAATAAGTAAATAAGTAGATGCATTAGGTAGATGGATACATTAGATGAGACTGATAGATAGAATGATAGATTAGACAGACAGATTAGACAGATGATAGATTAGGTGGACAGATGACAGAGACACCTACAGACACATACAGATAGATGATAGGTAGACAGATTGATAAGATGATAGACTAGGTAGATGATAGATGCATTAGATAGATTAGATAGATGATATAGATTCATATAGATTAGCTAGACTCATTGATACAGATACATACAGATGATAGATAATAGACAGATAGGTGATAGATTAGGTAGTTTGGATAGACAGACACATAGATGACAGTAGATAGATTAGATAGATAGATAGATAGATAGATAGATAGATAGATACACAGACAGACAGACAGACAGACAGATAGGAAAGCATAATACTAAACAAAGCTATAGCTCATAACCAGGAGAGCAACGGTGAAAGCACAGAGAAGAACTACAAACACAAAGAAGAAAGAAATCAAGTTTAGGAAGTGCACTAAGGACACAGCTATCAATTATCACACTAAAGGGAAAGACTTTAAATGCTCCAATCGAAAAGACACAGGGTTGAATGAATGGATGAATACTCAAGACCACCTACGTGCTCCCTTACAGGAGGCTCACTTGAGATCCAAGCACACAGACAAACTACAAGTTGAAGGGGTGGGAAAACGTACCCTACAGAAGTCAGAAGTGAAACTGAAAAAGAAAAAGAAAAAAACTTTAAAGATGGCTTGGTAGGATTAAAGACGGCAGGCAGCATGCGAGGGGAGGCAGAAACCTCCTCCGAAAACCACATACATACATACAGTATGGGAATATGACCACTACACCAGATCCTGGAAGAGAAGCAGGAAAGAAGGCTGCCGCGGCAGGCCGTCACCTCAAGGTGGAGGGTGATGTACCAAGGCCGTGATCCAGAGGGACCCCGCAAGCACTTACTTCTTCCTGCACCCGAGCTCAGCGGAGGGAGGAAGAGAAACGGAGCCGGGGAGGCGGGTGGAGGCCCAGGACTGCTGAACACCCAGCCCTGCAGATCTGCTCTGGGAGCACGAACCTACCTTACAGGATGCTCTGGAGGATCGGTGGGGTCGGAAAGCGAAGACGGGCGGAATACTTCGAGAGACTTGACATTGCTGCCACTTGCGGAACACAGGGATCCACATCCGGCCGCTGTGGGACAAAAGAAAGGCGGGCAGTCTGAGAGGCTTCGTAACAGCGAGAGAGCCGCTAAAGGGGCAAGGGTTGCACAGAGCTTGCTTGCCGCTCAGAAGAAAGCACAGGTGCGCAAAACTGTCCCGGTGCACTCTGCCCAGCAGGTGGGGGAACTTTTAGGAGCTCCGGGCGCTCCAGACCCCTGGCTGGCTACGCAGCTCCAAGGCGCCCCCACCATGATATGACTGATACACAACACGGCCAGCTGCACCTTCCTCCCCAACAGCACCGGCTCGCAAACCGGCTGCCCCCTCCATCGCACCGGGCCAGTGACGGGACGGCCCCACCTACGGCAGCTACAGGTGCAAAGCACAGAGGCTTCTCCCTGCGTGCTCCGCAAACTGGCCCCGGCAGTGGAGACAGGCACTGCGGCCGGGAAGCAGGAAAGACCTCTTTCCTCCTGCGGGCACCAGCACCGCTCCTCTGTGACCCCTGCCTGCCATCACCCCAAGGGCTGAGCAGCTCCAGAGAGAAAAGCTTCTGGGCGCTAGAGGGTGCCACCTACAAATAGGAAACGTCAAAGTCAAAGGAACCTGGTAACTGGACTCGAGCAATCTTCGTGAAAGGGATCTCAACATAAAAATCAGAAACATGCTCATGGAGCTACAGCAAAAAATTGCCCCTGTCTCTTGAGCATAATTACCTCTCTCTCTCTCTCCCTCTCTCTCTCTCTCCCGCCCCCCCACCTCTCTCTTTACCAGCAGCACTTTTGAGGCCTTGTTCTGAGAAGGATGCTGGGACAGCCCAGCAGGAACGGGCAGAGCGCTCAGATCCACCCCGGCCGCTGTCAGGGCAGTCCCACACGGGGTCTGACCGAACTGCAATGGGGGGACGCCGCACGTGTAAATCCACAGGAGATAAACAGTGCCGCATGCTAAGCCTTCCCATGAATGGCTAGTGGCTAGGTGGCACCACCGATACCAGGTGATGTCCACATCCCGGGCCTTATCTCCGTGGCAACCTTTTCTCCCTATGAACCTTGAAAGCAGCACATGGAAAGATACTATCAGTCTCCACCATCTCACTTCTCAGCTTAGGCCCGATGTTCCTGCATCACATCTTCTCCTCTGCATTCCAGTTTTCTCGACGGGTTGGTGTCCTGGGAAAAAAAAAGAAAAATTTGAGTAAGAATTTGAATGAAATGGGAGGGGCATACCATTCTGTTTAAAACATCAGAAGAAGAACAAAGACACCCTATAGAACGGGAGGATATATCCATAGATGACATATCCGATCAGGGGCTGCCAACTAAAATACGTCTTAAGTGCTCAGGCGCCTCCACACGCAAAAAGCAAATAAAACCAATCCAAAATGGGCAGAGGACCTGAGCAGACACTTCTCCAAAGAAGAAAGCCAAGTGGCCGACAGGCACATGAAAAGATGCTCCACGTGGCTCATCGTCGGAGAAATGCAAATTAAAACCACCACGGGATATCACCTCACACCGGTCAGGATGGCCGCCATCCGGGAGACCCACAACAGACGTTGGCAAGGTGAGGGAGAGAGGGGAACCCTCCTGCGCTGCTGGTGGGAACCGAAGTCAGTTCGTCCGTTGTGGAAAGCAGTGTGGAGATTCCTCGAAGAGCTCAAAATGGGAATACCATTTGACCCAGGAATTCCACTTCTGGGAATGTACCCTAAGAACGCAGCAGCCCGGTTGGAAAAAGACAGATGCACCCCTATGTTAATGGCAGCACGATCCACAGTAGACAAGAAATGGCAATGTCCGTCAGTAGAGGAATGCATGAAGAAGACGTGGTACATAAAGAAAAAGGAGGACAGAAACCACATGCTCATCTCCACAGACGCTGAAAAAGCGTCTGACAAAACTCAACATCCACTCACGGTAAAAACCCTCAGCAAAACGGGTCAGGAGGGCAAGTACCTCAACATAGTAAAAAGGCCACATGTGATAAACCCACAGCCAACATCACACTGAACAGTGAGAAGCTGAAAGCTTTTCCTCTGAGATCGGGAACAAGGCAGGGATGCCCACTCTCACCACTCTTCTTCAACACAGTACTGGAGGCACTGGCCACAGTGAGTAGACGAAACAAAGAAATACAAGGAATCCAGATTGGTAAAGAAGAAGTCAAACTGTCACTATTTGCAGATGACATGATGCTGGACCGTAAAAAAAAAAAAACAAAAGACAAAAAAACAACAACCCCGAAAGACTCCACTCCAGAACTGCTAGAACTGATACCGGAACACAGCAGAGCTGCAGGACACAAAGTGAACACACAGAAATCTGTGGCTTTCCCATACACTAACGGTGAACTGAATAGAAAGGGAAATCAGGAACACCACTCCATTCACAACTGCATCAAAAAGAATAAAACACCTAGGCATAAACCGAACCAAGGCAGTGAAACACCGAAACCCTGACACCTATACGACACCCTTCACGGGAGTTAAAGGGGACACTAACAAATGGAAACTCACCCCGTGCTCTGGGCTAGGAACAATTAATATCATCAAAATGGCCATCCTGCCCAAAGCAATATACAGATTTGATGCAATCCCGATCAAATAACCAACTGCATTCTTCAACGAACTGGAACAAGTAGTTCAAAAATTCACATGGAAACACCAAAGACCCCAAATGAATAGCCAAAGCGGTCCTGAGAAGGAAGAATCAAGTGGGGGGTGGGGGGGTGGGGGGGGGTGGATCTCGGTCCCCAACCTCAAGCTCTACTACAAAGCCACAGTCATCAAGACAGTTTGGCACTGGCACAAGAGGGAGCCACAGACCAGTGGAACTGAACAGAGACTCCAGGCAGTAACCCAAACATATATGGTCAATCAATGCACGATAAAGGGACCGTGGACATACAATGGGGAAAAGACCGTCTCTTCAACAGATGGTGCTGGCAAAAACAGGGCAGCTACATGTAAGAGAATGAAACTGGATCACTGTCTAACCCCACACACAACTGCAAGTCTGAAATGGACCAAAGGCCTGACTGTCAGTCATGAAACCATAAGCCTCTTAGAGAAAAACACAGGCAGCAATCTCTTGGACATAAACACAAGCGACCTCTTCATGGACATATCTCCCCGGGCGAGGGAAACAAAAGCAAAAATGAACGAGGGGGACTACACCAAGCTGAAAAGCCTCTGTACAGCAAAGGACACCATCGATAGAACAAAGAGTTCTCCTGCAGTAAGGGAGAATATACCCATCAGTGAGAGATCCGCTCAAGGATTGACATCCAAAACTACATAAAGAGCCCACATACCTCAGCAGACAGAAAGCAGATACTCCAATCCAGAAATGGGCAGAGGACCTGAGCAGACACTTCTCCAAAGAAGAAAGCCAAGTGGCCGACAGGCACATGAAAAGATGCTCCACGTGGCTCATCGTCGGAGAAATGCAAATTAAAACCACCACGGGATATCACCTCACACCGGTCAGGATGGCCGCCATCCGGGAGACCCACAACAGACGTTGGCAAGGTGAGGGAGAGAGGGGAACCCTCCTGCGCTGCTGGTGGGAACCGAAGTCAGTTCGTCCGTTGTGGAAAGCAGTGTGGAGGTTCCTCGAAGAGCTCAAAATGGGAATACCATTTGACCCAGGAATTCCACTTCTGGGAATGTACCCTAAGAACGCAGCAGCCCGGTTGGAAAAAGACAGATGCACCCCTATGTTAATGGCAGCACGATCCACAGTAGACAAGAAATGGCAATGTCCGTCAGTAGAGGAATGCATGAAGAAGACGTGGTACATATACATAATGGAATATTACTCAGCCAAAATAAAAAAACACATCCTACCATTTGCCACAACATGGATGGAGCTAGAGGGTATTGTGCTCAGTGAAATAAGCCAGGCGGAGAAAGACAAGCTCCAAATGATTTCACTCATGTGTGGAGTATAAGATCAAAGAAAAACTGAAGGAACAAAACAGCAGCAGAATCACAGAACCCAAGAATGGACTAACAGTTAACAAAGGGAAAGGGCCTGGGGAGGATGCGTGCAAAGGGAGGGATAAGGGTGGGGAAAAGAACGGGGGCCTTACGATTAGGTTTTATAATGGGGGGGGGGGGGCATAGGGAGAGCTGTGCGACACAGAGAAGACACGTAGTGATTCTACAGCATCTCACTACGCTGATGTACAGTGACTGTCATCGGGTTTGTGGGGGGGGCTTGGTGAAGGGGGGAGTCTAGTAAACATAATGTTCTTCGTGTAATTGTAGATTAATGATAACAAAATGAATAAAAATAAAAAAATAAAAGTGAGAAAATAAAAATGGTTTCCCAGTTTACCGTGTTGTGTTCTTTATATACCAGACACAGGACCCAAAACGAGACCAAAGAGAAAATCTGGGCTGTTAGGCCCGGTCCGAATGTGGGATGTTCCTATGCTGAAACCTGGTGGTCCCTCGCCTACGCTTTCTGGGAAGCAAAGAATGAACCTGCCTGCTACCTAGAAAGGGAAGTCATGCGGCCGGACCCTTCCTCAGAATCTGTCACCTGCCTGGCTGGCCATGGCGGAGAAAGCATGTCTGGCTCCAGGCCTCCCAGAGAAGATGGGAAGGCCCGGGGCGAGGGCGGGCCGTGTGCCACGGCAGAGCTGGCCTCCGGGACCGCGGAGGGCACAGCATTGGCCACCGCACCCCGGATGCTGAGCGCGGGCAGAGCCGGCACCCGGGCGGGCTGAGCTATGACAGACACGGGCACTGCGGCCCTGAACGGTCTGCATGGCGGTCTCGCTGGCCCAAACAGCTGCACGGCCCGCGGCTGGCAGTCCTGGGGGCAAGGGATTCTACTGGGGTGGGCATTGCGGCCACGCCCTGTGACCTTTGGCCAGGGTCTCCTGTGGGCGGGGCTGGTGTGCTCATGGGGGTGGGGGCCCCGTGATGCGTTCCCCCTGGGTGACATCACGGTTGCCCAGGCTCCTATGTGATGCGTCCCCTGGCTGACCAATCAGAGGTTACCCTAGCTGGGCAGATCAGTGCGAGCTTGGCCAGAGAAGGAGTTAGAAGCTCTCCCTAGCTTCATACGCTATTCTCATGCCTGCCTCAAACGAAGGACTTACTGACACGAAACCGCCCTCGTGGGCCGCTATCGTACGGCCCCCACCGGCCCGACGCACGGCCGTGGAGATCTTCACAACCGCTGGGCTCGGGCCGGACTCTGACGCGGAGGACGAACCTATGGACACACCACCACCAGCCCGGGCCATCGTCTTCCGGTCCCCACCGGCCCCACAGCAGGCCCTGGGTATCATCACAACCGCCGGCCCGGAGCCGGACTCGGACGCGGAGGACGAACCTATGGACACAACACCACCCGCCCGGGCCATCGTCTTCCGGTCCCCACCGGCCAAACGCCGGGCCGTGGGCATCAACACACCCGCGGGCCTGGGGCCGGAATCTGACGCGGAGGACGAACCTATGGACACAACACCACCCGACCTGGCCATCGTCTTCCGGTCCCCACCGGCCCCACAGCAGGCCCTGGGTATCATCACAACCGCCGGCCTGGAGCCGGACTCGGACGTGGAGGACCAACCTATGGACACAACACCACGCGCCCGGGCCGTCGTCTTCCGGTCCCCACCGGTCAAACGCAGGGCCGTGGACATCATCACATCTGCCGGCCTGGGGCTGGAATCTGACGTGGAGGACGATCCTATGGACACACCACCACCCGCCCGGGCCATCGTCTTCCGGTCCCCACCGGCCAAACGACGCGCCGTGGGCATCATCACTCTCGCAGGCCTGGGGCCGGAATCTGACGCGGAGGACGAACCTATGGACACAACACCACCCGCCCGGGCCATCGTCTTCCAGTACCCACAGGCCCCACGTCAGGCCGTGGGCATCATCACGTCCGCCGGCCTGGGGCCAGACAATGATTCGGAGGATGAACCTACGGACACTACACCACCATCCAGGGCCATCGTCTTCCGGTCCCCACCGGCCAAACGCCGGGCCGTGGGCAACATCACATCCGCCGGCCTGGGGCCGGACAGTGATGCGGAGAACGAACGTATGGACACTACACCACCATCCCGGGCCATCGTGTTCCGGTCCCCCCCATCGGCCAAAAGCCGGGCCGTGGGCATCATCACATCCTCCGGCCTGGGGCCGGACTCTGACGCGGAGGACGAACCTATGGACACACCACCACCAGCCCGGGCCATCGTCTTCCGGTCCCCACCGGCCCCACAGCAGGCCCTGGGTATCATCACAACCGCCGGCCTGGAGCCGGACTCGGACGTGGAGGACCAACCTATGGACACAACACCACGCGCCCGGGCCATCGTCTTCCGGTCCCCACCGGCCAAACGCAGGGCCGTGGACATCATCACATCTGCCGGCCTGGGGCCGGAATCTCACACGGAGGACGAACCTGTGGACACACCACCACCCGCCCGGGCCATCGTCTTCCGGTCCCCACCGGCCCCACGCCAGGCCGTGGGCATCATCACATCCTCTGGCCTGGGGCTGGACTCTGACGGGGAGGACGAACCTATGGACACAACACCACCCGACCGGGCCGTCGTCTTACGGTCCCCACCGGCCAAACGCAGGGCCGTGGACTTCATCATATCTGCCGGCCTGGGGCTGGAATCTGACGCGGAGGACGATCCTATGGACACACCACCACCCGCCCGGGCCATCGTCTTCCGGTCCCCACCGGCCAAACGACGCGCCGTGGGCATCATCACTCCCGCAGGCCTGGGGCCGGAATCTGACGCGGAGGACGAACCTATGGACACAACACCACCTGCCCGGGCCATCGTCTTCCGGTCCCCACCGGCCCCAAGCCAGGCCGTGCGCATCATCACATCCTCCGGCCTGGGGCCGGACTCCGACGGGGAGGACGAACCTATGGACACAACACCACCCGACCGGGCCCTGGGTATCATCACGACCGCCGGCCTGGAGCCGGACTCGGACGTGGAGGACCAACCTATGGACACAACACCACGCGCCCGGGCCGTCGTCTTCCGGTCCCCACCGGCCAAACGCAGGGCCGTGGACATCATCACATCTGCCGGCCTGAGGCCGGAATCTGACGCGGAGGACGAACCTATGGACACAACACCACCCGCCCGGGCCATCGTCTTCCGGTCCCCACCTGCCCCACGCCAAGCCGTGGGCTTCATCACCGCCGCCGGCCTCCTGCCCCCCTCCCATAACATCCTCACGGGCCCCAAACGATGCCGCACGTGGCACCACTGCCGGAGTCAGCCCTACCCCCGACCATGGTGAAGGGCTGGGCACACCACCCCCCTCGAGGCCATCTAGAGCCCCCCTCTCCCTGCCCCAGACAAGGCCTATGTTCATATTCTACTATCCATTAAAATCTTTCCCAAATTTGGTGTGTGTGTGTGTATTATATATTCCCACTAAACCCTGTTCTTGCTAATATGCCTCTGCTCTGTTTACTCTTTCACTCAGCTGCAGAGGAAGGACTCACAGACATGAGTGACGATGTTTTGTGCCACACCTAAAGATGCAACGTGTCCCATGCCCCAGTGACTGGGACGTGGAAGTAGCTGTGCATGCTCAACGCGAGGTCTGCGTGCTGAGCGTTTAAGGGATGACAACCCAGGGGGAGGCAAGTCCAGAGGAGGGAGATGGGGTTGGCTTACGAGGCCCCTTCCCTCTTCTCTGCTACTGCTCTGAGCTCGCCACAGGCTAGGGAATTCCTGCTGTGACACACAGAACCTCTCTGTTCATTCTGGTTTCGAAACATGTTTAGTTCTGTGTGTGTGTGTGTGTGTGTTGTGTGTGTGTGTGTGCGCGCGCGCGCAAGTGAGCGTGTACCACTGTCCCTATCGGTCTAAAAGTAACAAAGGGACATGTGATAGAGCGAACAGGTTGCAAACAGTGACGAGAAAGGGTAAACTTTTCCACTAGCCTCTGGGGATTTCCTTGGCAAGTGTTTCTATACAATTTTAGAAAGATTTTGCTGGAAATGTCACTGGGACCACTCTGAACCATCACGGTAGTTAAGGTAATAAGCCAGGACGGGAGAGCAGCAAAGAGCACCCACAGTGTGTCTCCTATGTATCAGGCCAAGGGGTACAGGCTTTACTTCTACCACCTCACTTCATCTCACCATGACTGACGTGGGATGACCTTACGCACCACCTTCATCCATGAGCAAAATGTTACCTCAGAATCACTTCCCTTAACCGAAAGTAAATAAATGCAAGGACACAAACATTCCTAGAATTCCGGCCACCACCACCCAACACTTTACGCTCAGCATCCTTTTCAATCCAAGAGAAACATAGCTCTAAATGCTATACTATTCCATTTCAGATAGACCTCACTCCCATCTAAATGCCTAAATGCACTGACACTCCACCTACACCTTGATAGCAGAGGGGAGCAGTTTCCCCAGGAGCTAGCTGGCCTGCCACCTCAGCGAGCCCATGGGCCACTAGCCCACAGCAGCCCTGCGTGTCCCCGAAAGGTGGCTCACTTAACCTGTGACTACACGTGCTCTCTTGGGAGACGGGCCGCCAAGCAGGGCCACCGAGGTGACATCGGCGCGCAGGCACAAAGACCACCTACTGGGCATGCACCTGCCTCAGCGCCAGCAGGCCAGCCGGGGTGCCCCGTGTGGGGCCTCGGATCTGCCCCGCAGCTCACGCAGCCACCCCAGCAGGGCCAGCCCCGGGGCAGAGCACCCGGAGGGTCCCCGCCCGCACCGGTTAGAGAGTCCAGGTGGCCACCTACCCCCAGCGGACTTGTGCCACCTACCCTGATGTTCCAACCCATGGCCACTCCTCTCAAGACCCAAAGACACAGCTAACTCACAGAAACAAACACAAGGAATCAAGAATGAGAAGGAGACAGAGGAATCACTGTGCGCCTAGTGACGGTATGTTGATAAAAATGGGCAAAATAAGTAAATAAGTAGATGCATTAGGTAGATGGATACATTAGATGAGACTGATAGATAGAATGATAGATTAGACAGACAGATTAGACAGATGATAGATTAGGTGGACAGATGACAGAGACACCTACAGACACATACAGATAGATGATAGGTAGACAGATTGATAAGATGATAGACTAGGTAGATGATAGATGCATTAGATAGATTAGATAGATGATATAGATTCATATAGATTAGCTAGACTCATTGATACAGATACATACAGATGATAGATAATAGACAGATAGGTGATAGATTAGGTAGTTTGGATAGACAGACACATAGATGACAGTAGATAGATTAGATAGATAGATAGATAGATAGATAGATAGATACACAGACAGACAGACAGACAGACAGATAGGAAAGCATAATACTAAACAAAGCTATAGCTCATAACCAGGAGAGCAACGGTGAAAGCACAGAGAAGAACTACAAACACAAAGAAGAAAGAAATCAAGTTTAGGAAGTGCACTAAGGACACAGCTATCAATTATCACACTAAAGGGAAAGACTTTAAATGCTCCAATCGAAAAGACACAGGGTTGAATGAATGGATGAATACTCAAGACCACCTACGTGCTCCCTTACAGGAGGCTCACTTGAGATCCAAGCACACAGACAAACTACAAGTTGAAGGGGTGGGAAAACGTACCCTACAGAAGTCAGAAGTGAAACTGAAAAAGAAAAAGAAAAAAACTTTAAAGATGGCTTGGTAGGATTAAAGACGGCAGGCAGCATGCGAGGGGAGGCAGAAACCTCCTCCGAAAACCACATACATACATACAGTATGGGAATATGACCACTACACCAGATCCTGGAAGAGAAGCAGGAAAGAAGGCTGCCGCGGCAGGCCGTCACCTCAAGGTGGAGGGTGATGTACCAAGGCCGTGATCCAGAGGGACCCCGCAAGCACTTACTTCTTCCTGCACCCGAGCTCAGCGGAGGGAGGAAGAGAAACGGAGCCGGGGAGGCGGGTGGAGGCCCAGGACTGCTGAACACCCAGCCCTGCAGATCTGCTCTGGGAGCACGAACCTACCTTACAGGATGCTCTGGAGGATCGGTGGGGTCGGAAAGCGAAGACGGGCGGAATACTTCGAGAGACTTGACATTGCTGCCACTTGCGGAACACAGGGATCCACATCCGGCCGCTGTGGGACAAAAGAAAGGCGGGCAGTCTGAGAGGCTTCGTAACAGCGAGAGAGCCGCTAAAGGGGCAAGGGTTGCACAGAGCTTGCTTGCCGCTCAGAAGAAAGCACAGGTGCGCAAAACTGTCCCGGTGCACTCTGCCCAGCAGGTGGGGGAACTTTTAGGAGCTCCGGGCGCTCCAGACCCCTGGCTGGCTACGCAGCTCCAAGGCGCCCCCACCATGATATGACTGATACACAACACGGCCAGCTGCACCTTCCTCCCCAACAGCACCGGCTCGCAAACCGGCTGCCCCCTCCATCGCACCGGGCCAGTGACGGGACGGCCCCACCTACGGCAGCTACAGGTGCAAAGCACAGAGGCTTCTCCCTGCGTGCTCCGCAAACTGGCCCCGGCAGTGGAGACAGGCACTGCGGCCGGGAAGCAGGAAAGACCTCTTTCCTCCTGCGGGCACCAGCACCGCTCCTCTGTGACCCCTGCCTGCCATCACCCCAAGGGCTGAGCAGCTCCAGAGAGAAAAGCTTCTGGGCGCTAGAGGGTGCCACCTACAAATAGGAAACGTCAAAGTCAAAGGAACCTGGTAACTGGACTCGAGCAATCTTCGTGAAAGGGATCTCAACATAAAAATCAGAAACATGCTCATGGAGCTACAGCAAAAAATTGCCCCTGTCTCTTGAGCATAATTACCTCTCTCTCTCTCTCCCTCTCTCTCTCTCTCCCGCCCCCCCACCTCTCTCTTTACCAGCAGCACTTTTGAGGCCTTGTTCTGAGAAGGATGCTGGGACAGCCCAGCAGGAACGGGCAGAGCGCTCAGATCCACCCCGGCCGCTGTCAGGGCAGTCCCACACGGGGTCTGACCGAACTGCAATGGGGGGACGCCGCACGTGTAAATCCACAGGAGATAAACAGTGCCGCATGCTAAGCCTTCCCATGAATGGCTAGTGGCTAGGTGGCACCACCGATACCAGGTGATGTCCACATCCCGGGCCTTATCTCCGTGGCAACCTTTTCTCCCTATGAACCTTGAAAGCAGCACATGGAAAGATACTATCAGTCTCCACCATCTCACTTCTCAGCTTAGGCCCGATGTTCCTGCATCACATCTTCTCCTCTGCATTCCAGTTTTCTCGACGGGTTGGTGTCCTGGGAAAAAAAAAGAAAAATTTGAGTAAGAATTTGAATGAAATGGGAGGGGCATACCATTCTGTTTAAAACATCAGAAGAAGAACAAAGACACCCTATAGAACGGGAGGATATATCCATAGATGACATATCCGATCAGGGGCTGCCAACTAAAATACGTCTTAAGTGCTCAGGCGCCTCCACACGCAAAAAGCAAATAAAACCAATCCAAAATGGGCAGAGGACCTGAGCAGACACTTCTCCAAAGAAGAAAGCCAAGTGGCCGACAGGCACATGAAAAGATGCTCCACGTGGCTCATCGTCGGAGAAATGCAAATTAAAACCACCACGGGATATCACCTCACACCGGTCAGGATGGCCGCCATCCGGGAGACCCACAACAGACGTTGGCAAGGTGAGGGAGAGAGGGGAACCCTCCTGCGCTGCTGGTGGGAACCGAAGTCAGTTCGTCCGTTGTGGAAAGCAGTGTGGAGATTCCTCGAAGAGCTCAAAATGGGAATACCATTTGACCCAGGAATTCCACTTCTGGGAATGTACCCTAAGAACGCAGCAGCCCGGTTGGAAAAAGACAGATGCACCCCTATGTTAATGGCAGCACGATCCACAGTAGACAAGAAATGGCAATGTCCGTCAGTAGAGGAATGCATGAAGAAGACGTGGTACATAAAGAAAAAGGAGGACAGAAACCACATGCTCATCTCCACAGACGCTGAAAAAGCGTCTGACAAAACTCAACATCCACTCACGGTAAAAACCCTCAGCAAAACGGGTCAGGAGGGCAAGTACCTCAACATAGTAAAAAGGCCACATGTGATAAACCCACAGCCAACATCACACTGAACAGTGAGAAGCTGAAAGCTTTTCCTCTGAGATCGGGAACAAGGCAGGGATGCCCACTCTCACCACTCTTCTTCAACACAGTACTGGAGGCACTGGCCACAGTGAGTAGACGAAACAAAGAAATACAAGGAATCCAGATTGGTAAAGAAGAAGTCAAACTGTCACTATTTGCAGATGACATGATGCTGGACCGTAAAAAAAAAAAAACAAAAGACAAAAAAACAACAACCCCGAAAGACTCCACTCCAGAACTGCTAGAACTGATACCGGAACACAGCAGAGCTGCAGGACACAAAGTGAACACACAGAAATCTGTGGCTTTCCCATACACTAACGGTGAACTGAATAGAAAGGGAAATCAGGAACACCACTCCATTCACAACTGCATCAAAAAGAATAAAACACCTAGGCATAAACCGAACCAAGGCAGTGAAACACCGAAACCCTGACACCTATACGACACCCTTCACGGGAGTTAAAGGGGACACTAACAAATGGAAACTCACCCCGTGCTCTGGGCTAGGAACAATTAATATCATCAAAATGGCCATCCTGCCCAAAGCAATATACAGATTTGATGCAATCCCGATCAAATAACCAACTGCATTCTTCAACGAACTGGAACAAGTAGTTCAAAAATTCACATGGAAACACCAAAGACCCCAAATGAATAGCCAAAGCGGTCCTGAGAAGGAAGAATCAAGTGGGGGGTGGGGTGGGGTGGATCTCGGTCCCCAACCTCAAGCTCTACTACAAAGCCACAGTCATCAAGACAGTTTGGCACTGGCACAAGAGGGAGCCACAGACCAGTGGAACTGAACAGAGACTCCAGGCAGTAACCCAAACATATATGGTCAATCAATGCACGATAAAGGGACCGTGGACATACAATGGGGAAAAGACCGTCTCTTCAACAGATGGTGCTGGCAAAAACAGGGCAGCTACATGTAAGAGAATGAAACTGGATCACTGTCTAACCCCACACACAACTGCAAGTCTGAAATGGACCAAAGGCCTGACTGTCAGTCATGAAACCATAAGCCTCTTAGAGAAAAACACAGGCAGCAATCTCTTGGACATAAACACAAGCGACCTCTTCATGGACATATCTCCCCGGGCAAGGGAAACAAAAGCAAAAATGAACGAGGGGGACTACACCAAGCTGAAAAGCCTCTGTACAGCAAAGGACACCATCGATAGAACAAAGAGTTCTCCTGCAGTAAGGGAGAATATACCCATCAGTGAGAGATCCGCTCAAGGATTGACATCCAAAACTACATAAAGAGCCCACATACCTCAGCAGACAGAAAGCAGATACTCCAATCCAGAAATGGGCAGAGGACCTGAGCAGACACTTCTCCAAAGAAGAAAGCCAAGTGGCCGACAGGCACATGAAAAGATGCTCCACGTGGCTCATCGTCGGAGAAATGCAAATTAAAACCACCACGGGATATCACCTCACACCGGTCAGGATGGCCGCCATCCGGGAGACCCACAACAGACGTTGGCAAGGTGAGGGAGAGAGGGGAACCCTCCTGCGCTGCTGGTGGGAACCGAAGTCAGTTCGTCCGTTGTGGAAAGCAGTGTGGAGGTTCCTCGAAGAGCTCAAAATGGGAATACCATTTGACCCAGGAATTCCACTTCTGGGAATGTACCCTAAGAACGCAGCAGCCCGGTTGGAAAAAGACAGATGCACCCCTATGTTAATGGCAGCACGATCCACAGTAGACAAGAAATGGCAATGTCCGTCAGTAGAGGAATGCATGAAGAAGACGTGGTACATATACATAATGGAATATTACTCAGCCAAAATAAAAAAACACATCCTACCATTTGCCACAACATGGATGGAGCTAGAGGGTATTGTGCTCAGTGAAATAAGCCAGGCGGAGAAAGACAAGCTCCAAATGATTTCACTCATGTGTGGAGTATAAGATCAAAGAAAAACTGAAGGAACAAAACAGCAGCAGAATCACAGAACCCAAGAATGGACTAACAGTTAACAAAGGGAAAGGGCCTGGGGAGGATGCGTGCAAAGGGAGGGATAAGGGTGGGGAAAAGAACGGGGGCCTTACGATTAGGTTTTATAATGGGGGGGGGGGGCATAGGGAGAGCTGTGCGACACAGAGAAGACACGTAGTGATTCTACAGCATCTCACTACGCTGATGTACAGTGACTGTCATCGGGTTTGTGGGGGGGGCTTGGTGAAGGGGGGAGTCTAGTAAACATAATGTTCTTCGTGTAATTGTAGATTAATGATAACAAAATGAATAAAAATAAAAAAATAAAAGTGAGAAAATAAAAATGGTTTCCCAGTTTACCGTGTTGTGTTCTTTATATACCAGACACAGGACCCAAAACGAGACCAAAGAGAAAATCTGGGCTGTTAGGCCCGGTCCGAATGTGGGATGTTCCTATGCTGAAACCTGGTGGTCCCTCGCCTACGCTTTCTGGGAAGCAAAGAATGAACCTGCCTGCTACCTAGAAAGGGAAGTCATGCGGCCGGACCCTTCCTCAGAATCTGTCACCTGCCTGGCTGGCCATGGCGGAGAAAGCATGTCTGGCTCCAGGCCTCCCAGAGAAGATGGGAAGGCCCGGGGCGAGGGCGGGCCGTGTGCCACGGCAGAGCTGGCCTCCGGGACCGCGGAGGGCACAGCATTGGCCACCGCACCCCGGATGCTGAGCGCGGGCAGAGCCGGCACCCGGGCGGGCTGAGCTATGACAGACGCGGGCACTGCGGCCCTGAACGGTCTGCGTGGCAGTCTCGCTGGCCCAAACAGCTGCACGGCCCGCGGCTGGCAGTCCTGGGGGCAAGGGATTCTACTGGGGTGGGCATTGCGGCCACGCCCTGTGACCTTTGGCCAGGGTCTCCTGTGGGCGGGGCTGGTGTGCTCATGGGGGTGGGGGCCCCGTGATGCGTTCCCCCTGGGTGACATCACGGTTGCCCAGGCTCCTATGTGATGCGTCCCCTGGCTGACCAATCAGAGGTTACCCTAGCTGGGCAGATCAGTGCGAGCTTGGCCAGAGAAGGAGTTAGAAGCTCTCCCTAGCTTCATACGCTATTCTCATGCCTGCCTCAAACGAAGGACTTACTGACACGAAACCGCCCTCGTGGGCCGCTATCGTACGGCCCCCACCGGCCCGACGCACGGCCGTGGAGATCTTCACAACCGCTGGGCTCGGGCCGGACTCTGACGTGGAGGACGAACCTATGGACACACCACCACCAGCCCGGGCCATCGTCTTCCGGTCCCCACCGGCCCCACAGCAGGCCCTGGGTATCATCACAACCGCCGGCCCGGAGCCGGACTCGGACGCGGAGGACGAACCTATGGACACAACACCACCCGCCCGGGCCATCGTCTTCCGGTCCCCACCGGCCAAACGCCGGGCCGTGGGCATCAACACACCCGCGGGCCTGGGGCCGGAATCTGACGCGGAGGACGAACCTATGGACACAACACCACCCGACCTGGCCATCGTCTTCCGGTCCCCACCGGCCCCACAGCAGGCCCTGGGTATCATCACAACCGCCGGCCTGGAGCCGGACTCGGACGTGGAGGACCAACCTATGGACACAACACCACGCGCCCGGGCCGTCGTCTTCCGGTCCCCACCGGTCAAACGCAGGGCCGTGGACATCATCACATCTGCCGGCCTGGGGCTGGAATCTGACGTGGAGGACGATCCTATGGACACACCACCACCCGCCCGGGCCATCGTCTTCCGGTCCCCACCGGCCAAACGACGCGCCGTGGGCATCATCACTCTCGCAGGCCTGGGGCCGGAATCTGACGCGGAGGACGAACCTATGGACACAACACCACCCGCCCGGGCCATCGTCTTCCAGTACCCACAGGCCCCACGTCAGGCCGTGGGCATCATCACGTCCGCCGGCCTGGGGCCAGACAATGATTTGGAGGATGAACCTACGGACACTACACCACCATCCAGGGCCATCGTCTTCCGGTCCCCACCGGCCAAACGCCGGGCCGTGGGCAACATCACATCCGCCGGCCTGGGGCCGGACAGTGATGCGGAGAACGAACGTATGGACACTACACCACCATCCCGGGCCATCGTGTTCCGGTCCCCCCCATCGGCCAAAAGCCGGGCCGTGGGCATCATCACATCCTCCGGCCTGGGGCCGGACTCTGACGCGGAGGACGAACCTATGGACACACCACCACCAGCCCGGGCCATCGTCTTCCGGTCCCCACCGGCCCCACAGCAGGCCCTGGGTATCATCACAACCGCCGGCCTGGAGCCGGACTCGGACGTGGAGGACCAACCTATGGACACAACACCACGCGCCCGGGCCATCGTCTTCCGGTCCCCACCGGCCAAACGCAGGGCCGTGGACATCATCACATCTGCCGGCCTGGGGCCGGAATCTCACACGGAGGACGAACCTGTGGACACACCACCACCCGCCCGGGCCATCGTCTTCCGGTCCCCACCGGCCCCACGCCAGGCCGTGGGCATCATCACATCCTCTGGCCTGGGGCTGGACTCTGACGGGGAGGACGAACCTATGGACACAACACCACCCGACCGGGCCGTCGTCTTACGGTCCCCACCGGCCAAACGCAGGGCCGTGGACTTCATCATATCTGCCGGCCTGGGGCTGGAATCTGACGCGGAGGACGATCCTATGGACACACCACCACCCGCCCGGGCCATCGTCTTCCGGTCCCCACCGGCCAAACGACGCGCCGTGGGCATCATCACTCCCGCAGGCCTGGGGCCGGAATCTGATGCGGAGGACGAACCTATGGACACAACACCACCTGCCCGGGCCATCGTCTTCCGGTCCCCACCGGCCCCAAGCCAGGCCGTGCGCATCATCACATCCTCCGGCCTGGGGCCGGACTCCGACGGGGAGGACGAACCTATGGACACAACACCACCCGACCGGGCCCTGGGTATCATCACGACCGCCGGCCTGGAGCCGGACTCGGACGTGGAGGACCAACCTATGGACACAACACCACGCGCCCGGGCCGTCGTCTTCCGGTCCCCACCGGCCAAACGCAGGGCCGTGGACATCATCACATCTGCCGGCCTGAGGCCGGAATCTGACGCGGAGGACGAACCTATGGACACAACACCACCCGCCCGGGCCATCGTCTTCCGGTCCCCACCTGCCCCACGCCAAGCCGTGGGCTTCATCACCGCCGCCGGCCTCCTGCCCCCCTCCCATAACATCCTCACGGGCCCCAAACGATGCCGCACGTGGCACCACTGCCGGAGTCAGCCCTACCCCCGACCATGGTGAAGGGCTGGGCACACCACCCCCCTCGAGGCCATCTAGAGCCCCCCTCCCCCTGCCCCAGACAAGGCCTATGTTCATATTCTACTATCCATTAAAATCTTTCCCAAATTTGGTGTGTGTGTGTGTATTATATATTCCCACTAAACCCTGTTCTTGCTAATATGCCTCTGCTCTGTTTACTCTTTCACTCAGCTGCAGAGGAAGGACTCACAGACATGAGTGACGATGTTTTGTGCCACACCTAAAGATGCAACGTGTCCCATGCCCCAGTGACTGGGACGTGGAAGTAGCTGTGCATGCTCAACGCGAGGTCTGCGTGCTGAGCGTTTAAGGGATGACAACCCAGGGGGAGGCAAGTCCAGAGGAGGGAGATGGGGTTGGCTTACGAGGCCCCTTCCCTCTTCTCTGCTACTGCTCTGAGCTCGCCACAGGCTAGGGAATTCCTGCTGTGACACACAGAACCTCTCTGTTCATTCTGGTTTCGAAACATGTTTAGTTCTGTGTGTGTGTGTGTGTGTGTTGTGTGTGTGTGTGTGCGCGCGCGCGCAAGTGAGCGTGTACCACTGTCCCTATCGGTCTAAAAGTAACAAAGGGACATGTGATAGAGCGAACAGGTTGCAAACAGTGACGAGAAAGGGTAAACTTTTCCACTAGCCTCTGGGGATTTCCTTGGCAAGTGTTTCTATACAATTTTAGAAAGATTTTGCTGGAAATGTCACTGGGACCACTCTGAACCATCACGGTAGTTAAGGTAATAAGCCAGGACGGGAGAGCAGCAAAGAGCACCCACAGTGTGTCTCCTATGTATCAGGCCAAGGGGTACAGGCTTTACTTCTACCACCTCACTTCATCTCACCATGACTGACGTGGGATGACCTTACGCACCACCTTCATCCATGAGCAAAATGTTACCTCAGAATCACTTCCCTTAACCGAAAGTAAATAAATGCAAGGACACAAACATTCCTAGAATTCCGGCCACCACCACCCAACACTTTACGCTCAGCATCCTTTTCAATCCAAGAGAAACATAGCTCTAAATGCTATACTATTCCATTTCAGATAGACCTCACTCCCATCTAAATGCCTAAATGCACTGACACTCCACCTACACCTTGATAGCAGAGGGGAGCAGTTTCCCCAGGAGCTAGCTGGCCTGCCACCTCAGCGAGCCCATGGGCCACTAGCCCACAGCAGCCCTGCGTGTCCCCGAAAGGTGGCTCACTTAACCTGTGACTACACGTGCTCTCTTGGGAGACGGGCCGCCAAGCAGGGCCACCGAGGTGACATCGGCGCGCAGGCACAAAGACCACCTACTGGGCATGCACCTGCCTCAGCGCCAGCAGGCCAGCCGGGGTGCCCCGTGTGGGGCCTCGGATCTGCCCCGCAGCTCACGCAGCCACCCCAGCAGGGCCAGCCCCGGGGCAGAGCACCCGGAGGGTCCCCGCCCGCACCGGTTAGAGAGTCCAGGTGGCCACCTACCCCCAGCGGACTTGTGCCACCTACCCTGATGTTCCAACCCATGGCCACTCCTCTCAAGACCCAAAGACACAGCTAACTCACAGAAACAAACACAAGGAATCAAGAATGAGAAGGAGACAGAGGAATCACTGTGCGCCTAGTGACGGTATGTTGATAAAAATGGGCAAAATAAGTAAATAAGTAGATGCATTAGGTAGATGGATACATTAGATGAGACTGATAGATAGAATGATAGATTAGACAGACAGATTAGACAGATGATAGATTAGGTGGACAGATGACAGAGACACCTACAGACACATACAGATAGATGATAGGTAGACAGATTGATAAGATGATAGACTAGGTAGATGATAGATGCATTAGATAGATTAGATAGATGATATAGATTCATATAGATTAGCTAGACTCATTGATACAGATACATACAGATGATAGATAATAGACAGATAGGTGATAGATTAGGTAGTTTGGATAGACAGACACATAGATGACAGTAGATAGATTAGATAGATAGATAGATAGATAGATAGATAGATACACAGACAGACAGACAGACAGACAGATAGGAAAGCATAATACTAAACAAAGCTATAGCTCATAACCAGGAGAGCAACGGTGAAAGCACAGAGAAGAACTACAAACACAAAGAAGAAAGAAATCAAGTTTAGGAAGTGCACTAAGGACACAGCTATCAATTATCACACTAAAGGGAAAGACTTTAAATGCTCCAATCGAAAAGACACAGGGTTGAATGAATGGATGAATACTCAAGACCACCTACGTGCTCCCTTACAGGAGGCTCACTTGAGATCCAAGCACACAGACAAACTACAAGTTGAAGGGGTGGGAAAACGTACCCTACAGAAGTCAGAAGTGAAACTGAAAAAGAAAAAGAAAAAAACTTTAAAGATGGCTTGGTAGGATTAAAGACGGCAGGCAGCATGCGAGGGGAGGCAGAAACCTCCTCCGAAAACCACATACATACATACAGTATGGGAATATGACCACTACACCAGATCCTGGAAGAGAAGCAGGAAAGAAGGCTGCCGCGGCAGGCCGTCACCTCAAGGTGGAGGGTGATGTACCAAGGCCGTGATCCAGAGGGACCCCGCAAGCACTTACTTCTTCCTGCACCCGAGCTCAGCGGAGGGAGGAAGAGAAACGGAGCCGGGGAGGCGGGTGGAGGCCCAGGACTGCTGAACACCCAGCCCTGCAGATCTGCTCTGGGAGCACGAACCTACCTTACAGGATGCTCTGGAGGATCGGTGGGGTCGGAAAGCGAAGACGGGCGGAATACTTCGAGAGACTTGACATTGCTGCCACTTGCGGAACACAGGGATCCACATCCGGCCGCTGTGGGACAAAAGAAAGGCGGGCAGTCTGAGAGGCTTCGTAACAGCGAGAGAGCCGCTAAAGGGGCAAGGGTTGCACAGAGCTTGCTTGCCGCTCAGAAGAAAGCACAGGTGCGCAAAACTGTCCCGGTGCACTCTGCCCAGCAGGTGGGGGAACTTTTAGGAGCTCCGGGCGCTCCAGACCCCTGGCTGGCTACGCAGCTCCAAGGCGCCCCCACCATGATATGACTGATACACAACACGGCCAGCTGCACCTTCCTCCCCAACAGCACCGGCTCGCAAACCGGCTGCCCCCTCCATCGCACCGGGCCAGTGACGGGACGGCCCCACCTACGGCAGCTACAGGTGCAAAGCACAGAGGCTTCTCCCTGCGTGCTCCGCAAACTGGCCCCGGCAGTGGAGACAGGCACTGCGGCCGGGAAGCAGGAAAGACCTCTTTCCTCCTGCGGGCACCAGCACCGCTCCTCTGTGACCCCTGCCTGCCATCACCCCAAGGGCTGAGCAGCTCCAGAGAGAAAAGCTTCTGGGCGCTAGAGGGTGCCACCTACAAATAGGAAACGTCAAAGTCAAAGGAACCTGGTAACTGGACTCGAGCAATCTTCGTGAAAGGGATCTCAACATAAAAATCAGAAACATGCTCATGGAGCTACAGCAAAAAATTGCCCCTGTCTCTTGAGCATAATTACCTCTCTCTCTCTCTCCCTCTCTCTCTCTCTCCCGCCCCCCCACCTCTCTCTTTACCAGCAGCACTTTTGAGGCCTTGTTCTGAGAAGGATGCTGGGACAGCCCAGCAGGAACGGGCAGAGCGCTCAGATCCACCCCGGCCGCTGTCAGGGCAGTCCCACACGGGGTCTGACCGAACTGCAATGGGGGGACGCCGCACGTGTAAATCCACAGGAGATAAACAGTGCCGCATGCTAAGCCTTCCCATGAATGGCTAGTGGCTAGGTGGCACCACCGATACCAGGTGATGTCCACATCCCGGGCCTTATCTCCGTGGCAACCTTTTCTCCCTATGAACCTTGAAAGCAGCACATGGAAAGATACTATCAGTCTCCACCATCTCACTTCTCAGCTTAGGCCCGATGTTCCTGCATCACATCTTCTCCTCTGCATTCCAGTTTTCTCGACGGGTTGGTGTCCTGGGAAAAAAAAAGAAAAATTTGAGTAAGAATTTGAATGAAATGGGAGGGGCATACCATTCTGTTTAAAACATCAGAAGAAGAACAAAGACACCCTATAGAACGGGAGGATATATCCATAGATGACATATCCGATCAGGGGCTGCCAACTAAAATACGTCTTAAGTGCTCAGGCGCCTCCACACGCAAAAAGCAAATAAAACCAATCCAAAATGGGCAGAGGACCTGAGCAGACACTTCTCCAAAGAAGAAAGCCAAGTGGCCGACAGGCACATGAAAAGATGCTCCACGTGGCTCATCGTCGGAGAAATGCAAATTAAAACCACCACGGGATATCACCTCACACCGGTCAGGATGGCCGCCATCCGGGAGACCCACAACAGACGTTGGCAAGGTGAGGGAGAGAGGGGAACCCTCCTGCGCTGCTGGTGGGAACCGAAGTCAGTTCGTCCGTTGTGGAAAGCAGTGTGGAGGTTCCTCGAAGAGCTCAAAATGGGAATACCATTTGACCCAGGAATTCCACTTCTGGGAATGTACCCTAAGAACGCAGCAGCCCGGTTGGAAAAAGACAGATGCACCCCTATGTTAATGGCAGCACGATCCACAGTAGACAAGAAATGGCAATGTCCGTCAGTAGAGGAATGCATGAAGAAGACGTGGTACATAAAGAAAAAGGAGGACAGAAACCACATGCTCATCTCCACAGACGCTGAAAAAGCGTCTGACAAAACTCAACATCCACTCACGGTAAAAACCCTCAGCAAAACGGGTCAGGAGGGCAAGTACCTCAACATAGTAAAAAGGCCACATGTGATAAACCCACAGCCAACATCACACTGAACAGTGAGAAGCTGAAAGCTTTTCCTCTGAGATCGGGAACAAGGCAGGGATGCCCACTCTCACCACTCTTCTTCAACACAGTACTGGAGGCACTGGCCACGGTGAGTAGACGAAACAAAGAAATACAAGGAATCCAGATTGGTAAAGAAGAAGTCAAACTGTCACTATTTGCAGATGACATGATGCTGGACCGTAAAAAAAAAAAAAACAAAAGACAAAAAAACAACAACCCCGAAAGACTCCACTCCAGAACTGCTAGAACTGATACCGGAACACAGCAGAGCTGCAGGACACAAAGTGAACACACAGAAATCTGTGGCTTTCCCATACACTAACGGTGAACTGAATAGAAAGGGAAATCAGGAACACCACTCCATTCACAACTGCATCAAAAAGAATAAAACACCTAGGCATAAACCGAACCAAGGCAGTGAAACACCGAAACCCTGACACCTATACGACACCCTTCATGGGAGTTAAAGGGGACACTAACAAATGGAAACTCACCCCGTGCTCTGGGCTAGGAACAATTAATATCATCAAAATGGCCATCCTGCCCAAAGCAGTATACAGATTTCATGCAATCCCGATCAAATAACCAACTGCATTCTTCAACGTACTGGAACATGTAGTTCAAAAATAAACATTGAAACACCAAAGACCCCAAATGAATAGCCAAAGCGGTCCTGAGAAGGAAGAATCTAGTGGGCGTGTGGGTGGATCTCGTTTCCCAACTTCAAGCTCTACTACAAAGCCACAGAAGTCAAGCCAGTTTGGCACTGGCACAAGAGGGAGCCACAGACCAGTTGAACAGATTAGAGACCCCAGACAGTAACCCAAACACATATGGTCAATTAATACACGATAAAGGAACCATGGACATACAATGGGGAAAAGACTGTCTCTTCAACAGATGGTGCTGGCAAAAACAGGGCAGCTACATGTAAGGGAATGAAACTGGATCACTGTCTAACCCCACACACAACTGCAAGTCTCAAATGGATCAAAGGCCTGAATGTCAGTCATGAAACCATAAGACTCTTAGACAAAAACATAGGCAAAAATCTCTTGGACATAAACACGAGTGACCTCTTCATGAACATATCTCCCCGGGCAAGGCAAACAATAGCAAAAATGAACTCATGGAACTACATCAAACTAAAAAGTTTCTCTATGGCAAAGTACACCATCAACGGAACAAAAAGCCATCCTACCGTATGGGAGAATATATTTGTGACGGACATATCTGACAAGGGGTTGACATCCAAAATATCTAAAGAACTCACATGCCTCAACACACAAAAAGCAAATAATCCGATTTACAAATGGGCAGAGGATATGAAGAGACAGTTCTCCAAAGAAGAAATTCAGATGGCCATCAGGCACATGATAAGATGCTCCACATCACTAATCATCAGGGAAATGCATATTAAAACGAGATTATCACCTCACACCAATAAGGAAGGCCAGT
This sequence comes from Manis pentadactyla, assembly GCF_030020395.1. Taxonomy (NCBI): domain Eukaryota; kingdom Metazoa; phylum Chordata; class Mammalia; order Pholidota; family Manidae; genus Manis; species Manis pentadactyla. The sequence goes on from NC_080019.1 coordinate 84,805,474, forward strand.
ACCGATGAGACTAAGAACAAATGCTGGCGAGGACTTGGAGAAAGGGGAACCCTCCTACACTGCTGGTGGGAATGTAAATTAGTTCAACCATTGTGGAAAGCAGAATGCAGTCTCCTCAAAAAGCTCAAAATAGACATACCATTTGGCCCAGGAATTCCATTTCTAGGAATTTACACTAAGAATACAGCAGCCCAGTTTGAAAAAGACAGAAGCACCCCTATGTTTATCGCAGCACTATTCACAATAGCCAAGAAATGGAAGCAACCTAAGTGTCCATCAGTAGGTGAATGGATAAAGATGTGGTACATATGCACAATGGAATATTATTCAGCCATAAGAAGAAAACAAATCCTACCATCTGCAACAACATGGATGGAGCTAGAGGGTATTATGCTCAGTGAAATAAGCCAGGCGGAGAAAGATAAGTACCAAATGATTTCACTCATATGTGGAGTATAACAACAAAGAAAAAAACTGAAGGAACCAAACAGCAGCCGACTCACAGAACCCAAGAATGGACTAACAGTTACCAAAGGGAATGGGACTCGGGAGGATGGCTGGGAAGGGATGAATAAGGGTGGGGAAAAAGAAAGGGAGCATTACAATTAGCATGTATAATGTAGGGGGGGGGCATCGGGAGGGCTGTACAACACAGAGAAGACAAGTAGTGATTCCACAGCATCTTACTATGCTGATGGACAGTGACTAATGGGGAATGTGGGGGGAACTTGGTGAGGGGGGGAGCCTAGGAAACATAATGTTCTTCATGTAATTGTAGATTAATGATAACAAAATTTTAAAAAATAATAATTAATTACTTAAAGCAAGTAAATTGTAAAGACAAAGCAACATTTAAAAATAAACAACTAAGGTCAACTGTTCAAAACCTCCTAAATATAAAAAAGTCTTTTAATTTCAACTGCTTGATGAGAGTAGAAGTTTCTAAGTTGTAATCAGAGACCAAAAATCAAAGCATAATAAGCCTAGTTTTTTTATTAAGACAAGCTCCTAAAAAATAAGGTACTTTGATTTTATGTGGCAATCTTTAAGGAAAAAATCTCAATTACACGACTCAAAAAGTCACACAACTAGAAGCTATTCCTGGGGTCATTTTTAATTCATACTTCAGAAAAACAAAACTTAAAATATTTACCTGTAGGCATTAAAAAATCAAATACTTAATCAGGTTTATATTTACTGTTTGCAAAATAAAATTCTAATGTACTGATACAGAAAACAAAATGACAATGAAATCAGTAACAACAGAAAGAACACCCAGGTAGATATGACTGTAGCAGGAGTACAGAATCTCAGAGCAGGTTTCATTACAAACTCTTAACTGTGTGTCATTTGAAAAGAGTATTTATTCAGTCTTGAATAACGTTGATGCAAGTTGCTATGACCACCTTTACTACGATGATACATTAATAAATTTTCAGAAAACTATGACTAAGTTCCAGCTGAACAAATAAAATTAAATACTTCAAACATCCTATTGTCACCTGGAATGCAAACACAACCCTTATTTCCTTTATAGAAAATTCGATGTAATTCTAACTAAGTAGGTAGCTTTGATTATGTAATGCATGTAACAAAACAAAATTTTAAATTAGAAAATTATTATTTCAACTATTTCAAAGATCATGACTATCTCAGTTCAACACAACGGGTCAAATTTAGAGGGTATGGAATAGAAATATACGGGTGAAGAAAATAAATTGGAAATTTTGCTTCATTCAAGGGAACTTTTATCATTAGTCATCAAATTTTAGTATTAGTTTATAACTCAATCGAAAGGGCAGGGACAAAAACGAAATACTATCACCCTGTGAGTTAGAAAAAGACCCCTTCTGAGCCAACAAATGAGAATAAGTCACCTTTTCCTTCTCTAAGATGTATTTTAGCCCTACTTGTTCTCTCAGTCAGGCATTTTCGTGTAGGGCACACTCAGCCTAACAAACTATACCTGGTAACTCTGCACAAGCAAAAAGCTTCAGAAAGGATTTCCCTGCCCCCTTGCAAGTCTGAGAAAGTAAAGAGTTCAGTCCTCCACGACTTAAGAAATTCGTGCAAGATGAAGGAGGGAGGATGCAGGGAAGGGAACACAGGGAAGAAGAAAGACTCCTATTTGCTCACCTTCTCCTTGCAATAAATAAGCTTCACAATTATTTATATCCCATTTTACTCCAAAATTATTTAATATGACTTACAGAAATATTAGTAGAATAGAATGCTTTCAAAATACAAATTAGTATGAATAAAGGGAAAATAAGAGGATGCAAGAAAGGTGAAACACAAGGTAAAGTTGGAACACAGGAAATACCCAAGGCCTTGCACAACTCTAAAATGTGGGTGGTTCAGCTCTTAGCTTCTTAGCAATCAATCCATGAAGTGGGAAACAAGATCTAATTACAAAATTTTCATTCCATATACGAAGTGATTTACAAACAAGCACCTTTTCCTAGTGCTCAGGAGAGAAACAACTTCTTTACTTTTCAATAACGGGACACTGGACAGTACTGTAATTTTCTAAACAGCATCTTTATATAAACTGAGTAATAGGTTTCCTATGAAAGTTTCTTTTAACATTTCCTCAACACAGCTAGGGTCATAACATAAGGAAAGTTATCCAGAAAATGAACCATCTTGCTAGTAAACCTTCTACAATTTAATCTGGGGTTATATGTATTCATTTATTGGATTTGATACATTTTTTATATAGGGTGTTGCTTTTAGTAAATAGTTATACCAGAAGGTATTCATCTGGGACTTTAAACAAATACTAACAATCCCCCAAGATAGTTCTTAAATTCACAGTCCATTTTCATACTCCAAAGTCCTATTTCATTTTCTAAATTCAGGTTCTTCTGATGGATAAGTAAAATGGTCATGCAAGTGACAATTGTGGCTCCAGATCAGATGAAGACAACACTAAAACAGGTCCAAACACTTCAAGGAGACCTCTTTTTAAAACTTAGAGAACAGTCCCTGTCTTACTTTTCCAGGGGGCCTTCTATTATCCTGCTTGATTCAGCAACCTGGGAGCCCAATCTGTGATGATTTTTATTCTTCCTAAATTTTGTATTTCTAACCAAGAAATGGTAAAGAAATCTAACTTAAAAGAGTTTCTAGATTGATTATCTTCCCATTCAGTCTACACCAATTTAGATTCATTTTAGAGTATGAATCTTTACACACTTTGGCAGGTTTTTTTACGTTACTGGTGGGGGAGAAGAGAGTAAAATTAGTATCAAGAGAATTTCCTATCTCCCATTTTATCATACAAGAACAAATAAGGTCCACAATGGCAGCATCTCAATATACTATATATCTGGACTTCATACTACTAAAATTTAGCAATGCTACAATCTGATATTTAATAAATAGGCAGTAGCAAATTGTATCTTCCATTACAGCTGGGTTTCCTCCTCTCTGTCTCCCAAAGATGCCAAATTTATATTCTCCTACCGCCCACATTATGGTCATGTTGTACCCCGTTGCTTTCCTACCTCATTAGCAGTTTGAATCTCATCACTTTCAGGATGCTCCTCTCTCAAAAGCCTGGCTATTTGGGCCCACATAACCTTCTCATCCTATTTGATTTAGCTCTATATTACTCTCTAATTATTTTAGTATTTCCCTTACTAGATATTGGAATTCCTAGTTCTTACGTTACCTACTATGAATAATGAAATGCAAATGCTCTAAGTACAAATTAACTTAATATGATGCATTAATCAACTACATACTGATAACAGTTTATGGTTGTTCAACATAACTAAGATATTTATTAAGATTTCATCAAGTAAGCCAGAAGGCCAATTTTTTACCACAAAGGTAATTTCCAAATGGCATACAATCAACCCATATTACATCAAACCTTAGGCTCTTCTACTTTCAAGCCCGTCAGAAGAATTTTAGTTGTGAGGACTTTTGAGAACACTGCCAAAAAACCAAATAGATTTTGTAACTTATTGTCAGACCTCTAAATGACCAAGATTAAATGACAGTGGTATCCAATACAGTTTGATCCATACTTGAACTCATATACATAACCCAGAGTCAGGCAACCTCTTCTATTATTATATGAACTCTTCCAGTGTGTAGCCACTGAAATTTGTTATTTCTGAATTTCCTGTTTTATGAAAATTCAAACCTTAGTGATCTCAACATACAATCTTCAGTATTGCAAACGGTAGCGGTATTTACATTTGGCATATGTACACCTGTTTAACATTTTTCTTGCAATTAAAAAAACACTCCTACATTTAAAAATATATTGGAAAGCATATGCCTAAGAAGCTCAGTATTAATTATAAGCTTAAATCAATCAATATTATATTCTATTAACTTAGAAAGTTATAGGATAATTAGAATGATTTTACATTAACCACTTAAAATTGTTTACTTCAGAGAATAAAAGTAGGAAACATATCTATAATATAAATTGAAAAGCTTTTACCAATTTAACAAGAGAAAGAATATAATTGTTTTTCTTTTTCTTAAAAGACAAACTGTAAAGAATAAACCAAACAGAGCTACAAATATGTAAGTATTCATTTAATGCAACATAATAGATACACACAGAGCCTGTGAGAATACAATATTCATTCTGCTGAAGAACAGATATTGCATAACAATGAGAGTTACTAATGAAATCAACCATCAACCTGGAATATATATGCATTAAACCAAGACCTCAGTGTCATTTTCTTTTTCTTTCTTTCATTTTTTTCTTGACCTTGTCAGTATTTTTGTCCTTTAGATTTTGTAACTTTGGTAAAGAAAAATCAAGGCTATAATGTTGTAGTGTAGTGCTTTTTATTCATCACATTTATTTTTAATGTAAATTCCAACTGTTCTGCTTCTATCAGCACTATTAAAGTATCTTTGAGAAAAAAATCAATGGATGATACCAGGAGAAACAAAGGATATTTATTTCTATTCGGAATTGCAACATCTGACATAAATTGCACATGAAAACTTTTATAGCAATGTTAGTACCTACTTGATAAGAAATAAGAATATATTTTTAGAAGTTACTTTTGTAATAATGTAATTCCTGCAGCAATTTCTACTACTGACAATTATTAAGTGAAATAATGTAGAGCTGACATAATAACTATCAGTATGAAAATTATTCTAATGTGTTTAGATAAAAATTGTAATTTTCCCCCAAAAACTGCTCTGCTGTCCTGTTCTACAAAGTTAATTACTAATTTCCATTAATCAAAAGTAAATAATTCTGAGAGTTTTCTTAAAAAACTATTATTTAAATCTATGATTTAGTTATTATAATTTTCTACAAATGCCCAAGACTATGAAAATAGTTATTATATATTTCAAATAAAATAATTAATGACCCTCAAAATTGATTCATTTCTTTTTGAGTATAAGCTATTTAGCTAAATAACTGTATGTTTCATTGGTTGTTTACACAAATTAGGTTTTCAATTCACATGTGCTACAGATAAAATTAACAGCTTAACCTGCTGTGGCATATCATTGCTGTTAATTCATGATAATAACAATTGCTTTTTTAAAAAAAGCAGCACTTATACCAATACCAACTAAAACAGCCTCAGCCAAACAAAATTAAGTACATGCGTGCGGTGGCCGAGAGGACACCTGGAGCTGTGAGCAGTAACAGTGGTTTCTCCCAACCTGCCCCTTCCCTTGACTGACTTTGGTTTCACTGGAATTTGTTTCTGGAGGGGAACCCCCCACCCCTTACTCCTGGAGCTACAGCCAAAAATTTCTATTAAAATGACAAAATATAAATCAGACTGTAGAGAAACAGGCAGTTTAAGCAAATGTCCATAGTAATAATGAAAACCTGCTATCTAGGACCAAGACTGCAGTCCTAAAATGTGGTGATAGGCTTTGGAAAGTCAGCTAGCTCCTTGCTACTCAAAATGTGGCCCACAGTCCAGCAACACTGAAACTGCTTTTTTTTAAGAAAATCAGAATTTCAAGCACCAGCCTACATGTACTGAATCAGAATTTTACACACATTAAAATTTACAAGCCATGATATAGAAAATTCTTCAGCCTACCTAACAATTTGTATATCAATTCCAGTAATTTCTGATATTCTAACAACTCCTCAAAAATTCAAATTCAGATACAGAATATTCAGAGAACAGACAGCTTACCTGCTATACCCAAAGCCCATTTACATATCATCTGATTTACTTTTTCAAGTCTCATATATTCATTATAAACTACTGATCTGCAAGTTTGTGGTCATAAAGAAGTAAGAGGGATTATCTTTTTGTAAGATCTTGGAAAATCTTAAATATATGGATAAAGTTGAAGTATTTACACTCAGCCACTATTTTAAACAATTTCATCAGTAGAGTGTTTCCTAAATAAAATCTTGTTTAGGAAGGAGCCCAGTACAGTAAAATATAAATAAAGGACTCTGCTTTGGGGCAGGGAAGGTATCCAGCAGTAGCCAAAGCATCTCAACAGAACCAACTCATTGGATTCCTCAGAGTGCAGTTTGGAAAACTCTGCCTTAAAGGCACTACTTAAAAGTCTAAAAACAAACTGAGTAACTGTTACACTAATCACAAGTAAAGTTCATTATTGATCAAAGTGAGCCCTAAAGATCTCTTTATAGAAACCTACTATTCAATTTAGTTTAATTTACTCTATCGTGTTTTAAAGAGCACTAGATATAATTATATAATTAAGGATCTTTCCTAATTCAAATTGATCTCCTCCCAAAATAGTCTAATTGCTGAGGTTGGTTTTAATTAACATATTATTATCAACTGAATTTTTACTCTAGTTAATAGTATGCCTACCATATATAAGACATTATGTTAAGTTTTACAAAGGCAATATAAATGGACAAAGTCTTCATGGAACATAGTAATTGCCAAAAAATCTATATAAATATAGTTTTTTTTTTTTATAAACTGCAGGTGTTATAAAAGGCTTCATGGAAAGATGCTTCCTGAAGCAGGCCTTGAAAAGTATGTAGGATTTTGAAAGGCAAAGGCTAAGTGGAAGAACTAGGAAAAAGGGCATCACAAGCGGCGGTAAAACTTGTTAGAGGAACAGAGGCTGAAAACATTGGGTTTATTCACAGAAGAGCCTGAAGTCACTTGCAAGCTCCCAATAACAAGAATCTTGAGTTGTTCGTTTTATAGCAAGAGTACCTACAAAACTCAAGGGTCACTATGCCTGTATAGTATAGTACAAGCATTAAATATCAACTATTTGAATGAATTAATAAATGCAGGTAATCTAGTCTGGCTGTGTATAGGGCATACGCAGAAAACAGTGGTTGAAAAGGTAGTTTAGGACCTTATAATAGATAACCCTGAATACCACATTAAGTGTTTAAATTTAACACTGCAAACAACGGTAAACTACTTACATGAGAAATACTGATCTAGCAGTTTTAAGCAGGATGGATTGGAGCAGGAAGAGATTTCCAATAGAGAGATTGCAATATTCAACTTTTTCTTTCCTCAGATGGTTGTGTTTATATACTAAAGATATATATCCATGTTAATATGTGTAACTCTAGTTCATTCATTTTAACTGGTTTATACTATTGTTCTATAAACATACCACAACCTTTTATTTTTCCAATATTTCACTATACAAATAGTGCTGCAATAGTTTAGGCAAGAATTAAGGGTCTCATCTAAGATTGTAGCAGTAGAGTCAAAAATATGGAGATGATTATGAATGAGATAAAATGAATCAAAACTTTTTCTTACTTCATTGCTGGGCAAAGAAGAGCTAGAAATAAAAAAAATGTAGAAGTAAAATCTACTGGACTTCATAGCAAGTTCTATACAGAGGAAGTGGGAAGGCAAAAAACAAGGAAATCTCAAAGACTGGCAAAAATGTAGAGCAGGAAATCTCTTATGCACTGGTGGTGCCAACTGGTACAAACACTGTATAAAAATATTAAGCAATACATAGTAAAATCAAAGCTGTATGCCATTTCCATCACAGCAATTCCACTTCCAGATATAGAATCCAGAAAAGTTCTCATCCATGTGCACAAGAGGTCATAAACAAAAATGTAAATTTCAGCACTATCGGTATAGTTAAATATTGGAAAAATAAAAGGTTGTGGTATGTTTATAAAACAAAATAGTATAAACCAGTTAAAATGAATGAACTAGAGCTACACATATTAACATGGATATATATCTTTAGTATATAAACACAATCACCTGAGGAAAGAAAAAGTTGTATTTACTTCTTATCAATTTTAAGACAGAGCAATCCTAAATAAATCGGTGAAAAAAGGAAATGGGTATGTCTTATGAGTGATCGACGTAACAAGTCTCTGGAGCACAAAGAGACTGAAAATCAAAAAGCACGTCTTAGGTTTGGGCGGGGGCGGGGGGGGGGGGGGATGACACAGTTTTTTGTTTTTACAAATGTTAAGACTTGAAACCATAAAACTCTGGAGAAACAATAGGTGGTAAGCCTTGGATGTTGGTTTTAGCAAATTTTTTCTGCATATGTGTCCCCAGGCAAGGGGAACAAAAGCAAAAGTAAACAAGTGTGGCTACATCAAATTAAATGGCTTCTGGGCAGGAAATGAAACCCTCTAAAAGACAAAAAGGAAACCTATTTGTTAGGCAGGAAATTAGCTATGAGCGGGGTGGAAAGAGAAAAAGGCCAGAAAGTCCACTAAAAAGACCCAAAATTAATCAATTAAAAGCTCAAAAAGCCAAGAGCAACTTAATTACTTCTTGGCAAATAGTGAATCTGAGGCATCTTACTACACTGATGGACAGTGACTGCAGTGGGGTATGATGTGGGTGGGTGGGGGGGCTCATGCGTGAATGTAGTAACCACATTGTTTTTTCATGTGAGACCTTCATAGGAGTGTATATCAATAATACCTTAATAAAAAATTTAAGAATCTTACCTGTTTAACTTCCTGGGTGTTAAAATGCAATCTTATCTTTAAGATGGGATGCTTCCTGCCTTTTACTACATTGTTTGTGACTGGGCTTACTTGCCATATTATTTGCCCAGGTTATGTATCACTTGATTAGGGGATGGAGGGGGAAAAGCAGCATCTGGGCAAAGTTAAAGATAAACTGGGCCTTTTATCCGGCTGCACTAAATGTTACACCATCCTCATTTAATTGACACAATGAAGTCTTGGGCTACATGGAGGCATTTTCTTATCCGGGGGATGTTTACACAAACATTCCAGGCCGGGTTACTCCTGGCTTTTTAGTTTTAAGTAATCTTCACTGAAGAATGCTTATACTCCTAATTTGGTACTTGACTCTGACTTTGCTGAATTGTTTAAATACGGAGGTTTGGCAGGGGTCTTTTTCCGGAGGTTTGGCAGGGGTCTTTTTCCAGAGGCCCTCACCCTACTCTGACTACACCCACGGTCCCTGTCTCAGAATCCCCGTCTCAGAATTACTCAGCTGCAGATTACAAACCGAAATTACAGAAAGGTATGAATTTCTAAATACAATAAACTGCACTGTCAGTTCCCAGACCAAAGTAAAGAAACTTCATTCCCAAATAAAAGACATGAGAAGTACCCTCTCGAGAAAAATTTTAATTTTAAGGTGCTGCCTCTGGGCGGCCTCTCGCCCGCCGCCCCGCTGCGGGTCACACTTGAACCTCAGCCTGCCCGGCCCTCGCCCTCGAGGCCCCCGCCGAGAAAATCCACACACGGCAAAACGCCCACCGGCCTCCCAGTCTGCGCGGCCCGGCCCGGCCCCACCGCCTGCGGCACCGGCCAGAGCGGCGGGGGCAGGTCGGCGGGGCGGCCCCGGGCAGGGCGGACGCGCGCCGCGAGGCGGAGAGCAGCCGCCCTCACCACTCAGGCCCGGGCGGAGGAGCAGTGGCTCAGGCGCGCCTCTCTCCCCCTCCCCCGGCGAACTTCACCAGCCACTGGGACATCCGCCCCGGGCGCACCCGCTACGCTCCCTCCCTTCCCGGGCGGCCCCTCTGTCGCAGCGCGCCAACTCCTGGCCCCCGGGCGGGCCCCGCGAGCCCACCACCCGCGTCGGCCGCTTCCCGGCCCCGCGGGCCACGCGCTGCCCGCCGAGCCACTCGCACGGCCGCCCCCTCGTCCGGCTCCGCCGGAGGCAGGGTTCCCCGCGCCCCGTCCGGGTCCCGCCGCGCCCCGCGGCCACGTACCTTCTGGCCCGCAGAGCCGTCGCTGTCGCCTTCACCCTGAAGCAGGGCCCGCTCTGGACCCTCCACCGCAGATCCGCAGGAGCGGGAGCCGCTTCTCCGCCGAGCTCTCTGAAGTCCGGCGAAGGCAGCGGCTCCAAGTCCGGGCCGGTGCCGCCCCCGCATGCGCGCCGGAAGGACGGCGCCGCCGAGCTCGACGCGGGTTCCTCAGCATCTGCTCTCCGCCCAGCCCGCTGCGCGGACAGGACGGCACGGGCAGCTCCTCCCGGGCCGGCCGACCGAACACTGAGGGAGCAGCAGCAGCGGCTTCCCTCGGCAGCGCTCGCGGTGCTACCGACTGAATAAGGCGGCGGCAGCGCCTGCAGCTACTGCGCAGCCGCAAGACTCACGTGATCGACGCTCTCGCCCAGTAGATGTCCAAGAAATGGAAGCAACCTAAGTGTCATCAGTAGATGAATGCATAAAGAAGAGGTGGTACATATACACGATGGAATATCATTCAGCCATAAGGAGAAAACAAATCCTACCATTTGCAACAACACGGATGGAGCTGGAGGGTGTTACGCTCAGTGAAATAAGCCAGGTGGAGAAAGACAAGTCTCGAATGATTTCACTCCTTTGTGGAGTATAAGAACAAAGAAAAAACAGAAGGAACAAAACAGCAGCAGACTCACAGAACCCAAGAATGGACTAACAGTTACCAAAGGGAAAGGGACTGGGGAGGATGGGTGGGAAGGGAGGGAGAAGGGGGAAAAGGGGGCATTGCAATTCGCACACATAATGTAGGGGTTGGGGGTATGGGGAAGGCAGTATACACAGAAGACAAGTAGTGATTCTATAGTATCTTACTACCCTGATGGACAGCGACTGTAATGGGTATGTGGGGAGGACTTGGTGATGGGGGGAGTCTAGTAAACATAACGTTGCTCATGTAATTGTAGAGTAATGATACCAAAACAAAAAAAGAAAGAAAGAAAAGTTTCTAACACGGTAATTTGCTAATTTTTCCAAGAAGCAGTAGGAACTCTACCACTACAGCACAGTCATGCAGCACAGCCTGCCTGCTCCCAGTTCAGTAACAGTCAAATCCGAATATGTTGAAGGGTTTAGAAAACACCCGGCCTAACCTGCACACCCATTTCCCCTCAGAGAGCTCAACAGGATCGTGGGGGAAGCCTTCTCACACTCATCCCATCCTCCCCAGGGCTTTACTCTGACAAAGGGAAGCTCAGGCCCTCCCCTCCCACTGAGGCAAACACTCTGACCGCCGTGGGACACAAACCCCTCAGGCTCAGACACAAACTCGCCTGGTCTCCCAGTGGGAAAGTCCAGCCAGCAGCTGCCACTGTGGGCAGAGGGGTCTTCCTTCCTCTCCGTCTGGCTCGCCCTGGTCCTGCGTCTGAGTGACCTGCATAGCAGTCCTGTGACCTGAGTTCACACGAGCCACCCTTGGCCGCCCAGCATCAGGCAAGCCTTCCAGGCCATCTTGGCAGCGGTGGCCCCCTGCTGCCCTGACCAGCTCGCTCCTCTGCTGTGCAGGTGGGTGGGTGGATGCCTTAGTGCCGTGAGCTCCCAGAACCCGTGGGCCCAGAGCCGGTTGCCGAGTATCCGAAGAGCTGTCACCAGGAACCCACGGAGGTGACTGTGGGGAGCTTCCCTGGGGCAAGGCAGTGGGGTGGGGCCTGGGCGGCCAGCAGGCCCTGCAGCAGTGGCACAGGGCCTTGCAGCTTCAAGAGGCCCTTTCTGTGACCACCCGGGCCCCAGTGCCCCACCTTTGGACTGGAGCCCCCTGAAGCAGGTGCTTGCCCAGGGGGCTGAGAGGGGACACCATAGCAATCCTGGACTTGCCTAAGTGACCCCGAGGTCCACACTGGACAGTGGGCCCCACTGCTCCCTGGAAAAACCACTCTGTGTGGGCAGGAGAGTGGGCACCTGGGCCCAGGTGTGCATGTCCCGGGCGACAGCTACACCTACTCTGAACCCATGCAGACACCCAGTGGCCACCCCAGGAAACACCCCCTGAAGAAAATCATGAAGAAAACACAAAGCTTTGAGATTCCATTAGCCTGTGGCCCCAGGAATGTGCACCGGCCAGGCCACACGGGGTTCTTCGTCAGAGGACTGGAGACCACCACTGCCACAGCCAGCCACAGAGAAGGTGGACCCCTGAGCCAGGGTGCTGAGAGCCCCCCTCAGAACTGGAGTCTGTCCTCTCCTGCTAGGACCTGGCCCTGTGAGGACGACGGGAGGAAGAGAGAGAGCAGGAAGGTGAGAAGGGAGCCCTCCGGCCTTCAGGCCCAGTGCTCAGTGGAGATCTAGACACCCAGAGCCATTCCATGTGCTCCTACAAAGCAGAGAATCCATAGGCACCCCTCCCAGCCCATCCTGTCCAGTCCAGGCTGAAACAGGTGCGCCTTTGCTTTTAAGCAAGGTGTTAATTACTTTCCATGTTTAGAACAGAATCCTTGAAAACTGCTTCTTTTCCTTGACCTGAGGTAATGTGGCATACCCACTCTGATGGTTACATAACCAAGTCTAGTTATTTAAGGAGCCCTGATTTTAGAAATTTACAATAGGCAAATAAAGGCCACAATATGAAAATTTTACCTCAAAAATTGCTTTTACAAAAAGACCCTAAGTGTTGAGACTAGAGATATGCACCCATTTACCTATTGCCCAAACAGATGTGTCCATTTTAATGTGTCAAATATTTAAGAAAATGTTTGTAAACATTTTCTTATTAATAGTTTGGATAAAAGTGGGCAAGAACTCCACCCATGCCTAATGGCAGATAGCAGCATTGCTGGGCATTGCTTGTCCCTGGGCTGTTTGTCCATTTCTCTAGTGAGTGGTGGGCTGGCTGGAGGTAGGTGTCTTCCACAACAGGCCTTAATCTGACCTGAGGGGGTTACATAAGTCTTCTGACACACTCCTTCAAGTTTCCCTACCTCTGGCAGTTACAGTGTGCTCCTTAAAAGGTGGGACTTTTGGGACTTTGGGAGCATCTGCATTGCAGGGAAGGCACCAGGTTTGTGAACCGCCTTCCAGCTCCACCAAGCTCATTTTGAAGGTTTAGGGGCCGCAGAACACAGGGCCGGGGCTGTCCACCTGCTGAGAGCAGCCCTTGGTTGTTCTGGGTCCGGGAGAACACGTGGGGACCTGTCCTGCTTTTGGCCCTGAGGATAGGTCCCCTGCCTGCTGCATCCAGGCCACAGACTGATCCAAGCCCAGGTCTGGAGTGGGGCCCTCCTCAGACACCAGGACAGTGGAGACAGTCCTGCTGCCTGTCTGGGGGTGTTCCTGTCACTTGGCCAGCAGGCATCTCCCAGGAAATTCCGAGCCATCACGTCCACAAGTCAATTTCCATTTGGTCCAAATACCCAGACCACTAATTTTATTTTGTTCCAGAGTATTTAAGGATGCTTATTTTCAGTGAGTGTTCACAGGAGGTGACTCCATGGCCCACGCTTGCTGTAACGGTGGCCCTCTGGTTTGCTGGGGGCTCCTCCAGGCCTGCAGCAGTTACTGATCCACCGGAAGGTGCCATTTTTGCAAAAACAATAGCATTTGTAAAATTTGTTGTGCAGGTGTGGGAAAGCACACATTCTCCAAGCCAGCTGCAGTGGGTGTGCTCTGTAGCTCTTCAGACCACCACTGTATTTCCGTCATTAGCTGCTATTAATTTTTCCACTTGAAAAAACCAAATATATGCAAAAAATTTGCCACCCCCATTAGTGTCATTGGGATTGAGTACTTTGAGAAAGTTGCTAGTAGGATGCTATCAAATAAAGAAGAAAGTAATGTGCCTCGCTGTTGGCAGGGTGGGGCCCCAGTTCACCAGCAGACTCTGCTCAGCGCCCAGGTGAAGTGAAGCCAATTGGTACCATGTGCATCCTTGAGACATGTACAGTGCTTGGACACCAGCAGGCACCGTGGAGGAGAAGAGGTCTGCCCCCTGCTCACATCCCTCCCTGGCCTCAGGGTCAGATATCACTATATAAAGCTGATTTTGCAGAAATACCTTCTGGTGGGTTAGCAGCAGGTGTGCATCAGAAACCCATGTCCCCATAAATCTCCACAGCCTTCTTTGCAGAGGCTCCCTGCTGGGAGTGTTTGGATGTCCTGCCGGAGCAACCCCTGAAGAGAGGCTAGAATCACACCCTCTGGAAACAAGAGGCCTCATGACTCGGGCTTAAGTCAGGAGCCTGTGAATCTCACCTTTTCAGTTTCCAAAAGGATCTCTCATTTGTAAAGGCCATGATCAATAATGGGGAAGTTATTTTTTGTGCTAATATGCATCCCTCCCTGTTTTTATCTTTCCTATTTATATTGCATCAAAGGAGCAACTCCAGGTAACAGTGAGAGAATGACTCAGGGCTGGGAGCACTCTTGTGAGTGGTCATTGCTGGACTGGAAGTGCCCTGCTTGCTGGGAACCTCCTGTCTGCATGCCGCCACTGTCCTTATGGATTTCCATTGCTTCTGTCTCTGTAGGAGGCGGAAACGTTGACGCCGTGTTGCAGGGGCCTTTGCCTGCCGCCTGACTGTCCCACCGGCTCTCTGTCTTCCAGCCGCCAACCACAGCACATAATGGCCGAGATGATTTCCACAGAGAGGGAGTATGTCAGGTCCTTAGGATATGTCATCGACAACTATTTTCCAGAAATGGAAAGAGCAGACCTGCCCCGGGACCTCCGTGGGAAGAGCCATGTCGTCTTTGGAAACGGGGCGGAGCTCCACGACTTCCAGGGCCAGCACTTCCTCAGGGAGCTGGAGTGCTGTGGGATCTGTCCACTGGCTGTGGGCCAGGGCTTCCTCAGACACGTGAGTCCCTCTGGGCTGCAGGGAACCCAGGGCCAGGAGAGTCGGAGCACTGCTGTTGGGGTTAGGCATGGGTCCCTAGGCACAGTAAGACTTGTGGCCCAGTCAGTGGCCCACAACAGGCAGGCAGCTGTGGGTCTGACAGCACTGGCCACACCCCGTACACATCGCCCGATGGCAGCCTTGTGGAGAGCCACACGCGCTGGGACCTCGCCCACATCCTCACGCTTAGACCTGTACCCACCCTGCGCCCTCATGCCCAGGGCTAATCGGCCAAAGCAAGTCCCGATCAGCTTGCTTCCCACACCCAGGAAGCCCACTGGTCCCCTTCAGAACCCTTCCCAAAGTTCCCTGGGGCAAGGCCTGCCTAGTTCTGAGAATCTGGTGGGGACTCTTGACAGAAGCACATGGAATGTACACATTAACGGAGGGGGCTGCTTGCTCTCTCTTCAGCCACGAGTACGGACCGTCTCTCCATTAGGGTCTTTCACAAAATTCTTAATTCACTTTGGAAAGAAAATCCTTTCAGCAAACGCTTACCAGGCACTATTCTAGGCACAGGGACCCAGGGGGTCTGCACTGTGGGCAGATGAAACATTTGCCTCAGCACTTTTAAATAGAGATTCCACAAGGAAAACACCACAGATGAAATAAATCCCACAGGTTATGTCTTTTCAGCTAGTTTTTGAAAGACACTGGTAGTCATAAGGTGCAATTTCTGTATTTTTGGCAATAATTTCAAGAATTTTTAATGTTTGGACAACTTTGGCTCTTGAATCTTAGTAACATTTCAAAGCCCCCCATTCTGAACCCTCCCGGGCTTGCCCTCTTGCCCTTTCCCCCAAACTCCACTTTAAGACAATTCCAGGACTTGGCATCAGGCCTGGGGCACTCCCACACCTTCGGGAGCTGAGTAGTCTTAATGCAGGTCCAAGCCTCCAGCCTCCTGCCTCCTGCCTCCAGGCTCCAGGCTCCAGCCTCCAGCCTCCTGCCTCTAGGTCCAGCCTCCTGCCTCCTGCCTCCAGGCTCCAGCCTCCTGCCTCCTTCCTCCAGGCTCCAGCCTCCTGCCTCCTGCCTCCAGCCTCCTACCTCCAGGCTCCAGCCTCCTGCCTCCTGCCGCCAGCCTCCTACCTCCAGGCTCCAGCCTCCTGCTTCCTGCCTTCAGCCTCTGGCCTCCTGCCTCCAGCCTCCTGCCTCTAGCCTCCTCCCTCCATCCTGTGGGAGAACTTGCATGGATAGCAGGGACAGCAGCGATTCCAACCCCACCAGGCTCAGGTGCCCTGTGTTCTCTTCTGCAGGAGGAACAGCTTGGCTTGTACGTGCTCTACAGCAAGAGCAAGCCCCAGGCAGACGCCCTGCTCCACGACCACGGCAACATCTTCTTCAAGGTCATCCCCCCTCCCCGCGAACTGCGTCACCCCCAGCCTGGTCGCACCTGACCCCCTCTCCTGCCCGTGCAGGGCAAGCAGCGGGAGCTGGGTGACAAGATGGACCTGGACTCCTACCTGCTGAAGCCCGTGCAGCGCATGGGTAAGTATGCGTTCCTGCTCCAGGACCCGGTCAAGGAGGCCGGCCTCTGCCTGGCCCAACAGCAGGAGCTGGGGGAACTTGGAGCCGCCGAGGACGTGGTCCGCTACCAGCTGTGCCACGGCAACGATCTGCTCGTCGTGGATGCCATCCGCGACTGTGACATAAGCGTCCAAAGCCCTGACGTGCTCTCATGCGCTCAGGACTCTGGGCTGGTGCAGGGGAAAAACATGATCAGGGCCGAGAACACATGAACTTTCCTTCAGGAAAGTCCCCGAAACAGACACCTCCCAGAGGCCCCCCCAGAGACTCTACCAGAGGGGCAGGAGGGTGAGAGGAAGGACCCCAACGTCTGGGCCACTGGGGCAGTAGCTGCATGCATGAAAAGCAGGCTGGCTGCAGACCAGACTTACTGGAGCTGTTTTAAATCAACTGGATGCATCGACAGTTCAGCTGTACTGTGGGGCTTTGGGGGTGCTAAGGCCGACGCCCACACACCCCCATGGTGGCGTGGCAGGACCAGCACACGAGGAAGAGGAGACTGCCCTCTAAGATGGGACCCCTTGTATCTGGAGGTCAGAAGGCACGGCTACAGAATTCCCCACACAGAATGAGAACACTATGCCTCGCTGAAACGGGGCTGACCTCAGGATGGAAGGCTGCGGGAGAGACCTGCTGTTGTTTGGGACCCATCTCACAAGGGAGCAATCGCCTGGCAAGGGCGCAGAGACTGCAGACCCCCACACGGGATCAGCCCAGATGCCGCTCAGACAGGATTCTGGGGGTGGGGGAGCTGCACTGACATGCGCGAAAGGGCTTTTGCAGACCCTCTGTGTGAACCGGCAAGCACAGGAACCTGCCGAGGGTTCGGCACCCGATTCCAGACCTAGTGTATAGGTTTTCCCCTCACATCCAGGCAACTCTTGAACCCCAGATGGATGTCTTATAATTCAACCCAGTTCTGACATCATCTCCCTGAGTCAGTGTCAGACCCCACAGGTTAAGGGCTCTGTCCCATGAGATTGCCCCCTACCCCACCCAGTCACAGGCTGGAGGTTCCAAAAACCCCCTCCTTGGGTTTGAGTAATTTGCTAGAGTGGCTCAGAGAACCTAGGGAAGCATTTTACTTCCTAGATTTCCAGCTTATTGTAAGGGATGTAACTCAGGGGCCAGAGGAAGAGCCACACAGAGCTGGGCATGTGGGGAGGGCCGTGAGTCTCCGCTGCCCTGGGCTCACCAGTCTGCACACTACAAGCCTGGCCTTTGGGGGTTTGGGGGAGGCTTCATTCCCAGGCAGGACTGATAAGAGTCAGTGGCCATTGAGGATTGAACTCAAGTCTCAAGCCCCCTTCCCAGAGGCCAGGGTGGATGTATCAGCTGGAATCTAATCATCCCTGAGGGAGACTTGCTCTGTCTGCAGGTGAATTTGAAGGAACAGGGGCCACTGAGATGCCAGGATGCATTTATCATTTGCTGTGGAAGGAGAAAGTATTTGAGGCAAGTGTTCCTCTTTGAAGACCCCATCCTGTTCGGCAAGACCACAAAGGTGGGTGGGGACTACAACACCTACACATACAAGCAGTCCTTCAAGGGGTCCCTCCTCCCGTGTGCCCAGTGCCACTGGGGGTCGGGCCTGGTCCACTGGAGACAAAGCAGGGAGCACATGGTGTCTGCTACTTGCTGTGGTGCTCTGGCTGAGTTTTTGAAAACCTCAGACCTCCCAAAGCTGCAGGGATATTCACCCTTTCCAGTCCTGTGTGCTGGCTCAGGCTAGAAAACAAACATCTCCTCAGTCCGTGACTCCAGCCTGGATTTTGGTCATGTTGAATGGAGGCGGCCTTCCCTCACCTGCCCCTCGCTGATGGAGGCTAAGGGTGAGGTCTCCTGCTCTCAGGCTCCTCCCAAGGAAGACCACCCCTGCGAACCCTTACCTGCCAGCACTGAGGGACATCACAGGGGTCCTGCGGCCCTGGGTGAGAGCCAGAGGGCTCCATAGAGCCTTCCCATTCCACCATCATTTTCTCCAGTGGGGAAATGGAGGCTCCGAGAGGGAGCCAGTGCAGACGGGGGCACTCCATCCATCCCATCCGTGGGAGCCCCTGGCCTAGCTTTGTCCACACCACCTGGTGTCTGAAAATCTCCAGCACTGAGGCGCTGGGGTCAAACAGTCAGCCAGAATGTGGTCAGCTGCTCAAGGGAGGGCCCTGGGGTTCCTGACAGTGCTGCCCCTCGGGGCTCGTGATGCGGACAGCAGAGATCAGGATGACGGAGAATGTGGGTGACAGCGGTTTGAGGTTCAAGATCTGGTTCCGCAGGTGGAAATCCCAGAACACCTACATTCTCCAGGCCAGCTCTGCGGAGGCCAAGACCACCTGGACCGACATGATCAGGAAGATCCTGTGGCGGCAGGCGCTGAGGAACATAGGTGGTGGGATGTCATGGGCTGGGCTTGGGGCAGGTTTAGACTAGGTTTTGGGGTGAGTGGGGGCAGGGTTTAGGCCGGACTTTGGTCTGGGCTTGGATCTGTGCTTGGGGTGGCTTTGCTCAGGAAGCCCAATGGCCCCTAAACCCCTTCCAGTGGGTCAGTCCTTTGCAGGAGCTGGAAGTTGCGGTGCTTGGTGGGGTCTCCCTCCCCAGCCTCCCACGCCCTTGCCCATCCCCCTGCCCCACCTGGCTCTGATCATTGCCTTCCTTCCTCTGCTTGGGTCCCCAGGGGCCGCCTTGTCACATGGTCACCTGGGCTCATGCCCCTCCCAGCACTCAGCACACAGCATGTGTGCCTGGCCTGGGGGCCTCTGTCCCTGACTGTTCCCCTCTGTCTCCTGCTGTCCTCATTGTCCCCCACTGTCCCCTCTACCCCCCTTTGTCCCCTAGTGCCCCCACCGTTCCCTGCTATACCAAAGTCCCTCTTTCTTCTGCTGTCTCTTGCTGTCCCCATTGACCCCCACCATCCGTCTGTCCCCACTGCAGGCTGCACCTGCTGCCCAGCTCACCGCTCTTCACCAGCAGACAGGGTATCTCCCCTTCTCTCCCACTGGACACCCAGTCTCCGAGGCCCCTCGCCTTACTCTTGGTCCCTGAAAAGGGCCACTGTGAGGCCAGGTCGGAGGCACCACCACCTCTAGGCCCCAAGAACACTCAGGGAGCAGGGCCGGCCAGCCTGACTTGCTCCTGGCCTAACAGTTCTGGGTGTAGAGCATCATCGGCGGCATTGTACTCAACGAACTGCTTGGGGAATGGGCCGCATTCTTTCATCTTAGAACTCAGAATGCAGGAGGTGGTGTGTATGGGGATGGGCAACAAGCTGTTTGTGGACATCAAGCCCAGCGATGCGGCCAGAAGTGACCAGGCTGCCGACTACATCACGAAGGACACAGGTGAGGCGCCTTGGCCCTCACTCTCACCCTGCCTGCCCACTCAGACCCAGGCCCCACGTGTGCGGTGGGCCCTGTGGGCCAGCAGGAGGGTGGACGGTAAGGCCCACACCATGCCTGGGTGACCCCAGGGAGAGGAACTGGGCCGGTGCTCTGGATGGGCCTCTCGTTCTTGAAAGTGGCTGCGCTTCTGGAGCAGAGGCCAGACTCACATGTTTTCTGTCCTCTCCAGAGTCACAGACCCAAATGTCCACAGCTGTGCCTGCTCCCGGTGGCCAGGCCGCCCCCTTCAAGAGGCCACATTCCACCATCTCAGAGAGCAGCACATCCTCCTCCAGCAGCCAGCCCTCCACCTGGGGGCCATGGCGCCTGCATGGACCCGGCTGCCCAGCCCACGTGGGACCACTGAGCCCCGCCCACTGCCACTGGCCATGTGACATTCCCACCTGCATCGAGGAGGACGAGCAGGAGAAGGGGGCAGGGAGTCAGCCTTCCACATGTGAGTACATTTGCACGTGGGAGCCATGCACACTCAGCCTCCCGCAGCTGGTTTGGGTAGGGATACCCACACGTTCATTTATTTCTTTTGGTGTTATGTACTTCCAAAAGTTTTCAAACAATTTAGCATTTCGTTTTTATAAAAACAAAAAACTTCCAGTTTCATCCAAGATGTGTAACAGGGAACAGATTTAAAACAAAGACCAGACAAAACAAGACATAAGCAGACAAAAGATACAAAACAAGAGGTTTTAAGGCCTGGACGTCCAGCATCAAAGGACAGGAAGGCAGGAGAGCCCTGCAGCTGTGCTGATTTCCTCCGTGAGAGTCCCCAGGGCCCGTGCAGGGATGAGGGACCAGGAGGGGCCCGGCAGGCTGCCCGAGCTGAGATGAGCGAAGGTGTCTGGGCTTGCAGGACTGAGCAGAGGCCTGTGCAGAGCGGGAGGCCACACGAGGATGGAGCCTTTAGCAGAACTGGAACACTCCCCTGTGCTCACGTGATGCCTGATGGAACCCTGGAAACTCACAGGACACAGGGCGGCCACTGAGGGACCCAGTACTGCCCGGACCCACCCACCAACCACGCCCTGAGGATCCAGCTGTTCTCAGGTAACCTAACTATGTCCCAGAACAAAGCACCAGGAAATTTATATGGCGACGATATCCCACACCCAACACAGAGAATTCCCATTGCCAGACATCCAGAGACAGGCCTGCAACAAAGCAGGAAGCATAAACCATAACGAGGAGAATGACTGGTCAAATAAAACCAGCCCAGAAGTGATATGGTGCTGTCAGCTGTGGGTTGTTCTGTCTCCCTGATATCCACAAAGTTAAATAGGACAGGGTGGATACAAAATAATACCCAGGCTGAACTTAGAGGGGTAGAAGACCACAGCATCTAAGATGAAATGCATGGGAGTTAAGTCAGCAGAGGAAATTATCTGAACTGAAGGCATGTCAGTAGCAACTGTCCCAAATGGAACACGGGGTCAAAAGAACATCAGTGGGCTACAGGACAACACCAAGCAGCCTGATAAATGTGTAATTAGAGTTCCCAAAGTTGGGGTCAACACAATTTTAAAGGAACAATGGCTGAGTACTTCCCTAATTTGACAAAACTACAAACGCACAGCCCTAGAAGATGCGTGAACCCCAAAAACAGACATAACCAGACTGCACGGCGCCAGAGGCAGGCAAGAGCTCCCGAAGGCAACCAAAGGAAGATGGCAGGCTCTGTACAGGTGAGTGGTTGGGGGTGGCTGCAGGCCCCTCACTGGGAGCGGGACGGCGTCTCATCTGTGACACCCTAAAAGGAGAAGCTGTCAAACTAGAATTCATACCTGACAAAAGTGTCTTTCAAAAATGGTGAAATAAAGTCATTTCAAGCATGCGGAAGCTAAAACGACTGCACCCGAGCAGGCTGAAACATTCAAGGGCCTCTTCAGGGACCGGGAAACTGCTGACAGAAAGGAGGCCTGTGCAGGGCAGAGTGTGGGGCATCAGGCTTCTCCATCGTCCGGATCTGCAGAGGACAGGCAGCTGCCACATATACAGAAAACACAAACATGACAGCATTGGACTTGAGGTTTATCACACGTGTGGGCAAGACCAGTGACATGGCAGCATGTGGAAGGAGGGGTGGAGGAAGGTTTCTGGATGGGTGAAATTGCTCCACAAGCACCACGGAAATAACAAAACCAAGATTCGGCAAATGCGACACCAGAGCAGCTGAGGTGGGTTCATCAGAGAAGCTCAGTCCGAAAGCTCACAGGAAGGAGAAGTAGTGAGGAGCGGAGGGCTAACCAGGAAGGGGCCTGGGGTGGCCGCACACAATCACGTCAACGCAAATGAGGACAAGGGCGCTCCTGCAGGCTGCACGGGCCTCACGGTGCGCACAAGTCCAGAGCTGTCACCCTGCACTTGGGGAGCAGTGTGCTTTGTCAGTCGTTTCCCAATTGAGCAGCATCTCGTATAAGCACAAGCAAGCACACATCCCCATGGAGATGGAGCAGATATGCGCACAGGAACAGATATGCGCACAGAACCACGGGGGCTTGTTTTCTCACCCCCTTAAAGTGGACAGTAGGCAGGCGTGGCATGGACAACCGCAGTTTCTGGTGACCCCCCAGGACACCCATTCCATAAACAGGCCCATCCCTGGGTGATAGTGCCAGGCCAGGTGCCCACTCAAGCCCAGAATGTGCCATTGCTACCATGAAAACATCTCTGAGGCATCACCTGACCACAAAGGTGTCTGTGTATGGGCCGAAGCATCAGGTGAGACCTACTTGGGGCACCCAGGTGCTGTGTGCAACCTTGGGCTGCCCTCCCCACCCACACCCCAGGTCTGGGCTGATGCCCTGGGAAGGCCTGCATGGAGCAAGGCTGGGCATGTGCCAGCATTGCCAGCCCAGAGCGGTGACACTCTCCAGGAGGTGATGGAGGTGGCTCGCACCTGGGCTGGCAGGTGGGCTCTGCCTTCCCCCATCACAGAGCCAGAACTACAGACTTGGGGTAGGTATGCCTTCACGAGCTCAGCTCAGCCATCCTGCACTAGGGTAGAAACAGCACCTTATCCCCACAGAGCAGCAAGCAGGCAGGCACCAGCTGGGCACATGGGAGGTGTGACTGCACCAGTTAGGCTTGACCCCATGCCTGGACCCTGAGGCTACGCTTGGCCCAGGGTGATGCAGGACAGCCCCTGCAGTGGAGACTGTGCAGAGGCTGCTCCGGCCCTGCCTGGTGCAGCTTCTGTATACACCCTGAAGTCCTTCCTCACTTGGCCTAATTTTCTGTCTCCCTGTTGACCTGCACATCCTGGCCTGTGAGCCGGAGGCTTCCTGATGGTGGAGAGGTCTCCAGAGCACCTCTCCCCGGACCTTAAATCCCACGGGCCTGCTCTGTTGCAGATGGACAGGCCAGGGACCTGTTCACAAGCGCAGCGGTGCCAGACACCCAGCTGTCTGTCCTTTCTGCTTAGAGCCAGCCTCACAGGTTGTCACATCATAAATCTGCATGCTGAGCAGGAAATACCTCATTCCCAATTTAAGAGCTTCAGGGGCCCCTGAGTGGTGGGCACGATGGGTGGGAGGGGCAGCCGGGCACTGGAGGGTGGCAAGCCGATGGTCCAATCCTGAAGTGGCTTTTCTTCTCAGGGACCAGGTCCACACAGAGCATCTTGGGGGACAGCAGCCCCGTCCTCCCAGGGGCTGTTCTCTGACAAGGACCCCAGGGTGCCTCCCCCCAGTCTTCCACAGAGGGGCTCACATCTGCCACTCAGCAGAGGCCAGGTCACCAGAATCGTGAGTACCTTCTGAGACCCCTACACAAGAGGCCCAGGTGGGGCTGTGATGGGGCCCCGTGCGTGCCAGACGATGTTGGGTCTCCCTGGGCCACACAGACCCCTGGGGACTGGCTCCTCACCCACACCTCCATGCCAGGTTCCCAGCAAGCCTGGCTGTGGAACCAAAGGTCTGGCACCATGCTGGGTGCCACTGAACAGCAGAGACCTGGGGTCTTCTCCGGGCTCTGATTCTACCACCACGCAGAGGCCTGCACCCATGCCATCGGCCACGTGCTGGTCCCAGGCGGGTGGTGTGGGCTCTGGCTTCCTCATCAGAGCCCCACATCCTGGGTGGAGGGCTGGCGGTCAGTGGGCAGTTTCTGAACCCAGCCCTGTGAAATGCATGCTGGATGCCACTGCTGCTGAGGGTCAGGGATCTGCCAAAATAGGGCCCCTCTGGCAAGTCTCTGGCAAGTGTGCAAATCCCACCCTCCCTAGGGCTGATACAAAATGTGCTTTTACCTTGGGGAGTTGGGAGGGCCTGGTGTCTGCCCCCACCTGTTTCAGGGAGAACAGGAGGCCCCAGACACCACCCTAGATGTACACGTGGAAACACGGTCCCCTGAGAGGGCCTGAGGCGACCTGGGAAAGGGGCCAATCAGACAGGAAACCACAGCCATCTCCTTCAAAGAGACCTTCTCAGAGCCTCAGCCAGCCCCCACCCACCCCTGGTCATGGACATCTTCACTCTGCAAGAGCAGCCCCCACCTCTGGGAAACACCCCCAGATGCCTGCCTAGGCAGCACCAGAAGGGAAGGCCCGATCTTGAGGGTGTGCTGAGCCTAGAGTCCGAGGACCGGGCCCTTAGGGTGCATCCCCTAGGTCGCTCCTGATGGCCAGTGACCCCAGTTCTGATCGGTGACTCCCTCCCCTTCCAGCAGATCAAAACCACCCATGACTTAGGCTACTGGACCGTAGTTTGATGGGCCGACAAAGCACACCCTGTGTGTGACAGGCTTTTCAGGTAACCCCCAAGTAATGGGGCCTCCCACTTGCTGTCACTGCCCAGGCTCCCTCAGATGCTTCCATGGCACAGCTGCCCCACCAGGACAGATGTTACAGCACAGAGGGGAGGTACCTGGCCAGGAGGCTGCTCCCCTTGCTCCCCAACCCCTACTGACCTCCCTGGGTTCTTGCTGCCTGAAACCCCTGCTAACCAGCATATCCAAGAGGGCAGAGCACATATTCTTGGGGCACTGCTCAGCCAGGAGCAGCTCCTAGGGGACGAAGTGCCCTCTCCTTCCCAGACGGGGTTTCCCTGACACCTGCGTGTGCCCCGGGACATGGCACCCGGTCAACAGGGGCTCTGAGGTCAGCAGAGCCACAGCATGGCACTACGGTTTCCACACACACCACAAATCCACATCACAGTAGTCGCATGGCAGAGCCATGGCCCACTGGCCGGGCAAGTCCAGCAGGTTCTCAGGGCCTGGATGTTCTGGGCATGGAGCTGGGGAGGCACAAATGACATCAGACAACAAAGCAACAGCCCTACCGCCGCCGTGCCCCCAGCCCACCAGCTCCCGCCACCCCACTGCCTCCCAATGCCAAGCTTACACAGACGACCTCCAGGTACGTACGTGGGTCAGAGATCAAGTTCCAAGACTGCATGTCAGTGTGGACTCCGTGTGCCTGTAAAATAGTGAGACTGTTTTACACAAACCACATTTCAAATCATCTAAGTTCCTTCAGCTCACAAGAGCGGCTGCTCCTGAGACACACGCAAATGCACTTTCACACACCCGTGTTCCAGGACTGCAACAGCAAGCAGAACTGACATGTTTCAAGGCCAAACCTTTTTACCCACAGACCCCACATGCTGGCTGAGGGGGTCCACCGGGGCTTCTGCACATGGGTGTCTGTCCAGGGAAGTCAGCCATGCAGAGGACACCGTTTCCACTGGCCTGGCCCCAGCTGCTGCCTTTTTAAAGGCACCTGTTGGTATTCTGAGAGCACCTTGCAGGCACCCTGGCCACACAAGGCCTCTGCTGTCCCAGGTGGGGCAGGGCTGGCGGGGCCCAGCAGGTGGAGCAGTTCGTTCTTTTGAGTCTGTGATGGATGCTTCTCTGTAGGGAGAGTCCCAGTCATAGAGGAAGGAACCACTAGCAGACTTGTGCCCAAGGAAGCAGGACCACCCCCATGCCCGCTCACCAGCCTGGAGGTCACATGCCTCGGGTCCCGCCTGCCTGGGCATTGCACAGCCTTCCTCCCACCTGCCTGCCCAGCTCCTCCTGGCCCCACCAGCCCCCCAAGACCATGCTTCCCTGGCCTCCCACACACCCTAGCCCCGCCAGAGTGGAAGCACATGGACTGCCCCAGTGTGTGGGGGCCCAGGCAGGTGGGGGCATCTCAGCAACCTTCCTGACAACATGGCCTGGTGGGTGAGGGTCCCAAGCAGCCCCTCCAAGGTGTTTCCTGGCGCAGGTACCTCTGAGTACAGCTGGAAGTTCGATTCCATTTCCTTTTTAACTGGTTGCACTGCTAGTGAGGGGCTGAGGCCACAGGTTGTGGGGTGGGACCCCGGTTGTGGCAGGGGCGCGGCCAATGGGATGGTGCCCTCGTGGAAGGAGGTGACGTTGTGCCAAGGAGAGCTCTGCACCTGCAGAGGAAGAATTCGTGTGCGGTCTGCTGGTAACAGTTTCTTTGTTACTTTGTTTCAAGATGGCATGTTCCAAAGTTTAGGAACATAAATAAATGGGACTTACTTTCCCATGACCTGGCTGTGCTTCTCTTACTTGGTCTGTGGGATCCAGGATGTCACCTATGAACCCCACCCAGGGAGCCAGCTCCTGCCTCCCTGAGGGGATGTGGCCCTGGGCCTAACTCTGGGGTCTGCCCAGTCTACACCCACGTCCATGCCACTCACCCTCAAGTGATATCAGGGGCAAAGTCCCACAGCCTCATGCACAAACCTCACCTGCCTGACAACATGGGTTTCAGCCCTTCCCCCCCAGGGACCGCAGGGAGGGCAGGCCCTCGGGCACCAGTGGGTGGCAGCCCACCCGGCACATCCATTGGCCCACTCCCTCCTCTTCTCACACAGCCTCTCTGTCTCCAGCTCTGTCTCTGTCTCCCTCTGTCTCTCTGTCTCCATCTTTGTCTCTGTCTTTCTGCCTCTCTCTGTCTCTCTGTCTCCCTCTGTCTCTGTCTGTCTCTGACTCCCTCTGTCTCTGTCTCTGTCTCTCTATCTCTGTCTCCCCATGTCTGTCTCTGTCTCTGTCTCCCTCTGTCCCAGCCATGACCCCCAAGACCAGCGTGGCCCTGCTGGCCTGTGAGCTAACTGCCCAGCCCTTCCCTCAGCAGTGATGTTGGCAATGGTGTCTGGTCATGAGATAATCATTTGACACCCATGAGTACTGGGCGCCACTGGAAGAATTTTTTTGCTCCTCTTAGGTCTAAGCTGGGGCTCTGTAACAAAAAACAGATTAACAAGAGAAAAGCATGCAATTTATTTCACGTAAGTTGTGCATGCAATGGGAACCCCCATAAGCGAATGAGGACCTGAAGAAGTGGGCAGCCCAGGGGTTTCTGTACTAGGTGGAGTGAAGAGGCAGTTGTGCAAAGGAAGTCCCACCAAGGAGTCTGTGAGCACAGAGCTCCAGGCCCGCCTCTGGTGACAACGCTTCTTTCTTCCCGATACAGTGGTATGGGGGCAGGACTCTCACTGGAGTTTCTGCTCCTGTTTGGGATGAAGAGAGGGTCAGTGCCCTTATGCTTACTGCTTCTCAAGAACCCTCAGCTCAAAATGATCCTGGCACCAAGCAGCATACATCAGGCGCTGGGTTCTGCCACCCTGCAGACACCACATCTCACCTGCCGCCAGGTCCTGAGAGCAGATAAGGAGATGGACTCAAAGACAGGCAGACCCTTGGGCTGGCGGCAGCTCTGAGCTCGGCCCCTCCCAGCCCACCAGGATGCGTCGCGTGTCCTCCCAGCTCACTCTGGCCATGGTTCCTCCCATGGAAGGTGGGGAAGCCAGAGCCTGCCCAGGTCCTCAAGGAAGATAGAGGAAAAGGAGGGAGGAAGCAAATGGAAGAAACAGTTGTCAGTAGGGCCATCCCCATTCCTGGTACCACATCCCCAGGGCCCAGACAAGTCAAGGGTGGGAGTCCAGCCCCGGGGCCCCTGATGAAGTTTGTGGCCCAGGGCCTGACTTCATTCTCCATGGAGGGTCCCAGACGTGTTCCACCCGGTGTGCAGCAGACCCCGCAGCCCGGCCCTCAGGCAGCTCTGCTTTCACCAGCTAAGCACAAGGGACAGGGTGGCCACCTCCCAACAGCCCCACGGCCAGAGTCAAACAGGCACCCGGGACCAAAATAGCCATCAGATGACTGCAGCGCTGGCTGGTACCTTCTGCCCAAAAGCAAGCAGCTCAAGCAGATGCAGCTAAAAATAGTGAGAAGGGCACATGCCCCTTGGAGAAGGAGGAGGAGGGCGGCCAAAGACAAACAGGATGAGGTTGCTGCGCTCCTGTTCTGCTGAGGCCCTGGTGTCCCAGCCCCAGGTAGCCCGGCGGAGCCTGGACGCTGTGGCCCACCTCATCTACCTGCTCCTGTTCAAAGCCAGCTACTTTCTGGAGCAGGCAGAGGTGATCCACGTTCTGCTGGGGCACTGGCCGCTGGAGGAGTTCAGGCTGAGCGCCCTGCTGGGGCCCAGCACAGAGCATCCAGTGGACCTGCGGGACCGGGCCTGCTGGGCCTGCCTGGAGGCCTCTGTGCAGGGCCAAAGGCTGGAGGTGGCTGCGAATGGCCGACCTCACAGGAATCTGAGACATGCAGGTGCAGCAGTGCGCCTGTGGGAGGGCGCTGGGCAGGTGGGGCTGCACGGAGCTGCTGTGCTGGTGCCAGCTGCAGACAGAGCCCTGCACAGATCAGAGGCCCATCCAGGTCCTCGCTGATCTCTTTGTCACCGATGGCAACTTCAAGGTGGTGGTGCAGGCCCTGGGGCCGATAGGCCCCACTCCCCTGCAGCTGCACTGCCTCTCCTTCAGGGCGGACAGCCTGGACCCTGGCCAGCTCCTACACATGCTGCGTCTGGCGGGGCTCCAGGAGCTGCACAGGCTGGAATTGGTACACAATGTGTGGCTGCATGCAGGCCACGTGCAGCAGCTGCTGACCCAGGTGGGCTTCCCCTGGCTGGCCTCACTCACCTTGCCTGCCAAGGCCTTCGACCCTCCCCCTGGCAGCCCCCCAGCCCCTGACAGTGAGGACCCCTTCTTCACCTCCATCTCCTGGGAGCTCAGCCAAATGAGCCAGCTCAGTGAGCTGAGTGTGGCCTTCTCCACGCTGACTGGGAAGATCCAGAAACTGCTTGGTTGAGTCTGTAGCAATAGCACGGACAGCCCCCAGCATCCCAGTGGAGTCAGGATCACACAGGGCCTCCTGGGCAGGTTGAGGATGCACTGAGGGGCCATAAAATGGGACCTGGCCATGAGACGGGGTTAGGTGGGTATCTCAGCCTGGCACACACCAAGAGGCCAAAAAGGGGCAGGTGTTTAGCATGAACCACACTGTTCATACAGACAAGTGGGCCAGAGACGCCGCCCAAATCCAAGCTCCCAGACACAGGCCTCCTAGGCTTGGCTGTCGGGCCTGTTCCCTCAACCCTTTTATGAATCCAGATTCAAGGTGCAGGTATGGGTGGGGCAGGTGGGGAGAGGTGCTCAGCCCCGGG
Source organism: Manis pentadactyla (assembly GCF_030020395.1). Classification (NCBI taxonomy): domain Eukaryota; kingdom Metazoa; phylum Chordata; class Mammalia; order Pholidota; family Manidae; genus Manis; species Manis pentadactyla. The sequence continues at coordinate 84,834,861 of NC_080019.1, forward strand.
CCTGATGTGGATGAGAGTCGGTGGGGTTTCCTTGTGGGTGGGGGAGGGGGTAGGAAAGATGCAAGTAGGAACATTTTCCACCATGCAGGGCTGGGCAAAGCTGCAGAGAGCTCGCTGTGGGGTAGATGCCAGGGGCTCCATGCAGGGTACAGGGGCAAGAGGTGGGCAGGAGGCTATCTCAACAGGAGGATGTGGGACAGACCTCAGGACCCTGGACATCCTCTTCACTGAGCACTCAGCCAAGTGACACCAGACCCTGGCCCAGTGTGCTGGAGAGCAGGGGACCAAGCAAGTACCCAGATAGGGGTGCCACTCCTCACCAGCCAGAGCAGAGCCTCACCCCGCAAGCTGTGCATTTACTGGTGCCGGCTGCCCACCCCACCAGCATCAGGACTCAGCAGGGTCCCAGGCAAGGCTGAGGCTGGGCTAGACGGCTCCGAGGCCCTTCCTGCCCTAAAACTGTGGGCTTCCTCTCTCCACTCAGAGGGAAACCAGTGTTTCAGTCCCTGCCAAGCCACACATCTCCCCCTCCAGCAGACACGGCATGCTCAGCAGGGAGCCAAACATGTCCCCACACTCAGAGCACGTGGCTCATTGACAAGACGGATCTGCCATTCTAGCCGCTGACGACAAAGCCAGGCCTGTTTTCAGGTGAAGGTGATTCTTCAACCACAGGGACACACAGTCTCAACGCCTCGGCCCTCCCACTGGGGCCACAGGGCGGCCACAGCAGCCTGTAATGAATAAGTGTGGCTGTGTTCCTATAATGCTTTACCTATGGACACTGGCATGGGAATTTCATATAATTTTCACATGTCACTAAGTATTCTTTTGATTTTTTCAGCTATTTAAAGGTGTAAAAACCATTTCAGCTCTCAGGCTGAGCTTAGGCAGTGGGTGGATTTGGCCCAGAGGCTGCAGTCTGCTGGCCTCTGAGCCAGGCTCCATCGGTCTGCACCCAGAGTCCCCCTCACCAGTGCTGTCTTCTCACAGAAACCTAGGGACCCCGCTGAGAGTGCTGGACCTGGCCAACTGCTCCCTGAACCACGCGGACATGGCCTTCCTGGCGGCCTGCACCCACACCACCCACCTGGAGGTGCTAGACCTCAGTGGGCACAGCCTTGTTGACCTGTTCCCCTCCACCTTCTCCAGGCTGCTGGGCTGGGCCGCCCCGACACTGAGGGTCCTCACCCTGGAGGAGTGCAGCATCCAAGACAATCATGTGGGCACGGTGGGGCTGGCACTGAGCCCCTGCCACCGGCTCTGTGAGCTCCGGTTCCTGGGGAACCTGCTGTCGGCCGTTGCCCTGAGGCATCTCTTTGCCGCTCTCTGCGAGCTCCCGGAGCTGCGGTGCATAGAATTAATTCCTGGTTCCCAAGGACTGCTACCCTGAGGGTGCCGCCTACCCCCAGGATGAGATGGCCATGTCCAAATTCAACCAGCAAAAATATGATGAGATTGCCAGGGACCTGCATGCACTGCTGCTGAGGGCCGGCAGGGATGACATCCGGGCCTGCACCCCAGTCTTCCGAAGCTTTGACCCAGACATTCAAGAAACGAGCAATGAATTTGGAATGTTCTTGCTGCAAACTTTCAAAACTGCTCTGGAGAACTTCAGAGCACTGGAGCAGATGGAGTACGGCCTTGCACAGGCCAGGGCGAGTCTCACACCACAGCTGCCAGGTGGCCTGGGCTGCACATCTGCTCCAAAGCATTACTTAACGAATGCTGCACGCAGCATCCATTAGGGTGCCAGCGCAGAGGAAGCCCTGGCTTCCAGGAGTCACCCGAGACCACTTTAGCGTGAGGGCAACTCGCAGCCAAGCCCTAGAGTGGGAATGCTGAGGGGTCAGCAGGAACACCCCACACAGAGGTGGGCATCAGAGAAGCATTGAGAACCAAAGCTCAGCATGGGGTGGGTGCTCAGAGGGTGGCTAGTGCGAGGCTAGCAGGAGGCAGGAGGATCAGTGCCGGCCCATCACAGGACTTGGCTGGGCTGAGCAGAGGGAGGGGCAAGAAATGACCAGATTGCATACCTGGCAGCCTCTCCAGCAGGTATGGGAGGCAGTAACGTGTTTGCACACTTAAAACCTCCAGTCCAGCATGGGACAAGGGATTTGGTTTTTAATGGCTCCTGTTTGATCTTGGAAGGTGTGAGCAGCAGGCTTGGGCTCTGCTGGCACAAGGCTGAGCCTTAGGGCGCAGGGTGGCTTCTGTCCCTGGAGGGAAGACAGTAACTGTGAGGAAACTGTCCCCCATCTCCCACCTCCAACAGGATCCAGACCCTCTGCTTAGGCCCAAAGGAGTCTCCTGCATGGTTATTTGAGTCCTAGCACTTGAAGGGTGGTTAATTTCAATATTGGGACTTTGTTTCTACCAAGATCTGACTTGTGAAGGGTTGGGCATTATCATGATTACATACTAATAAAACAGGTGGTGGCTTATTGAGCTGTGGCTTTAATTTCAATGCAATTCAGAATTTTTAAAAGGACCCGAATCTGAAAATTAAGTGTTTTCTGAAGGTAAAGGCCAGCTCTTGAGGGGCCAACCCCCCACCTGAACCACTGCAGTGGAGGTGGTGGTCCTTGTGTGCACATCCGGTGTCCCGCCAGGACACCAGTGCAGGGCATGTGAGCACTGCAGCAGTGGGTCTGGCCTCTGGCCTTTCTCCACTGTGCCCATTCCCTTAGGCCACCCCAAGGTCTTGCCTTCTCACCGCTGTGAGGTGCTGGGCACCCACTGAGGTCTTGGAGGGGGCTGCCTGGGCAGTGTGAAGGGCTCACATGCATCGGGGTTCCAATTCTCAGGCTCCCCACTGATGTTCCATTCAGGCTCAGGCCCCAACTCTTCGGCATCACAACTCTGGCATGGGACCCATCAAGGCTTTGGGTACACTGCTTGCCATTCATCACCCTCATGAGAGGCTTGGTTTCCCTGAGGACTGCAGGAGGCCACTGCCTGCAGAGCTGCCACAGAGGCCTGTGGCTCCCTCTGCACACCTGCAGGGAGGGTCAGCTTACAAGTCCTTTTGTTTTCTCAAGATTTTCTGTGAGGCTAACAAAAGACACCCCCATTTTCCCCCTCCCACTCCATTGCAATGCCCAGCGCTGTTTAGCCCAGGGGTTCCCAGGCTTTGCCTCACTCAGGAGAACCGTCAGGACAGAAGCTCAGGAGTGGTTCTGACCCTGAGACCCAAGAAGAGCAGGCTGTTTGCAGGGAGAGATCAGAACACACGCTGAGCTGGGAGCCAGGAGGCCCACTTCCCCAGAGTCCCTGGTGGCTGTTTATTCACCATTCCTGGTTCCTCTTTGAAGTCTGGCCTTCATTCTCCATTATCACCCTGAGGCTTCATGAGCCTTAAAATAAACCCCCTTGTAAACTAGCTTGAACTGATGAATTCTGAGCTAGCTTGACTTGATCTCTGTTGCTCACAACCCGGGTCCTAATGTAGAGAGAATCAGAGTGGCTGTTTCTGTCATTCCTAGGATGGATGAGAGTTCTTCTGGCATCAGCCCCTGGAACCCAGTTCAGACATGTTGGGAGAACCTGTCTCGGGTGGACCAGGCACGCCAGCAGGCCCATCTAGCTGGCCTCCAAAGCTGAGCTGCAAGGTCCAGCAGGACCCAGGAGGGTGCATTTCCACCTGCAGTACCACTTCTGCTGTTCATGTACACTTATCACAGATTTGCTTTTATGCAGTAAGACTGAGACAAAGCCACTAATCAGAAAGCCTTCCTCTCCTGAGATGATCTCAGTAAATTATTCAGCTATCAGACTTCATAAAAAATTCAGCCTGGAATGCATAGCTACACATTGTAATTAGATACTTTTCTCTTCTCAAGAACACAGTTTTTTTGGTGATGTTTCTTCCCTGTCATAATATCACATCCTTGGTACAGTGTTTGCAATTATTTTGTTATCATTAAATCAACACTATCTTCCAATCTATCTATCTGTCTATCTATATATATATATGTATATATTACACAGAGAAATACATGTAAGAATTCTATAGCTATCCCTATGAATTTTCACAAGGGGAAAAAGGCTATTGAACACATGAATTGACTATATCACCTCACACAGTAATAGCCTGCTCCTCATTTTATTTTTGGAACGTCCAGGTCAATCCTGATACCTTCTAACTTTACACCAAAATAGAGCACCTGAAATAGGTACTTCCACAGGAAGCCAAATTAGAAAACAAAATCTGTCCCCTGCCCCCTGCCCTAAAGCCCTTCCAAGCCACTGCAACCTCATCCACAGTGTGACATCACCAAATCAATCAAGAGTACACCCACAAGCAATGGCAACCTCTCTCTACAGCAGAAAAGGCTCCCTCCAGGGGTGAGGACCTGTCTCCTCCAGGATCCTGTACCCCAGAGCACTCTCCTCACCTTGGGGCTCAAGGTTTAGGTGTCTGAGACTTCAGGGAAGGGAGGGCAAATAATGTTTTACACTAAAGTCCCTGTGAATTCTGCACACACATCAAATAGCTCTTGGGCTCCAAGTCTTTGTCCTAATTATACAAACCATTTTAGCTCAGTACTGTTCCACTACAATCTCACTTTATCCAGACTCCTCTTGGGACCCCTGTGAAATCATTACAACATGCAAACATTCCAAAACTAACAAAATCAGTTTTAAAAGGAAGAATGGCATCAAATTAACCCTAATTAAACTTGCTAATGGAAGGCAGCCATGCCACACAAATACAAACTGCCCAGTATCATTTTCTATAGAAAACTGGTCTTCCTGCAGTCTCAAGCCGGTATCTAAACTGATCTGAATGATCTGAATATGTTTATCTAGCTATTCAAGGAGGCTACACTGAAGCATGCTGGGCATTAGAAAATAGGGTAAGAGTTAACAATTCACCTTGAAAATCATTTAAATTCATTTACTAAATGGCTGGCTGTATTTTAAAGACAAAAACAATAGAAAAGCATCAAGTGGGCTATCCAAGGCAAATCAGTGGCATGACAGGAACTAGAATACATCCCACTCTAAGCAAGGGTGTAAATCTCCAGGAGATACCACCAGAGAAACTTTTTAGTCCATATTTACCTGAAGAAATTATGCTCAGATCAAGTGGTGGCAGTGCAGCAGGAAGACGGCACTCCAAGCCACGAGAAGCATTCTGAGCAGAGGCCCCAGGACATATTGGGTGACTTATTTCAGCTCTCTTAACTGGCTCCCTGATCTCTAAAATGGCATCAAAGGTTGGAAACACATGCAAGCATGAATTACATAAGCTTCAGTGTGTGATACTCAACAAACAGCCTCTAATCATTACTACCCCATAATTAAACGGGTTTCCTTTAAGTTTAGTATTTTAGAAGTGTGTGTTACCATACAGACAGGATTCAAAAGCAGAGGGACCTTCCCCCAGTCACTGCTAGACCGTCCAAAAACCTCATGGAGGGCACCAGCATTCTGGAGCCAAACTGCCTGGGCTCATCCCGGCCCACATTACCCACATGACTTCACCAGGCTGGCTTTCCCTCACCTGCTCTACTTCCCTCATCCCTGTACAATGAGGGTGCGCAGAAGAGATCACACAGCAGGCCTGACACTGAAGTCCTTTCAAACGCCTGCTCACCTGGCTGACTCTTGGCTGGCCTCTGGGAACCTGGATTTTGGGAGGGCTCCCACCACCATTAAACTAGTCAGAGCAGGTCGCAGTGCCTCAACTTTGTGCTAAGAGCTTAGAAGCCCTGCTTTCCTTCTGGGAGTTTAGAACTGGGTATGTGCCAGGCAGAGGGCGCATGCATGCCAGCCCTCCGCGGAGGCCCTGGGTGCTGCTCAGCAACATGTCCCATGAGTCCTCGAGACTTGTCACCAGGGGAGCCAGTGGATCTTGGGGGTCTGCATGGGAGGGGGCTCTGCAGGCCGGGTCCCCTCCCCCTGCCCTATGTGCCTTCTCCCTTTTGATTCTGCTTTGGACCTTCCCACATAAGACACCTTAGCTGTGGAGCAACTAACCCTCTGAGACTTCCCAGCACGTCATCCAGCTGAAGAGTGGGCTGGGGGGCCCCTGACCCGAGGGTAGTAGCAATCTGTACCGACTGCCTAAGGTCAGGGCTAGGACTTAAAGCACAGTAAAGCCCGATTCACAGCAGCTTCATGAACAATGGGGCCACAGGGGCCTGCCTACCTTTTAGTTTGCGGTAAGAATTCAGATGTATGTAATAACATTTTGCAAATAATAAAGAATGACACACATAAAAAGCACTGATACTTTTAAATGGCAATGCTTTTTTATTGTCACTGCTAATAAATACTATCTGCCTACCGAATACAGACACAAGCCAAGTTCCAAAAACACTAGGGTATCAATACTAGAAACACATTTTTTCCCCTTTGCAGGGAAAGCTCTTCAAAACAATATAAATCCTTGACACTTTCTATTGTCATCTGTTAGGCAGTTTTATCCATTACTGACAAAAGCTAAATGTAATTTTAGGAGAGAGAAAGAATTTGAGGAGAAAACAATTTAGGGGGTGATGAAAACAGAATATTACTTTAACAGTGAAGATCTGTATTTGACTTTTTTTAAAAACAATTTACCATAGAGCTAAAATAGGACATTATACTGTTCCACTCAGTAAAATTCTGATGGCTTAAAAAATGCTTCTGGGAAACTGCATCCTTAACAGCAGAGGAGGATCAAGGGGGACACCCTGTGTCCTGAGGCCTTGATGTCCTGCTCAGAGGGCAGGTGGCTGTATGCTCACAAGGCCACAACACAGGCAGCAGGGCAGGAGGAGGAGGGAAAGCGTGGGGCACCCCGGAGTGACCTGTAGTCACAAGAAGCAGCTTTATATAGCTCTCACCTCACTTCTCCAGTAGGGCCCTCTCTACTCTCTTAAACATCTTCAGTTGGACCATCAGCTCCCAGTATTTGAGGTACAGCCACATGAGTCTCCCATTCTGGCATCTGTTGGTATTCCAGACATCACCACAGTGCATATCATGCTGAAATATGTCGGCCAGGCCAGTCGTCATGTCCAGGTCAGCAGCAACGAGGTCAGAGGCCGCATGGACCAGCAAGCTCTTCTCTATCCCCAGCCACTTGCTGCGAGGGACAATCAGGCTGCAGTAGATGCTCTGCTTTTCTGTAAGAGCATCTTCAAACTCTTTCAGCAGAAGCCTAGCTCTTCTCTGCCAGTCGTCTTCCTTCTCCAGGTGACTCAGGTAGGCACTTCCCAAGGGCTGCAGCTGTCTCTTTTCTCACATGACCAGAGCCCATTCCTGTTCCAGAAGCTCCTTTTCTTCTACCAACTTGCGTCCCTGAGAGATGGGGGCTTCCTGGTAGCTGGCTGTCCTGTTTTGTTCCTTTTCAAGTTCCAAAGACAACTGAGGAACTGCACGCCGATTTTCAGAGATCATGACATGGTACTTGGCCTCGAGGTCCCGCTGGAAAGCAGTTGTCCTACGGTAGTATGCTTCTCTCTCCTTCTCTATTTCTTTCTGGGACTCCCTAGACCAAATCCAACTTGACATGAAGAAACTGGGGGAGAAAAGCACACATAACAAAACATCAGAGCTGAAGTTCTCTGATCTTTATTCAAAGAAAATATAATGCTAAGGGCAGCATTTCAATGAAGTCGTAGGCACTTCTGCTTCTGCTGAGAGGTATGAAAAATATAATATTTTGTATGAAATCATGTAATATGCCAAGTTCTTATCTTAAAATCAGGTAAGAGCTCCCAAGAGACTAGTCTGACAAGACTGCATCCAGGGATCCCTCCGTTGCATGAATTTCCATGCCTAAGAACTACCAGATTGCTTGTGCTCTCAAACCTACACCAACTGCCCCCTCTGGCAACAATGCCCCACATGCTATTGGCGAGGTTTAAAAATTAACATGGGAGAGAGGGCGGAAGATGGCGGCGTGAGTAGAGCAGCGGAAATCTCCTCCCAAAACCACATATATCTATGAAAATATAACAAAGACAACCCTTCCTAGAATAAAGATCAGAGGACACAGGACAATATCCAGACCACATCCACACCTGAGAGAACCCAGCGCCTCACGAAGGGGGTAAGATACAAGCCCCAGCCCCGCGGGAGCCGAGCGCCCCTCCCCCCCAGCTCCCGGCGGGAGCCGAGCGCACATCCCCCCAACTCCCAGCGGGAGAAGAATAGGCAGAGCGGGAGGGAGACGGAGCCCAGGACTGCCGAACACCCAGCCCCAGCCATCCGGGCCAGAGTGCAGACACAGTGGGTGCGCAGGGGGCCCTGGATACTAGGAAAACAGGGCAGCAAGGACAGTGAGTGGGCACCGGAGGCCGGGCGCCGGAGGAAACAAGAAAAGCGAGTGAACAATTTTTTTTTTTCTGTTTTGTTTTGGTGAGCGCTTTTTGGAAGTCTTAAAGGGATAGGGACCCCAATACTAGGGAAACAGGGCAGCAAGACCAGTGAGCAGATGCCTGAGGCTGGCGCCGGAGAATAAAGAAAAAGGAGTGGCAACCTTTTTTTTTTTTTATATTAATTTTTATTTTAATTTTTTTCTTTTTTTTTGTGGTCGTTGTTTTGTTTTGGCGGGTGCTTTTTGGAAGTCTCAAAGGGGCAGGGCGGGACACTTAATCCAGAGGTAGGGAATCCGGGGATCTCTGGACACCCTAACCCTTGGGCTGCAGGGAGCAGGGAGGCCCCTTACGGAGATAAATAGCCTCCCAGCCGCTCCTGCTCCAACGCGACTCCACCATTTTGGAGTAGCTGCCCGAGCCAGGCCACGCCCACAGCAACAGCGGAGATAAACTCCATAGCAGCCGGGCAGGAAGCAGAAACCCTGTCTGTGCGCAGCTGTGCAGCACAAGCCACTAGAGGTCGCTGTTCTTCCAGGAGAGGAGGGCCACAAACCAACAAGAAAGGAAGTCCTTCCAGCCGTCACTCGTCCCAGCTCTGCAGACTATTCCTATCACCATGAAAAGGCAAAGCTACAGGCTAACAAAGATCACAGAGACAACACCAGAGAAGGAGACAGACAGACCTAACCAGTCTTCCTGAAAAAGAATTCAAAATAAGAATCATAAACATGCTGACAGAGATGCAGAGAAATACACAAGAGAAATGGGATGAACTCCAGAGGGAGATCACAGGTGCCAGAAAGGAGATCGCAGAAATGAAACAAACTCGGGAAGGGTTTATAAGCAGAATGGATAGAATGCAAGAGGCCATTGATGGAATTGAAATCAGAGAACATGAACGCATAGAAGCTGACATAGAGAGAGACAAAAGGATCTCCAGGAATGAAACAATATTAAGAGAACTGTGTGACCAATCCAAAAGGAACAATATCCATATTATAGGGGTCCCAGAAGAAGAAGAGAGAGGAAAAGAGATGGAAAGTATCTTAGAAGAAATAATTGCTGAAAACTTCCCCACACTGGGGGAGGAAGTAATCGAACAGACCACGGAAATACACAGAACCCCCAACAGAAAGGATCCAAGAAGGGCAACACCAAGACACATAATAATTAAAATGGCAAAGATCAAGGACAAGGAAAGAGTGTTAAAGGCAGCTAGAGAGAAAAAGGTCACCTATAAAGGGAAACCCATCAAGCTAACGTCAGATTTCTCAACAGAAACCCTACAGGCCAGAAGAGAATGGCGTGATATACTTAATACAATGAAACAGAAGGGCCTTGAACCAAGGATACTGTATCCAGCACGACTATCATTCAAATATGACGGTGGGATTAAACAATTCCCAGACAAACAAAAGCTGAGGCAATTTGCTTTCCACAAACCACCTCTACAGAACATCTTGCAGGGACTGCTCTAGATGGGAGCACTCCTAGAAAGAGCACAGCACAAAACACCCAACATATGAAGAATAGAGGAGGAGGAACAAGAAGGGAGAGAAGAAAAGAATCTCCAGACAGTGTATATAACAGCTCAATAAGCGAGCTAAGTTAGGCAGTAAGATACTAAAGAGGCTAACCTTGAACCTTTGGTAACCACGAATTTAAAGCCTGCAATGGCAATCAGTACATATCTTTCAATAGTCACCCTAAATGTTAATGGGTTGAATGCACCAATCAAAAGACACAGAGTAACAGAATGGATAAAAAAGCAAGACCCATCTATATGCTGCTTACAAGAAACTCACCTCAAACCCAAAGACATGTACAGACCAAAAGTCAAGGGATGGAAAAACATATTTCAAGCAAACAACAGTGAGAAGAAAGCAGGGGTTGCAGTACTAATATCAGACAAAATAGACTTCAAAACAAAGAAAGTAACAAGAGATAAAGAAGGACACTACATAATGATAAAGGGCTCAGTCAAACAAGAGGATATAACCATTCTAAATATATATGCACCCAACACAGGAGCACCTGCATATGTGAAACAAATACTAACAGAACTAAAGGGGGATATAGACTGAAATGCATTCATTCTAGGAGACTTCAACACACCACTCACCCCAAAGGATAGATCCACTGGGCAGAAAATAAGTAAGGACACGGAAGCACTGAACAACACAGTAGAGCAGATGGACCTAATAGACATCTATAGAACTCTACATCCAAAAGCAGCGGGATATACATTCTTCTCAAGTGTACATGGAACATTCTCCAGAATAGACCACATACTAGGCCACAAAAAGAGCTTCAGAAAATTCCAAAAGATTGAAATCCTACCAACCAACTTTTCAGACCACAAAGGCATAAAACTAGAAATAAACTATACAAAGAAAGCAAAGAGGCTCACAAACACATGGAGGCTTAACAACACGCTCCTAAATAATCAATGGATCAATGACCAAATCAAAATGGAGATCCAGCAATATATGGAAACAAATGACAACAACAACACTAAGCCCCAACTTCTGTGGGATACAGCAAAAGCAGTCTTAAGAGGCAAGTATATAGCAATCCAAGCATATTTAAAAAAGGAAGAGCAATCCCAAATGAATGGTCTAATGTCACAATTATCGAAATTGGAAAAAGAAGAACAGATGAGGCCTAAGGTCAGCAGAAGGAGGGACACAATAAAGATCAGAGAAGAAATAAATAAAATTGAGAAGAATAAAACAATAGCAAAAATCAATGAAACCAAGAGCTGGTTCTTCAAGAAAATAAACAAAATAGATAAGCCTCTAGCCAGACTTATTAAGAAGAAAAGAGAGTCAACAAAAATCAACAGTATCAGAAACGAGAAAGGAAAAATCACGACGGACCCCACGGAAATGCAAAGAATTATTGGAGAATACTATGAAAATCTATATGCTAACAAGCTGGGAAACCTAGGAGAAATGGACAACTTCCTCGAAAAATATACCCTCCCAAGATTGACCCAGGAAGAAACAGAAAATCTAAACAGACCAATTACCAGCAACGAAATTGAAGAGGTAATCAAAAAACTACCAAAGAACAAAACCCCCGGGCCAGATGGATTTACCTCGGAATTTTATCAGACATACAGGGAAGACATAATACCCATTCTCCTTAAAGTTTCCCAAAAAATAGAGGAGGAGGGGATACTCCCAAACTCATTCTATGAAGCTAACATCACCCTAATACCAAAACCAGGCAAAGACACCACCAAAAAAGAAAACAACAGACCAATATCCCCAATGAACGTAGATGCAAAAATACTCAACAAAATATTAGCAAACCGAATTCAAAAATACATCAAAAGGATCATACACCATGACCAAGTGGGATTCATCCCAGGGATGCAAGGATGGTACAACATTCGAAAGTCCATCAACATCATCCACCACATTAACAAAAAGAAAGACAAAAACCACATGACCATCTCCATAGATGCTGAAAAAGCATTTGACAAAGTTCAACATCCATTCATGTTAAAAACTCTCAGCAAAATGGGAATAGAGGGCAAGTACCTCAACATAATAAAGGCCATCTATGATAAACCCACAGCCAGCATTATATTGAACAGCGAGAAGCTGAAAGCATTTCCTCTGAGATCGGGAATAGACAGGGATGCCCACTCTCTCCACTGTTATTTAACATAGCACTGGAGGTCCTAGCCATGGCAATCAGACAAAATAAAGAAATACAAGGAATCCAGATTGGTAAAGAAGAAGTTAAACTGTCACTATTTGCAGATGACATGATACTGTACATAAAAAAACCCTAAAGACTCCACCCTAAAACTACTAGAACTGATATAGGAATACAGCAAAGTTGCAGGATACAAAATCAACACACAGAAATCTGTGGCTTTCCTATACACTAACAATGAACCAACAGAAAGAGAAATCAGGAAAACAACTCCATTCACAATTGCATCAAAAGAAATAAAATACCTAGGAATAAACCTAACCAAAGAAGTGAAAGACTTATACTCTGAAAACTACAAGTCACTCTTAAGAGAAATTAAAGGGGACACTAACAGATGGAAACACATCCCATGCTCGTGGCTAGGAAGATTTAATATCGTCAAAATGGCCATCCTGCCCAAAGCAATATACAGATTTGATGCAATCCCTATGAAGCTACCAGCAACATTCTTCAATGAACTGGAACAAATAAGTCAAAAATTCATATGGAAACACCAAAGACCCCGAATAGCCAAAACAATCCTGAGAAAGAAGAATAAAGTAGGAGGGATCTCACTCCCCAACTTCAAGCTCTACTATAAAGCGATAGTAATCAAGACAATTTGGTACTGGCACAAGAGCAGAGCCACAGACCAATGGAACAGACTAGAGAATCCAGACATTAACCCAGACATATATGGTCAATTAATATTTGATAAAGGAGCCATGGACATACAATGGCGAAATGACAGTCTCTTCAACAGGTGGTGCTGGCAAAACTGGAAAGCTACATGTAGGAGAATGAAACTGGAACATTGTCTAACCCCATATACAAAAGTAAACTCAAAATGGATCAAAGACCTGAATGTAAGCCATGAAACCATTAAACTCTTGGAAGAAAACATAGGCAAAAACCTCTTAGACATAAACATGAGTGACCTCTTCTTGAACATATCTCCCCGGGCAAGGAAAACAACAGCAAAAATGAACAAGTGGGACTATATTAAGCTGAATAGCTTCTGTACAGCAAAAGACACCATCAATAGAACAAGAAGGATCCCTACAGTATGGGAGAATATATTTGAAAATGATACATTCGATAAAGGCTTGACGTCCAGAATATATAAGGAGCTCACACACCTCAACAAACAAAAAACAAATAACCCAATTAAAAAATGGGCAGAGGAACTGAACACACAGTTCTCCAAAAAAGAAATACAGATGGCCAAAAGACACATGAAAAGATGCTCCACATCGCTAATTATCAGAGAAATGCAAATTAAAACTACAATGAGGTATCACCTCACAGCAGTAAGGATGGCTGCCATCCAAAAGATAAGCAACACCAAATGTTGGCGAGGCTGTGGAGAAAGGGGAACCCTCCTACACTGCTGGTGGGAATGTAAGTTAGTTCAACCATTGTGGAAAGCAGTATGGAGGTACATCAAAATGCTCAAAACAGACTTACCATTTGATCCAGGAATTGCACTCCTAGGAATTTCCCTAAGAATGCAGCAATCAAGTATGAGAAAGATCAGTGCACCCCTATGTTTATCGCAGCACTATTTACAATAGCCAAGAATTGGAAGCAACCTAAATGTCCATCGATAGATGAATGGATAAAGAAGATGTGGTACATATACACAATGGAATACTACTCAGCCATAAGAAAAGGGCAAATCCTACCATTTGCAGCAACATGGATGGACCTGGGGGATATTATGCTCAGTGAAACAAGCCAAGCAGAGAAAGAGAAATACCAAATGATTTCACTTATGTGTGGAATATAAGAAGAAAGGAATAACTGAAGGAACAAAACAGCAGCAGAATCACAGAACTCAAGAATGGACTAACAGGTACCAAAGGGAAAGGGACTGGGGAGGATGGGTGGGTAGGGAGGGATAAGGGGGGGAGAAGTAGGGGGGTATTAAGATTAACATGCATGGGGTGTAGGAGAAAAGGGAGGGCTGTACAACACAGAGAAGGCAAGTAGTGATTCTACAACATTTTGCTATGCTGATGGACAGTGACTGTAAAGGGGTTTATAGGGGGGACCTGGTATAGGAGAGAGCCTAGTAAACATAATATTCATCATGTAAGTGTAGATTAACGATATAAAAAAAAAGGCAGTTCCTGTGTGGAGACCTACAATGAGTTCTACACAAGTGTATAAAGGGCATATAAAAGTGTAGGCAAAGGGCCTGTTTGTGTTTATACAGAGGATCAAAGTCTAATTTGGCTACACTGAAAATCAACTAAGATACGATATGGAAAAGAACTTCCAACATCAGGACTCTCTGGAAGACTCAAGCCAGAAGATGATCATCAAAAAACCCCAACAAATATCCACGCACTGCTGCAGGTGTAGATGCACTCATCCCACCAGTTCCTGGACTTGCCATGGGAATGAAGAAGGAGATATCTAAGCTAGCCTGTGCATACAGTAAAACAACAAATTTCACTGGATCTATACTGTTGGAACTCAATGAAGAATTAGGAGAAGTGGAAATTGTAGCGCTCCAAAGTCTTACAACTACAGACTATTTACTGTTAAAAGAACATAAGGGATGTGAACATTCCCCAGGAATGGGTTATTTTAATTTGTCTGATTTCTCTCAGACTGTTCAAGTTCAGTTGGACAATCTCCACCATATCATAGATAAGTTTTCACAAATGCCTAAGGTGCCTAACTGGTTTTCTTGGTTTCACTGGAGATGGCTGGTAATTACAGATATGCTTTGGTTATGTAACTATACTCCTATTATGTTAATGTGTGCGCGCAATTTAAGTAGTAGCTTAAAACCTATACATGCTGAAGTTACTCTACAAGAAGATATGTCAAAGAAATAATCAATCTTCCCATGTTTTCTTCCGCCTGCTACTTCTATAGCCTTTCTTCTTCCTTCCTAATTACAACCCTTAAATAGAATTCGTGCCTCATATCAAATTTACCGAGTATCATAATTCTTCCAAGTGGTTAAGATACCTCAAGACAAATGCTGGGCCTAGAAGCCACAGGGCATAAATATGCAAAGAAGTAAAAAGCTAACCTTTTCAAACAATAAGGCTTCCCTCTCACTTATCAACTTCACATTTCCCTGTATGACCCCGGAAGATGAGTGGTTAGCCAGAGACGGGTAAGATTCCTCAAGGGAGGAACAACCTAAGACAGGCACAGTCGCAGGGGGGCCATCAGGTGAGAAATTGGGGATCAACAGAGCTGAGGCTTAGAACCTCACCCCCCCTGTTCTGAGAGAAATCTTCTGCATACGTGGATGTTTTATTGCCCTTGTCTAGCTTGGATTAACACACAGTCTACAGGCACACACCTGATCATCTACATTTGCTCTCTTACAACATTAAACTATGTTTTCTATCTTTATCTTGTATCTACCTACCACTTCAGCATTTTATTAAAAATAATAATAATAAAGAGAGAAATGTGGTATCCACATATAAATCAAGTATAAAAATCAAATGAGTATTCATATTTGAACTGACTGTTTATAGTTCATAATGCATGAGCAAAACCGAAAGTTTCTGTGATGACTGCCCTTGTACTGTTCACTATGTAACTTATTCACTATGTAAGAATTTGTTCTCCATGTAAGAACTTGTTTGTTATGCCTCAGAAGATTGGAGACTGACGAAAATTAGGCTTGGGGTGGATTAACGTTTGTGCATTGAGCATTGACTCCCCTATACAGAATTTTATTGTTGTTAACCATTTGATCAATAAATATGAAAGATGCCCTCAAAAAAATAAAAGTACACACTTCCAATGGTAAAATAAATAAGTAACCGGGATGTAATTTATAGCATAAGGAATATAGTCAAGATATTGTAACAGCTTGGTAAGGTGATAGCTGGTACCTAGAATTTTCTTGTATATAAATGTTGAATCACTATGCTGTACACCTGAAACTAATGTAAGGTAATACTGTGTGTCAAGTACCCTTCAATAAAAAATAATTATCTACCAAAAAAAAAAAATTAACATGGGTGTGGAGGGCTGGAATCAATATCACCCTGGAAGTGATGTCACTCCACAAGTGACATCTGGGCACCACGAAGTGCTATAACAGGAAGTGCTGTCACCAGAAGCAGAAGTGACAACACCAGGTATGAGATTAGCCTGTAGGTGACACCTTTTTGAGCCTGTGCTCAGAAGTAAAACTGCAACACTCATTTCCCATCAGTGGGCAGTGAATCTCCTGATCCCAGCTTTGGTTTTCGTATCTTTTTTGTATCTTTCTCTGTGTTTCCTTTAAGCTCTTCATACACTGCTCTCCAGTTCAGCTGGTTTGTGGAGCTGGTCTCCGCACATGGGCATGCTTCAAATATTATTGGCCAAGTTATTTCAGAACTGAATAAATTTCAAAATGTGTTCCATTACTGATGATCACTAGTAAGCAGCTGCAGTCTGATAGGGTACACAAGTGGGGTGGAGTAAGAAATTCAACCTCAAGACATGGTTTGGCTGCCTTGCCCCAAACTAGAGCACCCTGGGACAGAGAGTGAGCAGAGGCTGGAGTGGGCAGTCTCCACTCGGCCCCACCGCACAGCAGCAGCCAGGCCTCAGCCCTCTGCTGTGCCCCGTGTCCGAAGAGAAGGAGGTGCCAGTTCCGCACAGGAACACCTCCTCTCCCCGCACTACTGCACATCAAAGTTCCAGGTGCTTCAGTATAAAACAGAAGCCACTGTGGTGACAGGTGACTCTTTCTGGTGCAGGAACCCAGCACATTCAGAACCAATACCACATGCCCAAGCCCAGCACAATTGTCAGTCCCAGTCCCAGCACAAATGTCAGAGCCACACGCCCAGTCCAGGCACGAATGTCAGTCCCAGTCCTGGCACGACTGCCAGGGCCACATGCCCAGTCCTGGCACAAATGTCAGGTCCACATGCCCAGCCCTGGCACAAATGGCAGGGCCACACGCCCAGTCCCAGCACAAACGTCAGGGCCACACACCCAATACTGATTCCTCACAATCGCAGGTTCAGCCTGTGCAGGACACATGTCCTGCATGGACTCATCCCTTGAAGACAGGACTGTGCAGCAAGTCTTCAAAGCCCAAGGTCTCCAGGCCACCAAGGGCGGCAGTCCAGCTCTGAGGGGTCACCTGTGCAGGCTCTCACACACAGCCAGGCTGTCCCCATGCTGCTCTCCCACCCCTGGGAACCACTAGAGTGCCTAAAGCCTTCCTGGTCCCCTCCCTCCTTTTGGTGTCCCTTCCCCAGGTCCCTTGGGACTCCAACCAAGTCCCAAGATCAACTATCACACCCTGAGGCAGCAGAACCTCCACATGTCCAAAAGCTTTTCCCACCTGCACCAACATTGCTGGTTCCCTGGGCCTAAAACCACACTCATCTCCCAGCTTAAAACAGTTCTCAGCCCCATTTCAGTTGCTACTCAGGCTCCTCCTTCTGCCAGAGGCCACAGCAGGGGAGCTGATCTGTAAAGGAGCAGCTTGGTGTAACTGACAGGCACGGAAAGGTGGGCAAAATGCGAGGCGGAGAGAGGAAAGAAGAGCCAGTGCAGTTTGGGGTGGGTTCATGGAAGGCTTCATAAGTAGGTGGATGTGAACAGAGTCTGGATGGCCAAGTGGTACCTAGGAGGAATGCTCCCTCTGGGCAGGAGGAGTAAGTACAACTGAGCAGATCACATGCCTGTGAAGATAGCAGACAGCTCCCAGAGGAGCTGGGGCTGTCACTGGGAAAGCCCCCACAGATACTGATAAGGAAGTGAAATCGGACCTGACACCACTCTGGTGTGAGCAGAGGGTCAGAGGTGAAGGAGGAAGATGGGCAGGGCCACCTCCTGTGCTGGTCTAGGTGCAGTCTCATTCAGGTCCTGTACTGACACATGTCAAGTGGTGCAGACACAGGGTACCCTGGACCACATGGCACAGGCTGTAGTCACCAGGAGTTCTGGGGGGGTGCCCTTAATCAGGAGGTCTCCAGAAAGACATGCTGGGTGGAGATCACCAGGGAGGGTCAGAGTTAGTAACATGTCAGTCCAATAATCCTCAATTCTGGGTCTTAACTAGAACACTCTTGCCTTACAACTTTAGGCAGACACAACTCTCTGGAGCCTTAGTTTCAAAAGGCAGAGAAAAGAGAGCTGGGGCTCCCACTTCTGGGACAGCACAAGTGCTCTCCCTATTCATTCTGCTGAAAACAGCCACTGGACATCTGTGCACAACAAGCAGCTGACTATGAAAGGGAGACAGGGGGACTCTGGAACCCACAAACACCTGGGAGTGTGCCCTGGGACTCTGTTTTGCCTCTACATAAAACTTGATACTTAAGTGCCAATGGGTGCAGATTTTCTTGTAAAAGCCCAACAAAAGTCTCTCTGCCAAAGGACTAGGAAAGGGGCCCCTGTAAGACAAAAAATGTTTAGACAATGACCACTCTACTAACGCCAAACTGTTAGCAGACAACTGTATCCCCACAACCCCTGTGTGGGCAAAGGCTAGGGGAACCCTCCTGGTCCCCCCTGGGGTGGTGGCAGAGGAAGCTGTGTGGGACGTGGCAAAAAGATGTGCCCACCTCTTGGCTCTCCAGACACCTGGGAGAGCCCCGGTAGAGGCCTGGGTAACAGGGCAGAAGGCCTCCTGTTTGGGCCTTCTTCCTGGGGCCAGTGGGCTGGAGGCCAAGTGGGAAGCATGACCTTCCATCCCTGCCTGCAGGAAGGAGGCAGCCACACCTTTCCCCTGATGAGCACCGTCAAAGAAACCAGCCTGAAAAAGATTGAGTAGAACCAGAATGTCACAACATAATACTCAAAATGCCCAGGTTTCCATCAAACAAGAATCAGGAATATCTCAAATTGAATTAAACAAATATAATCAGTAGATACCAATACTGAGATGACAAAAGACGTTATCATCCGATAAAAGTTTAAAGCAGCCATAAGATGTATAAACAAAGAAATAGAAAGTTTCAGAAATGAAATAGAAGACATAAAAAACTAAACAGAAATATCAGAACTGAAAAATACAATAACCAAAAAATTCTTAAGGATCCACAATAGGTGTGGGAAGAGAGAGAAGCTGGTTAAAGTGATAAACTACTCAGTATGTCCCTTATAAACATGGACAAGACATTCTTAGCCAGATACTGGTAAATATATTCTACAATATTTAAGAAAAATTATATTGCATGACCAAGTGGGAATTATTCTAAACACACAAGGCTGGTTCTACACTCAAAAGTCAATTGATATAATCCAACACGTTAGTGGCCTAAAGAACAAAAAGCACATGATCATATCAACTGACATAAAGACAAAACTCAACACCCATTCATGATAAAAACTCAGAGAAAGAGGAAGGGAAGGGAATGTCCTTGCCTTGATAAAGGTATCTATGAAACCCACAGCTAATGCTGTACTTGATGGTGAAAAGACTGAATCCTTTTACTCTCACATCAGGAACTATTTAAGAGTCCTGGAAGTTCCAGCCAGTGCAGGAAAGCAAGAAAAGGAAATAGAAAGTAAACAGATTGGGAAGGATGGAATAAAACCTAAGTTTTCTAAGCTAAACAGAAATGAACTCAAAATGGATCATGGGCTTTTATGCAAAAAGTAAAACTAAAACTTGAAGAAAAAACACAGAGGGGGGAGTCTTGAGGATGTAGGGCTAGGCAAAGAATTCCCAGACCTGCATGCGACGCATGATCCTTAAAAGGGAAAACTGATAAACTGGACTTCACCAATATTAGAACCATTGTTCTGTGAGAGATTCCATTGATGGAATGAAGAGACAAGGTACAGACTCGATGTTCACAGACCAGAGTCCAGCTCTCACAACCCAACAATCCTATCAGAAGACAGCTGGCAGACCAGAATGGACATTCCATGCAGAGGACAGACTGATGTCAAGTATGTGAAAAGCTGCTCCAAACTTTAGCCATCAGGGAAATGCAAATTGAAGCCACAGCAGAATGGGTAAAATAAAACCACAAAATAAAAATAATGACCACAACAAATACCAGCAAGGATACCAAGAAACTAGATCACTCACACTGCTAGAGAGAGCTAAAACCCTGCAGCCACTCTGGGAAACATTCTGGCTCCTCCTTAAAAATTAAACATCCCCTCCCAGGCCAGCTCACAACAGCAGGCGGATCATGGCTCGGTGATCTGCACAGGGCCTGCAGACCCAAATCCGGCCCTGAGGACACTGCCATTTAGAAGCTCAGGAGCCTGCCGCCTTGCAAAACACCACTTAAAAGTCGGAAAAGTGAGGAACCTGGTGAGTGAGCTGAAGGCTTAGAATCGCACTGACTCCTGTAGTCATCAGAGGCCCCGATGTGACTCCCACTTTCCGTCTGTTTTCAGACCTATCTCCAGCTTTATAGCCTTCCCCAGTAATCTTTGCTTCTGATGTTCTTGCCTTCTTGGACTTTTGAAATGGTGCTTTCTGATCCTGAGAAGGGTGACGTATTTTTTTTCTTCCTGATTATCTTGCTTAGGTAATGTGATTGAAGAAAAATTTTAACTTTGCAATCTTATAAGAATTCTCCAAAAATGTGTCATTACATAGTTAAGAAGTTATATTACAAAATAAGGGCATCAACTAGCCTCCTAGCTGGTCCAGGAATAGCCTAGAAGTAAAGGCAGGCAAAATAGTAGTTGATAAATGCCACTCTTGATGGCTTCCACTTCCCATAGGAAACCCTGCTGACCTGAGAAACCCAGTCCACAGCAAGTGCCAATGCAAACAGAGGGCAGCTTCTTCGATTCAATTCCTCAGGTCCTCACATGCTTAAGTGCCAGCCCAGAAGCATGGGATGTGGGATACAACTCCTGAATATTAGGAAATGTATCATGTAGTGGGGATAATTACAACTGACTTGTGGCCAGTAATTTCCCGAAGTAGTACACAGTCAAAATGGTGAGGATTTCTGGCCAAGGTGAGCAGAGGTGTCATGGATGAAGTCTCCCGAAGACTGATTTTCTAAACATTAAACAGACATCCAAGACTGGCTTTCTTTCATGTCCATTTTATTCTTCTCCATCCATCCTTACAAAGGCAATTGGAGCAAGGGAGCCCCTTAGGGCAGTGAAGCCTCGACAGGGTGCTAACAGTTGTCGACACCCACTCCACACAATGCTTCTGAATATATTGTCTTATTCACCCTCACAATGCATCCAGGTAATCATGATGCTACCTGCCCTGGACAGGGGAAACAAGCTCAGAGGGTTAAGTAATTTGCCCAAAACAAACTGTATGAGACAAAACTAGGGTGTACACTTTCATCTGTCAGGGTCCATTTCCAAGGTCTTTGGGCTCCCTACTTTCAACCCAGAAATCACAATTATTAGGAAAATGATAACTTACGAAAAGCAGCCAATCCCAGCATTGGCACCAACAAGGCATAATTCCATCTGCTTCCTTCACCCCCATCAGCCCTGGAATTAGGCCAGATATTCCAATTTGGGGGGTCATTTAGGTTATTCATGGAGATACACATTGAGGCAAATAACAAAACTATTAAGCACACAATAGGAATAAAATACATTTGTCACAAGTGTATCATCTACAGGCTCACGTGAATCCCTTTTTAATTCCCAAAAACTTTTGTTCAGTTCCACCTGAGTATTGTACATGGTAAGCCTTATGGGATTCAAAGCAGAAATAAACAATGCCTTAAGACAAAAGCAACTCACACTGTAGTCAGGACAGAGACATGCCTCACATAAGTGAGATGCAAGTTGAATGAGATATGTTCTCTAATGAAAATGTTTAAAAGTACGGTTGTAGGTAAAAATCCAGAAATAGGAAGATGTGAAAACACTGGCTGCTTCAGAGAATGGTATATAGGGCTGAGATGTTGCCGTGGTTCTCAAACTGAGCCGGCATCCAGGTGCTCTGGAGGGTTTGATAAAACACAAATTCCTAAAGCTCTCCTCCACAGCTTCTGAGTCAGTAGCTCTGATGTAACCACCAATTTGGAAATCTCACACATTTGCAGGTGGTCCACCCTTTGAAGACCGCTGGCTTACTGGTTAAAAACAGAACCCAACTAGCCCAACTGCCAGGTTCAAACCAAGGCTTCATCTTGGGCAAGTTACTTAAACTTTCCATGTCTGATTTCCATATTGATGTAATGAAGATAATGATACTATCTACTTCATAAATGTACTGTGAAGATTAGGTTAATTGATACATATGAAGTAATTACAGGTTGGCACATAGTAAACTTCTTTCCTATTCTTATTAAAGGCATTCATATTTCTTCTTAACTGTTTCTTGAAAATAGTTACAGGGATTGTCACTTTCTGACAAAGATCCCCTTTTAAGGTCTGCAATTTGGGTAGAGAAGAGAAAAACTCTTCTCTACCACTGCCCATCCTCAACCCATGGCCCGTCCAAACCATCCCTTTCTTCTTGGATTGCTGAGTTTTGAAGGAAGCACAGAGGTGTGCTTAATTGGTATCATCACAAACTTTTGGTCTATAATTTTTTTCTGAACCCTTAATAGTGCATAAATGCAGGCATGGGCTGTCTTTCATGTGAGCTGCTCCCCGTCGTGTGCTTTGGGAAACAGCAGCAGGAATTTTTGTTTAATGATGACTAATACTTCTCTAGCAAGAGTTCTAGGGAGGCAGCTAATGGAACAATAAAATCAGTGACACATGGAACAATATTTTTGGACGTTTTAATAAAAACTCACTGCTCTCACTGCCAAACTTTCCTCTTCTGCTGCATAGGAACGTGGAAGACACTTTTCTGGAAACTGATCTGACAAGTACAGCTTTCTCTGGTTCCGTAAGTCTGGCTTCTTTCCAGCAGCAGGGTCATATTTTAAAAACTGCTTAGAAATCAACTAATTACTACAACCACGAGCTTCTCAGGGCCCCAAGTGCCTACCAGTTGGTGAATGAAGGGGCTCAGTGTGGTGACAGATTTCTGCAATCTTTGTTCTGGTCATTTACCTGAGTCCCACCTTTTCCCCAACACATATTCTCTTGATTAATTCCTCTTTCCTAATGTAGTTTCCAAATGGAGTGATAATACTACCTTTAGGATACCCTTTCTTGAAGAATCTTGGAGGAATCATAGTTCCGTCCTAGGCTGACCAACTGTGAGGGGCTTCTCAGGATGCAGGACTCAGTTCCAGACCCTGGAGAGTCCTGGGAAAACCAGGTTGAGTTGGCCACCTTATTTATGTCTTGGGCTTCCTTAGTTCCCCAAACGTATATAAGAAAAACATTCTCACAGCTTTGAAAAGTAGCCTCTCCAGGGTCGCTCCAAGTTAGCCTATTCGTCTGTGGAGCAGTTAATTAGAGTATCAAACCTTTTTATGCATTTATAAAAAATTATAGAACTACTTCTCAGTTTCTAATTAGATGTGTAGTTGCAAACATCCTCTCATCAAATATTTTACTTCCTTTGCTTTTAAGAGGCTGGTGTCTGAGTTACATGCTCTCCGTATGTCCTCTGACTTCCGCTCCACCC
Source organism: Manis pentadactyla (assembly GCF_030020395.1). Lineage (NCBI taxonomy): Eukaryota > Metazoa > Chordata > Mammalia > Pholidota > Manidae > Manis > Manis pentadactyla. The sequence continues at coordinate 84,858,354 of NC_080019.1, forward strand.
TGCTTCTGCTCTAACCAGATTCCTCAGCTAAGAGGCCCGTCTGGAAAGATCATGGGTCAGCACCGTTTCCCAACAGCTTGGCTTTGCTCCATGTGACCTGTGACTCTTAGTCCCCATGGCCCGAACATGCCTTTATCACTCATTTCCCTATGACAGAATTGCTGGCTAGCCCTTATGGGGCCACAGCACTCATTCTGGAAGAGAACTGTGTCTGTTCCAAGTCTGATGTAGCACACATTTTCTTTCATTATCCATCACTGTTTAGCAGGTCTGCGTCCCATGTCATACACTGAAAACATGGCTGTTGCTTTGGTTTAAGGAAGAGGATGTTTCTTCCCCTGTTTTTTTTTTGGGGTGGGGGTGAAAGGGTTACACCCAACTTTATTTCCAGGTGGCAGGTCAGTCACTAGAATCCCATTCACTCAGAGCGAGTCTGTATGCAGCAACCCAGTCTCTGCCTCTGGGAACCTCTGTTCTCACAACTGTCCGCTGGGCCTCGGACCTCGGCGCTGCCATCACTCCAACCTCTGCTCTCCTACAGCCTTGCAGCTCTGCCACCGTGTCGTGCCCAGAACACTGGGCAGAGCTCTTTTTTTTTAAATTTTGGTATCATTAATCTACAATTACATGAAGAACATTATGTTTAATAGGCTGCCCCCTTCACCAAGTCCTCCCCCCCACATACCCCTTCACAGTCACTGTCCATCAGTGTAGTAAGATGCTGTAAAATCACTACTTGTCTTCTCTGTGTTGCACAGCCCTTCCTGTGCTCCCCCTACACTATACATGCTAATCATAAGACCCCCTTTCTTTTTCCCCACCCTTGTCCCTCCCTTCCCACTCATCCTCCCCAGTCCCTTTCCCTTTGGTAACTATTAGTCCATTCTTGGGTTCTGTGATTCTGCTGCTGTTTTGTTCCTTCAGTCTTCCTTTGTTCTTATGCTCCACATATGAGTGAAACCATTTGGTACTCGTCTTTCTCTGCCTGGCTTATTTCACTGAGCATAATACCTTCTAGCTCCATCCATGTTGTTGCAAATGGTAGCATCTGTTTTTTTTCATATGGCTAGGTAATATTCCATTGTGTATATGTACCACAAATTCTTTATCCATTCATCTACTGATGGACATTTAGATTGCTTCCATATCTTGGCTATTGTAATTAGTGCAGCGATAAACATAGGGGTGCATCTGTCTTTTTCAAAGTGGAGTGCTGCATTCTTAGGGTAAATTCCTAGCAGTGGAATTCCTGGGTCAAATGATATTTCTATTTTAAGCATTTTGAGGAACCTCCATACTGCTTTCCACAATGGTTGAACTAATTTACATTCCCATCAGCAGTGTACGAGGGTTCCCCATTCTCCACAGCTTCGCCAACATTTGTTGTTGTTTGTCTTTTCGATGATGGCGATCCTTACTGGTGTGAGGTGATATCTCATTGTTGTTTTAATTTGCATTTCTCTGATGACAAGCAATGTGGAGCATCTTTTCATGTGTCTGTTGGCCATCTGAATTTCTTCTTTAGAGAACTGTCTATTCAGCCCCTATGCCCATTTTTTATTTGTATTATTTGCCTTTTCTTTGTTGAGGTGTGTGAGCTCTTTATATATTTTGGAAGTCAATCCTTTATCGGATCTGTCATTTATGAATATATTCTCCCATACTTTAGGATACCTTTTTGTTCTATTGATGGTTTCCTTTGCTGTACAGAAGCTTTTTAGCTTGACACAGTCCCACTTGTTCATTTTTGCTTTTGTTTCCCTTGCCAAGGGAGATATGTTCATGAAGAAGTCACTCGTGTTTATGTCCAACAGATTTTTGCCTATGTTTTTTTCTAAGAGTTTTATGGTTTCATGACTTACATTCAGGTCTTTGATCCATTTTGAATTTACTTTTGTGTATGGGGTTAGATAGTGATCCAGTTTCATTCTCTTACATGTAGCTGTCCTGTTTTTGTCAGCACAATCTGTTGAAGAGATGGTCATTTCCCCATTGTATGTCCATGGCTCCTTTATCATATATTAATTGGCCATACATGTTTGGGTTAATGTTTGGAGTCTCTATTCTGTTCCACTATTCTGTGGCTCGGTTCTTGTACCAGTACCAAATTGTCTTGATTACTGTGGCTTTGTAGTAGAGCTTGAAGTTGGGGAGTGAGATTCCCCCCACTTTATTCTTCCTTCTCAGGATTGCTTTGGCTATTCGGGGTCTTTGGTGGTTCCATATGAATTTTTGAACTATTTGTTCCAGTTCGTTGAAGAATGCTGTTGGTAATTTGATAGGGATGGCATCGAATCTGTATATTGCTTTGGGCATTAAGGTCATTTTGACGATATTAATTCTTCCTAGCCAGGAGCCTGGGGTGAGTTTCCATTTGTTAGTGTCCTCTTTAATTTCTCTTAAGAGTGTCTTGTAATTTTCAGGATATAGGTCTTTCACTTCCTTGGTTAGGTTTATTCCTCGGTATTTTATTCTTTTGGATACAATTGTGAATGGAATTGTTTTCCTGATTTCTCTTTCTATTAGTTCATTCTTAGTGTATAGGAAAGCCACAGATTTCTGTGTGTTAATTTTGTATCCTGCAAGTTTGCTCTATTCCGATATTAGTTCTAGTAGTTTTTGAGTGGAGTTTTTAGGGTTTTTTATGTACAATATCATGTAATCTGCAAAAAGTGACAGTTTGACTTCTTCTTTACCAATCTGGATTCCTTGTATTTTTTTGTTTTGTCTGATTGCCGTGGCTAGGACCTCCAGTACTATGTTGAATAACAGTGGGGAGAGTGGGCATCCCTGTCTTGCTCCTGATCTCAGAGGAAAAGCTTTTGGCCTCTCACTGTTCAGTATGATGTTAGCTGTGGGTTTATCATATATGGCCTTTATTGTGTTGAGGTACTTGCCCACTATGCCCATTTTGTTGAGAGTTTTTATCATGAATGGATGTTGAATTTTGTCGAATGCTTTTTCAGCACCTATGGAGATGATCGTGTGGTTTTTGTCCTTCTTTTTGTTGATATGGTGAATGATGTTGATAGATTTTTGAATGTTGTACCATCCTTGCATCCCTGGGATGAATCCCACTTGGTCATGGTGTATGATCCTTTTGATGTATTTTTGAATTCAGTTTGCTAATATTTTGTTGAGTATTTTTGCGTCTACATTCATCAGGGATATTGGTCTGTAATTTTCTTTTTTGGTGGGGTCTTTGCCTGGTTTTGGCATTAGGGTGATGTTGACTTCATAAAATGAGTTTGGGAGTATTCCCTCCTCTTCTATTTTTTGGAAAAATTTAAGGAGAATGGGTGTTATGTCTTCTCTGTATGTCGGATAAAATTCCGAGGTAAATCCATCTGGCCCGAGGGTTCTGTGCTTGGGCAGTTTTTTGATTACCGTTTCAATTTTGTTGCTGATAATTGGTGTGTTTAGATTTTCTGTTTCTTTCTTGGTCAGTCTTGGAAGGTTGTATTTTTCTAGGAAGTTTCCCATTTGTCCTCGGTTTTCCAGCTTGTTAGCATATAGGTTTTCATAGTATTCTCTAATAATTCTTTGTATTTCTGTGGAGTCTGTCGTAATTTTTCCTTTCTCGTTTCTGATTCTGTTGATGTTTTTTGACTCTCTTTTTCTCTTAATAATTCTGGCTAGAGTGTTGTCTATTTTTTTTTATTTTTCCAAAGAACCAGCTCTTGGTTTCATTGATTTTTTCTATTGTTTTATTCTTCTCAATTTTATTTATTTCTTCTCTGATCTTTATTATGTCCCTCCTTCTGCTGACCTTAGGCCTTGTTTGTTCTCCTTTTTCCAATTTCAATAATTATGACATTAGACTATTCATTTGGGATTGTTCTTCATTCTTTAAATACGCCTGGATTACTATATACTTTCCTCTTAACACTGCTTTTGCTGCATCCCACAGAAGTTGGGGCTTTGTGTTATTGTTGTCATTTGTTTCCATATATTGCTGGATCTCCATTTTAATTTGGTCCTTGATCCATTGATTATTTAGGGGCATGTTCTGAAGCCTCCATTTTTTTGTGAGCCTTTTTGCTTTCTTTGTACAATTTATTTCTAGGTTTATACCTTTGTGGTCTGAAAAGTTGGTTGGTAGGATTTCAATCTCTTGAAATTTACTGAGGCTCTTTCTGTGGAATAGTATGTGGTCTACTCTGGAGAATGTTCCATGTACACTTGAGAAGAATGTGTATCCTGTTGCTTTTGGATGTTGAGTTCTATAAATGTCTATTAGGTCCATCTGTTCTAGTGTGTTGTTCAGTGCCTCCGTGTCCTTACTTATTTTCTGTCTGGTGGATCTTTCCTTTGGAGAGAGTGGTGTGTTAAAGTCTCCCAAAATGAATGCATTGCAGTCTGTTTCCTGCTTTAATTCCGTTAGTATTTGTTTCACATGTATTGGTGCTCCTGTATTGGGTGCATATATGTTTATAATGGTTATAGCCTCTTGTTGGACTGAGCCCTTTATCATTATGTAGTGCCCTTCTTTATCTCTTCTTACTTTCTTTGTTTTGAAGTCTATTTTGTCTGATGCTAGTATTGCAACACCTGCTTTATTCTCCCTGTTGTTTGCATGAAATATCTTTTTCCATCCCTTGACTTTTAATCTGTGCATGTCTTTGGGTTTGAGGGGAGTCTCTTGTAAGCAACTTATACATGGGTCTTGCTTTTCTATCCATTCTATTACTTTGTGTCTTTTAATTGGTGCATTCAGTCCATTTACATTTAGGGTGATTATTGAAAGATATGTACTTATTGCCATTGCAGGCTTTAGATTCGTGGTTACCAAAGGTTCAAGGGTAGTTTCTTTGCTATCTTACTATCTAACTTAACTCGCTTACTGAGCTATTATAAACACAGTCTGATGATTATTTCTCTCCCTTCTTATTACTCCTCCTCCATTCTTCATATGTTAGGTGTTTTGTTCTGTGCTCTTTTTAGGAGTGCTCCCATCTAGAGCAGTCCCTCTAAGATACCCTGTAGCAGTGGTTTGTGGGAGGCAAATCCCCTCAACTTTTGCTTGTCTGGGAATTGTTTAATCCCTCCATCATATTTAAGTGAGAATCGTGCTAGATACAGTATCCTTGGTTCAAGGCCCTACTGTTTCATTGCATTAAATATATCATGTCATTCTCTTCTGGCCTGGAAGGTTTCTGTTGAGAAGTCTGATGATAGCCTGATGGGTTTTCCTTTGTAGATGACCTTTTTTCTCTCTCTGGCTGCCTTTAATACTCTTTCCTTGTCCTTGATCTTTGCCATTTTAATTATTATGTGTCTTGGTGTTGTCCTCTTTGGGTCCCTTCTGTTGGGATTTCTGTGTGCTTCCTTAGTCTGAGCAACTATTTCCTCCCCCAGTTCGGGGAAGTTTCCAGCAATTATTTCTTCAAAGACACTTTCTTTCCCTTTTTCTCTCTCTTCTTCTTCTGGTACCCCTATAATGCGGCTTCTGTTCCTTTTGGATTGGTCACACAGTTCTCTTAATATTGTTTCATTCCTGGAGATCCTTTTATATCTTTCTGTGTTAGCTTCTATGCATTCCTATTCTCTGGTTTCTATTCCATCAATGGCCTCTTGCAGCTTATCCATTCTGCTTTAAATCCTTCCAGTGTTTGTTTCACTTCTGTAATCTCCCTCTAGACATCATCCCTTAGCTCTTGTATATTTCTCTGCAGCTCCATCAGCATGTTTATGATTTTTATTTTGAATTGTTTTTCAGCAAGAATGGTTAGGTCTATCTCCTTCTCGGGGGTTGTGATTTTGGTCTGTATCAAATTCTTTTGCCTTTTCATGGCGATAGAGATAGTTTGCGGAGCTGGCACAAGTGATGGCTGGGAGAATGTCCCTTCTTGCCAGTTTGTGGCCTTCCTCTCCTGGGAGAACAGCGACCTCTAGCAGCTTGTGCTGGGCAGCTTTGTGCAGACAGGGCTTCTGATTCTTGCCTGGCCGCTATGGAGTTTAGCTCCGTGGTTGCTGTGGGCGTGGCCTGCCTCAGGCTGCTACTCTGATATGGTGGAGCCGTGTCAGAGGGAAAAAGGCCAGGGGGCTGTTTATCTCTGTGAGGGGCCTCCAAGATGCCCTGCTGTTCAGGGATTTAGGGTGCTCAGAGTTCCCCAGGATTCCCAGCTGCTCAGTTAAGTGTCCCTGGATGCTTCCATCCAGCTCTGGGGTCCCTGTCTCTTTAAGACTTTCAAAAAGCACTCACTCTTCTTTGTCCCAGGGGCACTAGCTGCGGGGACCCGCTCGCAGGTCTTAGTGTCCAGTTTCCCTGGTTTCCAGCACTCCACGCATGCACTGTGTGTCTGTGCTCTGGTGCAGATGGCTAGGACTGGGTGTTTAGCAGTCCTGGGCTCCCTCTTCCTCCCTGCTCTGGCTCCTCTCCTCCTGCCGGGAGCTGGGGGGAGGGGCACTCAGGTCCCACCAGGCCACGCCTTGAATCTTACCTCCTTCACGAGGTGCTGGGTTTTTGCAGATGTGGATGTAGTCTGGCTGTTGTCCTGTGTCTTCTGGTCTCTCTTTTAGGATTAGTTGTATTTGTTGCATTTTCAAAAATATATGTGGTATTGGGAGGACATTTCTGCTGCTCTACTCATGCCACCATCTTGGCTTTCCCTCTCTTTTTTTTTTAGTGTTTTGATATTTCAGTGGGCCTCAAGGAGAGGAGAAGAAAATCTTTCTTTGCTGTCTTCACTATTCACGGAATCGTTATTTTAGGAAAAAAATGACCAAATACACATTTTTCTATTCTTAAATATTTATTTTATTTCTCTCCTCTTGAGCACATGTGGTGTACTGACCCATGCAGACACTGGGCTCGTGGGGATTCTGGTGGGGCTTTCATCTCAACCTGACGCTGTGAAGATGGGCTAAGCAGAGATCCAGTCTATTTGTTTTCATTGGTTTTCTTTATTCTGCCACTTCCTTTTTACCCTCAATGCCAAAAGAAAGTATCAAATTCTACCAATGTAAATGACATAGGGGAATTCTCTAAACATTTGTAGAGAAAGTCTTTTGTAAAATTCTTAGTAGTCTTGTGTTAAACATTTTCCCCATCACTTTTTAGGAAAGGAGAAGTTAAGAATTCAACTTTCTCTTGAGACAAATGAAAACGTTTTGTGGAAAATCAGTAAAATGTTTCTGTACTTTAGAAACATAAAAGATGACACTCTGTTAGAGGCTCAAAATTTCGATTTAAAGGATATTGTGATCATTTCTACACTTCTTTGTGGTTTACAAATAGACTCTTTCTAAAAAAGAAATGTCTCTTTCTCTGTAGTTCAATACACATCTTGAATTTAGTTAAGCTGTTAAAGTTGAAAATCTGTATTTCTCCCTTACAAATCAGAATTGTACAGGTCTACACATTGGCTTCCTAAATGTCAAACATTTATTACTATATGGTGTAGTACAATGCTTACAAAGGCTAAACTCTGCTGTGTAAATAAGAACTAAACCCAGTGGCTCAAGCAGTGTGGGCAGAACTGCAGGTTTATTCTATTTGACTGGAATAGCACTGGGCAAAGACAAGGGAAGAAAACGTTGCAAAACTACTCTAACTTGGAGACTGCAACCTTTGCAGAACCAGTGACGTTAAAAACAAAAGTAAAATACTTTTTCCCTCAAAATGACTTAACTCTTTAACAAATCTTCCTGGGTTATCTTTAGCGCATCAAACCCTTTTTGAGTGTCTACCCTGTTTCAGGTTCTGGGGATAGAAGGGAAACACTTTCCTTCAAGGAGCTCACATTCATCCCCATGTGATGATGGCCACGTTGTGCTTTGAAGTTGTTGGACTACTCTTCAATGCAGTTGTCCCCATATGTTCGACCATATTTGGGGATATATGGCTGCTAGATCTATGCTAGATACACAAGTTTTCCACAGAAAAATACTTTGACTCATTACTTGAGACTGAGATTGCATCCCTTCCCTCTCTCCCATTATGAGAAGCATATTGGATCTGAGTACATGTTTTTGTGCATTTCTTTCCCTTGCCTTTCCTCTTTCTCTGACTTTTTCCTTCTCCTTGAAACTTGAAACAAAGCTGACCCATTCTGAACACACTCCCAGTGGAACGGACATTGCAGCAGGGCACCAGATCTCTGGGATTCCTTTCCACCTTTTGGTCTTTCTTCCTTTGTCACTTTTTCTGGATCCAACCCCTCTAGGTGACCTCAGCATGTTAGCATTCCCCGGGCCTTGCATTCTCCTTTCATGACCGGCTCTCCTAAGATTGTGTCATCCATTTCCACGGCTATATATACCATCCATCAACTGACACCACAATGGATTTCTCTGTGGCAGACCTCTAAGCTCAGTTTAGCAACCCTGGCTCTGCTCCTCATCAGTGCTATGGGCACTATCTTAACCTCCACATGCTTCAGTTTTCTCATGTGAGAAGTGGATTTAATAATAGTACAAAACTTGTAAGTTTTCTTTATGAGGTTTAAATGAATGAATGCAGAAAATGGGTTTCATAATGATAGAAAGCAAAAGGGGTTGTTATAAGACCTGAATTAGTTAATACATATGTCTTTGTCAGTTTGGGCTGCTATAACAGAATGCCACAGACTGCATGACTTAAACAACAAACATTTCTTTCTCACAGTAGAGTGAAAGGTACATCTTTTGGGGGTTGGGAAATGCAAGACTGAGGTACAGGGAGATTCATTGTCTGGCGAGGGTCCCCTCCCTGGCTTACAGGCGGCGGTCTTCTTACTGTGTCCTCACATGGAGGAGACCAGAGGAGGAGGGCAAGCTTGCATGTTTCCTGTAAGGGTGCTAGTGTCCTTTCTGAGAGCTCTCCTTTCATGGTCTATCCACTTCCTGAAGTCGTTGCTTCCCAATACCGTTATATTAGGGATCAGGATTTCAGCATATACATTTTTGGAGGGACATAAGCATTCAGTCCATAACAACAAATAAAGCTCTTGGGTCTGGAGCCCAGTGAGTCATCAATAACTGTTGGCTATTATAGTCAAATGCCTATTGTACATCTCTGCCAGGTTATTGCAAAGCATCTTAAACTCTGGATTGTCTATCCGTTTGTATTTTGCTCTTTCTCCTATCAGGAAAGCACTAACTTCCATGCTGTCATTCAGGCCAGAAACCACAAATCATAGTCCTTTTCTTCATCCTTGCCCCAGTATTCTAGGTAACGATGAATTCTCTTGGTCTCGAAAAGGTTTTAAAATTCACTCTTTGTCCTTTTCCTTTCCAACTCTCTCGCCAAGTCCTTGTGTGTTATTCTCTGTCTGTCATCCTACCACTGTAGGAAAGTTCTGACTTCACTGCCTCTCTTCTACCTCCCACCCCTACCCCATTCATCCACTGTCTATATTGCATATATCATCACCCTGCTTAAAATTTTTCAGTGGATTCCTATTTCACTAAAACCCACATTGTTCTCTTTACAACTGGTGGAAAGTTTCTGGGTGTCTAGCCCCCCGCCTGCCTTTCCATGGTAATTTTTGACCTTCATTCTTTTGCACAGTATGTTCCAGTCACATGGCCGAGATGGTTCCTAGAAGAAATCAAACTCCTTTCCATTTAAGGCCTTCAACTTGCTAAGCCTGGACATTCTGCTCCTAGTTCTTCACACATTTTGAGCATTCTCATTTACTAAGTTTCAGCTTAGATGTCACCTCTTAGAGAATTTTTTCCTGACCATCCTATCTGAAAGTAATTTGACCCATTCCAGCCATGATATTTTTTATCACATTTCCTATTACTTGTCCTTCAGAAATTCTTTTATCTATTTCACTTCCATGTGTATCGTCTCCTGCCCCAGAATGTATAGGACACAGGAGGACAAAGACTGCCAGTTTTGTTTATCATTGTATTCTTGTTATCTGTCAATATGTCTACTAAATAATATTCAATAAATAGTTTTAGAATAAATGCCTCAGTGTTTTCAAGATACTATGATGTCTGTGAATCTCACTAGAATGACTCTTTTGAACTGAAAGGTGGATATCTGTCTCTAGGTAAGAGGAAGCTGTGACAGGGCTAGTAACTAAATTGAGGGGTGGGGAGGAGATTGCCTGCCAGATGTGGCTATGTAAGTTGTAGATGCAAGGGGTGCGAGCGAAAGGTGGGAGACTGAGCCAGTGCTAGGTCAAAGGGACGCTCATTAGAAACCCAAGCTGATGGTGGGATAAAATACTGCTTGTGTCCTTTATGGATGCAGATGAGAATGAACCTGTCCCTGGAGGGAGTAAGCAAACTGATTTAGGGAGTCTGTACATGCCTGCTTAATGCAATCGAATGGCCAGGAACATTGGAAGGCCTTTCAGCCTGGAGAGCTGAAAGAAGGCCAGGCAGTAGTGGAGCCAGTCAGGCACAGTAGTGGAGTGTGTGTAATTCAAGACTGTTTGAGCAAAAGCCAATCTGGCATTTCCTGCACAACTCTGCCTTGGGTCTTGGCTCTCTCCCCTTAAAGGCACTGTGTCTGAAAAACAAACTGGTAAATTCTCAGGCAGGAGGTTGCATTTGTGTGTTCTGACTCATTTTGAAAAATGAAGTTTATGAAAATGCTCAAATCCATATACAATGATGAGTATCTCTCCTTCCCACGCTTTTTCTGTAGCTGCCTAATCCTCTTCCTAAGAGGAAATCACAAGTACCACTTTCATGTATATTTTAGTGGAGATAGTCCATTGCACATACAAACATGGGTATATGCCATGTGAAAACACATTAGCAGAATAAACGCAGTGCTCTCCACACCTTGATTTTTCACTACAACAGTGCAGACACACATATTATCTTTTAGAATAGTGGCCAACTTTCCACTGCATAGATTTTTATCCACAGGTTTTTTTATCTAGACACTTAGTAAAAGACAGGTAGTTTTCAACCTTTTAATCTTATAAACAATGCTAAAGTGAATACCTTTTGCATGTATCAGTTCCCAATATGTATCAGGTTATATTTATAGATGTGGCTTTTCTGAGTCAAAGGGTGTGCACAGCACTAATTTGAATTTTATTGGTAAATCACCTTCCTCAGAGACAGTTTCAATTACCAGTCCCACTGGTAATATGTGAAAATGCTTGTTTTTCCACACTTACTAGTGTTTTTGTTTCTTTTTTTAAAAAACCGGAACAAACCAAACCAAACCAAACTGTGATCTTTGCCCATCTGACAAGAGAAAACTCTCTAGTTGCATGTGGTTTAAGCTGTATGAAGTTATACTTTATTAATTTTTTTTCTGCTGGTACAACATGTTCATAGGCTTTGTTGAAATTTCATTTGGTTTATTGACCCTTTCCTACTGATTTACGATAGTTTATTATGTATTAATGAAGTCAGTACATTGTCTGTAACATGAGTTGTGAATACTTTTCCATTTTTATTTTGCCTCTGTAGATTTTTTCTTGGCCTTGACAAATTTTTTTAGTAATTGAGTTTATCAAATTTTTATTTGGCTTCTGGGTTTTGTGTTACACTTAAAAAGAAATTCTTTTCTTCAAGTTTATTTTAAACACTCCCCCCATGTTTTCATCTAGTAGGTTTAAATGTTTGTTATTGATAATGACAACGTTTATTAAAAAAATATATTTTCTTCATTGATTTGAAATGCCACTTGTATTATATACCAAATACCTATGTAATCCATCTGTTACTGGATTTTCTTTTCTTTCTGTTTTTATTATAATAGCTACTTATATGCTTTTTATTGTAGCTTTACAACATCCATGCATTGGCTTAATCATTACAGTTTTATAATATGCTTTGAATTATGAAAAACTGATAGTGCATCAATATCTTTTTCAGAAATTTGTTAAGCGATTTTCTTTGTTATTTTTCTATACGAACTTTAGAATCAGCTTGTTTATTTTTAAACATCCTGTTGGATATTTTTATAATGCTGAATCTTCCTTCCCAAGTACATGAACTTTCCATTTGTTTCCATCTTCTTTTGTGTCCCTCAGGAGCTTTTTAAAGTTTCTTCCAGAGAGATCTTGCAGGGTTCTATTCAATTTTATTCCTAGATGTTTTATGTATTTGTGCTGATATTTTATTTGGGGCTAATTTCTAACATTATATTTTAACTAGTTTTTTATACACGAATTAAAAAAATTTCTATAAATTAATTTCATACTCAGTTCCATTGCTGAATTTTCTTATATGTTAACCTTTTACACTTCATTTTCTTTGGATTTTTAGCAGCACTGGATTTTTAATCACGATGTATATCTGAATGCCCTGTGGTTTTACATTTTCTTTAAAAAATATATGCAAATGTTTGTTTCCTCATTTTGGAGATTGAGTAATCCTGGGTGGATTCTGAGCATCTGCATTTTATAAGGCTTTATAGGTAATTCTCAGCCCTACCCACGGGGAAAATATTATTTTAAAGTAAGAAAGGATGAATTAAAATTATTAAGTCCTGGCTGGTTGATATTAGAGTTAACTGTAGAACATGGAATAAAATAGGTTTCCTGAATATTAAATGTGTCCACAAAATTCTCAGTGACAAACATATTACTTCTTTCATTCTTCTGTAATTCTTCCCTCCCTCCTTCTTGCCCTTTCTTCTCTTTCATAAAGGGAAACACTAATAATGCAACCTGAAGATGTGAATATAAGTGAGGGCTAGGTCACATGCTCTGTTAACTTCTTTCTCAGAGTTTGTTTTCATTCATGTGTTGGTTTTATGTTTGGAGAATCTGTGTGCAATTCTTTATAATACTGATCATGGTATGATATTTTATTGACAAGCAAACTGTATGTGAAAAGGAAAAGAAAATCCAGGTCACTCAGCTAGTTGCTTTGGAGACAGGTTCTTCCATATTAGAACAGTTTTTTTTTTTAAACTTCTACTCTATACATAATTTTTTGATCAACTGTGCAAGTTCCTCTACAGCAGTAAATGTTCTCATATCTGTATCTATTTTCCATATTCTAAAGCCCTTTAAAATTATTATTCTTGCTTTCAAGGGGAGAGAACGCCATGCATTTGCATTTATGCAAATTGTTGTTTTCTTCTTTTCCTTAATTTTGGATTTAGTATGTTCTTTCTTTTAGTTCTTTGAGGTGTTGAAGTTGTTGGAGATCTTTCTTCTTTCTTAATGTAGGTATTTTTCACTATACCCTTACCTATTAGAACTGCTATTCCTGCATCCCATAAGTTTTGGTATGTGTGTTTTCATTTTTATTTGTTTTAAGATGTTTTTTGATTTCCTTTTTGTGTTCTTCTTTGACCCATTGCTGTTCAATAGCATGTTGTTTAATTTCCACATATTAAAAAATTTTCCAGTTTTCCTCTTCTTGCTTTCTAGTTTCATATCATTGTGGTGTGACGAAAGTCTTCTTGAAAAGGCATTTGGTATAATTTCAGTCTTATATTTGCTAAGACTGGTTTTATGATATAACATATATGATCAATCCCAGAACGTGTTCCTTGTGTGCTTGAGAAGAACGTCTTTTCTGTTGCTTACAGATGGAATGTTCTGTATACGTCTGCTAGGTCCATTTGGTTCAAAGTATAGTTCAAGTCTAACGTCTCAATGATTTTTCTGTCTGGATGATCTATCCATAGTTGGAAGTAGGATTTTAAAGTCTCCAACTATTATTGTCTTATTGTCCATTTCTCCATTCAGATCTGTTAGTATTTGCTTACTATATTTAGGTGTTTCGATGGGTGCATGTATATTTAGAGTTGTTACATCTTCTTGATGAATTAATCCCACTATCATTATATAACAACCTTTTTTTGTCTCCTGTTACAGTTTTTGACTTAAGGTCTCTTTTTTATGACATCCATTCAGCTACTTTTGGTCTCCATTCTCCCATTTATGTGTCCTTAAAGCTGAACTGAGTCTGTTGCAGGCAATAAACATATACTGGTGTCTTTTTTTTTTTCAACCCATTTAGCCACTCTATGCCTTTGGATTAGACAATTTAATCCATTTACATTTGAAGTAGTTCTTGATAGGTGAATACTTAATAATGACATTTTATGAACTGTTTTCTGGATGTTCTATAGTTTCCTTATTCCTTTTTTCCTCTCTCAGTTTCTTCTTTTGTGAATTGATGTTTTTTTGTAGTGATATGCTTTGACTCCCTTCCCTTTATCTTTTGTTTCTGCTGTATGTTATTGCTTTGTGGTTACCATGAACTTTATATAAAACAGTCTATTTTAAGCTGATAACAACTTAACTTTGATCTCATACAAAACCCTATTTTGTACTTCCCATTAAGGATTCTTAGGCTTTCTCGGACCTTTTAAATGGATATGCCTGCTCTCCACTTCTTGTTCCCTTTTGAGGAGGAATTCTCAAGATTACTTCCCTTCTCTGAATCCTGCAAAGCCAGGCAAGAGGCTGACAACCTGTTTGCTTTCTCTGGGTTGGTGCAGTGTGCTCAGGTTTGTGGGCTTTCCTCCAGTCCCGCAGGGTTGATCGGCTTCCTGAGTAAGCCCAGCACTGTACGCAAAGGCACTCTCACTACCACTGGGAGCACATAGGGAGCTGGTCAAGGGTTGTGTAAGGGCTGGTGAAGCATGTGGAGTTTTGGAGGAGCCTATGGACTACTTGGGGGGATCTGCAGGAGAGGTGATCCCAGAGGCTTAAAGGTAGGCTTCCTGATGGAGTCTGCAAAGCAGCTAGTAGCATCTACCTCTTCCTGCTATGTTCCATTCTGAGCCCTGCTGCTGTCCTCCCAGATACTCACTGCACCCCAGTCACACAGCTTATGAATTGGCATTCTGGGTGGGGCAAGAAAGAAATGGGCCTCTTTAGCAAAGTTCTACACAGCTGGGGAAAGCAGGCAGTCACTCATGTGTTCTCACTTTCTCTTGTGGGAGAAATCATGGGCTAAGAAGTTCTCTCTTGGCACTAAGCTGTGTTGCCTTGGGGGAAGGAAAAAACCATTCTGGAATCACTCTGAGAAAGCTATAAGCAGACTCTCTGATTTGAGTGTCAAATGTGTATTGTAGTTTTTTTAGATTGTCTCCCTGACAGATTATTTTGCTGTAAGACTGTTTATAGACAAACTAAAAATTACATCAGGAGCTCTAAATGGTATTTTAGATCCCTCATTCTCTCCATTATGAGATCAAAGATGGCAGAAGGCAGCAGAGTGGGGAAGATGAATTATCCCCTCTTGGCTTTGAGCTGTTAGAGAGGTGGCTAAGAAATGAATGCCCTAGGGTGATAAGACAGATGTGAGGAGCTTCCTAGAGAATTCTGAAGTGGAAGGTATCCATATAAAGTTGCTTCATGTTAAGGCAGGCACAATTGAGAGTACCAGCAGGCACTTTGGTGATCAAAATCTTATCTCTTCAACTGGGAAAAATCATGAGATATTGTGACAGTTGCCTCAGATAACTGTTTCAACTCTAGAAGCCTCCCCAGGAGAGGAGTCCTCTCTTCCCTGAATGTTCATGGAGTCTCCCAGTCAAAATTCTTCTTTCAACTCTGGATCTACTCCCCCACACTTTTGGGCACTCTTTGACTTCTCATTTTCTCCTTAATATATGCAAGGTGAACTTATGAGTTATATATGTAATGCTTATGTGTATGTGAATTCTTAATAATTCAAGTAACATTCTACTCTGTAGCTTCTATATGCAGCAATTTGTTTTCATAAAGGATAATTTCAGGCCCAATAATGACTGGGGGATCCCAGCAAGTAACATGACTAAAAAGAAGTGGGATATTCCAGGCACACTCTAGAGCCACTGCTGTAAGCCCCTGGTGGGCAAGGAGGGGCAGAAGCTCCAAGTTGTTGGTTCAAAAACTGGCCCCCTTGAAGGGAGGAAAATGATGGTGGTGTGAGAAATGAGGCAGAAACCTCCTCCCAAAACCACAAATAACACAAAAATACAACAAATACAACTAATCCAGAAAGAGTGACCTGAAAACTGCAGAACAGACTGCCTACAAGTAGGGAAAAGTGAAGACCTCATAGTAAAAGATAAAGTAGGAAAGCGGTGATCTGTCAGGACCCAAGCTCTCCTCTGACCCAAACTCAAAGGTGGGAGGAAGAGAAATGGAGTGGGAAGGGAGTAGAAGCCCAGGACTGACTGCTAAACCCCAGCCCTGGAGATCTGCTCCAGGAGCATGAACCTACATTACACAGAAATTGGTGGGGTTGGAAAGCAAAGACAGGCAGACTGCTTGGAGAGACTGAGATTCCAGCTGCTTGTAGAGAACAGGTACCACAAATGGCCACTCCAGGACAAAAGAAAGGTGGGCACTTTGAAAGACTTCCTAACTGCAAGAGGGGTACTAATGGGGCAAGGATTACACAGAGCTGGCTGCTCAGGAGAAAAGGACAGGTGGACAAAATCCTACTGGCACACTCAACCCCACAGGCTGGGAACTTTCAGGAGCTTCAGAAGATCCACCTCTGGCTAGCAATGCAGCCTCAAGGTGCCCCACCATGATATGCAGCCCGCTTCTCCTTCCTCCTAGCAGGCATCGTCAGCACACCTGCTGTCTCTGCCATTGCACCAGGCGAGCAGGAGTGTGGCCCTGTAGATGGCAGCTGCAGAGGCATAATGCAGAGGCTCCTTCCTGCACGATCAACCCACTACACCTGGCAGTGGAGAAAGGCACTGCAGCCAGGAAGCAGGAAAGAGCTCTTTCCTCCTGGCAGGTGCTGGCATCGCTTGCCTGCAACCTCCACCATTGTTCCAGATGCTCAACAGCTCCAGGGACTAGAACTTCTGGGCACTAGAGTGTGCCACTTACCCAAAGTTGTTATTCCATAGGAATCACTAGAAAAATGAAACAGCAAAAAAAATGTACAAACAAAAATTCACATCTCAGAAAGAGGGCTGAATGAAACTAAAAACTCCATTCTTCTTGATAAAGATTTCAAAATAAAAATAAAAAAATTGCTCATGGAGCTATAGAAAAATATTCAAGATCTCAGAGAGGACTTCAAGAAAACCATAAAAACTTTGAAAACTACAGTATCTAAAATGAAACATACAATGGAGAGATTCAAAAGTAGATTAGATGAGGTAGAGGAGGTGGTAAAAGAAATAGAAATTAGAGAACAGGAAAACAAAGAAGCTGAGGTACAGAGAGAAAAAAGAATCTCTAAATATAGAAGAATAGTAAGAGAGCTATACAACCGATCCAAACAGAACAATAGTCATATTATATGGGTACCAGAATAAGAAGGGAGAGAAAAAGGGATGGAAAGTCTCTCTGAGGAATAACTGTGGAAAACTTCCCCAATCTGGGGAAGGAAATGGTCTCTTAAGTCATGGAAGCACAGAGATGTCTGTAACTCTGGGGAAAAGCCCCAGGGCAAACTATCTTCAAAACTGAAATCAGTCAAAGGGAGAAATAAAGTGGAAGAAAACCCATTTATTGCTTAGAAGCAGTCATCCACTTCTGCTCTACTGTGTCTCTTATGACCCAGCTGCAGAAGAAAAGGCCCCACCCATCCTCTCTAGTCCAGATATGCCCTCGCTCACCCTTGTAATTACCTACCAGTATGGAAATGGACTACTTCTTTCAACCCCTTGGAAACACCTATTGATGTGGAGATGCACAAAAGCCAGGCGAGGGATTCTGAAAATATTGTAATTTTACCCAAATGTCCTAGGAACCCTAGGAAGACAACACCAAGAAATGTAATTAAAATGGAAAAGGTAAAGCACAAGAGAGAGTATTAAAAGCAACCAGAGAGAGAAAAAAGATCATGTGTAAAGGAAAGTCCATCAGGATATCAGCAGACTTCTCCGCAGAAACCTTACAGTTCAGAAGGGAGTGGCATGATATATTTAATGCAGTGAAACAGAAGGGCCTCCAACCAAGAATACTCTACCCTCAGGACAATCATTAAAATGTAAAGGAGGGATTAAACAATTTCCAGATAAGGAAAAGTTGAGGGAATTTACCTCCCACAAACTCTTCAACAGTATATTTTAAAGGGAGTGCTATAGATGGAAGTGCTCCTAAGGCTAAAGAGCTCTCACCAGAGAAAATGAAACCATTGTAAATGAAGTAGACCAACTAGTTATTAAGCACATGCAAAATTAAATCAACTATCCACAAAGTCAGTCAAGGGATAAATATAGAATACAGAATATGACACCTAATATAAAGATTGGAGGATGAAGAAGAAGAATGGAGAAAAGAAAAAAGAACTGTTAGATTGTATGTGAAATAGCATGATAAACCTGTTAAGTTAGATTGTTAGATAATAAGGAAGCTGCCCTTGAACCTTTAGTAACCACAAATCTACAGCCTGCAATGGCAATAAGTACATATCTATCAATAATCACCCTAAATGTAAATGGACTGAATGCACCAATCAGAAGACATAGAGTTACAGAACGGACAAAAAAAAAACAAGACCCATCTATATGCTGTCTATAAGAGTCACTTCAAACCCAAAGACCTACACAGACTAAAAGTGGATGGATGGAAAAGATATTTCATATAAATAATGGGGAGAAAAAAGCAGGTGTTGCAGTACTTGTATCCGACAAAATAGACTTCAAAACAAAGAAAGTAACAAGAGATAAAGAAGGACATTACATAATGATAAAGGGGCCAGGCAACAAGAGTATATAACCATTATAAATATCTATGCACCCAATAGAGGAGCACCTAAATATGTGAAATAAATACTAACAGAATTGAAGGGGGAAATAGAATGCAATGCATTCATTTTAGGAGACTTCAACACACCACAACTCCAAAGGACAGATCAACCAGACATAAAATAAGTGAGGACACAGAGGCACTGAACAACACTTTAGAACAGATGGACCTAACAGACATCTACAGAACATTCCACCCAAAAGCAGCAGAATACACATTCTTCTCACGTGTACATGGAATATTTTCCAGGAAATATCACACACTAGACCATAAAAAAAGCCTCAATAAATTCAAAGAGATTGATTGTGCCAACCAATTTCTCAGACCACAAAAGTATGAAAGTAGAAATAGACAACGCAAAGAGAACAAAAAAGCCCACAAACACATGGAGGCTTAACTACATGCTCCTAAATAATCAGTGGATTAAAGACCAAGTAAAAACAGAGATCAAGCAATATATGGAGACAAACGAAAACAATAACTCAACAGCCTAAAACCTGTGGGATGAAGCAAAGGCAGATCTAAGAGGAAAGTATATTGCAATACAGGCTTACCTCAAGGAAGGACAATCCCAAAGGAAAAGTCTAAACTCACAATTAATGAAACTAGAAAAATGGCAACAAATGAAGACCAAAATCAGTATAGGGAAGGACATAATAAAGGTCAACGAAGAAATAAATAAAATTGAGAAGAATAAAAGCATAGAATCAATGAAACCAGGAACTGGTTCCTCGAGAAAATAAACAAAACAGATAAACCTCTAGCCAGACTTAGCAAGAAAAAAAGAGTCTACATGCATAAACAGAATCAGAAGTGAGAAAGGAAAAATCACTATACAGACACCACTGAAATACAAAGAATTATTAGAGAATACTATGAAAAATTATATGCTAACAAATTGGAATTTTCTAGAAAAATACACCTTCCAAGACTGACTCAGGAAGAAACAGAAAATCTGACAGACCAAATACCAGCAACAAAATTGAATTGGTAATCAAAAAACTACCTAAGAACAAAGCCTCCAGACCACATGGCTTCACCACTGAATTTTATCAAACATTTAGTGAAGACCTAACACCCATCCTCCTTAACGTTTTTCAAAAGTAGAAGAAGAGGGAATACTTCCAAACTCATTCTATGAGGGCAGCATCCCTCCAATACCAAAACCAGGCAAAGACACCACACACAAAAAAAGAAAAGTACAGACCAATATCCCTGATGAACATAGATGCAAAAATATTCAACAAAATATTAGCAAACTGAATTTAAAAATATATTAAAAAGATCATTGATCATGATCAGGTGGGATTCATTCCAGGGATTCAAGGATGGTACAGTATTCAAAAATCCATCAACATCACACACCACCACAACAAAAAGAAGGACAAAAATCACATGATCATCTCAAAAGACATTGGAAAAGCATTTGACAAAATTCGACATCCATTGAAGATAAAAACTCTCAACAAAAATAGGTATGGGGGCAAGTAACTCAATATATTAAACGCCATATTCAACAAACCGCCAGCCAACATCATACTTATCAGCAAAAAGCTGAAAGCTTCTCCTCTAAGATTGGGAACAAGACAAAGATGCCCACTCTCAGCACTTTTATTCAGCACAGTAACAGAGTTCCTAGCCATGGCAATCAGACAACACAAAGAAATAAAGGGTGTCCAGATTAATAGGAAAGACATTAAAATGTCACTGTTTGCAGATGACATGATATTGTACATAAAAAATACTAAAGAATCCACTCCAAAACTACTAGAACTAATAACTGAATTCAGCAATGTTGCAGGATACAAATCAGTACACAGAAATCGGTTGCATTCCTCTGTACTAATGATGAACAAGCAGAAAGAGAAATCAGGAAAACAACTCCATTTACAATTGCATCAAAAAGAATAAAATACCTAGGAATAAACCTAACCAAGAAGTGAAACACCTGTACCCTGAAAACTATAAGAAACTTATGAGGGAAATTAAAGAAGACACCAATTGATGGAAATACATTCTGTGCTCACGGATAGGAAGAATTAATATTGTCAAAATGGCCATCCTGCCTAAAGCAATCTACAGATTTAATGCAATCCCTATCAAAATACTAACAGCATTCTTCAATGAACTAGGACAAATTGTTCTAAAATTCATATGGAACTACAAAATACTCCAAATAGCCAAAGCAATCCTGAGAAGGAAGAACTAAGCAGGGGGATAATGCTCCCTAACTTCAAGCTTTACAATAAAGCCACAGTAATCAAGACAATTTCATACTGGCACAAGAACAGACTCATAGATCAATGGAACAGAATAGAGAGCCCAGATATAAACCCACACATATATGGCCAATTAATGTATGATAAAAGAGCCATGGATATACAATGGGAAAATGGCAGCCTCTTCAACAACTGGTGTTGGTAAACTGAACAGCTACATGTAAGAGAATGAAACTGGATTATTGTTTAACTCCATACACAAAAGTAAACTCGAAATGGATTAAAGACTTGAATGTAAGTCATGAAACCATAAAACTCTTAGAAGAAAACATAGGCAAAAATCTCTTGAATATAAACATGAGCAACTTTTTCCTGGACACATCTCCTCAGGCAAGGGAAACAAAAGCGGAAATGA
Organism: Manis pentadactyla; assembly: GCF_030020395.1. Classification (NCBI taxonomy): domain Eukaryota; kingdom Metazoa; phylum Chordata; class Mammalia; order Pholidota; family Manidae; genus Manis; species Manis pentadactyla. The sequence goes on from NC_080019.1 coordinate 84,879,563, forward strand.
ACGAATGAGACTACATCAATCTAAAGAGTTTCTGTGCAGCAAAGGATACCATCAGCAGAACAAAAGGCATCCTACAGTAGGGGAGAATATCTTCATAAGTGACTTATCTGATAAGAGGTTAACACCCAAAATATATAAAGAACTCACACACTTTAACACCCAGAAAACAAATAACCCAATGAATAAATGGGCGGAGGATCTCCAAAGAAGAAATTCAACTGGCCTACAGGCACATGAAAAGATGCTCCTTATTGGTAATCATCAGGGAAATGCAAATTAAAACCACATGAGATATCACCTCACATCAGTTAGCATAGCCAACTTCCAAAGACAAGGAACAACAATTGCTGTCAAGGATGTGGAGAAAGGGGAACCCTCTGACACTGCTGCTGGGACTGAGAATTAGTTCAACTTTTGTGGAAAGCAATATGGAGGTTCCTCAAAAAACTAAAACTAGAAATACCACTTGATCCAGGAATTCCACTCCTAGGCATTTACCTGAAGAAAGCAAGATCCCTGTTTCAAAAAGACATATGCACCCCTATGTTTATTGCAACACTATTTACAATAGCCAAGATGTGGAAGCAACCTAAGTGTCCATCAGTAGATGAATAGATAAAGAAGATGTGGCACATATACACAATTGAGAACTATTCAGCCATGAGAAGAAAACAATCCTATCACTTGAAACAACATGGATGGAGCTAGAAGGTATTATACTCAGTGAAATAAGCCAGGTGGAGAAAGACAAGTACCAAATGATTTCCCTCATTTGTGGAGTATAACAACGAAGCAAAACTGAAGAAACACAACAGTAGCAGACTCACAGACTCCAAGAACGAGAGGTTACCAAAGGGAAAGGTTTGGAGAGGGTGGGTGGGGCGGGAGGGAAAAGGGGATTAAGGCCCACTATAATTAGCACTCACAATATAGGTAGGTCATGGGGAAGGCAGTACAGCACGGAGAAGACAAGTAATAACTCTATAGCATCTTACTATGCTGATGGACAGTGATTGTAATGGGTGTTGGCGGGGACTTGATAATATGGGTGAATGTTGAAACCACAATGTTGCTTATGTGGAACCTTCATAAGATTGTGTATCAGTAATACCTAAATTTAAAAAAGAATAATTTCATAGCAGTCATCTGTCCGAGGTGTTTGTACAGAATCTTTCTATAAAGACAAAAAGATAATCTGGTAAGGATTGCTTCTCAAATCCTCTGTTATCTAAGGGATAGTAAATAGGCAAAACATAGGTTTGTTTTATTTTATTCAACAACAAGTAATCAACAGAGCTATTTAACAAGTATTTTTCCACCATCTGCCATGTGCCCGGCACTATTATCTTCTTCCGCTCCTACCTGTACAAATACTCCTCTCTTCTTAGTTGTAAACACATTTTGACTTAGAGTTGAAGGAATGTGGCCTGTTTATAATAAAATCCTGGACTCCTCTGTGCAAAGCTTATGTATACCCAGATTTTAAATACTTCTTATCATCCATTGGTTTGTGATGGGTAAGCAGTTGGAGTTACTTTTGGACAAGCCTTTGTATCCTGATCGAAATCTTAGCTCAGTGTGTTCGGTCTAGAAATTAATATTAGTTTAGTGTTTAGACAATGTAATGGTACACTGAGACTTCTACTTTTGTGCCGAGATGAAAGAGCAGAAACAGAAAAAAAATAATCAGTAGAGGTCATAAGCAAGATTTTTGAATTTGAAAAAAATCTGTGTCTTATGTCTGGATAAAATCTGTCATTTTTTTGTCAGAGAAATATCTCCTTTTTCCTATTTGTGTTTATTCCTTTCTCCTGGTGTTCACTCTCTTTGTGGTAATTAGTTTTAGGTTTTCTGACCATTCAAAAGTCCTAGGCTTGAAAGTTTATTGATCATGAAATCATTCTTTTCTTCTTGACAGTGTGGCAAACCAAGTCAAGAATACCCCTATAATAACAGAGAGAATTTAAAAAATGTTTATTGTGATATACACTAGCTATACCATAATCACATTTGTTGCAAAACTCCCTTACGAAATTTCATGTACTTCAATTCATCTTTTTGTTCCTTTATTCATTAAAAAAATCATGTTAGGAGGCGGAGCCAACATGGCAGCGTGAGTAGGACAGTGGGAATCTCCTCCCAAAAACATATATACTTTTGAAAATACAACAAACACAACTAGCCCTAAAAGAGAGACCAGAAGACGCAGGACAGTGGCCAGACTGCAGCTACACCAGCGAGAACCCAGCGACTGGTGAAAGGGGTAAGATACAAGCCCCGGCCTGGCGGGACCCGAGCGCCCCTCCCCCCAGCTCCCGGCGGGAGAACAATAGGCAGAGCTGGAGGGAGATGGAGCCCAGGACTGCCGAACACCCAGTCCCAGCCATCCGGGCCAGAGCGCAGACACAGCACATGCCCAGGGGGCCCTGGATACTGGGGGAACAGGGAGTAAGACCTCTGAGCGGGTGCTGAAGCTGATGCCCCTGTGACAAAGAAAAGCGGGGGCTTTTTGAAAGTCTTAAAGGGACAGGGACTTAACAGCTTGACGGAAACAACCCAGGTCACAGTACAGCAGCTGGAAATTACAGGGAAAACCGGGTGCACTAACCCCCTGGGCAACAGCTCTGAGACCCCTCACGGAGGCAAACAGTCAAGCAGCCCCCCCATCCATCACCCCACCGGGCGCTGCAAAAGCAGAGAAGCAACCTGAGACAAATTCCGCCCACAGAAAGGGAAATTTCTCCCTTCCGGCCAGGCAAGACACAAAGACCCACTCTACACGCAATTACCCAACACAAGCCACTAGGGGTCAAAGTTGCCCCAGTAAAGAAAGGCCAGTAGTAAGTGAAAATTTTGGCCCTCCCAGCTGACAGTCAATAGCACCTGTCAACATGAAAAGGCAAAAAAATATGATCCAGACAAGACTAACCCAGACAGCTTCAGCATCTGCTACATCTTCCCCTGAGAAGGAATCTGGGGAGATAGATTTAGCCAGTCTACCTGAAAAAGAATTCAAAACAAAAGTCATAACCATGCTGATGGACTTGCAGAGAAATATGCAAGAACTAAGGAAGGAGAATTCAGAAATAAAACAAGCTCTGGAAGGACTTCAAAACAGAATGGACGAGATGCAAGAGACCATTAATGGACTAGAAAACAGAGAACAGGAATGCAGAGAAGCTGATGCAGAGAGAGATAAAAGGATCTCCAGGAATGAAAGAATTTTAAGAGAGCTGAGTGATCAATATAAAAGGAATAATATAAGAATCATAGGCATTCCAGAAGAAGTAGAGAGAGAAAAGGGGATAGAAAATGTCTTTGAAGAAATAATTGCTGAAAATTTCCCCAAACTAGGGGAAGAAATGGCCTCACAGACCACAGAGGTACACAGAACTCCCATGACAAGGGATCCAAGGAGGGCAACACCAAGACACATAATAATTAAAATGGCAAAGATCAAAGACAAGGACAAAGTATTACAAGCAGCCAGAGAGAAAAAAAAGGTTACCTACAAAGGAAAACCCATCAGGCTATCATCAGACTTCTCAACAGAAACCCTACAGGCCAGAAGAGAATGGCATGATATACTTAATGCAATGAAACAGAAGGGCCTCGAACCAAGACTACTGTATCCAGCACGAATATCATTTAAATATGAAGGAGGGATTAAACAATTCCCAGACAAGCAAAAGTTGAGGGAATTTGCCTCCCACAAACCACCTCTACAGGGCATCCTACAGGGACTGCTCTAGATGGGAGCACTCCTAAAAAGAGCACACAACAAAACACCCAATATATGAAGAAGGGAGGAGGAGGAATAAGAAGGGAGAGAAATAAAGAATCATCAGATTGTGTTTATAATAGCTCAACAAGCGAGTTAAGTTAGACAGTAAGACAGTAAAAAAGCTAACCCTAAACCTTTGGTAACCACAAACTTAAAGCCTGCAATGGCAATAAATTCATACCTTTCAATAATCACCCTAAATGTAAATGGACTGAATGCACCAATCAAAAGACACAGAGTAATAGAATGGATAAAAAAGCAAGATCCATCCATATGCTGCTTACAAGAGACTCACCTCAAACCCAAAGACGCGCACAGACTTAAAGTCAAGGGATGGAAAAAGATATTTCAAGCAAACAACAGAGAGAAGAAAGCAGGTGTTGCAATTCTGGTATCAGACAAAACAGACTTCAAAATAAAGAAAGTAACAAAAGACAAAGAAGGACATTACATAATGATAAAGGGCTCAGTCCATCAAGAGGATATAACCATTATAAATATATATGCACCCAATACAGGAGCACCAACATACCTGAAACAAATATTAACAGAACTAAAGGAGGAAATAGAATGCAATGCATTCATTCTAGGAGACTTCAACACACCACTCACTCCAAAGGACAGATCCACCAGACAGAAAATAAGTAAGGACACAGAGGCACTGAACAACACACTAGAACAGATGGGCCTAATAGACATCTACAGAACTCTACATCCAAAAGCAACAGGATACACGTTCTTCTCAAGTGCACATGGAATATTCTCCAGAATAGACCACATACTAGGACACAAAAAGAGCCTCAGTAAATTCCAAAAGATTGAAATCCTACCAACCAACTTTTCAGACCACAAAGGCATTAAACTAGAAATAAACTGTTCAAAGAAAGCAAAAAGGCTCACAAACACATGGAGGCTAAACAACACGCTCCTAAATAATCAATGGATCAATGACCAAATCAAAATGGAGATCCAGCAATATATGGAAACAAATGACAACAACAACACTAAGCCCCAACTTCTGTGGGACGCAGCAAAAGCAGTCTTAAGAGGAAAGTATATAGCACTCCAAGCATATTTAAAAAAGGAAGAGCAATCCCAAATGAACGGTCTAATGTCACAACTATCAAAATTGGAAAAAGAAGAACAAATGAGGCCTAAGGTCAGCAGAAGGAGGGACATAATAAAGATCAGAGAAGAAATAAATAAAATTGAGAAGAATAAAACAATAGCAAAAATCAATGAAACCAAGAGCTGGTTCTTCAAGAAAATAAACAAAATAGATAAGCCTCTAGCCAGACTTATTAAGAGGAAAAGAGAGTCAACACAAATCAACAGTATCAGAAATGAGAAAGGAAAAATCACAACAGATCCCGCAGAAATACAACGAATTATTAGAGACTACTATGAAAACCTATATGCTAACAAGCTGGGAAACCTAGGAGAAATGGACAACTTCCTAGAAAAATACAACCTTCCAAGACTGACCCAAAAAGAAACAGAAAATCTAAACAGACCAATTACCAGCAACGAAATTGAAGTGGTAATCAAAAAATTACCAAAGAACAAAACCCCCGGGCCAGATGGATTTACCTCGGAATTTTATCAGACATACAAGGGAGGACATAAATCCCATTCTCCTTAAAGTTTTCCAAGAAATAGAAGAGGAGGGGATACTCCCAAACTCATTCTATGAAGCTAACATCACCCTAATACCAAAACCAGGCAAAGACACCACCAGAAAAGAAAACTACAGACCAATATCCCTGATGAATGTAGACGCAAAAATACTCAACAAAATTTTAGCAAACCGAATTCAAAAATACATCAAAACCATCGTACACCATGACCAAGTGGGATTCATCCCAGGGATGCAAGGATGGCACAACATTCGAAAGTCCATCAATATCATCCACCACATCAACAAAAAGAAAGACAAAAACCCCATGATAATCTCCATAGATGCTGAAAAAGCATTTGACAAAGTTCAACATCCATTCATGATAAAAACTCTGAGCAAAATGGGAATAGAGGGCAAGTACCTCAACATAATAAAGGCCATCTATGAAAAACCCACAGCCAACATTATATTGAATAGCGAGAAGCTGAAAGCATTTCCTCTGAGATCGGGAACTAGACAGGGATGCCCACTCTCCCCACTGTTATTTAACATTGTACTAGAGGTCCTAGCCACGGCAATCAGACAAAACAAAAAAATACAAGGAATCCAGATTGGCAAAGAAGAAGTCAAACTGTCACTATTTGCAGATGACATGATACTGTACATAAAAAACCCTAAAGACTCCACCCCAGAACTACTAGAACTGATATCGGAATACAGCAAAGTTGCAGGATACAAAATCAACACACAGAAATCTGTGGCTTTCCTATATACCAACAATGAACCAACAGAAAGAGAAATCAGGAAAACAACTCCATTCACAATTGCATCAAAAAAAATAAAATACCTAGGAATAAACCTAACCAAAGAAGTGAAAGACTTATATTCTGAAAACTACAAGTCACTCTTAAAAGAAATTAAAGGGGACACTAACAGATGGAAACGCATCCCATGCTCATGGCTAGGAAGAATTAATATCATCAAAATGGCCATCCTGCCCAAAGCAATATACAGATTTGATGCAATCCCTATGAAGCTACCAGCAACATTCTTCAATGAACTGGAACAAATAATTCAAAAATTCATATGGAACCACCAAAGACCCCGAATAGCCAAAGCAATCCTGAGAAAGAAGAACAAAGTAGGGGGGATCTCACTCCCCAACTTCAAGCTCTATTATAAAGCCATAGTAATCAAGACAATTTGGTACTGGAGCCACAGACCAATGGAACAGACTAGACAATCCAGACATTAACCCAGACATATATGGTCAATTAATATTTGATAAAGGAGCCATGGACATACAATGGCGAAATGACAGTCTCTTCAACAGATGGTGCTGGCAAAACTGGACAGCTACATGTAGGAGAATGAAACTGGACCATCGTCTAACCCCATATACAAAAGTGAACTCAAAATGGATCAAAGACCTGAATGTAAGTCATGAAACCATTAAACTCTTGGAAGAAAACATAGGCAAAAACCTCTTAGACATAAACATGAGTGACCTCTTCTTGAACATATCTCCCCGGGCAAGGAAAACAACAGCAAAAATGAACAAGTGGGACTATATTAAGCTGAAAAGCTTCTGTACAGCAAAAGACACCATCAATAGAACAAAAAGGAACCCTACAGTATGGGAGAATATCTTTGAAAATGACACATCCGATAAAGGCTTGACGTCCAGAATATATAAAGAGCTCACACGCCTCAACAAACAAAAAACAAATAACCCAATTAAAAAATGGGCAAAGGAACTGAACAGACGGTTCTCCAAAAAAGAAATACAGATGGCCAACAGACACATGAAAAGATGCTCCACATCGCTAATTATCAGAGAAATGCAAATTAAAACTACAATGAGGTATCACCTCACACCAGTAAGGATGGCTGCCATCCAAAAGACAAACAACAAATGTTGGCGAGGCTGTGGAGAAAGGGGATCCCTCCTACACTGCTGGTGGGAATGTAAACTTGTTCAACCATTGTGGAAAGCAGTATGGAGGTACATCAAAATGCTCAAAACAGACTTACCATTTGACCCAGGAATTGCACTCCTAGGAATTTACCCTAAGAATGCAGCAATCAAGTATGAGAAAGATCAGTGCACCCCTATGTTTATCGCAGCACTATTTACAATAGCCAAGAATTGGAAACAACCTAAATGTCCATCGATAGATGAATGGATAAAGAAGATGTGGTACATATACACAATGGAATACTACTCAGCCATAAGAAAAGGGCAAATCCAACCATTTGCAGCAACATGGATGGAGCTGGAGGGTATTTTGCTCAGTGAAACAAGCCAAGCAGAGAAAGAGAAATACCAAATGATTTCACTCATCTGTGGAATATAAGAACAAAGGAAAAACTGAAGGAACAAAACAGCAGCAGAATCACAGAACTCAAGAATGAACTAACAGGTACCAAAGGGAAAGGGACTGGGGAGGATGGGTGGGTAGGGAGGGATAAGGGGGGGAGAAGTAGGGGGGTATTAAGATTAGCATCCATAGCGGGGTGGGAGAAAGGGGAGGGCTGTACAACACAGAGAAGACAAGTAGTGATTCTACAACAGGTTGCTACGGTAATGGACAGTGACTGTAAAGGAGTATATAGGGGGAACCTGGTATAGGGGAGAGCCTAGTAAACAAAGTATTCGTCATGTAAGTGTAGATTAATGATTAAAAAAAAAAAATGCAGTTCCTATGTGGTGACCTCTAATGAGTTCTACACAATGATATAAAGGACATATAAAAGTGTAGGCAAAGGGTCTGTTTGTGTTTATACAGAGGATCAAAGCCTAATTTGGCTACCCCGAAAATGAACTAAGATACGATATGAAAGAGAACTTCCAACATCAGCACTCTCGGGAAGACTCATGCCAGAAGATGATCATCAAAAAACCCCAACAAAGATCCACGCACTGCTACAGCTGTAGATGCACTCATCCCACCAGCTACTGGACTTGCCATGGGAATGAAGAAGATATCTAAGCTGGCCTGTGCATACGGTAAAACAACAAATTTGACTGGATCTATACTGTTGGAACTCAACCAAGAATTTGGAGAAGTGCAAAGTGTAGCGCTCCAAAATCTTACAACTACAGACTATTTACTGTTAAAAGAACATATGGGATGTGAACAGTGCCCAGGAATGGGTTGTTTTAATTTCTCTGATTTTTCTCAAACTATTCAAATTCAGTTAGATAATAACCATCATATCATTGATAAGTTTTCACAAATGCCTAGGGTGCCTAACTGGTTCTCTTGGTTTCACTGGAGATGGCTGGTAATTACAGGTATGCTTTGGTTATGTAACTATACTCCCATTATGTTAATGTGTGTGCGCAATTTAAGTAGTAGCTTAAAATCTATACATGCTGAAGTTACTCTACAAGAAGATATGTCAAAGAAATAATCAATCTTCCCATGTTTTCTCCCGCCTGCTACTTCTATAGCTTTTCTTCTTCCTTCCTAATTACAACGATTTCTTAAATAGAATTCGTGCCTCATATCAAATTTACCGAGTATCATAACTCCTCCAAGTGGTAAAGATACCTCAAGACAAATGCTGGGCATAGAAGCCACAGGGCATAAATATGCAAAGAAATAAAAAGCTAACCATTTCAAACAATAAGGCTTCTCTCTCACTTACCAACTTAACATTTCCCTGTATGGCCCCGGAAGATGACTGGTTAGCCAGAGACGGGTAAGATTCCTCAAGGGAGGAACAACCTAAGACAGGCACAGTCGCAGGGGGGTCATCAGGTGAGAAATTGGGGATCAACAGAGGTGAGGCTTAGAACCTCACCCTCCCTGTTCTGAGAGAAATCTTCTGCATATGTGGATGTTTTATTGCCCTTGTCTAGCTTGGATTAACACATAGTCTACAGGCACACACCTGATCGTCTACATTTGCTCTCTTACAACACTAAACTATGTTTTCTACCTTTATGTTGTATCTACCTACCACTTCAGCATTTTATTAAAAATAATTAAGAGAGAAATGTGGTATCCACATATAAATCAAGTATAAAAATCAAATGTGTATTCATATTTGAACTGACTGTTTATAGTTCATAATGCATGAGCAAAACCGAAATTTTCTGTGATGACTGCCCTTGTACTGTTCACCATGTAACTTATTCACTATGTAAGAATTTGTTCTCCATGTAAGAACTTGTTCGTTATGCTTCAGAAGATTGGAGACTGACGAAAATTAGGCTTGGGGTGGATTAATGATTGTGCATTGAGCATTGACTCCCCTATACAGAATTTTATTGTTGTTAACAACCATTTGATCAATAAATATGAGAGATGCCCTAACAACAACAACCAAAAAAAAGTACACACTTCCAATTGTAAAATAAATAAGTAACCGGGATGTAATGTATAGCATAAGGAATATAGTCAAAATATTGTAACAACTTGGTATGGTGATAGCTGGTACCTAGAATTATCATGTATATAAATGTTGAATCATTGTGTTGTACACCTGAAACTAATGTAATGTAATACTGTGTGTCAACTACCCTTCAATAAAAAATAATTATCTGAAAAAAAAAAAAAAAAAAGAATATAAAATTGAAACAAACAAAAAAAAATCATGTTATACCCCTTCTGTGTGACTACATGCTAATTTCCATGATGATTAGTGACATTGAGCATATTTACATGTGCTTATTGGACATTTGTGTACCTTCTCTGGAGAAATGTTTATTCATGCCTGTTGCCCACCTTTGACTCAGTGTTGTCTTTTCAAGTTTTAGGAATTCTCTATATTCTGAATATAATCCCTCATCAGATATATGATTTGCAAATCTTTTCTCCCATGCTGTAGGCTGCCTTTCTATTCTGTTAATATTATCTTTTGATTCAGAAATTAAAAAAATTTTCTTAAAGTTCAGTTTGTCTAATTTTTCTTTGAGTGCCTTGCCTTTGGTGTCATATCCAAGGATTCATAAAGCAATAGGATTCTTTTTTTATAAAGATATTATCCCAAAGTCATCTCATAGTTGAGCAGATGACACCAATGTAGCATTGCTTTTGAAATTCAAGAAATACTTCATCAGATATAAGATATGACCTAAATTTTTTTGAGAACTTTGAAAATATCTTTTAATATAAACTTTCCTGAAGTGATATTGCAGTATGTGTGGATCTCTTTGAGAAATTTCACATGATCAGAAAATAAGTATTTTACTATAATTCCCAACTTTTGGTAATATTATGATGCAGTACCATTTGAAAATTATTTGCAGTAGCTTGGGTCAAATTTCCCCTTACATTAGCAAGTAACTCTCAAATATTCAATAGCAATGGTTTTTAACATGTGCTGAATATTAGTTTTGATTTATTTTCCATGTTTTTCCCTTTTCAACAAGTAGTCTAGTAAAAATGGTATTGTTTCAACAACTTTAAAAACAAATGGGAAATAAAAGTTAAAGCCCATGTAGAGACTGTATAATTTTGTGTGTAATTTTAGGATGTAGGGGCATCAAGGTGGGTCTAGAAGGCGGGGTCCAAATGGCTACTGCCTAAATGAGAGGGATCTGTTGCATCCCATGGATCAGTGCAAAGGCCAACATGATGGGGTGGGCAGAGATCCAGAATTTTGGCACCCCAGATAAACAGTATTGGTAAAAGGAAACACTAAGAGTTCTGTTTACACGACGAGCTGATTGTCCTTGATGTCTTTTACAGGCTTTGCTCTGTGTGGAGAAGCACATGAGGGTGGAAGTCGATGCTTCCCACTTGTCCTGTTCCGGCAGGCGTGGGGTTCAATCGCAGATATTTTCTGTTTTTTCAGGGTTTTTTTTCTTTCCAGTTTTTGTTTGACTGGATTAGAGTGGTTACTGTCTATGTTTTTCTGCCCTGCTAAGCTGCCCGTTTCCTGATCCTTTGGCTGGGGATACCAGTTTTTATATGTTTCGTCTGTGCCTCTTGGCTTTTCTAGGTCGTTGTTTTGTTTCAGCTCCAAGTCTGGGATCTATGAGCCAAGAAGAAAACTCAAGGAGCTAATCGCTATCTGTCCCATGGATCTGGAGCTCCCTCGCCGGTCTGCCTTTTTCTTTACACCTTTCAGAGACTTACATTTCTTTTATATGGAATGCTTAGGATTTTTAGTTGTACTTTTAGTGAAACAGGGAAATGTGTGTGTCTGTTCCACCTTCCTGGAAGCAGAAGTCCATTCCTTTACATTTTAGCCTCTTTGAATCACTTTGCCTCTGTGTTCTCTCATGTAGGCAACACTTATTTGGGTCTTGTTTTGTGAGCCAAATTGAAAATTGTTTTCTTTAAATAAGAGAAGTCCTTTAACATTTATGTTTGGGTATAAAATTGCCATGATGTTTTGTAATTATGTGTGTTTTGTGTTTATATGATTTTACCTGGGAGATGTATTCTCTTTATGTTCTTGTTTGATTTATTTATCATTTGTATCTAGGAAGGCATGTATTTTTAGTCTACTAGTTACCTTTGTTTCTATTACATTCAAAAATACATATATATATTTATATATACACACACACACAAACATACATATATATATAATATACATAATATATTTATGAAACGCATATATTATGCATAAAATGTTCTTTACTGGGTGTTTTTAGGCTTCTGATCAGGTCATCGTATCTCTGAGGCTATCATACTTTCTTCTTTTTTATATTTTCTACAACATTTAGCATATGTTAAGCTTACCCTACATTCAATAAAGATAAAACTTTTCTATAGTTTTATACCTATAGGTTTGGTAACTTGAATAATTATCCCTTTTGAAAATGTTCAATTAGACTATTGTAAACTGCAGTTTAAGGAAGGAAGCAAATACTGATCACCTTGCTCTGAATTTTTGAGACTGAAATACTCCTTAGCTTTTATCTATATGACCACATTCATTTGTCCATTAAACGACTGATGGAGTATCTGCCCAGGATAGCATTTCTCAAATTTTAATATGCTTAGGAGTTACCTGGTTATACTGTTAAAATGCAGAGTGGGATAGGTCTGGAGTGGCCTGTAATCTGTATTTCTATAAGCTTCTGGGCGATGCCTATCTTGCTGTCTGAGAACTACATTTTGAGCAGCATTATTAATGATAAATGCTTCAGGCTTCTAGTATGCAATTGAAATGGTCATCTGTATTGTTTATTTGGTTTCAAGTGATGCATCTGGTATCTTTGTACCTCTATAATACTGTCTATAAAGGAAAAACTCCTTGAGAGGTGACATCTAGGCTGAGATGTGAGAAGTCCATACAATTTTCCTGTATATCTTGATGATTTCCTCCTTTATTTAGACAGATTTATGGAACCCTGAGGAGGCCTTTGTGTGGATGGTTATCCTTTGGCATTTCCTGTGACTCCGCGGTCTTGGAAGGCATGGGACTCCTATTTCAGTGCTACCTCAACTAGTTCTTTATCACATTATTCTCTGGTCTCTTCACTTACTGTCTCCTCTGAAGCCATGCGCCCTGTAGCTGCAAGCCTAAATGCTTAAAGAGAGTCTGAGAAACATTTTCGCTGTCTGTGCCAGTCAGGGAGTTTTACCACCTGAAAGTTTTCTGCAGTGAGAAGGACAACCGCATCGGAGCCCAGGTATCCTGGGTTAAACTCTGGTGCTGCCTGTAAATTTTACATGTAAAATAAAGTTTACTTGTAATTAAGTTTTACATGCAATTCCATAGTTATTCTGGTTGTGTAAACAATGATGAACTTCATCATGTTTGTGTCTGTAATGGATCTTGTATGTTGAATTAATATTTTTATAAATCTAATTATCTTGGGAAGAACCCAGTTATACTGTATTAGAATTTTTGTGTTGAGTGTGAACATTTATATATGATCCAGTTTTTATAGACTTGTTTGATCACGTCTTCACTTACCAAAATTTTGGTAGCCTCAACAAAAGAGAAAAGCTGCTCCTCTCTCAAGCTCTGACAGACTCTACTCAAACGGCCATTAATAAGCACACAAAAGTTTGCAAAATGCTATCCTAGCCAGATACTCTATCATTTTGTTTAATGGATAGATGAATAGCATCAAAGAGATAAAAATTTTTGTCTCAAAAATTCAGTCTCAAGAGTATTGCATCTTTCCATCGTCTAAACATAACCACCATTAATACTTTTATTAACATTTTTCCTGTGTTTTCCATCGTTGAGATGATGTAAAGTTGTTTTTGTTTTGATTATTTTTACTTATCATGTTACCTTAAATGTTTTTCATGTCACTAAACATTCCTTGAAGATGTATTTTTTTATTTAGAGGCTATCTAACATTATATCCCACAACTGTACCATATTTTGCTTTTGCATTCCCTTTTATGGTTAATGTATATTTATCTTTTATAATATAAATGTAACAATGTAGCATTTTGACTTTTTGCACTTTCAGCAGACCTTTTCTTTTTGATATTGAATAATGAAAATTATATTTTGAGAGGGAATTTCTCAGCTATAAATCAAACTTTCTGTAACTATGAGACATGAGACAGCAAATAGAGTGTTATTTGAGATAATAAAACAATACTAAGAGGAAAATATACGCTAATGATATGTAAGTGCTTCAAAACTACCAAATCTCCCCTAGAGGTGGATTCAGTAATTTGATAATGTAAATGTAAATGAATCAGTAACATTTGGATTTGATTTTTCTTAAATTGCATGTGATTGCTGAAAAATGGAATTCTGCCTGAAATAATATTTTGATTTTTAGCAATCATTTTTTGGAGTTATGTCTATGAATTATGCATACTCCCTTATGAACATATTTGGAAAAAAAGTTTATTTCCTAATATTCTCAAAATTACCAACTATAGGCCACTTTGAGTATAAAGTTGAAAAGATTAGGATGAGGGAAAAATGACTATCCATTTATTCAGACAATAGGCCAGACAATAGTCAAGCAAATTTTATTTAAAAATAATACATCTGTTTTTTGAGGTAGGTTATTTTTCCTGTCATTTGTTTTCTTTAAAATCCTATTGGTGTATGTATGTTTTAACTTTATACTTAGTATATATTCATTGTATAAAAGTGTTTATGTTGAAAAGAAGAAAACCTCACATGAATTTCTTCCCATCATCTAAAGGTGACCACTATTAATACTTCCATTAATATTTTTCCCTTGTTTTCCATGCATATTTATATCAGTGAGATTATATAAAGTTGTTTTTATTCTGATCATTTTCACTTCATATCTTAAATTTTTCATGTTTCTAAACATTCTTTGAAGATTTTTTTTCTTTTTTCGATGGCTGTATAACATTATATTCCATAGCTGTATCATATCTTGCTTTTGCATTCCTCTCTTATTGAACTGTTCCCAATACCATCTTATAAGTACAGCTATGATGGATACTGTACACAGTAATTTCTTTGTCTATAAAAGCCTTTTCTGTTTTTAGAAGACCCAGAAAAGCATACAAATTACTGGATCAAATAATAAAAGTATTTGTCAATCTCTTAATAAAGTTGTTTTTCTCCAAAAAGTTTGCAGTAATCTGCACTCATATTGGCAGTGGGAATTCTTAAAGCAAGACTTCTTCAATAACAGGCATAATGTTTTATCTTATTTTAACTTTTATCTACTTTCTTATTTATAAATTATAAGATCTTAGAGCTGTCATTTTTATTTGTAGGAGCTCTTAAAAAGAAATAACTGTTATTTTTCTATTCTCTTATGTTAAAAGAAGTTCTCAAAGATAAAGAATGGAATGTTATATTTTCTTGACTAAGCTTTGAGGGAGAAAAGACCTATGAATAGAGTACTTTCTGTTTATCTCAGTGTTCTTTAATCTTTTTCAATAATGTTTTATGGTTTTCAGAGGACATGTTTTATACTTTGTTTGGTAAATTTATTCCTGATATCTTATTCTTTTTTATGCTGTTGTACCCAGAACTGTTTTCTTAATTTTATTTTTGAATTGTTCATTGCTAGTGTAGAGAAATACAATTTTTATATATTCATCTTGCACTTGTGATATAGTTCAACATGTTCCTATAAATTGGTGGCTGGATTAAAAGTCTTGATCAGACTCAGGTTCCGTCTCTTTGGCCATATGGTAGGTGAGGTTGTGTTCTTTCATCAGAAGACACGTGCTGTCTGGTTTTTGCTTTTTTTTTTTTTATTAGCAACCGTTGCTGTGTTGTGCTTAGACCTATTAATCCCAGTTAAGGTAGAAAAAAAGGTGATATTCAATTTGTAACACATTTTTAATTTGTTAGCTCTAATGATTTTGTGAAGAGTGTTTTCCTCTTACATACTCCTAGATTGACCAGTAGTAACAGTTCGTAGGGGATAGTCAGAATGAATTCTTGATTGGTTCCTTTACATACAGTGTTCAAAATGATGAATTGCTTCACTGTCATTCTTAGAAGGTGCCTAGCTTATTGTTCTACTTTTAAATATGTACCCAGGGATTTAAACATTATTGATGGGCTTCAATACATTACAGTTCTCTCCCATACTAAAGCTTAAACTGTTCTATATCTGGTCAGTGGGAGCCACTTTTTTGTTGTTGTTGAAGTATTGCTGATACACAATCTTATACTGGTTTCAAACGTACAACACAGTGGTTCAACAATTACCCATATTATTACATTTTCACCCCATCTAGTGTGGTTACTATCTATCAAAGTAGAAAGATGTTACGGAATCATTGATATATTCATAGTATATTCTCCATGCTTTACTACCATCCCTTGTAAGAATGAGAATAAGTTAGCCTAAGAGTAGCCATCTTAAGGGCCTAGAAGCAGTTTTCTGAGGTTGTGACTTAAAAGAAAAAAAACTGGAACTGGGTAAGGCCTTGGAAAACAAGTTAACCATGAACACCGGGATGGGGGCAGCTGTGGCCTTCGGTCAGCTAACCTTGGTCAGTTAATCCTACATACCAAGCTTATCGTGCAGAACCTCCCTAACAATTGAGGAGTGGTCTTATCTTGCTCTCGCTTAACCCCAGGATGTATGTCTTGCAAAGATAATGTGCAGCTGTGGAAATTACTAAGAGTTAAGTGTTTTGAAAATGCTATATAAACCCTTGGTTTTGAGTGCTCGGGGTCCTTGTTGAAACCCGCTGTGTCGGGCAGACACTTGGACCCCAGCTAGCTGGAATAACAATAAACCTCTTGCTTGTTGCATCGATCTGCCGTGGCCTTCGTCTCCTCACTGGGGGGGAAGCGCAGACCAGAATAAGGCCGTTGGGTCTTACACCCTGTGACCAATTTATATTGTGATTGCTAATTATTGTGCCCCTTTATCCCCCTCACCCTCCCCACCCACCCGCCCCCACTCCTCGGCTTTGGTAACCACTAGTCACTTCTCAGTGTCTATGAGTCTACTGCGGTTTTGTTCCTTCTGTTTTGCTTCGTTTTTAGATTCCACAAATAAGTGAAATCATATGGTATTTGTTTTTCTCTGCCTGGCTTATTTCACTGAACATAATACCTTCTAGATCCTGGAGACACTTTCAGTTGGCTCCTGCATCCTTTTGACATGACCCTTGTAATTGACAACTTCTTTATTATCTGGTACAACAAGGTGTTCTTGGCGCAACTAGTACATTTTTTACATGGAAACAGTCATTTTTCAAGAAGTTGTGGTTTCTTACACTTTGAATTTTTATTTCAAGGTCACTTTCTGGACACCTAAAATGCTTATTGCTCTTGGGATGGTTATTTTAAATCATTTCTAGACTTTTTAAATTGACAAAGCTCACTGGAGATGGCTGGTAATTACAGGTATGCTTTGGTTAGGTAACTATATTCCTATTATGTTAATGTGTGTGCACAATTTAATTAGTAGTTTAAAACCTATCCATGCTGAAGTTACTCTACAAGAAGATATGTCAAAGAAATAATCAATCTTCCCAGGTTTTCTTCTGCCTGCTACTTCTATAGCTTTTCTTCTTCCTACCTAATCACAACCTTTAAATAGAACTCGTGCCACATGTCGAATTTACCGAGTATCATAATTCTTCCAAGTGGTAAAGACACCTCAAGACAAATGCTGGGCATAGAAGCCACAGGGCATAAATATGCAAAGAAGTAAAAAGCTAACCTTTTCAAACAATAAGGCTTCTCTCTCACTTACCAACTTAACATTTCCCTGTATGGCCCCGGAAGATGACTGGTTAGCCAGAGACGGGTAAGATTCCTCAAGGGAGGAACAACCTAAGACAGGCACAGTCACAGGGGGGCCATCAGGTGAGAAAATGGGGATCAGCAGAGGTGAGGCTTAGAACCTTCCCCCTCCTGTTCTGAGGAAATCTTCTGCATACGTGGATGTTTTATTGCCCTTGTCTAGCTCGGATTAACACATAGTCTACAGGCACACACCTGATCATCTACATTTGCTCTCTTACAACACTAAACTCTGTTTTCTACCTTTATCTTGTATCTACCTACCACTTCAGCATTTTATTAAAAATAGTAATAATAGAGAAATGTGGTATCCACATATAAATCAAGTTTAAAAATCAAATGAATATTCATATTTGAACTGACTGGTTATAGTTCATAATGCATGAACAAAACCGAAAGCTTCTGTGATGACTGCCCTTGCACTGTTCACCATGTAACTTATTCACTATGTAAGAATTTGTTCTCCATGTAAGAATTTGTTCGTTATGCATCAGAAGATTGGAGACTGACGAAAATTAGGCTTGGGGTGGATTAATGATTGTGTATTGAGTATTAACCCCCCTATATAGAAATTTATTGTTGTTAACAACTATTTGATCAATAAATATGAGAGATGCCCTCACACACACACACAAATATATATATATATATATATATATATATATATAAACACACTTCCAATTGTAAAATTAAATTGACAAAGCTAGAAAATGGTATGTGCATATGCATAAGCAGAACTATTTATATTTAAATTTAGCTGTTTATATTTAAATAGAACTGTTTATATTTAAATTGTGGTTTTACAATGACATCCCCACTTACTATGATTTTCTAAGTGCTTTTCTTTCCCCAAGTGTAGGATATTTAAACACATTTTATTTTCCATAATGACTCTGCTCTGATCATCTGATCCTCCTCTGGCCTGCTGTTTTTATGCATGCTCCTCTGTCTCATATTGTTTTTCTTAGGCTCCCAAAGAGCTTAACTTGAAAGTATGAAAACATGAAGATAGATGTTTTCAGGAAGTTTCCTATCTATATAGCAGCAAAACTGTTTTTACTTAAATCAGAATTTGAAACAATACAAATTAGTATGGTGAGTGCTTGGAACCCAGATACTTTGAGATAAACTTATTTTACTATTAAATATTTGTTTTATTCAAAGGAATCTAAATTTGTTTCCATCCTGTATAATGCCCGTGACTTAGGAATGTCTTAAAAATATCTGTATGGTCTTTGAAAACTCAACTTTATAAACATTAATGTAATATATAAAGAAATCCAATAGTATTTTGAGCAGCATAGATGATTCTCATCTACCTGGTACATGATTTTTTGCTTTTGTATGTAAAGTTCTGATATATTGTTTTCCTGATTTCCTTTAGTTGTCTGTTTATGTTCTCTTATAGCTCACAGAGCTTCTTTAAAACAACTATTTTTAATTCTTTGTCAGGTAGTAAGACTCCATTTCTTTAGGACCAGTTACTGGGTCTTTATTGTGTTCTTTTGTGGTGTCATGTTTCCCTGATTCTCTGTGGTCCTGGGATCCTTGTATTGGCTATCGGCATCTGCAGATTTGAAGAAGAGACACTCTTTCAGTCTTTGCAGACTAGTGTTGGCAGGGAAAGCCCTCCACCATTCAGCCCAGCCAGAGATTCTGGGTGGGCTGGCTGCCGGGGTCACCAGTGGGCAGGCGTGGTGCCACAGTCTGCTGTGAGATCTGCCACTCACTTTGTCTCCCTTCACCCGAGGAGAACTTGTGGGCCATGGAGATCTCTGTTGGCACTGCACTCTGAGGGGTTTTATCCTTTTTAATGTATCTTCTTACCTTCCTGTGTTCACCCAGGTGCTGTAACCTCTCACCTGGATTCCGGATCCCTCATGAAGGTATTTTCTTCCGTGGACAGTTGTTAAATTAGTGCTTCTATGGGGATATTAGCATTGGAAGCTCCTGTTCTGCTATCCTGCTGATGCAACTCCTCAGCATTGTTTTTTAGGGGGGTGGTCTTCTTTTGATCAAAGATGCTTAGTCCCAGGCCCACTTCCAATACATGAGGTATTTAATCTGCCTTTTTTGAAGTTGTATGTTTATTCAAAAGATGGTTTATGAAAGAAAGCGATTTACTTCCATTTGTGCAAATCCTAATCTGGTAATTAATAATAGATGAGAATCTTTTGATTTAAAAATTTCCAACAATCTCTTTAATATTTAGGTTCCATTTAAAAATTCCTCATTAAAACAAGTCACATTAAATGTTCTGCAGAATCATGCTCTCAAAGAATCTCTGGTTAAGCTCCCACTCCCTTGTTTACCCCGACCTCATTTTTTTTTCAGAGGAGGTTAAGGTCTAAAAATTCCCATAAAGCAGTGGTGTGGGTACTTTAATTTCTGACACAACTTGGGCTACTTTGAATAATTTGTTGAAATGACCATGCATATTTTATTTTAAAATATGTTCTTGTGGTATTGTGGGATAGACAGGAATAAAAATTTATAGGGCATGCCCAACTGCATCAGACAAATTTGTATATATATCCCCTTTTCCCTTCCCTTCCCTTTTTCAACCCTAGAAGTATCATTACAGGATGTTTTAAAGTATGCCTAGTTAACAAAGTATAGACCCTATCTGCATATAGTACCTATATACATAACAAAGTGTATATATATATATATATATATATATATATAAACATACATATATATACATTTATTAAGTATGTATATATATGGAGTATCTACAAAGTATATATATATAAACTTCCACTTCCAAAGGTTTTTTACCCTTCTTAAATCTATTTGCCAATTCAGTATGTTTCAACTGTTATGATTTTTAAGGGTATATACCCTTTGTGATTTGGTGCATAAAAATTGTACTGAATGAGTATTCTTGATCTTTCCCTGGGGATATTTAAACTAGATCATTTTCCCTGTTGGCTTGTTATGCAATGGAATTTACTAGATGCTTAAGTGGAATCTCTCATGCTTACCATTTTAAACTAGGATGAACAGTTAGGAACTTTTGTTGTTGGTGGCACTTACCTTTTTTAGTTTATGGTTTATTCATCTACCAAACTGATAGTAATATAAGTTTGCTGTGCTCATTTCAGAAGGAGACTTATACTTTTCTCAGGAGCTTAACATGTATAATTTTTCAAACTATACAGGAAAGTATATTGGACTCCTCCTGTCAAGCCCTTTCTTTTCTGTATCTCACATGAGAATAAAAGTTGACTCCTTGTTCTTTGCCATTTTGACCAAGTCTACTGCAGGATACAAATTGCTTTCTTCCCCTCTTTGCGGCAATAATCTAAAAAATAGCCTTTAATTATTTGTGCATTGATGTGTATCTAAAAATATGAAGTTATTGACATATTTAATGGGAGTGTACAGGTAATAAAGAAAAAAATTCAAAGGAAAATGGATCTTTGAATCTACAGGCAGCTCTTGCTTGATAAGCTGCATTACATTCTTTCTCTACTTGGACAGCAAAGCTTTCTTATAATCATCAAAACAATTTCACTCAAGAGCCTGCTGATTTCTTTTTGTATTTTTTTATGTTTTTGAGTGGATTTTTAACAAGATTTCACTTCTGAAAAGGCTAGATTTCCCAATATTTCTCATTACTCACTGCTATGTTTATTTTTAACCCAACTGAATATTAAAACTTTCTATTACTATCGCGTTTGCTCCTTGTGGCGGTGACGACAGCGATACGTACACAGACCTGGTTCACTTCAGTTCTTTATTGTTGCTCGGAAGGTCGGGAGAAGGTGAGTGAGAAGAAGCAATAGCCGGAGGGAGCGAGTGAGAGGAAGAATGAGAGGAAGAGTGAGAGGAGGGAGGGAGAGAGAGAGAGAGAGAGAGAGCTTCTCTTTCCTGTTTACGCCTTATATAAAGGAAGCTGGCCTATGGTGATTAAGATCATGTGTGACCTTTAAGCTGATTGGTAGCATGCCTTCTGCATGAGTTGAGCCCGAGCACGGAAGCATGGGGCAAGCCTATAGGAGCAACTTCCTTATGCTAATGCCACCAAACCAGGAAGGGTGGCGCCCAGGATGTGGGCGCCATCTTAGGGCGGTGTTTAGCCATAGTGGGACTCAGCCTCGGCCATAGGCCAGCCCCTACAATTACCTTTTATTATCTTCGAAATCTAATGACACTCAGCCCTCAAAATCAGAATAATAAAATTAACAAGGTATTTTTTACACCCAGAAAACTACTAAACATCAAGAATTTTCTCTCTTACTTTATAAAAGGAGGGATGCTGAAACCAATTATGTATATGTATATATATATATATATATATATATGATCAGGCCACAGTTTTAATTCGCTCAACACTACTGTCAAATCTGTCCTGTTTGCCAGGCTCAAAATATAAGAACATCTGACGAATCAAAAGAGAAGCTCCTTTTCCCCACAGCAATTGTACGCAAGGCAAATATGTTTCAGTACATTTGCACTTTTTAGAATGAATAGAAATAGTCATATTAATGTTCCCAATGATTGCCACAATAACTATCGGTAAGTTGATTATAAAGAGAGTTAGTTTCTAGGTTTGAAATAGCTTGTCAATTGGTAACAATGAAAATACACAGAGAATAAATGAAAGACCCTAAAGATTTGTCAGTGACTTGTCAATAATATGTTTTATCTTCAGGGTAATCATTTACTAAACATTAAAAATTGGTTTGTAGAAAGCTTCAGTGGGAGACTTTATTCTTCTCCATTCTTATTTTGCTCATAATTAAAATAACCATAGCTTTTCAGTCTTATAATCAAAAAGCAGTTTCTGCTTTTCCCTCACACTTGCCTAAAGGCCCCTGTGCCAAGCTTCAGAATACTGGAAGAAACATCAAAACAATGACTTGAGAAAAGAACTTTACCACACATTCTTAACTATTAATTCTGTATGGAACATCCTCAGGCATATAGGTATCCCTAGCTCAGAAACAGATGCCTCTCAGACAGGATTTCTAGCACTTCTGTGTAGATGCTGATGACTTTGCGATAGTAGACTACCAAATAACCCAAGATCAAGTGAAGAAGTCATTACCTCAGACTGATGATTGTGAAGAGAAAACTTAATTGTGCTAATATTT
This sequence comes from Manis pentadactyla, assembly GCF_030020395.1. Classification (NCBI taxonomy): domain Eukaryota; kingdom Metazoa; phylum Chordata; class Mammalia; order Pholidota; family Manidae; genus Manis; species Manis pentadactyla. The sequence continues at coordinate 84,902,214 of NC_080019.1, forward strand.
ACTTTTTAAAATAAAACTTTTAGAACACTTGCATTTCTTTCTCCTTGAGCTATCTTTAAATTATATTTAATTACTCCTTAGAATTCATGACAAATTCTTAAAAATCTTAATATACAAATAAACTAATGCATAATTGGAAAAAATTAAGAAAAATGATTTTGTAGAAATGAAAGGTACATTGACCCTGTTGACAGAACTGCTCAGAACAGCATTTAAGTATTAGATAAAATGCCTTTAACGTGTCCTGTTGCTTTTTATTATAAGATAGCTATTTGCATAGTTTTAATAATCTTATTTACTGAGGCATAATAAGTCCACTATTGAGGAACACAATGTATTTTTCTCATATGGAAATGATGCTACAATGTACTTACTACTCCCTGGTGCCTGTGCTATGACTTATGGATTCCCAGACTTGCAGGTAGGAACAATGCCATTTTCTGGCAGGACAGGAATCTTAGAGATAGAGACATACTTGTACACTAAGAGTATTGTGAGCAAAACTTAGTAGGGGTGCCTTGACTGTTTTCTGAACCCCAGCCTTGAAATACATAGTTATAAGGGCAATAAAAGTACTTCCAGCAAATAAAAGTGATTAACGTATGATCCTTGAAGCCTTACAAAGCCTCCAGAGAAAAATATCAAGCTCTTGTTTCATATGACTCTAGTTTTATTACCCATATTAACAAGGACATTTTAATTTATTAATCACCATTAAATAAAATGAAACCACCCAAATAAACAAAACGTCAAATTATTGTTAATGAATTAGAAAATAGCTAAACGAATACATATGGTCAAACCTTCACTCCTTGTGAATGAAATTGACCAGAAACTAGGGCTGAGAAGCAAAAAGGACACCTTGTCCTGTTGCCATTTTGACTAAGCCCCTCACGTAATAGGGAAAAAACAATTTGTATCCTCAGATAAAAAAGCAAAAAACATTCTGAAGAGCACAGATTTCTAAACCAGTGAAGCCTGGAGCCCTTTATCTGAGTTACTAACTCCCTGACTTTTGAAATATTGATGACTGTAAATATATGATGACCTTTAATCCTCACAGATACAAAAATCAGGTGAGCAAACTGCTGTTTTCACACCTTGAACAAACTGTAACTTTGGTGATATCTTTGTCTGTTTGTGTTTTAAGTACCTTTTATTTTGTTTGTTTTTTGGATAGCCATTTATTTTAATGTCATTTTTGTAAAACACTGCAAGAGAAAAAAATTATTATTTTTTAATGCTCGTACCTCTGAGTTTTCCACAGAGGTCATATGCAGAGGGGCACAGTGTCACCTGCAGATGGAGCAGGAGCCAAAAAGTTCTATTAGTTCAACTAAAATGTTTTATTGTGAGTTCATTTTGTTTGGTTTTAGAAATCTGCCTTATACCTTCACACAGGATCATTAATCCTTACTTTTGGGTTTCCCACTGAATTTGTTTCAGTAAAATTACTTGCTAGAAATAGATGCTTGGATCAAATAAGATCCTTAACAAATGTAAGGATGTCCTCAACTGTAATAAATATTCACTTTATGATCTTTGCTTCAAATCCCTTTTTCTTAACAGCCCAGTTTTCAATTGTCCAGGATGAATTTCCAAAATAGCTTGTTTTTGGTCATATAGAGAAAGCCAGAAAGAAGAATGAGATATCAGACTATTTCATCATCCCTCATGCCCATTAAAATTTTGTAGGGTAACATTAGTATGATCTGGATTCAAAAGGGAAATTTAAACCTATCTTTTCATGGGAGGAAAGGATAATTTTGGGGACTACACTGCCTCTCAGTGGTTCATTTAATATTTATTTCAATTTCAAAATGTTTGATAAAATAAAAACGTAAAATTTCAGTAATAAAAATTTTCAGTATTTTGACTTCAAGGAGTTACTACAAGTAACAGTAATGTAAATTCTCTTGTGTTCTGTGCGTGCATATTCCCACTGACTGACTACTCAGAAGTCATGATGCATTATAGAAACAGTTTCATGGTTTGTTTTCCCTGAACCAGGAATGAATGAATCTATATGCAAGAGAGGGATTGACGTAATATGAAGGAGAAAGTCAAGCCAGGCTGAGTAGCGGGCATGATTAATTCAGAAAATCTCAACTCTCTGAACATTCATTGCTCTGTGTGCAAGCACTACTAAATTGCTTTTTGATCTATATTTTGGTGTCTTAACAATGAATCACAAAATTAGAGGGCTGAAAGTTCCCTTTGAGACCCCCCTGCCTGTTAAGTTGGCTTAAATTCAACTTTGAGAGAGTCATAGGTGTATATCTATGAACAGAGGACTATGCCAGGAACGTCTAAAAGGACAGAGGCAAATAAAGCTTGGTTCCCATCATCAAGGAATTCACTAATCATTATGACAGAGAATACTTCACTTTTATCCCCTTGACATTACCCAGTATTTGTTCATATTTGAATAATCAAAACTGTCAACTATTTCTCCTTTGTATAGTATGATTTTACAACTTGTTGAAAGATGTTATGCTAAAAATTGTGGCAAAAGGGAAATTAAAAAAAAAAATCTATGGGGTTCCTTTATACTCAGTAAGGACCCACAGTGTCATATTTAATTGAAGTTTTTAAGAAATGCATTGGTGTTTTAATTGGCTTATAGTCTTAGAGGCATAAATGATTTATGATCTTATAGGCATAATTGATTCAAGATTGTCAGTTGTTAGAAGTTCCAAAACAGACTCAAATGAACTAGAAGCTTGCAAGCTAGTTGAAAGCATAATCTTCAAGTTTTTACAATTTCACTTTCATGAAAGTTCTAGAATTTAAGGAAACAAGATGTTGTGAAAGAGGAGTAAGGAAGAAGAAATGCACTGAACATTTATGTACTAAGTAAATTTCTTGGCACTCGGAATCAGTAGATTAAAAATAGATACATATTGGGAGAAGGCAGCCAAGGACCAGATATTTCTGCCCCTATCCTCTGTCACAGAACACAGAATAGGGAAGAAAAAAATCAGAGGAGGAGGATCCTAATTTGATTGAGCAGTTACCCAAAAAAAGAATGAATTTAAGCTGCAAATAACTGAATTTTCATGAATTAACAAGAATAAAAGTTCCCTTAATGGGTAATTTGCAAGGAAAAGAGCTAAGTGAAGTTTTATTACCACAAACAGTTTTGTTTTTGAATATTTCAGATGTGTGCCATAAATTTACTTCTCCATAAAATGCCTGGACTTTGGGAAGAAGAATCAGCATATAAATCATCATTAAGGAGAAAAGCTAGATTACATCATAGAAAAAGGCCAAAGTAGAAGACAAGAACTGAATAGGAAACAGAATCCCGGAGCTCCAAATGAAGGGGATCAGGATATTCCACTCCAAAAATACTGCCACTTTGCCATAGGATTATTTTGAGCTGAAGGTAATTGAGAAACAGTAGATACAGGAAGAGGTCTCTTTCCTTCACCTATCGGCCAACAACAAGGCATGTATTTCCCAGGAGAAGGGTGCTCTCTCTGTACCAGGAAAAGGAGAGCACTCTTATCACTAGAAATGAGCAGGCTGCACACATATCAGTCTGCCAAACAACCTTACTAAAATAACCTTTATCCTCCATTATATCCTCCTACTCATTTTGCCACAATTTATGAGCTCAAGATGCCCTAACCCCCTTTCCTTTGTTTAGTCACTTCTGAGGTAATCACGCTTTGTTAAAATGCTATATAACCCTCTGAGTCTGAGTCTTTGGACTTTTACTTTTTTCTGTGAAGCCCTTATGCACATAAAAATTAACATCAATAAAAACTTGTATGCTTTTTCTCCTGTTAAACTGTCTTTAGTCAGATTAATTTGCAGGCCCCAGACACAGAATATAAGAGAACAGAGACGAGGTCTTTCTTCCCTCCACTAACATGCATGTATGAGAAGCAATAGAGTACTGGAAAAAACTAGGAGAGAATAGGGAGGAAACACGGAAGTTTCTAGGGTTTTAGCAGAGCATCTCTCCTTTTACCTTGGATTGTGGATATGTAGTATTTGCTTCATTATTTTTTAAAAAAATGTAGTATACATCTTATACAATCTTCTGAATGTTAATCATATTTAACTTATGAAATTGGAACAGAATAGTAGAAAAATAGCAAAAATCTAAATTAGGCTTTAAAGAAAATAAAGATAGTACCAGTTCACTGAGGAGGTCATTTAAAAAAGTCAAGTTTATTGAGGTGTAATTCATATACAAGAAAATGCATTCATTTTAAGTTCACAGTTCTACAAATGTTGACAAATATATGTATCAGTGCAACTACCACCATGATCAACAGAACATTTCTATGACCTTGAAAAGTTTCTTTGGGCCCTTTTTCAGTCAATCCTTGCTTATCTCCCCTGGCTGCACTTTTCCAGGGTGTTCCCAGCTAATGACTAAGGAGAGTCAGGAGAGCTGTGTTTCCCCATTCCTGCAGAATGTAGGATTTGCCTAATGAGCAATTTTAGTTCAAGGAATGCCTCCTGACTAGGCTGAAACTTCCTTAGAACTTCTCTTCCTACTCACTCCTCCTTTCCCTCTTCAGAGCTGTCAGACTTGCACTGTCATCTGCGAGCTGCCCCTACTTATTCCCAAGTCTTCTCCTTTATCCCTAAAAGGCATTTTCCCCAATAAATCTCTTGTACATCTAATTCACTCTCAGCATCTGGTTCTCAGAGGATCCAAACTACCACATTCACAATTTCCTTATCTGTTCTCCTGTCAATAGAAGTTTGGATTATTTTCAGTATGAACAGTCATGCCCAAGTCTTGGTGAGGACAGGCATTTTCATTTCTCTTGGGAAATCTTAGGAGTGGAATTTCTGGATTATGTAAATGTTCAACTTTATAAAAAGCTGTCAGATGTGAAAGCTGTCTTTAAAGTGGTTGACTCATTTTACATTCCAAACATCAACGTATGAGAGTTCCAGTTGCTCCATGTCCTTCCAGCATTTGGTATCGTCAGTCTTTTAGTTATTCTAAATGCATGGATTGTGGTACCTTATTGTGGTTTTAACTTACGTATTTTGATTACTAGTGATGTTGCATTTCTATACTAGTTCTCTGGGACTGACACAAGCTAGGTGGCTTAAAACAATGGAGACTTACTGTTTTGATGTGGTGGAGGCTAGAAATCTGAAATCAAGATGCATATAGGGCCCTGCTCCATCTGAAGGCTCTAGGGGAGAATTCTTCTTTGCCTAGATGGTGGTTGTCAGCAGTTCTTGGCATTCCTTGACCATAACTGTATCACTCCAGTATCTGCCTCTAACTTCACAGGGCCTCCTCCCCTATGTGTCTGTATCTCTGCTTTCTCCTCTTATAAGAACAGTAGTCATTGAATTAGAGCCCATCCTAATCAAGTATGATGTCATTTTCATTTAACTAGGTCCTATTTCCAAATAAGGTCACCTTCTGCCATTTCAGGTAGAGATAGGGTGGGGAAGAGCAGTATTCAACTCAGTACAGCATCTTTTCACGCTTAATGGCTATTAATACATCATCATCTGTGTCTATTCAAGTCTGTGGCCAGGCTTTTTAGTGGGATTATTTGTCTTCTAATTACTGAGTCATAGTTCCTTCTACATTTTGTATACCAGTCCTTTGTCAGTGATGGGTACTGCAAAGATTTTCTTTATTTTAAAGGAAAATAAGGCCACTAAATTTTCACCTTTTAATTTTGAAATATTATTAAATTCTGGAAAACTTCCCAAAGAAACAATACAGTGAATTGCTGTATACTACTGGAGAAATATAATTAGAAACAAAATCTCCTCCTAACTCAGAAAGCATTTCCACAAAGGCAGAAGAGAAAGAAAATAGTTTTATTATTGAATAATCATTGAGCCAGAATTGGATATGCATCACAGGCAATCAGCTAAAGAGTCTAAAAGGGACAAAGAAATCTCATCCTTTTATGTAGCCAAGCAAATAGAACCTTTTATACACATTTTCTTGAGATACATGATAGCTAACCCTTAAAAGGATTTGACAGCACCATTAGTCACAAACAGTTCATCCTAAATGTACCTGGTACTTGGGGTGAACATCTGTGTTAGCTCGTCAACTTTATTTGAAGGAAAAATAACTGTTTTATATCTTCATGACAGGAGGTGATTTTGGAATGAGGTGCCCAGGGTGTCTGCAGCCACAGTTAGGCTCCCGCCTCTCTACTGAAATGGGGAGAGAAGGGCACTGTCTTCCTTGATGATTACATTTCACAGAGACTGCTCCCAAGTCCTTGGTAATGCTATTTCTGGGTTATAAAGCTGGTATGAGTCTTAGTTAGGTTGTTAAAAGGTTTATACCCAACTCAAAGATTCAGAGAAAGAATTTACAATTGCATATTTTCTAAATCAAGTGCCCTGAAAGAAAAGGGGGTGGTCTCCATTTTGCACCAGGGAAAATTCCTTTTTTTTTTTTTTTTTTTTTACTTTATAAGCCTCCTTAAATACTATAAAGTAGCTTAACACAACAGCAGATACCTTCCCGGTGGATCCAGGAAATCGAGAGTAAGCACACAGGCTCTTCTTCTGGAGGACCTATCTGTAAAGGAAGCTTGCAGGAAAAGAAACAAGGCAGACCCAACCCCAAACGCCAATATCCTAAAATGATCTATCGCCAAACAGCAGTACTAATTTTGCACCAGTGAGGGCATTTCCCACATTAGGCAACCAGCAGACAGTGTCCACTGATGGAGGAGACTTGCAAAATCAGGAAATTGCAAAATCAGTACAAGTTTGATAAGTTCCCCCTTCCAAGTCCATTTTAAGCCATTTGCCAATTCCCTGCAGTCCCTTTCCTCATGCTCCGGCTTTTTGCAATAATGACACATTGTCTCACACCCGCCTTTCTTCCCTTCATGGGTTGTTCAGAGTAAAGGACAGTCCTTTCTCTGAGGAGTTCTGAGCAGCTAGCAGGACAGTTTTTAATTTATCCCATTTTTCTTTATTCTTTTTCTAGATTGTTCCAAAACTAAGTAGTCACTGTTGAGATTTGAGTAATAGTCTACCTTAACCAGCCTCCCACCTTTACCCTAACTTAAATTTGGATAGTCAACAGAAGAGTCAAGGCAAAGGTGGTTAGGCCTAGAGGGTAACTGTGATGTGCCTTGCATCCATGCCAACGATTTTTGAGAAAGTCTCAAAAAAGTGCTAATAGAAATCAGTGGGGGACCTAGCCATCTTTTAGATAAATAGCTGCAACTTCTCCCAGCTCACTTGAGCAGAAAGGCAGTCATTAGTGACCCCTGTGTCCCTAGATCTTCCATAGTGTGTGTGTGGTTGGGGAGGAGAAGATGGACAGCTGGCTTCCCTTGGCCACCCTGCTTCTTGATGTGGTGATTTCTGGAAGTGTCTCCTCCATCAGTGGACACTGTCTGCTGGTTGCCTAATGTGGGAAATGCCCTCACTGGACCAAAATTAAGTGGACATGGAAAGAAAGAGAAAAACAGAGTGAGACTTTAATGGCAGTCTTGAAAGATTGGGTGTCTATTGTTGGAAAAAGCACAGAAACTAAATGTGACTTACTCCCACTAGGGGGTTTAAACATTTAAACAGTAAGATATTGACAAAAAGCCCATGTGGTGAAGTACATGCCAGGAAGTTGCTCAAGCTGAGAGGAGGAAGGACATTGAGAAGGAATGGGCTGTGCCTGTTCAGGGAAAAAGAAGTTTTGAACCAGCTAATAAAATTAAGACAAATGTAAAAGAAAGCTTAATATGGATATGACTTGCTTAGACAATGTCCAGGAAAGAATGAACCCTGTAGTACTCAACCAATGAGGAACCAGGGAAGGGACTCATGTGCTAGGGAATCAATTGCTTGCTCCAACAGCCCTAGTTGTACCTGCTTGCCAGACACCCGATCTTACAAGACAGCCATTAAAGCCTCACTCCGCTATTCTTGTTGTCTCTGTGTCCACTTTTTAAGTTTGGACCAGTGAACGTGTTTCTCACACCTTTTTGTATGCTTTAGCCATCACACCTCTACCTGTGTGGGGCTATAAAGCAAATTTCTGGAGCCCAGGCAAAGAGGTCTTTAAAATGAATAATATCAGCTGGTGAGGAAGGCATGTGAACTACTTGGGAGTCCTGGGTAACTTCTCAATGACATCAGTTTTGTTGGCAATCCATATAGGAAGATCTGGTTTTCCTTTCATTCAGACAAGAAAAATGTAATGTATATGGCACTTTGGTTTCCTTCCTGTGTTGACATTCATCAGCTTAACACCTTGTTCACTTGCCTTTTTCCAAGAGACTAGTGCAGCTACTTTCCATCCTGTCTCCTTTGCATGGAGCCACAACATTTTATCCACGTTTTCAGTTATACCCAGATCAGATGTACTCATTGTGTCTACTTTCCCAGCTATGTGATGTGTGGCTGAGAAGGGACTCCTGGAGCTGGACCTTAGCTAAGACACAGGTGGACTCGGAGCTAGGTCACCAGGCGCACCAACTTCTGTCCTTGGCAGAACTCATAATATATTACCAGCTATAGAAGTTGTACCCACTTGTCCCTCTTTACAGGGAAACTCATTCGTGAAGGGAACAGCTGCCTAAAAGATCATGGCCTCCCTCTTCCCCAGAGTTTGAGGCTGAGAGGGATAAAGAGATACAGGAGGACAGAGAGAGAAGAAGGAGAGGTCTGTGAAAGAGAAGTGCCTTTAACTCTCACAATTCTTCTCCCATTTTCTCAGTTTTTTTCTTCTGGCTATTCAAATCATTTATTTGTTTATTTTTCAAAAGACCCATCCTTAGCCAACTGCAAGACTGGATTCTCATATACTCATTCCAAATGTAGCAGAAAGACTTTAGCTTTTTAAGAGAAAGACCTACAGGCAATATTCATGGTGTTCCATACTTTCCAACCTAACAGGATTGTAGTACCTGTGTTACCCATGTTTATTCCATAATAAAATCTTGAATTTGGAGCAAGTGTTACACCTGGATGGTATTCCAAAAGAGCAAGAGCCAGAAGGAGACTTCTATAATTTAAGGCCTATGTCCTGACTGTGTGTGGCCAGGAACCTTCAGTCTGTCTGCTCAACTCAGGAACTCCCAGACATCCAGTCCCAGTCACCAGAATCATTACGAGAATGTAACTCAAAAAAAAATTTCCTAACCCAGAAAACCTCTCCACAACAGTACAAGAGAACAAACAGTTTGATTATTGACTAAGCATTAAACCACCATGTATGTTTTATAGGTAATCTGACAAAGGGGTTACAAAGAAATCTCATCCAGACACAACCTATTATATACATGTTCTCAGGATAAACATAACTAGTCCTCAACTAAGAGGACTTGACAGTACCATTTGTCACCCAGTTTAACCTGAATTTACCTGTAATTGGGACGAGATCTGTGTTAGCCAATTGACTTTATCCAAAGGAAAAAAGAAATTCTCATATCTTTATGACAGAATGTGTTTTTTGATCTAGGGGCATGTAGACGTTAAGCTTCTACCCTCCTACAGAGCCTGGAAGATAGGGACCCTTGATTGCATTTCACAGGGATCCCTGCAGGTCTTTGATGTTCCAAGTTTCCTATGTATCTCACTCTTTCCCACATACACATGAGCATACATCATTGAACATATTACTGCTCTTATTTAACAAATAATCTGTCCTCTGTCAGACCAAGAATAAGAAAAATCAAAGTTTTTATTTTACCTTCACTTATTCCTTCTTTTATGCTCTTTCTAATGTAGAACTGAGTGTCTAATATTTATTATTGTCCTTCTCCTTAAAGAACCTCTTTCAGCATTTCTTGTAAAGCAGGTTTTTGGCAACAAGTTCTCTCAAGTTTTGTTTGCAAAAGTATTTTTCTCAATGTACAGGATTCTAAACTGGTGTTTTTTCCTCTAAACACTGTAAATATTTTATTTTACATCCAGCCTTGCCATTTGCTAGCTGTGTAAATTTGTTCAATAAGACTTTCAGGACTTCACTTTCCTTATCTTTAAAGTAGAGGGGTTATATAATTTCTAATACTCTGTAAAGTCTTACCAAGGTAACAAAGAAAAATATATAATAGGTGTGGTATGACTTGCTACTGTCCACAGAATTTTTTGAAGTTTCCATATTTGAGGGTACTCTTCAATGGCATATCAGAAATGCTAAAAAGCTTGGGCAGAAATAGTAAGAGGGACTTAGCATCCATGACAGAAAGTATAGAAAACATGTCATTTTTCTAGTTTCTTTTCTTTTATGGTAAGAAACATATTAGTAAAAATAGAAAATGAGCTTTTCAGTAGTGTGGTAATGCAATGATTTTTTAAAAAGTGAAATTGGACAAAATAAAAAAAAGGAAAGGAAATTATTGGGAATAAGCCTTCTAACAAAATAAAGCTGAATTATTAAATCTATTATTTTTCAGATAAAAACATTCAACTAAGCAATAATTATTCCAGGTAAAATGAAAGTTGCCAGTATAGTGATGATTTTTTAAATGAAATTACTCTTATTCTGAAACTAATTATTTGACATTTCTCTGAGGACAACAATAATGCACTACTTTATGCAGTAATTCTGGACAGCTTTATTTGGAATTAATATTTATAAAATATATTTAAAATTTTCCCTTGCTTATTTTTCTAACGTTCCTTATTTATTTCTTTGTTATATGCATTTACCATGTTCATTTTTTGGTGTATTTGTTTTCTTTTTTGACAAGCCATCTTGCTTTTGAAAACATAAATCTTGTAATTGAGTATTTAGGTAACAGGCAATGTCATGGAGCCAGGAAAAATTATGTCATTTTGGGAAAGTAAGTTACCACATTTAGATTCCCAGAAGGGAAGGGTAGAGCCAGATATAAATTAGATGGTTAAAAGTGTTATAAAGAAACCTTTCTGGAACCATTAAGGGGAGCTTGCAATTAGAACTACCACCATCTGCAGGGGAGACCTTCGTGTCAGCATCCCTCCCCATGAGGCTGCTGCCTCACAAACTGTACCCATGTCATTAACCCCTGACCAGGTAAAATGTTGCTGCTGCCTCTTCATGCTACTGCTGATCCCCCATCCTCATTGCTGTGAGTGGAAAAAAAAGTTTGATGTCTTCCTGTGCTGTCTAGAAGATTTAAAGCTACTTTTAATCAATGAAATGATTGCAGACTCATCTTCATACTGTTCTTTCTCTCTAAATTATGCAGACACTGCTTTTGAGGAAATAACGGTTCAGTTGTCCGTAAGCAACTGGAGTTCTACTCTTTGAGTGCTGGTCTTAGACAAAGCATTTCCTGAATTGCTACAAGAGCTTAACTGTAGTACCAGTTATAAAGAACACAACTGCTTCCTCTCTAAATGAGTGTCAGACACGACATGTTCTTAAAAGGACACAGATTTCACTACAGCCCTTCCACATGAACAATGGTCATTCATGGTTTACCAAGTAACTCTGAAAGCTTTGGCCACCTCAGATGTCCTTGCACACTAGGCAGCATTGTTTGGGGATAGTTGTAAATAAATGTGCTTTGCATGTATATCCAGAGAAAAGGAATTCTCACCGTTTCAGCAAACTGGCTTCAGTTTGGCACAGGAAGGAACAGCAGTGGTCTAAAACACAATGGGAACAAAGGTACTTCGGCTTGATCCTGTCCTTTCTTGCTAACTTCTTATAATTGTAGTCTGATACTGCTTCTAGGTTCCTTTGGCTTAAAGTTTGGGATTATCTTCAATTCCTACTACAATAAAAGTCTGCTTATATTTTTCCCCAACACTAACAAGGATTAGATCAAATACCTAATCCATCTTTAATTCAGTATGATTTGGCAAGGGGGTAAATTGAGCACATGGGCTTGTACGCTTCTGAACTAGCAGAGTGTGGGTGGAGTCTCTTTGGGCTCTCCCAGCTTATGTATTCACTGTGAGTTTCTTCTCAATAGATTCTGAAATTGAAATTGATGGTGGACCCTCTTGGTTCAGTAAATCACCTACCTGAGGATGCTGGGGAGAGATGTGGAGCCTGGAGAAATCTTCCGTGAGAAAACTTGGTCTTTGCTCATTTCCAGTTAAACTTGTGGCACACCTACCTCTTTGGGAGAACATTGTGGAGGTGGTAAGCTTTCATTTCGTCTTCTGAGGTGCCTCTTGGATTTCACTTTGTCCCTTCCTTTGGAATTAGACAGCAGTTGTGCTGAGACTTTGACCCAAACACACATTCTCCAGATGCTGAGCATTTTACTTGGAGTGGCAGCAGGTGTATCTGTTTGCTCAGAATCTGTTGTTGAGATGATGGTCTGTACCTGAAACTGGAGATTAATGTCAGAGTCCTTCCCGCAGTCTGCAGGACCAGTGGGGGAATGAAAGGGAAATGTGTGGGGACTCCCCTTTCCCGGTAGCTAAAGGTAAGCCTTTCTGAGTGAAATTCAATTGGCATGTGGATAATATATTAGAAATTATTATTTAGCTTCCATGATCATATTATTTTACTATATTATTAATGTGTATACTTTGAAATATTCATTATTATATCCACATATATTCATAATTTTAGTTTAAAAATCTATAAAGTTAGTTTAGCATTAAAGTTGTTTTTACGTACATGAAGGATATCAAAATTATGAAAATATTAATAAGCATACTAATTTTAGTAACTTTATGTCTCAGCATATCTATGTTTGGCATGGAATTTTCAGTTTTGTATTTTGGTAACCTTTGGCTCACTATTGTAGCTTTTATAGGTGCAGGGTGATCCTGAAATACAAAAACAAAATTGAGAAATAAGCTTTCATTTGGTTAATGCACAATTTGTACTTATGTGCCATCTCACTGAGAAAATCAGGAGAGATGTTCCATTTCTGACATATGATATGGCATTAAAACTAATCGGCCAAGGGAGACATAGTCCCATACAACAGGAAATTTCAGTGTATGCCTATGGAATCAAAATATCTGTTTGTTTCCTGGGATACCTTACTTCCTGAGAAGTATAGAAGGATTATAGCTACAGTGAGCCAACATTTGGAAGATATAGGTATTCATCTCCAGGGCTTACTCATCACAGGATATCCTCTTTGTTGACCAATGAGTCACAGTTACAGAACTTGACATTCTCTCTTGTCAATATGATTTCAAAATAACCTTATGTTTGTCAAAATATTTCAAAATGTGGGAGTTCAGGTTACACAAGACCAGATAGAAAGTAGACTCTATGAACATTTAACATTCATACCACCTTTTCATTTACACCTAAGCCCAGAATAAGAGATAAGTACATTATTAGTCTAGGTAATAATTTATAAATATATGATGTGTACATATAGCTTATCATTTAGTAGATTGTAACCCAAAAATTAAATTGTAATTTCTTGGAGTATCATGGAATGAATTATGGAATTAATCTTGGCCAAATTAGGTTTAACTCAAAGCTGTAACATTTATTATATTATTTGGAAAAAGTATTTATTTTTATTATTATTTGATTGAACTATAGCTGATAGAAAATATATTAGTTTCAAGTTTTCAATAGTTATATACCTTATTAAATCCTCAACCAAAGTGTCCATCAATAGATGAATGGTTAAAGAAGATGTGGTATATATACACAATAGAACATTTTTCAGCTGACAACACACATGGACCTCAAGGGTATTATGTTAAGTGAAATAAGATAGGTGATGAAAGACAAATACCAAATAATTTCACTTATATGTGGAATCTAAAAACAAACGAAAATTATTTTTATGACGTTATATCCTGCATCTGTAAAATGAAGATAATTGTGTCTATTTCCCCTAATTATAATTAATTCTCGTGGAGCCATCATCCTAATGGCTATTAATATAAGCCAACTATTAAGAGAATAAGTAAAGGAATTTTACTTTTTCCAGGAAATGAAAAAGCTGTTAATGAGTGCAAGAAGGGTGTCAGTTAATAAGTAAAAATTGTAAGGGCATCTATATGTAGTGAGAGGAGACTATACTTTTTTTTTTTTTTTTTTTTTTTTTTTTTTAATAATTATTTTTTATTGAAGGGTAGTTGACACACACTATTACATTACATGAGTTTCAAGTGTACAACACAGTGGTAGAACATTTATATACATAATTCTAGGTTCCAGCTATCACCCTACCAGGCTGTTACAATATCTTGACTATATTCCTTATGCTATACATTACATCCCGGTTACTAATTTATTTTACCATTGGAAGTCTGTCCTTTTTTTTTTTTTTTTTTTTTTGTGAGGGCATCTCTCATATTTATTGATCAAATGGTTGTTAACGACAATAAAATTCTGTATAGGGGAGTCAATGCTCAATGCACAATCATTATTCCACCCCAAGCCTAATTTTTGTCAGTCTCCAATCTTCTGAGGCATAACAAACAAGTTTTTACATGTAGAACAAATTCTTACATAATGAATAAGTTACATAGTGAACAGTACAAGGGCAGTCATCACAGAAACTTTCGGTTTTGCTCATGCATTATGAACTATAAACAGTCAGTTCAAATATGAATACTCATTTGGTTTTTATACTTGATTTATATGTGGATACCACATTTCTCTCTTTATTATTATTATTTTTAATAAAATGCTGAAGTGGTAGGTAGATACAAGATAAAGGTAGAAAACATAGTTTAGTGTTGTAAGAGAGCACATGTAGATGATCAGGTGTGTGCCTGTAGACTATGTGTTAATCCAAGCTAGACCAGGGCAATAAAACATCCACGTATGCAGAAGATTTCTCTCAGAACGGGGGGGTGAGGTTCTAAGCCTCACCTCTGTTGATCCCCAATTTCTCACCTGATGGCCCCCCTGCGACTGTGCCTGTCTTAGGTTGTTCCTCCCTTGAGGAATCTTACCCGTCTCTGGCTAACCAGTCATCTTCCGGGGCCATACAGGGAAATGTGAAGTTGGTAAGTGAGAGAGAAGCCTTATTGTTTGAAAAAGTTAACTTTTTACTTCTTTGCATATTTATGCCCTGTGGCTTCTATGCCCAGCATTTGTCTTGAGGTATCTTTACCACTTGGAAGAATTATGATACTCGGTAAATTTGATATGAGGCACGAATTCTATTTAAGGGTTGTAATTAGGAAGGAAGAAGAAAAGCTATAGAAGTAGCAGGCGGAAGAAAACATGGGAAGATTGATTATTTCTTTGATATATCTTCTTGTAGAGTAACTTCAGCATGTATAGGTTTTAAGCTACTACTTAAATTGCACACACACATTAACATAATAGGAGTATAGTTACATAACCAAAGCATATCTGTAATTACCAGCCATCTGCAGTGAAACCAAGAAAACCAGTTAGGCACCTTAGGCATTTGTGAAAACTTATCTATGATATGGTGGATATTGTCCAAATGAACTTGAACAGTCTGAGAGAAATCAGACAAATTAAAACAACCCATTCCTGGGGACTGTTCACATGCCATATGTTCTTTTAACAATAAATAGTTTGTAGTTGTAAGACTTTGGAGCGCTACAATTTGCACTTCTCCAAATTCTTGGTTGAGTTCCAACAGTATAGATCCAGTCCAATTTTGTTGTTTTACTGTATGCACAGGCCAGCTTAGATATCTCCTTCCTCATTCCCATGGCAAGTCCAGGAACTGGTGGGATGAGTGCATCTACAGCTGTAGCAGTGAGTGGATCTTTGTTGGGGTTTTTTGATGATCATCTTCTGGCATGAGTCTTCCAGAGAGTGCAGATGTTGGAAGTTCTTTTTCATATCGCATCTTAGTTCATTTTTGGGGGAGCCCAATTAGGCTTTGATCCTCTGTATAAACACAAACAGACCCTTTGCCTACACTTTTATATGCCCTTTATACCCTTGTGTAGAACTCGTTGGAGGTTACCACACAGGAACTGCCCTTTTTTTTTTTTTTTTTTTTTTTTTTTTTTGCTATCACTAATCTACACTTACATGACGAATATTATGTTTACTAGGCTCTCCCCTATACCAGGTCTCCCCTATAAACCATTTTACAGTCACTGTCCATCAGCATAGCAAAATGTTGTAGAATCACTACTTGCCTTCTCTGTGTTGTACAGCCCTCCCTTTTCTCCTACCCCCCCATGCATGTTAATCTTAATACCCCCCTACTTCTCCCCCCCTTATCCCTCCCTACCCACCCATCCTCCCCAGTCCCTTTCCCTTTGGTACCTGTTAGTCCATTCTTGAGTTCTGTGATTCTGCTGCTGTTTTGTTCCTTCAGTTTTTCCTTTGTTCTTATATTCCACAGATAAGTGAAATCATTTGGTATTTCTCTTTCTCCGCTTGGCTTGTTTCACTGAGCATAATACCCTCCAGCTCCATCCATGTTGCTGCAAATGATTGGATTTGCCCTTTTCTTATAGCTGAGTAGTATTCCATTGTGTATATGTACCACATCTTCTTTATCCATTCATCTATTGATGGACATTTAGGTTGCTTCCAATTCTTGGCTATTGTAAATAGTGCTGCAATAAACATAGGGGTGCATCTGTCTTTCTCAAACTTGATTGCTGCATTCTTAGGGTAAATTCCTAGGAGTGCAATTCCTGGGTCAAATGGTAAGTCTGTTTTGAGCATTTTGATGTACCTCCATACTGCTTTCCACAATGGTTGAACTAACTTACATTCCCACCAGCAGTGTAGGAGGGTTCCCCTTTCTCCACAGCCTCGCCAACATTTGTTGTTGTTTGTCTTTTGGATGGCAGCCATCCTTACTGGTGTGAGGTGATACCTCATTGTAGTTTTAATTTGCATTTCTCTGATAATTAGCGATGTGGAGCATCTTTTCATGTGTCTGTTGGCCATCTGTATTTCTTTTTTGGAGAACTGTCTGTTCAGTTCCTCTGCCCATTTTTTAATTGGGTTATTTGTTTTTTGTTTGTTGAGGCGTGAGAGCTCCTTATATATTCTGGACGTCAAGCCTTTATCGGATGTGTCATTTTCAAATATATTCTCCCATACTGTAGGGATCCTTCTTGTTCTATTGATGGTGTCTTTTGCTGTACAGAAGCTTTTCAGCTTAATATAGTCCCACTTACTCATTTTTGCTGTTGTTTTCCTTGCCCGGGGAGATATGTTCAAGAAGAGGTCACTCATGTTTATGTCTAAGAGGTTTTCGCCTATGTTTTCTTCCAAGAGTTTAATGGTTTCATGGCTTACATTCAGGTCTTTGATCCATTTTGAGTTTACTTTTGTATATGGGGTTAGACAATGGTCCAGTTTCATTCTCCTACATGTAGCTGTCCAGTTTTCCCAGCACCATCTGTTGAAGAGACTGTCATTTCTCCATTGTATGTCCATGGCTCCTTTATCAAATATTAATTGACCATATATGTCTGGGTTAATGTCTGGATTCTCTAGTCTGTTCCATTGGTCTGTGGCTCTGCTCTTGTGCCAGTACCAAATTGTCTTGATTACTATGGCTTTATAGTAGAGCTTGAAGTTGGGGAGTGAGATCCCCCCTACTTTATTCTTCTTTCTCAGGATTGCTTTGGCTATTCGGGGTCTTTGGTGTTTCCATATGAATTTTTGAATTATTTGTTCCAGTTCATTGAAGAATGTTGCTGGTAGTTTCATAGGGATTGCATCAAATCTGTATATTGCTTTGGGCAGGATGGCCATTTTAACGATATTAATTCTTCCTAGCCACGAGCATGGGATGAGTTTCCATCTGTTAGTGTCCCCTTTAATTTCTCTTAAGAGTGACTTGTAGTTTTCAGAGTATAAGTCTTTCACTTCTTTGGTTAGGTTTATTCCTAGGTATTTTATTTTTTTTGATGCAATTGTGAATGGAGTTGTTTTCCTGATTTCTCTTTCTGTTGGTTCATTGTTAGTATATAGGAAAGCCACAGATTTCTGTGTGTTGATTTTGTATCCTGCAACTTTGCTGTATTCCGATATCAGTTCTAGTAGTTTTGGGGTGGAGTCTTTAGGGTTTTTTATGTACAGTATCATGTCATCTGCAAATAGTGACAGTTTAACTTCTTCTTTACCAATCTGGATTCCTTGTATTTCTTTATTTTGTCTGATTGCCGTGGCTAGGACCTCCAGTACTATGTTAAATAACAGTGGAGAGAGTGGGCATCCCTGTCTAGTTCCCGATCTCAGAGGAAATGCTTTCAGCTTCTCGCTGTTCAATATAATGTTGGCTGTGGGTTTATCATAGATGGCCTTTATTATGTTGAGGTACTTGCCCTCTATTCCCATTTTGCTGAGAGTTTTTAACATGAATGGATGTTGAACTTTGTCAAATGCTTTTTCAGCATCTATGGAGATGATCATGTGGTTTTTGTCTTTCTTTTTGTTGATGTGGTGGATGATGTTGATGGACTTTCGAATGTTGTACCATCCTTGCATCCCTGGAATGAATCCCACTTGGTCATGGTGTATGATCTTTTTGATGTATTTTTGAATTCGGTTTGCTAATATTTTGTTGAGTATTTTTGCATCTACGTTCATCAGGGATATTGGTCTGTAGTTTTCTTTTTTGGTGGGGTCTTTGCCTGGTTTTGGTATTAGGGTGATGTTAGCTTCATAGAATGAGTTTGGGAGTATCCCCTCCTCCTCTATTTTTTGGAAAACTTTAAGGAGAATGGGCATTATGTCTTCCCTGTATGTCTGATAAAATTCCGAGGTAAATCCATCTGGCCCGGGGGTTTTGTTCTTTGGTAGTTTTTTGATTACCTCTTCAATTTCGTTGCTGGTAATTGGTCTGTTTAGATTTTCTGTTTCTTCCTGGGTCAATCTTGGAAGGTTATATTTTTCTAGGAAGTTGTCCATTTCTCCTAGGTTTCCCAGCTTGTTAGCATATAGGTTTTCATAGTATTCTCCAATAATTCTTTGCATTTCCGTGGGGTCCGTCATGATTTTTCCTTTCTCGTTTCTGATACTGTTGATTTGTGTAGACTCTCTTTTCTTCTTAATAAGTCTGGCTAGAGGCTTATCTATTTTGTTTATTTTCTCGAAGAACCAGCTCTTGGTTTCATTGATTTTTGCTATTGTTTTATTCTTCTCAATTTTATTTATTTCTTCTCTGATCTTTATTATGTCCCTCCTTCTGCTGACCTTAGGCCTCATCTGTTCTTCTTTTTCCAATTTCGATAATTGTGACATTAGACCATTCATTTGGGATTGCTTTTCCTTTTTTAAATATGCTTGGATTGCTATATACTTTCCTCTTAAGACTGCTTTTGCTGTGTCCCACAGAAGTTGGGGCTTAGTGTTGTTGTTGTCATTTGTTTCCATATATTGCTGGATCTCCATTTTGATTTGGTCATTGATCCATTGATTATTTAGGAGCGTGTTGTTAAGCCTCCATGTGTTCGTGAGCCTCTTTGCTTTCTTTGTACAGTTTATTTCTAGTTTTATGCCTTTGTGGTCTGAAAAGTTGGTTGGTAGGATTTCAATCTTTTGGAATTTTCTGAGGCTCTTTTTGTGGCCTAGTATGTGGTCTATTCTGGAGAATGTTCCATGTGCACTTGAGAAGAATGTATATCCCGCTGCTTTTGGATGTAGAGTTCTATAGATGTCTATTAGGTCCATCTGCTCTACTGTGTTGTTCAGTGCTTCCGTGTCCTTACTTATTTTCTGCCCAGTGGATCTATCCTTTGGGGTGAGTGGTGTGTTGAAGTCTCCTAGAATGAATGCATTGCAGTCTATATCCCCCTTTAGTTCTGTTAGTATTTGTTTCACATATGCTGGTGCTCCTGTGTTGGGTGCATATATATTTAGAATGGTTATATCCTCTTGTTTGACTGAGCCCTTTATCATTATGTAGTGTCCTTCTTTATCTCTTGTTACTTTCTTTGTTTTGAAGTCTATTTTGTCTGATATTAGTACTGCAACCCCTGCTTTCTTCTCACTGTTGTTTGCTTGAAATATGTTTTTCCATCCCTTGACTTTTAGTCTGTACATGTCTTTGGGTTTGAGGTGAGTTTCTTGTAAGCAGCATATAGATGGGTCTTGCTTTTTTATCCATTCTGTTACTCTGTGTCTTTTGATTGGTGCATTCAACCCATTAACATTTAGGGTGACTATTGAAAGATATGTACTTATTGCCATTGCAGGCTTTAAATTCGTGGTTACCAAAGGTTCAAGGTTAGCCTCTTTAGTATCTTACTGCCTAACTTAGCTCGCTTATTGAGCTGTTATATACACTGTCTGGAGATTCTTTTCTTCTCTCCCTTCTTGTTCCTCCTCCTCGATTCTTCATATGTTGGGTGTTTTGTGCTGTGGAAGACTATACTTTTTGTAAACTTTTATGTCAATTTGGGCTCATAGATAGTCAGACACACTTAGGTTAGCTTGTGATAGTGTATTTTTTATCAGCTTGAATGTAAATAAGATTTGACTTTAAGTGTATTCACTGGCTTTTTGTAGGAGAAAATGCTTGATAGAGTGTGATTCCTTCTTACAATATCAACTATGAAAATATATGAGTGTTCTGCAGGACTTGCCATGCATACAAAATTAGTTTAAGAATGTTCCTTAGCCAACTGTACATGACTGTTACTGTTTTTATTGTATTACTTAGAATTTCTGGACTGTGACATCACTTAAAAATGGGGACTAGCTGCTGATTTTACAGGGGCTACAATGGCATCTTAACAATATTAAGTATTCTAGTAAATAAACATGGTATATCTCTTCATTTATTTAGGTACTTTCAGATTGTTTTCATCAGTGTTTAAAAATCTTCCATAGAGTTTCAATATATAGATACTGAACCCATTGTTAAATTTATACTGAAGTATGTAACTGCTATTGTAATGATACTTTTTCAAATTCCAAACTCTGCTTAATGCTTGAATATGGAAAGCTGACTTTTGTATGTAGACTTTGTAGTCTCTGTCCTTACTAAACTCACTTATTATTCTGAGAAAATTTTTAATATATTTTTTCAGTTTTCTACATAGACAATGATATTGTCTGTGAATGGGGACAGTTTCACTTTTTCCCTTAAAATCTGACATCCTTTATTTCTTTTTTTTTTTGTCTTACTTCTTTAGCAATGGCTAAAACTTCAAGTAGAATGATGGATAGGAATTGTGTGGGAGGACATCTTCGCCAAGTACCCAGTCTTCAAGGGAGAGCATTTGATCTTTCACCACTAAGTTAGCTGAATAGATTTATAGATGTCCTTTATCAGAATAAGGATGTTCCCTTTACTTTCTTATTTAATGAATGTTTTATCATTAACTGATGTTGAATGTGTCAAGTAAATTTTCTGTACCAATTTAATCACCTGTTTATTTCTTTATCATTTATTAATATAATGAATTATATTGATCTTTAGTGTTGAGCCAGGCTTATAGTTTTGGAGTGAACCTGCTTTGTCAAGATATATTATCTTTTATATTTTGTTGAATTCCATATAATAATATTTTATGTAGAAATTCTATGTATGTTTCTGAGAGCTGTTGGTCTCTAGTTTACTAGTTTTTGGTATTATCTTTGGTTTTTGTATTAGGATAATGTTGACTGCATAAGCTGAGTTTGGAAGTGTTCCCTCTTGTTATGGGTTGAATTGTGTCTTCCCCAAATTCATACATTGAAGGTCTAATTCACAGCACTTCAGAATGTGGCCTTATTTGGAGATAAGATTTTTACAGAGGTACTCAAGTTAAAGTGAGGCCAAGTGGGTTGGTGGGGACCTAGGCTGATATGACAAGTATCCTTATAAAAAGGGGATATTTGGATATGGGATATACACAAAGAGGTAAGAGAACATGAAGATCCACACTGTGTGACTGTGAAGATAGCCATCTGTTACCCAAAGAGTGAGAGGCCTGGAACAGATTCTTCCCTCAGAGCTCTCGCCAGGAACCAATCCTACTGTGTGATGGTTCCAAATTTCTGTCCTCAGTACTATGCAACAATGACTTTCTGTTGGTTAAGCCACCCAGGTTATGTTACTTTCATGGCAGCCCTGGCAAGTAAATAGATTTCTCTATGTACTAGAAGATACAGTATAGCAGTTTTTCCTCTGAAATCAGAAATGAGGCAAGATTGCCTACTATCACCACTTGTATTCACCATTTCACTGGGGGTGCTAGCTAGAAAATGCAGTAAGTCAAGAATACAAAATAAAAGAAATAAAAATTTAAAAAATAACACTTTTTTCATGATATTATTTACATAAAAATTCAAAATAATATAGTGATGATATAATGTAATAATTTAAAACCAGTAATAAAAATCAGCTGCATTTTTCTTAGAAGGAAAGAAGAGATACCATTTTGATAGCTGCAAGAAATATAAGGTATCCAGAAATAAATCTAACAACTAAGAAATCTAGCAGAGAACTCTATGGGAAAAGTAATTAAATCTTACTGAAAGATATTAAAAAATCTTAAATGAAGATTTATGCCATGCTCATGGATTGGAAGACCTAATAAAGCTCAGTATATTACTTTGTCAGTATAACTCAAAAAATTACAATTTCAATGAAGTTGCCTGAATTATTTCAGTAACCATAATGAAATTTAACAGTGTGGCTCCAAATTTAAATGGAAGAGAAGAGTTAAGGACAAGATAATGTTAAGTGGTCAAGAACAATGTTGGGAAATGTCCCTGAGATGGTAAAATAAAATAAAGCTGTATTAATTAAAATAGTATGGTATTGTTTCAAGGTTATACATACAGACTCATGGAAAAGAACTAAGAGTACAGAAGCATTGCCGTTCGTACATGAAATTTAAGACAATGTATGCATAAGAGATAAGCGACAAAAAACTTAATGAATGATAGAGCTAATATATTTATATTGAAGAAAATTGGTCCCATGACTCATGCTATACATGAAACCCAATTTCAGATGAATTAACTCATACAAGTAAAAGTCATAACTTCTAGAAATAATTATAGCAGAATATTTTTAGGTCATCTAGGTGGATTTCTTGGACAAGACATAAAATACACAAAGCAATAAAGAAAATATTGAAACCTGTTTTTTAAAAGATACATAAAATTAAAAAGGTGAGCCACTGCAATGTGGGACCCTATAACGGTAATTTATATAACCAAGAAATTATTTGCATTTTCAATATATGAAATAGAATCAAGAATCTCAGCTATATAGTAGACTCAAAAATGCCCAAATATTTGAAGAAGTTTCTTATGTAAAGAGGTTATATTATGAATAGAGTACACAGATGTTTAAGTGTAACGTACAGTGAAGACTTGTATTTGCAGTCATTTGTGTCCTCTGTTGAAGAAATCAGTATTTCATGTTAAAGGCTGCAGTAAATATCTGTAGTTTAATGCTATTATTTGAACAAAATTAGAAATTCTCATGTTAGTAGATACTTTGATTCTAAAATGGATTATCTGTATATGTTTCAAGTAGGCTTTTATAAAATTCTCAATTCAACACCACACATACTATACCTCTAAATGGAAGGTATTTTTACTCAAATAGAGGGTTTCAATGTCGCGCCCTGCTGAATATGATTTTTCTGAGCATATAACTTTGATGTGTTAATGAATTAAAGTGGGCCTTCTACTTCCATGAATAGCGAACCAAGTAATAAAACCAACCTTTGTGTGGCAATTAGAAAAGCAATACACTTTTTTTCATTTATTTTCTATTTTTATTTATTTATGTTTAATTGTATTTTCTAATTGAAGTGTAGTTGATACACAATTCTATGCTGGTTTTAACTATACAATACAGTTATTTGCCAGTTATACATATTATTAAACCTCCAACTAGTATAGTTACTCTCTGTCAACATAGAAAGATGTTACAGAACCATCGACTATATCCTCCATGCTGCACTTCCATTTCTGTGGCCAGCTTATATTACGAGATTTTTGTGTCTCTTTAGCCCCTTCACTCGCCCCACACACCCACCCCATAATAGTTGTAAAATCCACCTGAAGGCATCACAGAGTCAACATATTGTTGACAAATTGTAGAGCCAATGTCCAGGCAAAGAAGAAAACCAGTAGTAAACTCTAGAATTTGCTATTTTTTCTCCAAAGGTGTCTGCTCATTCTGTTTGAGCTCATTTTGAGAGATTGGGAAGCTGAGCAGATCTTTCTGCATTACTCATGGGTGTAGAAAGACAAAACTTAAAGTCTGTATTTTGTAAAGAAGGTGCAGTCCTGCTAGACACCCTCAGTGTTTGGTTTGGAACTCCGAGGGGTTAAACTGTATGAATAAATTTGACCTATAATGAAATTGACTGTTGAAAATACTGAGAATCACATTCAGTTTACTCTCAATCCTTATAATAGGATTAAGGCTATTCAGTAATTTATCAGAATGAAAGTGAAGAGGAAGTCTCATTTTTTTTCTAACTTTTCAAGTACTATGTCAGACACTCAAAGAGAAATTAAAAGTATTCCCAGACACACAAGGAGCTAACACCACATGATAAACACCACATGATAAAAATCCAAAGGAAATACAGACAATGAAAATAGATCCATAGGAATCCAGATTATATCAGAATCAGTTTTAGACATACAGTTTTAGCAATACAAAGACATACACATAACAGAATTGTTTAAAAAGTAGAAATTCTGGAACTGTGCATAACAAAACAGAAATGGATTTATTTCAAATGAGAAATTTTGACAGGAGATAAAGAGCTTGACATCTCTTGCACACATCACTGAGAAAATGAGATTTGTGTTTACCATGTAAGAGCAGCAGCTTGTTATTGATGTTATGTGAGAAGTCTACCACTTTTAGAGGGGACCCAGAAAGAACAGGTTGTCCATCCTTCCTGTGAGGTTTCCAAAAAGCAACATGGAAGAGATAGGTAAGGTCTCAGCTGAGAAATTAAAAGCTGTTCTACATGGAGTGGAGAGAGAGCAGGAGAGGGTTCATTCCAGACAGAGATGTGATGAAAGCTGCAGCAGAAATGGTGTAGGAGAGCATGGGGTCAAGTTTCCTGATTATTTGTTCCATACAGCTGATCTGTTCTTCCCTTACACTTCATGTCAATGACCCGAGGGACATGTGTCATTACCAGAGTAAGAGCAGGTCTTCCCAGACACACACCAAGGTCCAGCTGCAAAGTGGGACAGAATCTCTGTGTTTCTCGTGGCTGGCACCCAGCTCCCTACCCACCTGGGCCCTTAGACTGCTCTCTGGAGATCTAGAGGCTCGTACTCATTTTGCATTAAGACCTTTGACTGAGGAAAGGCACCATGTTTCTTTTTTTATTTTAGATTTCTGTAGGTCAGAAGTCTGAAATGGGTCTCACTGGGCTAAAATCAAAGTGTTGGCGTGACTGCATTCCTCATTGGAGGCTCTAAGGGAGAATGTTTTCTTGCCTTTTCCAGTTCCTAGAAAGGGCCTTCATTGGCTTGTGACTCCTTTCCATCATCAAAGCCAACAGTGGCTGCTCTAGTCTTTCTCATATTAACCACTCGGACAGTGAGTCTTCTGGCTTTCTCTTTCATCTTTTAGGGACCCTTGTGATTATATTGAAACCATCCAGGTATTCCAGGATAATCTCCCTATTTTAGGTAAACTGATTAGGAACCTTAATTCCACCCTCAACTTTAATTCTCTTTTCCCAAGTAATATAAATATTCAAACTTCCAAGGATTAGGAATATGGACATGGTCGGGGAAGCCATTATTCTGCCTACCATGCTGGTTTATTCCAAATTGCAAATTTATTCCAAATTTGAGAGAATGAGTCTCAACTACTTGATGTTCAGGTTTTGAACATTTCCAGACACCTACACTTAACTTATTGAACTATGTAGATTGGCCCTTTCTTTTCTATACATCTACAGCTGAAGTTCAGCCTTAGAAAATTACTTTCTTTTCTCTCCCTCAATTTGTGAGGTGCCTCAAAGACAGAAAATTTTGTGTATCGTAATCTCTACTCCACCTCTTGTCTAGGCACTTCTCATCATTGGCTTCTCCTAGTATAGTTGGTGAGTTTGATATGCTCCATGCCTCAGTCCCTTTAGGCACTAGTGAATTAATTAAGCCATTTTAATTCATTTAAAAATATTTAAGCACATATTCTATGCAAAGTACTAAACATTTAGGAAAAAATTACCTGATACTTTCATGGAAAAAATTTTATGATACTTTCCACCAATGTGTTTCCTGTCCATTTAGAAAGACAGACACACAACTATAGCATGGTGAAAATGTTACAGTTCCATAAATTGCATGACTGCAGTTACCCAGAACTGTAGATTATGAATATTGATTTAAATAGTGTCTGTTTCACTCTCAAAAGTGCTCTAGGTTAAGTGATCTAAGTCAGTCTAAATCCCCGAAAACAGTCTGTGACTGTGCCTCATTTCCATTTTGCAATGTGAAATTATCTGTTTTTTAAGTATAAGAGTAATATAAATTTACCTTTTAATTGAGTGTGGGCATCCTTTTATATGTTTTAAAACCAGTTGTATTTCTTATTCTATGGTCTGCCCACAACATTTCCCAATTTTTTAAAGTGTTTTTTTTTGTCCTTTCCTCAGTGATTTCTGATAGCTTGACATGTATTACATAAAACAGCATTTTTTTGTGATATAAGTAGCTTCTCTCATTTTTACTTTTTCCAGATAGAAGTTAAAAATCGTGTTTATGTACATGTATTAGTTTATGTTAGGCTCAGTTGTGGTTGACAGAACATCTATGGTCTGTTATCATGAGACCAATTAATTAATCACATAGAATTTCTGGCCCTAGGTGATGTTCACATTGACATATTTTAGGAATTAGAGTAAGAGTCACTTTTAAAGAAAAGACCAACAATCATTGCATGACACCATGTGGAGAATGACAGTTAATCAAGTTTGCTAACTATTAATTTACAGTGTATAGAAGGTGGAGGTCTTCTGCCATATGCACATCTTCAGACCTTCACAAGGAATGAATTAGTCAGTTTGTGCTACCAAGACATAGTATATTTTTGTACTAAGAGCTTGAAGAAGAACTACAGAACTGGGCAAAACAGGTACAGATTTTTCTTTATGATCCACAACATGTTGCTGAGTGGCCTGGAACCACAAATCATCCTTGAGGTGCTGTCTTGGATTCAGTTCAGAACAAAGATTGGCAGAAACCTGTCTTCTTTCTGAGAGTGTGAAATAATGACCTTGTTCACCTATCTTAGAGATAAAACTTTAAAACCAGTTTGTACTTTGCTGTTGGCTATGCAGGGCAGAGGTTCAACAGAGAGAAGACTGTAATCAAGAATAATATGGGAACACTTCAAAATGTTCTTTTCAAAATGTTTTATTTTCTCTCCCCTACTCAAGACAGGAAGGAATTTTCTCCACTCATCACTCATGTAGTGGTGTTCCTGGATATAACTCCCATATAGTGTGAGGAACCTCTTATATCTGATTCCCCAGGAGGTTTTAATTCTTCAATTTGTCCACAATCATTATCCAACCATTTGTCAAAACTATTCTTTAAGCTTCCCTACCAGTTCCTGGCTCTAGTGGCTTCTGTTTTAACGACTCTCATCTTGGCTCTTTCTTTGTATTTGCCTGTCTCTCCAAATTTTGATGGGTCCTTTGCCCTGTGACCTCAGTTCTCTGATGGATCTATGAAAAAAGTTAATGATTTTTTGATTTAGTCTTTTTTTGTGAGGATGGTGTGATGACTTTCAAGTTCCTTACATGTTGGAGTTCATTCTATAATTTAAAAAAATTCCATCTTGATAAAATGATAAACTTTCTGAGTATATCTTCCAACTTGTTCCGGAAGAGTTTGAGAATGTGGTTCTTGATCACCTGTTGCATTGGAAACAGGACAGGGAAAATGGGTAAGATCAGACTGGTATTTCAAAATGTTGGCTTTTCCATTAGGTTCGTGTTGGACTGATCATATTTAGCTTATTTTCAGCCTTCTTATCCTCTTCCACCCATGTGGTTCTTATCTGTCTGTTTTAGAAGAATGACACTTTTTCCTGTCTGTCCGCTGCTTAGATAGAAAATAAAGCAGAGTTGAAGTAAGAAAGCTCAGTATCAGTAACAACTTCTGTTGCTACAAGAGTGGAGACACAGGAAGCCAACAAGTAAAATTTCCTGTGACAAAATTTCCAAAAATGTGGCTTAGGAAAATGAAATAGAAAGTTCCACAAAAGAATGGACAAATGTGGAGGATTCCAAGGAGGTCTGAGGGAAGCAGGAAGAAAAGAAAGAAAAGGAAAGAAAGAAAGAAAGAAAGAAAGAAAGAAAGAAAGAAAGAAAGAAAGAAAGAAAGAAAGAAAGAAAGAAAGAAAGAAAGAAAGAAAGAAAGAAAGAAAGAAAGAAAGAAAGAAAGAAAGAAAGAAAGAAAGAAAGAAAGAAAGAAAGAAAGAGAAAGAAAGAAAGAAAGAAAGAAAGAAAGAAAGAAAAGAAAGAAAGAAAGAAAGAAAGAAAGAAAGAGAAAGAAAGAAAGAAAGAGAGAGAGAGAGAAAGAAAGGAGAGAGAGAGAGAGAGAGAAAGAAAGGAGAGAGAGAGAGAGAGAGTAAGAAAGGAGAGAGAGAGAGAGAGAGAAAGAAAGGAGAGAGAGAGAGAGAGAGAGAGAGAGAGAGAGAGAGAGAGAGAAAGAAAGGAGAGAGAGAGAGAGAGAGTAAGAAAGGAGAGAGAGAGAGAGAGAGAGAGAGAGAGAGAGAGAGAAAGAAAAGGAAGGAAGGCAGGAAGGAAGGAAGAGAATGGACAAATGCCAGGTTTTATTCACTTTTGTAACCATTTTGCCCAATGCCGAGTTTAGTATGTATAAGGCATGCGATAAATATTTGCTTAATCAGTACAAACTTTTTTCCATGATTATACAACTATACAGATTGGAAATTTTCACACTGAGCAGAAGGTAAACACTTTATTGAGTATTTCTGTACTAGATGAATTAATTCTGATGTTTAACATAAACACTTCCTAAGTATTTCTAAACTGGATGAGGTCATTAGAGAACTTGGACAAGAATATCAGTTTCCTCTCTTCTTTCTAAAGTTCAGGTGATCGCAATGGATTTTAACTTTGTTGATGATATATGCCCAAAGCATTAGCCTTGAGATTGACTAAATTATCTTTATGGGACAGGTGGATTTTTAAAAATATCTTCTCACTTATCTTTACTAAATACTATTGGGAGAAACAGACATCATGGTTTATTTTGTACCCTGCTAAGACTCTTAAAAAAATGTACTGTGCTGGGATGATAATGGTACCACAGTGTAAAAGAATTTCTGTAGGCACTTTAAATTGTTTGTTCTTCTATCATCATACTTGACAGGATATATTACGAATTGTCTTTCAGGAACAGTGGTAAAAAGAATATCATGGGGTGCAAAATTCTGTACTTTGGGCTCATATGTATTCTCTTTGTTTACTATATTTATACACCGATGCCAGAAAACATTGAGTAACCCTGGAAAGTAAGGGTCATGGATTCTTCGATAAAACCTGCTTCACTTACGGTAATTTGATTTTGGTTGTTCCCCAGGGAATTGGGATGCCTTTTTACTAGTACATGTAAACTTTCTTTCAATTAGTATTTCAAAAGAGATTTTGGTTTTGTTTAGGACAAATCAGCCAAATAATATTAATCTGTTAAATCATTTACCATTACAAACCTATTTGAATTGTGAAAAGGAGAGGGAAATAACATTCTTGCTGATAAGTCTATATCTAAAGAGAAATACACTATTGATTGTGATGAGAATAAAAGAAATGATATTGTCTACGTGGAAAATTTGGGAGATTGGTAAATAACATGTTATATTGCATTTGACATTTCTGAGGAAACCCAGTCTTGTACATTCTCTTAAAATTTACATGTATATATTGATTATGTTTTTCTATTTTGATATTTATATAATCCCTTTACTGTTTTCTCTTTCTCAGTGGTTTTTAAACTTTTTGGTCTCAGGAACTTTTTTTTTATGCTGTTTAAGTTATTGAGGACCCCAAAGAGCTTTTGCATGTGAGTTATATTTATCAATAGAAAGTTAGGCAGCCTCTACTTCATGATATGAGCAGTGAGAGATGAGAAGCCAAAATTCTATAAAATTTTGTTTTAAATTGACATATTCACTAAACTGAAGGATCTTCACCATGATTATCTTCAACTAGCAATGAAAATATTTAGGAATAGTCTCAGTATATATTAATAATGAAAAACACTAAAAGTATCAAACACTTACAATGTACCCTGCCCTACTGTAATTGTCCTAAAAGTATTATGCAACATTTACAACTGCCCTTTGACTGTTATGCCCTTACACTGTTATGCTTATAGATGAGGAAAGTGAGGCACGGGGAATGAATTAACAAAATATATACAGTTAATTTGTGGGTTTGGTAATCAAACCCAGACAGTCTCAATTCAGACTAATTTTTTTAATCACTGTGCCAAATTTTTAATTTAACTTTGCATACAGTAAAATTCATTCTCTTGGTTATACAGTTCTATGAGGTTTGATATACATACAGATTCATGTAACCACCACCACAATAAGATATAGAACATAACCCCTCAAAATAATCTCTGTGCGGCCCTTTTTAGGGAACATTTCCCTGCCCTTATCTCCTGGTGCCACTGACCTTTGTATGTTCTTATACTTTGCCCTTTCCATAATATCACGAATGTGGATTCATACTGCCTGTGGCCTTTTGAGCCTGGCTTTAATGTATTTCACTTAACATAATGCATTTGAGAGTAATCCCTTTCAAAGTTGTGTAGCAGTCCATAATGTGGATGTATCACAGTTTGTGCACAATAAACAGCTGAAGGATATTTGGGTTATTTCCACTTTGGAGTAGATATGAATAAGGCTGATAAATCATTCATATACAGGCTTTTGTGTGAACAAAAATTTTAATTTATGTTGGGTAAATACCTAGGTCTTGTGCTGGGTGTAGGAAACTACCAGATTATTTTCCAAAGAGGTTGTGTCATTTTGCATTCATACGAGCAATATATGAAAGTCCTAGTTGTTCTGCATCCTGACCAGCACTTCATATTACCAATTTTTCTTTAAAAACCACTCTAATAGGTGTACAGAAATATCTCATTGTGGTATATATTTGCATTTCCTTAATGATTATAGAAGTTGAACATCCTTTTGTGTACTTATTTGTTATTCCATATTTTTGTGATGATGTATATGTTCAAATCTTTTCCCCATTTTGATAAGAATCAGCTGTTATTTTATTATTGTTGAATACTGAGAGTTCTTCCTGTTCTGGATGCAAAGCATTTGGCAGATATTTGATTTGAAAATATTTTCTCCTAGTATGTTGCTTCACTTTTCATTGTCTTAAGTTATGTAGCAAAAGCTTTTAATTTTGGTGAAGCCCAATTTAACTTAAAAAAACACTTTTATGGATTATTTTTTGTGAGGGTCTCTAAGAATTTTTTACCTAACCTATGATCACAAAAATTTTTCTTTCCCTATGTTGTCTTCTGACAGGCTTGTGGTTTAAAATTTTACATTTAGATATTGAACACATTGTGAGTTAGTTTCTATATTAAGCATGAGGAATAGGTTAAGGTCCTTTTTTTGCATACAGCTGTCCAGTTGTTCCAGCACCATTTGTTGAATGTGTTCTTTTCTCCATTGGATTGCCTTGTAGCTATGTCAAAAGTCAGTTGGGCATATTTGTGTTGCTTTATTTCTGGGCTGACTCTATTCTCTTCCCTTGGTCTATGAGTCCCGCATTTCACCAGCTTCACTGTATTGACTACAATAGCTTTTTTGGTAAATCTTGAAACCAGTTTCTACAAGCCTTCCAACTTTGATTTTCACTTTCAAAATTGCTTTGGCTACTTTAATTAAACTTTCTTTCTGTTAAAAAATTAAATTTAGCTTATTGATATCTAAAATCATGATGAAATTTTTATTAGGATTAGGTTGTCTCTAAAAACCAATATAGAGAGAACTGACCTTTTAGTTATAGTAAGTCTTCTGATCTATTAACATATATTTCTCAATAAGGTTTTTAATTTCTTGCACCAGTGTTTTGTATTTTTTAGCACATGAATACTGGATATATTTTGTTATATAACTTAATATTTCAGTATTTGGTTCTGTTGCAGTTAGTACTCTTTTAAAATTTTGATTTCCATTCATTCATTGTTAAATTTGAAATAACTCTTTTTTTGTATTGACTTTGTACCTTTTGTTCTGGCTAAACTTGCTTATTCATTTCAGGACCTTCTTTGTAGATCTCATATTTTCCACTTAGGTGATCATATTGACTGAAAAATAGAGAGAGACTGTTACTTCTTTCCTTTGAACCTGTATCTTTTTCTTCTCCTGCATTATATCACTGACTAAAGACTTTCAGAATTAGGTTGAATAAAGAACAGACATTCTTGCCTTTTTCCCAGCTCTTAGGAGAAAGAATTCAGCTTTCATAATTCAACATGATGTTTAAGTTTTTTGTAGGTATCCTTTCTCAGATGAAGTTCTTTTTTATTGTAAGTTTGCAGAGAATTTTTATCATGAAGAGTAGTGAATTAAGCCAAATTCTTTTTTTGCATGGTTAAGATGAATATATAATTTTTCTCCTTTCTAGGTTGGTATCATGAATTACATTGATTTTCAAATATTGTGCTAATCGTGCATTCTTGGGATAAAACAATTTATTGTGATGGACTGTTCTCTTATATATCATTGGATTTGATTTAATACTTTGTTGAGAATTTTTGCTTCTTTGTTTGTCTGTAGTTCTCTTGAAGTATCTTTCAGATTTTGGTGACAGGAAAATATCAGCCCAGTGAAATGAGTTGGGAAGTATTCTCTTGTGTTTTATTTTCTGGTAGCTATTGTGGAAAATTGGTATTTTTTCCCCTTAATGTTTAGTTTAATTTACTATTGAAACAAACTGGACTTAGAGTTTTCTATTTGGAAGCTTTTTGGTTGCAAATTCAAATTTTAAAATAGATATAGACTATTCAAGTTATCTATTTCTTTCTGAGAAAGTTTTGGAAGATTGTATCCTTTAAGTGATTTGTAGATTTCATCTAAAAATTGTAGGATTTATGGCAATTCTACATTTTAGTAATCTTTTATTATGTTTTTAATGTCTGTAAGGTCTATAATGATATCCCTTCCTTCAGTCTTCATATGGTAATCTCTCTTTTTTCCTGGTCAGTATGCAAATAGATTCATCAGTTTCATTCTTTGAAAAGAACTGGCTTTTGTGTCATTTTTTTCTCTATTTTTGTTTTGTTTTAATTTCATTCAGTTCTGCTTCTATCTTTACTATTTTCTTTCTTTTGCTTTCTTTGGGTTTCCTTTGATCTTCTTTTACTAGCATATTAAGATGGAGGCTTTGAGTATTAATTTGAGACTTTCCTTAATTTCTAACATGGTAATTTAATTTTATAAATTTCTCTCTAAGCAGTTACTTGGCTGAACACCACAAATTTAGATATGTTATATTTTTATTTTGTTCAGGTCAAAATATTTTCTAATGTCTCCAGCAAATTTGTGGCACACAAGTTAGAGGTTTTGTTTTACACTAAAACACTGATGAAATAAATTGAAGAAGACAAATGGGAAGATATCCCATGTTAATCAATTGGAAAAGAGTATCATTGTAAAAATGTCTATACTACCCAAAGTGATATACAGATTCAATGCAGTCACTATCAAAATTCCCAATTTTTCACAGAAAACAAACTAGTCTAAAATATATATGGTATCACAAAGGATTCTGAACAGCCAATCTTGAGAAAGAAGAGAGTTTGAGGCATCACATTTTCTGATTTCAAACTGTATTACAAAGCTATTGTAATCAAACAACATGGTATTGCCACAAAAGCAGACACATAGAACAATGGAATAGAATAGAGAGCTCAGAAATAAATCTAAACATATATGTTCTACTAATTTTTGATAAGAGCCCCAAGAACTCACAATGGGAAAAGAGTAGTCTCTTCAATAAATGGTGTTGGGGAAACTGGATATCTGTATGCAAAAGAATGATACTGGATCTTTACCTTATACCATACACAAAAATCAAGTAAAAATGGATTAAAGACAAACCTGAAACTGATTAAAACCTGAAGCCATACAAAGTCTTAGAAGAAAACATAAAAGAAAAGCTCTTTGACAATGAACTTGGCAATCATTTTTTGGAGCTGACACCAAAAGCATAAGCAGCAAAAACAGAGACGAGTAGTACTGCATCAAGCTAAAAAGTTTCTGCTTAGCAAAAGAAACAACAAAATGAAAAGGATTGACAGTTTGGCAAAGCAAAGCTCTTGAAGGTGTGTGAGTAGAGGAGTGACAGCCTGGTCTCCGAGAAAGTGCAGGAATGAAGAGCCCAGCGTCTGCTCAGGCACTGCCTGTAGTTAGTTGTTGACTTTAGACTTCATCATTTAGGTCCTGGTATGTTTTCGACTATGTTTAAGAAATTGGACTAGATAGTCTCCGAGGTCCTTTTCAGCTCTAATGTTCTAGGTTTCACACATGGAAGAGGTGTTTGAGGAAAATTTGCCTGCTATTTTATGAAAGATATACTAGATGGGAGAAACTCTTGAGTCAGCTGCATTATTTATAAAGGAGGGCATTTTGAATGATAGTTCTTTTCAGTGACATTTTAATGTATTGGCATCAATATCCCAGATAACACATAACATCACAACAGCACTTTTTTTTTTGAGATGACAATTTTTTTTTAATTACCCAGTAATGTGTGCAGTGGATCCCCTGGGTCTACCACTGAGCCACTCTCCAAGTTTCAATCTTTCCCCAGATCTGACTACAATAAGTAGAGTTGTTTTTTTGCATGTTGTTTTGTCTTTTCGGTAGTAAGTAAGCAAAAGAAAGTGACATGCCTATGGCTAATGCTAGTAATGGTTTGGATAATAATAATTAATAATAAGAAGAAAATGAGAAATTTTTGTAAAAGTTTGGAAGCTCATGGACCTGGAGGACAGTTGAAATTCTAGTCCCCAGAGAAGTCAGCAGCACAAGTAGCCAAGAATGAATTCTTGCAGGGTGTCATTCCTGCAGGTGGGGATAATTCATCTCTATTATCATTCATCTCGTCTCTACTTAAAATATGATTTCTAGAGAGAGGGCACCAAGTCTAGCTGGGGCTTACTTCCACACCTCTTGACTAATGAGTCATTGTCCCCTTGATCAACTGTCCCATCACAGGCTTCAACTATTGGGAGATGCTAGTTCCCTAAAGAACTAGGACACTGTTACCATAAGGGATGTTTTTGTCTGCTTAGCTTTTAAAGGTGTCTAAAACATGGAATTTTTATTCTCTCTCTGACCTAGCCTTCTAAGCCCCAAAGATAAGTGGTATATTTTAGGGATTGGATATGGCTGTCTGCTTTACAAATGCTTGATATACCTATGTGTGTGTGTGTGTGTGTGTGTGTGTGTGTGTGTGTGTGTGTGCGCGTGTGTGTGTGTGTGCGCGCGTGCGCAGAGGCATGTATGTTTAAACTGAAAGCTTTATTGGTACTTTAAAGCTACTTAAAAGTGTTAATGTGTCAAAATGGCTACTTGGAGGATTCAGCATGTCACTTTTCATTCATTATTCCTCATTCAACTGTCAGTTTTTAAGTTCAAAGTCCAGTTCTTCCGTTTACAGAAATTTTTGATTGCTTTAGCACTTAATAATCTTCCTTTCTTTCCTTCCATTTCTTATAGGCCATTTTAAAAAACATAAACTAGCAAATAATTATAAGTATGAACAGTGTATTTAACATTGGCCAGAAAAAAATGGGTTTACATTTTGCTTTGTCAATTATTAGCTGTCTAACTTTGATCAGTAACTTCAACTTTCTAGTTTTTAGTATCCTCATCATTAAAGCAGATGGGTTTGATTATCTCTCATATTCAGTAAAATTTTAGCAACCTCAAATAGTTTTAATAATAAATCCTCTGTAATGTTCTTTTGTCCCCAAAGTATTTCAGGATTCCTTTTCTGTGAACTATTCAGTGAAGTATTTCAAAGATGTTAGAAAACTTACCAAAAATACTAAATATAGCTTTATTTCAGTAGAACAAAGTAACAAAAAAGTGTTTTTTCTCCAACTGTCTTTAATCAAATGAAAAGGAACCTGTTTGTAGTGGAAAAAATGGAAATAGCCCTATTAGTAATGTGATAACCAGATGCTTTCTAAAGTTTTAAATTAAATTGAATGTCCAATGAAATAAAATGGAAGAATTGAAAATATGCATACAAAGATGTGTAAAATCTGTAATTTTTCAGATAAAAGTTCACAATAAGAAATAAGTAGACTGATATAAAATAATCCACAAGTAAATTGATAACATTTAGATGAAGATATTCTTATGCTAAAACACTACATACTGGAGTTTTAACTAGAAACAATAATATGTTAGGATATAGGATAAGACCTCTGCGGTATTATTATATTATTTATTATTTCTTTTTTATCTTTATATGCATTTGAATGTTACTAAAGATCAAAACGTTTAATGTTTTAAATTTTGTTTTGTTCTAACAGGCTGCATTACTGGAAAATGTGGGTCTTATGAGCTATGACAAGGTGCTTTCCACAATAGTAAAACTGGACTATGTACAACCATTTTCAGATGAAAACATTACTGTGATGCATACAACCTTTAGTGACATTCCAGTATGTTTATATTTGCCAAAGAGGAAGTCAGAAAGCCAGAGACGAGCTATAATTTTTATTCATGGTGCCTTCGTTTTTGGAAGTTGTAGTAAGTACATTTTATATAAGCAATGTGTGGTGTGCGCGTGTGTGTGAATTTCACAATATACAGTGTGTATATATACAAATATACAG
This sequence comes from Manis pentadactyla, assembly GCF_030020395.1. NCBI lineage: Eukaryota > Metazoa > Chordata > Mammalia > Pholidota > Manidae > Manis > Manis pentadactyla. Next base: position 84,938,869 of record NC_080019.1, read on the forward strand.
TGTGTGTATATATATATATGTAAATGGCAGAACTTTTGTTGATTTGTTTTTTATGTTTTTGAGTATATATACATATCTTAGCAGAGATAGGCAATTTAAATCATAGTTCATACATATGTCCTCATATTCTTTTTTGCAGATAAAATAAAAAATATTAGATGAGCTTTTTGTTTAAAAATTGTTTATTATCAAATAAAGTGACATTGGAAGTGTAAAATGGGAAGCTCAAATAGTAACATTAACATTTGTGTGAGATTACTAAATGACCTGACTTCAGTGAACAAGAACAAGAAGTGAAAATATTTGCAGCTTCCAAGTAGCAAATACATATTCATATTGCAGACTGTGGTGCAATAATACTTATCACATCGATGTTTAGACGTCAATGCATAATTCTGCACTTAAAATAGAAGAGTAAAACAGCTTGAGTAATCAGCAACTCCCTTAAGGTTTGTTCCCACCTAATGTTTGGAGATGATTCTGAGGGGTACAGTGGAGTAGCTAAGACACTCACACATTCATAAACACACAGACACAGACTCAAACACATTCAAACATTCACATACCCTCACATACACATGGACACATACACTCAGTTGCTTTTAGACTGTTGGTGTATGGAGTCACAGCACAGCTCAGAGCACAGAGGGCCTTGGACTAGGCACTCAGAAGGCTACGAAGCAAAAGGTAAGTTTCCTTTCCTCAATGAACTTGCAATGTAAGTCATTATACCCATGATTTAGACTCCATGATCAGTTAACATTTCATAACAACTACACATGCTACCATAATCAGGTGGGGGGTCAACTTTTCTTTGCTAGGTAAGCAGATTCTTAAGATGGGTATTATTATCATCACAATTTTGGAGGTAAAAAGTCAACACAGAATGCTTAAGTAACTTGTTCAAAGTCTTACTATCAGTAAGTGGTACCGTCAGGGCCAAACCCAGACCACCAGCAGGACCCAGGCCTGCCCCTCGCAGCACCGGTCCATCATGCCCTCAATGTGGCTCTAAGATGCTGTCCCTTGTCTAGTTAGTTCATCTCCTCATGTCTGTGCTCTGTCAGCAATCTAAGATGTACGCCCATAACTCAGCACCTCCACTCTCGCTCCTCTGCCTCACACCTAAAAAATGATCAGCATTAATGACATTAATCCTTAATTTTTCTTCTTTCTACCTATGTCCAAGGAAAAGGCAATTTTATATTTCAGCAAAGTTTAATTTCTTTACTCTGCTTGGGATTGTATTTCTTCCCATTATTTCGTTGTATCAGTGTTTCTCTTTCATTCTTCTCCCTACAAACATGTCCTCTCTGTTAACTCCTAAACTTGTTACAACCCCTTCTGCCTTGACTTCCTCCCAGATCCCTCTCTCCAGGTTGTCCCCAGTCACTCTTTGCTTTCTCAGACTTATTTTTGTACACTGTGGACTCTTGCTTCCCCCTTTCGAATAGCTCTTTAAACTGTGCAATTCGTGAATAACCACTCCCTCTGCCTCACTGAACCTCTCTGCTTCCTTGGTTTCCATGAAATGTGTGTTTTGGGACTTCGTTTCATCTCGCCCCCTTCCTTTCATTTGCATCTTCCTCCTTAAAACAAAACAAATACAAGCAAACACAAAAACAGGTTCTCTGTCTTTGTAATTTTAAATGTTCGTGTTCCTCATTATTCCTTTCTTCAGTTTTGGACACTACGTGATCTTTTATTTAGTCTTCTAAAACCTCTCAACCTTTTCCCCCACACTCATGTTGCTAACTTCCAGAGCTGTACTTCCAACTATAACAATAGTCCTGAATTGCAGATCAAAATATACACAGTTGCTGAGTACACCAATACATCTGAATGAAACACAGATAATTCAAGCTTAACATGACCAAACAGAATCTATCATATCTACCTTCCACCACCTTCAGAAAAATATAAAATAAACAAATAATAATCTCAACCAAACAAGCAAAGAATATGTTCTTCATGTGTATTCTACCAGTAAATAGCCATAATTAGTTAATGTCCCCTAGCTTCCACATTTAATAGTTTTGTCTACCTTACTTCTCAAATATCGTATCCTTTCCGTCCACATTTAAAGAAATTATTTACCATTTTTTAAATCTGTTGCTTCTTCTCTGCTTCTTTACTTCCTTTTCATTATGTATTTCACCCTTTTCTGACTCCCCTTTATAATATGCAAGTTACCTATATGACTTATTACTGAGTTCTTTGGTAACATTCACCATCTTTTGACAAAGAAATCCTTAGCACAGCATCCCAGTACTGACACCTGTATTCCTATTTTTCTATGTGATTTCACTTGATCCTCCTGCTGCTCTTTCGTATTTCAATTGTACTTAACATTGATTTCCCTGAGCCTTTTATGCATTCTCATGACTCTGTCTTTGAACAGACTTTCTTGTGCAATGACCTTCCCCATTTGACGGCAATCATCATTTTATCTCTGAATCCCTCCACATTGCAACAGGAAAAGTGAGAATATAGGGAAACTCCCAAATAATCATGTTTCCATCATGTTTCACAGGTGTAGGTGGTTTTTTCATTGCTCTTTACTTACAGGGTATGCTTTTGTATATGTATTTTTTTCATTTCAGAGCAGAGGGCTTTTGATTTCCTGAATAGATGGATGGCAAATAAACTCGATGCTGTTGTTGTGGGAGTGGAGTAAGAGAATGATCTTTCTTTTTGACTCATTATGATTCTTGCATTTGTGACATAGGGCTTTGGTTTCCAAAGAAGGCACCACCAAAGCCTCAAAAAGGAGTGGGATCCTAGGGGTTTGGGGTTTATGTTTTAGCATTATATTACCCACCCCTCCTCAAAGGAACCCAGTTTCTCTTGTGTCTCTTATCTCTGCTGTTGTAGAGACCTCTGAGAAACACTGCGCGGTGAGCATCTTTGGCAACACAGCTGTAATAATTCCACCAGCAGTGCCAAAGGCTTAGTTTCCCATTATACATTTGGGATACTGGGTTTTGTTTAAGCTGTAATAAAAAGATTAATTTTATGGGTATTCTTGATTGGGACCATTGTTGGGACCACCTGAGAATTTTAAGTCATTTCCAAAATGAGAGATTTTAGTTGCTCATGATGTTTGCCTGAATTTCCAACAACATATAAGAAAGACTAGCAAATGTCCAGTACTTTCTGACTTATTCAGGGGTACTCTGTGGTCCATTTTAGGGTGAAGCCCTTTTTTTCCATCTGTCGTATCAATTACATAGTGCGGAAATATACTCGGACACTTCTAGCCCAATGCTGAACAGAGATCATAACGGAATTTCTTTGTAAGAACTTAAGGAGGTCAAAGAGAACATACAAGTGGTTTGCTGCCCTATCATTACTACTGTAGAACACCCAGAAGAGTCCTTATGTTTTCAGAGATGTTTGTAATTTATAATAATTAGGGTGTTCTCCCTTTCATTCTATATTCTTAGCCACTTTACCATTTTCAATATACTTTTAAAATGGTTATATACCTGATTTAAGAATTCTATTAGTTACTTATGATATTTCATACATTGTTGATATGCTACTCTTTTTAGATTATACCATATTTCAGATATTTTAGATACAGATTACTATATAATTATAAATAATGCTGCAGTAAACATATGAGTTGATATGTCTTTTCAAATTCATGATTTTGTTTTCTTTGGGTAAATACTAAGAAGTGGAATTATGGGTCAAATGGTTTTTCCAATGGGTGTAGAGAAGTAGTCCATCTCCAGATCAATAGGTAATTACATGAACAAGCGAGGGTTTATCTGGACCAGAGAGTTTGGGTGCAGCTCTCTGCTACTGCAGCCTAGGTCAAGAGAGAGATGGGATGACTGCTTGTAAGAAATAAATGGGTTTATTAAACTTTATTTCTCCCTTTGACTGATCTAGGTTTCAAAGGTATTTTTCCCTGGGATTTTCTTCCTGGAGTTACAACCTGGTGCCCTTTTCGTAATGAAAACAATCTGGACTGCTTTTGTTTGCTTGCTTTTTTCCTTGTTTCACTTAGTTTTGATATTCCTTCACTTAAATAATTATGTTATAGCGGCTTATAATGATTAGATATATTACTACATGATTGTAACTTGGGGGAGCGGGGATAATCCAAGGGCAAAATACCTTGGAAAGAGACACTAGTCAAAGGGAGAAATTAAGTGCAAGAAACCCTTTCATTGCTTACAAGCAGCCATCCACTTCTGCTTGCCCTTGCCCCTGTCTCTCCCGACCAGACTGCAGAAAGGGGCCTGACCCAACCTCTCTCATCCAGATATGCTATTGATATTTACCCATTGATATGTAGATAGACTACCTCTTTCCACCCCTTGCAAACGCCTATTGATATGGAGATGCACTAAGGCCAGGCTAGAGATTCTGGAATATTGTTTTCCCCACAATGATCAAGTAATATAAATGAAATAGAAAATGAAATAGAAAATAGAATACAGCTGTGGATAAAGTGAAGATTCCTATGGCCAAGATTTTTGCCTGGCTAGGTCACTACACGCATGTGGGCAATACATTGCTTTTGTATATAAAGAACTCTGCCCAGGGCCCCGGGTGACACAGTGGCACAGCAGCACAGATGCAAGAGAGCAAAGACTGGAGTGGTGGCAGCGCTGAGGACAGAGACTGAGATGGCTGTGGGAGCAGACAGGCCCAGAGGCAGAGACTGGCTTGCTGCATGCAGACTCATTCCGAGTGGACAGGATTTAGTGACTGACATGCCACTGTGGGTAGAAAAATTGGGTATAAACCCATTCACCAAAGAACGTTCTATTGTCATTTTGATATGGTTCTTGTTTGCAGAGTCCAGGAATGAACTTAGAAAACACCCAAGGCAGGAGAGTCAGGGAGAGGCTTTTATTGAGAAATAAAGTGAGAGGAAGGACCTCCTGGGGTGGTATGTTGTCTAGGGGATTTATAGGCAGCTGAGGATTTTGGGGAACTGAGGGCTTAGGGTGTGGACTTGTACCACCTGCCCTGCCCTCAAGGTGGGCTGGGCTGTTGTCTGTTTGCTAGGGCTGTTTACAGTGAAGTCACGGGTTATGCTGAGATACCCTTGCAGAACACTCAAACATTCCATGCCAAATTGCTCCTGGCCTTTTGACCTTTAACTGATCTCACTGAAGATGTCTATATTTCCTAGTCTAGTATCTTTACCCTAGAGAATCAGTGTGACCTTGACTTTGCATAATGTTGAACACAGAGTTTTGATAGGGACTTTACATTGTTACATTGCTTTGACTGTAAATATCTTGCCTTGCTTTTTCCAGAGGCTCTCACCCTACTCTAAGCCCACGGTCCCTGTCTCAATTTTTTGGTCTCGTTGAATCCATAGTGAACTTGCCCAGGGCTGAAACCCATTGGCAAGACAACAGCCTACTTGGAATGAGAAATTTAAATCTTTGAATGATACATTAGAATACAAAAGTGAGACAAGAGTATCTAGTTTCTAAATTTAAATAAGCACAACCAGAAAGCCTTTGACAATGTTTTTCCATTAACATTGCTAATATCAGACCTGATATTAGTTTCCATAAAGAAAGACGCCTAAAAATTGCCCAGGATATCAGCACTACCCTAAGAACACAACCCTTTCTGCACCCCAAGTCTAGCATGGTGTCTCGTACATAGTAATCATGTAAAAATATTTGTTGAATTTATGTGCCACATAAAGAATGTCAGTTAAATCTTGGACCTTAAAAACCATTATAATTGTTTCAGAGGCAGCAAGTGTTCAGAGGAAAAGAAAAGGGCTTAAAGCTAAACATATTGTGGGAATGTAACTTCAGCAATAGCAATGATACTTTCGCTTTTATTGGTACTTGAAGGGGCAAGAGAATGAGAACCATTTTTTCTGCCAGTGTTCTTAAAAAAATGGGAGAGAAACCAAACTTTCAGGCAGGTAGCAGATGAAAATATCTTTATTGCTACTGGAAAGGGACTTAGATGCTATAAGAATAGGACTTGGGGTGTAGATCTCTAGAATTAGGGACTTAACTAAATTCTTACCATTTCCAGCTGGGTCCAGATGACACTGCAGAAGAGTGACAAGTCACAGTCCACCCTTGAAGCTGCTGGCCTCCTGCAGGGCAGGTTGCTCTTGTAACTTGGAAGGAGACTCAGAAAGTGAGCTTTGTTGCACCTGCTCTCAAAGAGGGGAAGGAAGGGGCTACCTTAGCCACCCCGTTCTTTATTTCAAGTTCATCAGGTACGTAAATTCATTTCATCTGGGGGTTTGTACATTAAGGGCATTAAGGGCAGAGCCTGAAATTGGTGCTTATGGAAATCCCTCTTTATTAAAACCTGACAAGCAGAAAATTGTTTCAGTCAAGTTTCTAACACATTTTGGCTTAGAATGGGTTACATTCAACTCCTCCCCAAATTACAGGTGATAAGCAGGGCACATATTATTCCTATTTTTTACAGTGAAGAAATTGAGATGCAGTAATGTCTCATAGTCACTGCAAACTCATTACATCAAAATCAATCTGTAATCTAATCCCTCCCTCAACACCTGTTTTTTTTCCCCCTCAGTAGTCAAGGAGTAATCCTGGATGATTCTCAGGCTGTAATCCTTTCACCTAAGGTTACTTCAACAGCCTTTTTATCTATCAATGAGCCTATCATCTATGAACTATCATCAGCAGCTGTCTATCCATCCGCCCACCTCCCTATGGGAGAAGAGGAGCAGCAAGGCAATGTGGCGTGGAGCCTCTGGCAGAACCCGCTTCAGCCCCGCCCGAGTGACCTAAGTAAGCCTCTTGTTCCCTCAGCCAGGTGTCAGTGGTGTCATTTATGGGGGTAAGTGAGAAAGACTAAAAATAAATACACAAATCATGACCATAGCACTCAGTGAGCTTTTATAAAGAAATCCCACCTGTAACAACAAAGAACATAATTTTACATCTTTAATAGAAGTATAAAATAAAGAAAAATGTATACATTTTGTAAATGTGCAACTCAATGAATTTTCACAAGTTGATCATGTGTGTAACCAACACCAGATCAAAAACAGAACATCACCAACTCTCCCAATCTCTTGTTCTCTTCTGATCACCCACACCCAATGGTAACTTTTATCTGAACTTTGAACAGAACATGCACATTTTGCTTGTCCTTTATTTTTTTATGAATTGGATTGTACAGTCTGTACTCTTGTGTCTGGCTTCTTTTGCATAACATTATTTTGTGAGATGTATCCATCTTATTGTATTTGTAGGCCATTTAATCTCATCAGTGTATTATATATACTACATTGTGCAAATATGACACAGTTTAGCTATCCATTCTACCTTTGATAGCATCTGGGTAGTTTACAATCTGGAGCTGTTATGAATAGTAGTGATGTGAACATTCTTGTATGATAGCTTTTGGTGCACATGTGCATGTACTTCAGCTGTGCCTATGTTTAAAAGTGGTATTGCTGGTTGTGCAACTGTTTAGCTTTTGTAGATGCTGGTCATTTTCCAAAGTGTTGGCTGATATAGTCTCCCACCACAGTATATGACTTCCAGTTGCTTCACATCCTCAGGAGCTGTGGTATGCCCACCACCCAAAGGTGTCCACATCTCACTTCTTGGAACTGTGACTATGTTACCTTTCATGGCAAAAAGCTTTCCAGATCCTTCCTTACTGAAGATCCACTATGAATTCAGTTCTTCAGATCTTAGTGCTCCACTGTTGAACCCTGAGCAACTCTACACATTTTAAGTGTGAAGGTTATCAGAAAAAATTATTTGAACCACTGCAGAAGGGAGACATCAGAGGGACTTTGGTTGCACATAGTAGGTCTCATGCTGAGTTTTTATAGTGTGTACAGAACAAATGATTCAATTTAAGGCTGAAAAACCAAAACTTCAAAACACCAGAGGTTTAAAGTCCATTACATCTGATGTAATCAGCAGTAAGTGACATACAAAAGCTATCAGCTTATCTTTACATTGAATGGGAGGCCAACAAAATAGTGAAATCTGTCACGATACAGAACCAGTCAAGTCATATATAACCATACTTTAGAATTTCATGTCAGTGTGAATAGTTGGCTTGTCAAAGTTCCTTATTTAATTTACTAGGTCATCAATTCAAAATTTGTAAATTCAAAATAAACTCCAAAAGAAAATTATGGTTTCCTATAACAATACAGAAGGAACTTAAACACACTATGCGAATTAACAAACTACTATTAGAGATTTTTCTCATAGTTGTGCTATCATTAAAGTTGACACGCTTCTATAAGAAGGCTGGTATTTTTAATTTTTGTTTATTTTCTTTTTTTACCAATAGACTTAATAGACTTTTCTCTCTGTGCATATATTCTGTTTTTCTCTTCAAAGTGTTTTTATTTCCTTATTATTTCATCTTATAATACTTCCTCATGCCCTCTTCTGAAATTCATGGCTGTTTGGCCTCTTCCCTACCTCTCAAGGATATGCAGAAAGGAGAATTCAGGTATGTGTGTGTGTATGGGTGGATGAATGGATGGATGTCTGGTGCTTGGAACTGGAGGCCAATGGGAGTTAAGCACTGACACTTATGACTGTCCCTTAAGCAAAGCATCTTTCCTTAGAAAGGGCAGTATATGTAGAAACTCCTCTGACTGATATTCTTAACACATCCTTTGCTTTCATTTCAGTCCCATTTCCTGTGCTGTCCTAAGTTACTGTTGCTTTCACCCCCTTTCACTCTTTAAATTTTCCCTGGGTGACTTCATGACTTTAAAAGCACTTGTTTTATTTTTCCCCCCCAGTGACTCAGATGAACTCCAGATTCTGGATATCACATGTAACTAAAAATATGCCACAAGAAGCACATATTTTACATCCTCCTGCTATAAACTGCTCCTCTCCCTGTACATCTTATGTCAGAACTATGAAATGCATGTAAATACTTGTTTTCTTTATATGTAATATTGCACATGATATAAAACACACATGTAGTAATGAACTTACTATATTTTCTCACATGATCAAATCTCCCTTACTTGAACATAAAGCCAATTAGTTCAAAAGGATATTTAAGAATAAGAAATACCAAGAAGTATATAGAGAAAAGCAAGCCTTCCTCTCATTTCTGATCTCTATACTCCATTCTCTTCTTCATAGGGATCCACTTTTCCCAATATCAGCTGCATCCTTGCAGAAGTATATTTCATATAAATATATATGCATGTGTATTTTTCTTAAAATTTGTATCCTGATTTATATTCTTCTAAACGTTTGGAGATCATTTGTGTATATTGATCTTTCCTTGCTTTTTTTCACTAACAGTATCACTTGAATTTTTACTAAAAAATAAAATAAACCCATATATATAATAGTTAGAATTTACACAAGGGAAACTTCTTGTAGTTTTCTGCTTTGAGTTATTAAAACTAACACTATTTTAATCCCGTTCAAATGCATCCTATCAAGAAGGAAGTAACTAAAGATACTGGTGATTTGAAATTTGCTTTCTATACTGTCTTCTTATTAAAATAATATGTGCTATTCCTGCACTTTCTTCACCTGCTATCTAGAAGCTATACATTTTTTATATTTTTATCTTTTTTTTGTATGTACTACTTTATTTCCAAACAATACACTCAACTTTAAAAATGTTTTATCTTCATCCATTCTAGAAACCATTTATTGTTTTTGTTTAAACAAAATGGTTTTGCTCTTACCACAGTCCATCGCCTACTAATTCGCCTACTCCAATCGTCCCATATATCAGGATTCTGGTTGAGACTGCATTTTGCATTATCGTTACTTTGTAAGAATTCCCTTCTGTGCCAAGTGATGGTGTGTGATTATCGTTAAGTTTTTTTCCTGTAGCATGTAAGTATGTGTTTCCTCATTTGCTTTGTTTCTTACGTGTCTATCAATATTTTTCCACCAGATGCTCAAACAAGCCCATCAATTTCTATTAATATTTTCTGTGTACTCAAACCCACAGGGCTCTGTTTACCTTAGGGTGCCTTCTGTTCAGAAGGGACCTCTGACCTGTCTGATTGTTCCTCGTTGTTCTTCTCAGATTTCCCCTATCGCTTTCCTTCTTGGGGTTTCCTGGCTCCCGGATCTCACATCTTCCTTCTTACGGAATAGCAACTTGTAAAACTTTTAAAGAGAAAGGGCACGGGAAGTAAATAGTTTGAGTGTTTGCAAATATATATTAAACTTCCGTGTAGGAATGACAATTTGATGGAGTAAAAATTCTAAATCGAAGACTACTTTCTCTGAGAATTTAAAAGGCATTGCTCTGTAGTTCCCCTCCCCCTTACATTTGAGCTTTGCTGATGAAAAGTCTAATGCTATTTCATTCTCTATTCCTCTGTTCAGTGAGCTGTTTTCTCTTTATAGAAGTTTTGGAGATCTCATTTTTTATATGCTGGGGTCCTAAAATTTTACAGTGATATGCTGTGATGTATTTCATCCATTATGCTGTGCACAAAATAAACCCTTTCTATCTGGAGATTTTCACCTTTTGGTTCTGGAAACTGCCTTATGTTATTTCTATAGTAATTTTTCTCTCCTTTGTTTTCTCTCTCATTCTGAAACTCCTACTACTCGAGATGTTGGGCCCTCTAAATGGATCCTCTAACGTTTTCACCTTATTAAAAAATGTCTTTCATCTGTCCTTTTGTTCCAGTTTTTCAGAGATTTCCACAAATTTTTCTTTCAAATTTCCTGCTGAATTTTTATTTTTATTTTTCTATATTTAGTTATTTTTAAAGTTCTCACTTGGTTCCTTTTAAATAGCCATTTATTAGTGCTTCAGGATTGTAATAAATTCTCTAATTTTTTGAGAAGATTTGTGATATGTTTTTGGAAGTTTTCTTGTCCTTCTTGCATATGCTCTGTTTTCTACAGACTTTACTTTCTGTTATTTTTCACCTGTTTTTACATTGGAGACTTTTCTCAAATACCTGGCAATGCTTGGCTCCCCACTCGGATTTAGAAGGAGGCTCTAAGAGGCAAAGGGAATCACTGTGTGTAAGCACAGTTGGATGACTTCACTGTAGGATAATAAGGTGGCAAAGTGGCCTTCTTATCATAGGAACTATTTGCCTTTCTCCCTTGAGCTGTTCAGTTTCACAGTGAAGAATCCTATAATCCTCTGACTATAATCCTTTAAGGATAACTGAGTAGAAATCTCTAGCATAGAGGTTAGCAAATTACTGCCTGCTGGACAAATCTGGCCCATGGCCTGTTGTATGGCCCATGAGCTAAGACTGGTTTTTATATTTTTAAAGAGCTGTAAAACAAAACAGAGCAAAGAAGAATATCTGATACATACCTTATGTGGCTAACAAGCCTAAAGTAATGATCTGGCTCTATAGAAAAATCTTGCTGATTCTTCTTTAGTGCAGTGGTTTTCTACCTGGGTACTTAAAAATCATACCTAGACAGAAATGCAAAGAATTATTAAAGACTACTATGAAAACCTATATGCTAACAAGCTAGAAAACCTAGAAGAAATGGACAACTTCCTAGAAAAATACAACCTTCCAAGACTGACCAAGGAAGAAACACAAAAGTTAAACAAACCAATTACGAGCAAAGAAATTGAAGCAGTAATCAAAAAACTACCCAAGAACAAAACCCCCGGGCCAGATGGATTTACCTCGGAATTTTATCAGACATACAGAGAAGACATAATGCCCATCCTCCTTTAAGTTTTGCAAAAAATAAGAGAGGAGGGAGTACTCCCAAACTCATTCTATGAAGCCAACATCACCCTAATACCAAAACCAGGTAAAGACCCCACCAGAAAAGAAAATTACAGACCAATACCCCTGATGAACGTAGATGCAAAAATACTCAATAAAATGTTAGCAAAGTGAATTCAAAAATATATCAAAAGGGTCATACACCATGACCAAGTGGGATTCATCCCAGGGATGCAAGGATGGTACAACATTAGAAAATCCATCAACATCATCCACCACATAAACAAAAAGAAAGACAAAAACCACACGATCATCTCCATAGATGCTGAAAAAGCATTCGACAAAATTCAACATCCACTCATGATAAAAACTCTCAGCAAAATGGGTACAGAGGGCAAGTACCTCAACATAATAAAGGCCATATATGAAAAACCCACAGCCAACATCATACTGAACAGCGAGAAGCTGAAAGCTTTTCCTCTGAGATCGGGAACAAGACAGGGATGCCCACTCTCCCCACTGTTATTTAACACAGTATGGAGGTCTTAGCCATGGCAATTAGATAAAACAGAGAAATACAAGGAATCCAGATTGGAAAAGAAGAAGTTAAACGGTCATTACTTGCAGATGACATGATATTGTACATAAAAAAACCCTAAAGACTCCACTCCATAACTACTAGAACTGATATCGGAATACAGCAAAGTTGCAGGATACAAAATTAGCACACAGAAATCTTGGCTTTCCTATACACTAACATGAACCAATAGAAAGAGAAATCAGGAAAACAATTCCATTCACAATTGCATCAAAAAGAATAGAATACCTAGGACTAAACCTAACTAAAGAAGTGAAAGACCTATACCCTGAAAACTATAAGACACTCTTAAGAGAAATTAAAGAGGACACTAACAAATGGAAACTCATCCCATGCTCTTGGCTAGGAAGAATTAATATCGTCAAAATGGCCATCCTGCCCAAAGCAATATGCAGATTTGATGCAATCCCTATCAAATTACCACAACATTCTTCAACAAACTGGAACAAATAGTTCAAAAATTCATATGGAAACACCAAAGACCCTGAATAGACAAAGCAATCCTGAGAAAGAAGAATAAAGTGGGGGGGATCTCACTCCCCAACTTCAGGCTCTACTACAAAGCCATAGTAATCAAGACAATCCGGTACTGGCACAAGAACAGAGCCACAGACCCGTGGAACAGAATAGAGACTCTAGACATTAACCCAAACATATATGGTCAATTACTATATGATAAAGGAGCCATGGACTTACAATGGGGAAATGACAATCTCTTCAACAGATGTTGCTATCAAATCTGGACAGCTACATGTAAGAGAATGAAACTGGATCACTGTCTAACCCCATACACAAAAATAAATTTGAAATGGATCAAAGACCTGAATGTAAGTCATGAAACCATAAAACCCTTAGAAAAAGACATAGGAAAAAATCTCTTGGACATAAACATTACCGACTTCTTCACAAACATATCTCCCCAGGCAAGGAAAACAAAAGCAAAAATGAACAAGTGGGACTATATCAAGCTGAAAAGCTTCTGTACAGCAAAGGACACCATCAATAGAAAAAGAAGGTACCCTACAGTATGGGAGAATATATTCGTAAATGACAGATCCGATTAAAGGGTTGACATTCAAAATATATAAAGAGCTCATGCATCTCAACAAACAAAAAGCAAATAATCCAATTAAAAAATGGGCAGAGGAGCTGAATGGACAGTTCTCCAAAGAAGAAATTCAGATGGCCAATAGACACATGAAAAGATGCTCTACATCGCTAGTTATCAGAGAAATGCAAATTAAAACCACAATCAGATATCATCTCACACCAGTAAGGATGGCTACCATGCAAAAGACAAACAACAACAAATGTTGGCAAGGTTGTGGAGGAAGGGGAACCCTCCTACACTGCTGGTGGGAATGTAAATTATTAGTTCAACCATTGTGGAATGCAGTATGGAGGTTCCTGAAAATGCTCAAAATAGACTTACCATTTGACCCAGGAATTCCACTTCTAGGAATTTACTCTAAGAGTGCAGCAGCCCAGTTTGAAAAAGACAGATGCACCCCTATGTTTACCGCAGCACTATTTACAATAGCCAAGAAATGGAAGCAACCTAAGTGCCCATCAGTAGATGAATGGATAAAGAAGATGTGGTACATATACACTATGGAATCTTATTCAGCCATAAGAAGAAAACAAATCCTACCATTTGGAACAACATGGATGGAGCTAGAGGGTATTATGCTCAGTGAAATAAGTCAAGTGGAGAAAGACAAATACCAAATGATTTCACTCATATGTGGAGTATAAGAACAAAGAAAAACTGAAGGAACGAAACATCAGCAGAATCACAGAACCCAAGAAGGGATTAACAGTTAACAAAGGGAAGGGGACTGTGGAGGATGGGAGGGTAGGGCGGGATAAGGGTGGGGAAGAAGAAAGGGGGTATTATTATTAGCATGTATAATGTGGGGGGTGGGGAAAAGGGGAGGGCTGTGCAACACATAGAAAACAAGTAGTGATTCTACAACATCTTACTATGCTGATGGACAGTAGTGTAATGGGGTTTGTGGGGAGGACTTGGTGAAGGGGAGAGCCTAGTAAACATAATGTTCTTCGTGTAAGTGTAGATTAATGATAACAAAAAAAATGATTCCTAGGGCTCTGTCTCACTCTGGACCATTAGTCAAAATCTCTGCGGGTAAGATTCAGGAATGGGTGATTCTAATGTACAGCCAGGCTAGTATGAGAAGCCCTCCACGAACAAAAAGCATCATTCACCACATCAAATCACCCCCACAAGCACCAGCAAAAGCAACCTGAGACACTGGAAACTTCCAGAGGCACATTTAATTATTTGATAAAGTCCTTTGCCTATTCTTTTCTGTTTATTTTGGGCAATATTATGTGTGGTCATAAATGATTTCCACAGAGGAAGTCTTACTATAAAAGCAGACGTCCTCTGTGTTCCTCTTCCCCATTCCACAGGAACAATCTCTGGGGTTTTTGTTTTTAGTTGATTCTTTTCTCAGATTTCTAAATGATGTATTTACATTGTTTCTTCAAGATTTTTCAATTTCAGACATTTTCTATGAACTTCCCACCTTGGAAAAAAGAGGGTACAGCTCCCTTTCACACTCTCACCCTGCTACACACATGCAAGTTTCCTATCCCCTACTCCATCTTTTTTTTAATTTAAAGAGTTTTGTCAGAACAATATTCACTTTGTTAAATGTCTTCATCAATATGTAAACACTATTCACAGCAGAGTTATGGTACCTCCACTGATTATGCTCAGCGCAACTTTAAATGCTTCCTGAAGTCAGTAATCTTGCTTCTTTACCTCTTTCTTTATTCCATATTTTATTGGAATAAAGAAAGTTTTCCATAAACATATGGCTACTCTAATACCAAACGGTTGACAATTATTGTAGGGAAAATGGAAGTTCCCGTGGCCAGGATTCTCGCATGACCCACTGCGCACGTGCAATGCGATCTCATGCTTATGTAATATTTGGCCTACTGTGCAGGCACGTGCTCACACATGTTGGTAATGAGCCATTATTGTCTGCGTTGTTATATAAAGCCCTCTGCCCAGTCCTCTATGCACACTGTGGATGGCAGGCTCTCTGTGTGGGGATGCAGTGGTTATCATCTAAGTTCTCCACCTGCCACCAGAGAATAAAGTTGGATATGAACTGTTTTCCCAACACCTTGTCATTTTTTGGTCTCACCAAATCCAGAGAGAACTTGCCTGGAGCTGAAACCTAGCGCTACAGTTGTGTAGCTCATCTCACAGTACAGACGTAATGTGCTCCATCAATCTCATCTTTGTGAGACAAAGGACATAGTTGTCATCCTGGACTCTCTCTAACTTCCTCTGCGATTTCCTTTCCTTCTGCATTGGGTGGAATCCTCTGGTTTCTAAAGCTCACAACCTTCCCCTTCTTAGTTTAAGACTTCATTTTGAAACACATCCTTTAGTAACTTTTTGAGAAAGTGCATGCGAGATGTCAAGTGCTTTATGTTGACGTTGTCAGATGTGAAACGTTGTACATTTGTAAACGTCATTATTCTACTCGAGCATTAGTGATAGTTTGCTTGCAAACAGAATTCCAGGTTGAAATTTATGTTTCTTTATATTTGATTGCATCTTTCCATTGTCATCTGGCTTCCAATCTTGTTACTGGAACAGCCATTCCAATTTTTCATTTTGTGGTGCAGCAGATCGTATTTTCAAAAAATGGCTGCAAAATATATTTCATCTCACATGTGCTTTGATAATGTAACCTTTTCACCCTCCCATTGAGATCTGTGTGCCTTTCCCTTGAATTGGGGTGGCTAGCGATTTGCTAATACTTAGTACTTGTAGTAGAAATTGTTGCCAGGCGGCTGCATCTGGGGGGATCTCTCCCCGAGCACTAGGTGAAGCCCTAGGAGAAACCTCAGCCTGGACAGGGGAGGGTTATTGACTCTGGAGGAGAGAGAATTCTCGAACAGGTCGGGTGAGTATAGGTAAGGAAGGAATTCATTAAAGCAAGAGCAGTAGGGAATGGTAGCTGGTCTCTAGGTAGCTGAGAACAGGGAGAGATCCTGGATGAGCCCCCAAAAGGTGATACTGGGGTTCTTGTTTATGGATTCAAAGGATGAACTCGACACATGCTCAAGGTAGGCAAGCAAGAAAGAAGCTTTTTGTTAATAGAAGCATAGATACAGAACTCCCAGGCATATACTGGTAGGGGTAAAACCACTGGGTGGGTTCAGGTCTAGGGGTTTTAGGTCTGTTGCATTGGCAAGGGAGAGAAGCTGTTTGTTTTCTATAGGTTCCCGTCAGAAAGCCAGCTGTATTTTAGCCAGTCATACTAAAGGTCATTTCTGTTTTTAACTAGTATGCCTTCGTCAAGCTACTGTGAGCTACATGACTTATGGTCAGTAAAATGGTTCCTTATGGAGGTTCTGGGATCCTTCTTCTACATTGTTGCATTGTTTCAGCTGCAAGTCTCCTGTTTTTCACATTCCAGGGTCCTGAGTAAGCATCTCGCTTGTCCTTCCCAGGGCCCTTGTCTTGCTCTAACTGGACAGGGACTGCCCCTCTGCCCTTCCCTATCTCAAAGAGATGTTGTGGGAACTTTGAGACAAAGTTAGTAAAGGCAACGCAGCTTCCACCTCGTTTGTGGGGATCCCTGTTTGTGGAACCCTGAGTTGCACTGTAAGAGTCTTACTATCTTAAACCCCATTCTCTAAGGAAACCCAAGGAAAATAGGCCACACAAGGGGGTGCTTCTGTCAACAGCCCCAGCTGAGGTTCCAGATGACAGTCGGCATCAAATGTTAAATATGTGAGTGAAGGAGAGTTCAGGGGATTCCACCCATCACTGGGGTTATCTCTAGCTGTTGAGTCTTCCCAGCTGAAATAGCAGATGTTGTAGAGAAGAAACAAGCCATTTCGACTATTCCCTGTCCAATTTTCTGACCCACAAAATCAGAGAATAATAACATTTTTGTTTTAAGCCACCAAGTTTGGGGAAAATTTGTTACATGACACCAGTAACTGGAAGAGTATGTGACTTTTTAAAAATCTTTTGGAAGTCGCTAGGATTTTACATTTTGTTTTCTGCATACTGAAAGTTTATGATGGTCATTTTACTCACTATATTGGGCACTAAGTGTATACTTTCCATCTGAACAAATTCATATCTTTCGGTTCTTGGGAATTTTCTTGAACTGCTTCAGCAGTCATTCTCTTCCCTCTAGGTTTCTTTTTCTGCAACTCCTATTATTTAGATGGCTGGTCTTCTGGGCTAATCCTCTAATTTTCTCATCTCTTAATTATTTCATTTCTTTCTCAGCTTTTAATCTTTCTGTTCCAATTCCTGGGCTATTTCCCTAACACTGCTTTCCCAAAACTTCTCATAGTTTTAATATGCAAGACTTTTTTTCTTCTTTTAAAGATGTGTGTAAATATCTCTTCTTATGTATACCAGGAAGTTAGTAACCATTTTCACATGCGTGTTTACTTGGTGTCTTTTTTTTCCCTACTGAATAATATGTTGGCTTTTATCTATTTATTTCCTCTGGTTTCTTTCTTTGATGTTTGCATTGACCCTTGGTTATTTTCAGAATAACCATAGTTCAGAAAAGAGCACTAAAAATGGGGAGGAGTGGCTTACTGCTGGATATCCTGGGTGGATGGTTTCATAGAGGAAATCTCAGTGTCATTATTTGTTTTTATTTTGGTATCATTAATCTACAATTACATGAAGAACATTATGTTTACTAGGTTCCCCCCTTCACCAAGTCCCCGCCACATATCCCTTCACAGTCACTGTCCATCAGCATAGTAAGATGCTATAGAATCACTACTTGTCTTCTCTGTGTTGCACAGCCCTCCACGTACTCCCCCCACACACTATACATGCTAATCGTAATGCCCCCTTTCTTTTTCCCCACCCTTATCCCTCCCTTTCCACCCATCCTCCCCAGTCCCTTTCCCTTTGGTAACTGTAAGTCCATTCTTGGGTTCTGTGATTCTGCTGCTGTTTTGTTCCTTTAGATTTCCTTTGTTCTTATACTCCACATATGAGTGATATCACTTGGTACTTGTGTTTCTCTGCCTGGCTTATTTCACTGAGCATAATACCCTCTAGCTCCATCCATGTTGTTATGAATGGTAGGATCTGTTTTTTTCTTATGGCTGAGTAATACTCTATTGTGTATATGCACCACATCTTCTTTATCCATTCATCTACTGATGGGCACTTAGGTTGCTTCCATATCTTGGCTATTTTAAATAGTGCAGTGATAAACATAGGGGTGCATCTGTCTTTTGCAAACTGGAGTGCTGCATTCTTAGGGTAAATTCCTAGAAGTGGAATTCCTGGGTCAAATGGTATTTCTATTTTGAGCATTCTGAGGAACCTCAATACTGCTTTCCACAATGGTTGAACTAATTTACATTCCCACCAGCAGTGTAGGAGAGTTCCCCTTTCTCCACAACCTCGCCAACATTTTGTTGTTGTTTGTCTTTTCGGTGATGCCGATCCTTACTGGTGTGAGGTGATATCTCATTGTGGTTTTAATTTGCATTTCTCTGATGACAAGTGATGTGGAGCATCTTTTCATGTGTCTGTTGGCCATCTGAATTTCTTCTTTAGAGAACTGTCTATTCAGTTCCTCTACCCATTTTTTAATTGGATTATTTGCTTTTTGTTTGTTGAGGTGTGTGAGCTCTTTATATATTTTGGATGTCAATCCTTTATCAGATCTGTCATTTATGAATATATTCTCCCATACTGTAGGGTTCCTTTTTGTTTTATCGATGGTGTCCTTTGCTGTACAGAAGGTTTTCAACTTGATATAGTCCCACTTGTTCACTTTTGCTTTCATTTCCCTTGCCCAGGGAGGTATGTTCATGAAGAAGTCACTCATGGTTATGTCCATGACATTTTTGCTTTGTTTTTTTCTAAGAGTTTTATGGTTTCATGACTTACATTCAGGTCTTTGATCCATTTCGAATTTTCAGTGTCATTATTTTTATCCTTCTTGTTGGGAGGAGGCTGCTCAGTGTCAAGAGTCAGATTACCCAGCTTTGCTTAGTGGAAAGGTTGAGCTATTAGCATTATTGGGGGAAGTAGGAAGAGGGCTGAGTGACGTTCCTACTTGGTGCCATCATGTATGCCTGCTGCCTCTTCTGAGAATAAACCTCTAGGCTAGAGAGTAGAGGACAGTTGTTCAGCTACATGCACAGTGAGGGGTGTCCTGGCATTTAACATAAACAGACTTTCAAAGAATCCTTCACTTTTTGCCTTACATTTTCTTTCCAGAGGTACCTAATGTCCTTCCCTCCTGGGCCATCAAGCCTTTGCAGTATGAATTTTATTATTTCTTTACCTTTCCTATCTGTCTGAAATTTTAGCTTTTAGGATTTAGTTTTGCTTCTGCTAAGTCAGTTATCATTTCCCATCTCTCTTATCATTTCCAAAATTTTGTGACTACCATGTTCTTCCTTCTTGCTCTTGTTCTTGGGTGATATGCTTTAGACAGTTCCTTGATATGATTTTAATACAGTGCAGATTCAGAGGAAGCAAATGTATGTACTCAATCTACAATCTCTATTGTGAGAGTAAAATGTGCATATCAACAGGACCTCAATAAAATTTAGGATTGGTAGCTACTCTGGATATGTCTTACTGAATTCCTTTCCTTATACAATTGTTACAATTTCTTATCCTGTACTTTTAAAATACATTTCTAAGAGGCATATTCAAATTACTTACAGCTTCTGAGGAAAAATAATACTTGTAATAAATGTACATGTTGATTGAAAGAGAGACTCTGATTTTAAAAAATCAAAGTAAAATACTGTAAATATTTGAATTGGGAAACTAGTCATTAACTATAAAAAATAAAATTAAGAACATTTTAGGCAATAAAAGGGAGAGAGAAAAATGATCTGTAGCACTTCATTAACAGCTTGTCTTATATTTTGACCCCATTAATAGTAAGAGAAAAATAAAAAATTGTGGAATTATATAAATTTAAGGTTTTACCTCAGGTCAGACAAAATCTTGTTCCATTTTGATTTCTTCATTAGTATCTCGGGAATAGTGAGTTGCCTTTTTTTTTTTGAGCTTGGATTCCATCTGGTCAAACATTTGGATTTAATTTCTATTTGTTATCAAGGAGTTGAAAATGATGACAAGTTATGAAAACTTCTAGACTGTCCTTTATAATTGTTAATTGAAGATGTCTTTTTAAGTGTTCCTGTACATGTGCCAATATATATAAAAGAACAAATTCCAAGATTTCCTTTATTCAAGAAAAAGGGCATATGAAGTTTCTACTATATTCTCTGGATAGAGTGAGAGAAATCATCCAACTTGGCAACATTCATTCTTAAAGGATTTAATTTCAAAATGATTATTTTAAATGATCCCTTTTTTTGGGGGGGGGGTTGGGGATGGGGGTGGGCTATATGGCTGCCAACTAAATCTTTTTCTAGATGCAGTAAGGGACCTGATTTTTTTAAGGAAGGTTTTCAGTTTTTGTTTTTATTTTTACTTTTCTACTCTCTGACCGTGTCCTGAACCACTAACTCAGCTATCTGACATCTCCAATGGTCATCTTCACATGGCCAGCACCAAACAAGACTGTGGTCATGGATCCTGTAGTTGATGCTATCATTTCTTCCTTTCTGAGGGCGTCTTATTCCTTATCTGCTCCTGTTCTTTGTTTCTGACCTCCTGCCTGCTCTGCTGCCTATGATTTCACACTCACCCCTTAAACCTCAGCGCTGATGTTGCTCCCTTTGTGCTGACACTTGGCTCTGCTCCTTGGAATGGGCTTGCTGGGGCTCTCCGCTAACAGCCCCACATGATTCAGCCTGGCTCAGGAAACCTCCGCTCAGGGTCACCCACTCTGCTCGTATGCTACCAAGTTTGACATGGCCCTGTCTTCCGAAGCTAGACCACACTGGAGACCAGAGATGAAAAAGAGTTTATTGGTTTGCAGGGTGAGTTGCTGTTCCCTGGATGAGATCTCTTTTATTCCCTTAAACACAAATGTTAACTACCTTCACACATAATCATGAGCCTGCAATGAGTTCGGTTGTACCTTCTGATATGTTTTCTTTGAGAATGGACTTTTTAATTTGAGGAAATGTTAATCGGATGTCAAGCAAAGTAACTAATTTTCAACCTTAAAATTAAGGTATGAAAATGTTTTAGAAAAGGGTCACTTACACATAACACACAAACATAAAATTTAAAGGAAACAGATTATTATTACATAATAATAATATTATTATTATTTAGGTTCGCCTAAAATTTACCTTTTTTAGAGGAAATTGGAGGTCAAATTTGTTCATGATATGTCTATTTTTCCATGGAAAAGGTGTTTTCATAATTAATCTAAGAAATTTTATTCTTGCTTTAAAAATATTTATTGAGTTTCCTTCTTTTAAGTTAGAATTTTAAGTTATAAAATCTAGAACCTATATTTGTCTATATAATTATATGGAAAAACCCTGCAAATTCCAGTATCAGCTGTGATTCACACAAGTTATCATGATTTTGGACAAGTTAATAATTCCATGTGGCATAATGTGTAAAGGGTAATTTTTATATTATATAGTTTCTAAGGACTTAGTTCTGAGGTTCACCATATCTATGAATCTTGACTCTGATACTTTCCTCAAGCACAAAGGTAAGATCAGTTTTGTTAAGTTGGATTAAGATGCAGGGAGAGAAGCTATGTTTTCTTGACTACAGAAGATCTTATACTTACATAAAAATTTGCATTGCTATTTTATTTTTGAAATTATCCTTTTATTTTTGTTAAGCTTTTCTAAAAGATCAGTGTGAGAGAAATCCATTTTTTATTTTCATTATGTTTTTCCTGTTTTACTTGACACATTTTGCTATTATATTTATCTTTACGTATAAAATCATAGCTGCATCATATCATTTTAATTGTAATGCTTTCTCTTGGTAATTAAAAAAATGAACTAAGAATTTCTCATGTAAACTTTTCATGTTAAAACATTGTAATGTCATTGATTATGATAAACACTATCACACAAATTTAAATTTTCATTTTGCATATCATGATTTTCATGATCTTTCAAAGCAATGAATATATCCATGTGGTATTTCCTAAGTCTTTTCAATTTCTTAATACGAGCAACATTAATAAAGCTAGCCCAAAACGGAAATAATGTTACTCATCTTTTCCGCATCTCTCTTCAATCAAATCTATATACTGAAAAATACTGGGCAGAAAATATTCTCTTTAGAAATTAGTTTTGATATTCTTAGACATGAACTTCTTCACACTCTTACAAAACATTTTACTTTTATTTTTGAAATCCCTAAGATTTTTTTTTGAATGGCCTTTTCTTGCATGTTTTGCATGCATTTTTACTCTAAAAATAAAAATGAAAAATTGTAAACTTTGCAAATGCCAATAGCCAATCTTAATTCACATTGGATTTTTTTAACCTTTGGCTAGTATCTTTCATACTAACTGACAACATATTGAATAAACATGGCTAGAAGATATTTTGAATTAATTTCATTTTTGCCAAAGTGTTTTTCTCCACACTTGTGGACCTTCTGTGATTTTTGCTTGTCTTGTAGTACATTGCCTATTTTGTCTGTAATAAATCTAATTGGATCTTGTTTATATAAAAATATTGTTATACTTTGCCTAGTTGCATTCCCACTTTGTCTGAAGAGATGACAAGGTCATTTTTGGTACGTGTTTCATGAAGATGTTTCATCTTTTGGCAGATTGAGAAAATATTGTATATAGTTTTTGAATCATTCCAGAAAATGTCATTACTATTGGTATAATTGAAGACTTATTTCCTTGGAGCAAATTCAAACTATGTATTGTACAAAGCCCAAATAATGTTTTTTGGAGTCTCAGTCAAATATTTAGGTTGAATGATTTTTTTAATTGGTGCCAATTTCCTAGGTGGAAAGAATGCCAGTCTATTCAGAGATTTGTAAGAAATAGTAAATGGCTGCCATTTTAACCACTAAGTTTTTGGGGTGATTTGTTATGCAGCATTATTGTGCAATAGATAACTGACACAGAATTTAGTATCCTGAATTTGGTATAGGATACTACTATATAATAAAAATTTAAATAGATGGCACTGGCTTCTGATTCAGGTGGCAAATATGGGCTTTAAAAGTGTCAAGGAAACTGCTAGCAAAGATTGGAAGAGAAGTAAAGAAACTGCTATTGCAGGTGAGAAAAATTGTGTCTCATGTTAAATAGTGGCAAAGCAATTGGTACACTGTCACCTATGGTAACTGGAAAAATAGAAAATGTATTTCATGAACTTTTAGATTTGAACAGGAGATTTTCATACAGAAAGTTAAAATAGTCAGCTATCTTTTCCTGGCTGCATATGACAAAGGGCTACACAAAAGAGATGAAGTTGAGAAAACACTGGCTAATTTGCAAGTAGAATTTAGAGGGAATATGGAGGACTTAAATGATTGGAAAATAAAGCTATTTCTTATCTCCATCCATTTAACACAAATTATCAACGTAATATAGGTATTAAGGAAAAGATCAAATAATTAATGTGGCTAAAGGGGTAGAGCCAAGATGGCGGCGTGAGTAGAGCAGCGGAAATCTCCTCCCAAAACCACATATATCTATGAAAATATAACAAAGACAATTCTTCCTAGAATAAAGACCAGAGGACACAGGAAAACATCCAGACCACATCCACACCTGCGAGAACCCAGCGCCTCGCAAAGGGGCAGCCCGAGCCAGGCCACGCCCACAGCAACAGCGGAGATAAACTCCATAGCAGCCGGGCAGGAAGCAGAAGCCCTGTCTGCACGCAGCTACACAGCGCAAGCCACTAGAGGTCGCTGTTCTCCCAGGAGAGGAAGGACACAAACCAACAAGAAGGGAAGTTCTTCCAGCCGTCACTCGTCCCAGCTCTGCAAACTATTCCTATCACCATGAAAAGACAAAATTACAGGCAAACCAAGATCACAGAGACACCAGAGAAGGAGACAGACCTAACCAGTCTTCCTGA
Source organism: Manis pentadactyla (assembly GCF_030020395.1). NCBI lineage: Eukaryota > Metazoa > Chordata > Mammalia > Pholidota > Manidae > Manis > Manis pentadactyla. The sequence continues at coordinate 84,963,132 of NC_080019.1, forward strand.
CAAAGAATTCAAAATAAAAATCATAAACATGCTGACAGAGATGCAGAGAAATATGCAAGAGAAATGGGATGAAGTCTGGAGGGAGATCACAGGTGCCAGGAAGGAGATTACAGAAATGAAAACTCTGGAAGGCTTTATAAGCAGACGGATAAGATGCAAGAGACCACTGATGGACTAGAAACCAGAGAACAGGAACACATAGAAGCTGACATAGAGAGAGATAAAAGGATCTCCAGGAATGAAACAATATTAAGAGAACTGTGTGACTAATCCAAAAGGAACAATATCCGTATTATAGGTGTACCAGAAGAAGAAGAGAGAGGAAAAGGGATGGAAAGTATCTTGGAAGAAATAATTGCTGCAAACTTCCGCAAACTGGGGGAGGAAATAATTGAACAGACCACGGAAATACACAGAACCCCCAAGAGAAAGGATCCAAGGAGGACAACACCAAGACACATAATAATTAAAATGGCAAATATCAAGGACAAGGAAAGAGTCTTAAAGGCAGCTAGAGAGAAAAAGGTCACCTATAAAGGAAAACCCATCAGGCTAACATCAGACTTCTCGACAGAAACCCTACAGGCCAGAAGAGAATGGCATGATATATTTAATGCAATGAGACAGAAGGGCCTTGAACCAAGGATACTGTATCCAGCACGACTATCATTTAAATATGATGGTGGGATTAAACAATTCCCAGACAAGCAAAAGCTGAGGGAATTTGCTTCCCACAAACCACCACTACAGGGCATCTTACAGGGACTACTCTAGATGGGAGCACTCGTAAAAAGAGCACAGAACAAAACACCCAACATATGAAGAATGGAGGAGGAGGAATAAGAAGGGAGAGAAGAAAAGAATCTCCAGACAGTGTACATAACAGCTCAATAAGCGAGCTAAGTTAGGCAGTAAGATACTAAAGAGGCTAACCTTGAACCTTTGGTAACCACGAATTTAAAGCCTGCAATGGCAATAAGTACATATCTTTCAATAGTCACCCTAAATGTAAATGGGCTTAATGCACCAATCAAAAGACACAGAGTAATAGAATGGATAAAAAAGCAAGACCCACCTATATGCAACTTACAAGAAACTGACCTCAAACCCAAAGACATGTACAGACTAAAAGTCAAGGGATGGAAAAACATATTTCAGGCAAACAACAGCGAGAAGAAAGCAGGGGTTGCAGTACTAATATCAGACAAAATAGACTTCAAAACAAAGAAGGTAACAAGAGATAAAGAAGGACACTACATAATGATAAAGGGCTCAGTCCAACAAGAGGATATAACCATTCTAAATACATATGCACCCAATACAGGAGCACCAGCGTATGTGAAACAAATACTAACAGAACTAAAGGGGGAAATAGACTGCAATGCATTAATTTTAGGAGATTTCAACACACCACTCACCCCGAAGGATAGATCCACCGGGCAGAAAATAAGTAAGGACACGGAAGCACTGAACAACACAGTAGAGCAGAGGGACCTAATAGACATCTATAGAACTCTACATCCAAAAGCAACAGCATATACATTCTTCTCAAGTGCACATGGAACATTCTCCAGAATAGACCACATACTAGCCCACAAAAAGAGCCTCAGCAAAATCCAAAATATTGAAATTCTACCAACCAATTTTTCAGACCACAAAGGTATAAAACTAGAAATAAATTCTACAAAGAAAACAAAAAGGCTCACAAACACATGGAGGCTTAACAACATGCTCATAAATAATCAATGGATCAATGAACAAATTAAAATAGAGATCAAGGAATATATAGACACAAATGACAACAACAACACAAAGCCCCAACTTCTGTGGGACACAGCGAAAGCAGTCTTAGGAGGAAAGTATATAGAGATCCAGGCACACATGAAGAAGGAAGAAATATCCCAAATGAATAGTCTAACATCACAATTAACGAAATTGGAAAAAGAAGAACAAATGAGGCCTAAAGTCAGCAGGAGAGACATAATAAAGATCAGAGAAGAAATAAACAAAATTGAGAAGAATAAAACAATAGCAAAGATCAACGAAACCAAGAGCTGGTTCTTTGAGAAAATAAACAAAATAGATAAGCCTCTAGACAAACTTATTAAGAGAAAAAGAGAATCAACACAAATCAACAGAATCAGAAATGAGAACCGAGAAATCACAACAGACACCACAGAAATACAAAGAATTATTAAAGACTACTATGAAAACCTATATGCCAACAAGCTGGAAAACCTAGAAGTAATGGACAACTTCCTAGAAAAGTACAACCTTCCAAGACTGACCAAGGAAGAAACACAAAAGTTAAACAAACCAATTACGAGCAAAGAAATTGAAATGGTAATCAAAAAATTACCCAAGGACAAAACCCCCGGGCCAGACGGATTTACCTCGGAATTTTATCAGACACACAGAGAAGACATAATACCCATTCTCCTTAAAGTTTTCCAAAAAATAGAAGAGGGGGGAATACTCCCAAACTCATTCTATGAAGCCAACATCACCCTTAAACCAAAACCAGGCAAAGACCCCACCAAAAAAGAAAATTACAGACCAATATCCCTGATGAATGTAGATGCAAACTACTTAATAAAATATTAGCAAACCGAATTCAAAAGTATAACAAAAGTATCATACACCATAACCAAGTGGGATTCATCCCAGGGATACAAGGATGGTACAACATTAGAAAATCCATCAACATCATCCACCACATCAACAAAAAGAAAGACAAAAACCAGATGATCATCTCCATAGATGCTGAAAAAGCATTCGACAAAATTCAACATCCATTCATGATAAAAACTCTCAGCAAAATGGGAATAGAGGGTAAGTACCTCAACATAATAAAGGCCATATAACATAAACCCACAGCCAACATTATAATGAACAGCGAGAAGCTGAAAGCTTTTCCTCTGAGATCGGGAACTAGACAGGGATGCCCACTCTAACCACTGCTATTTAATTTAGTACTGGAGTTCATGGCCACAGCAATCAGACAAAACAAAGAAATACAAGGAAGCCGGATTGGTAAAGAAGAAATTAAACTGCCACTATTTGCAGATGACATGATATTGTACATAAAAACCCTAAAGATTCCACCCCAAAACTAGTACAACTGATATCGGAATACAGCAAAGTTGCAGGATACAAAATGAACACACAGAAATCTGTAGCTTTCCTATACACTAACAATGAACCAATAGAAAGAGAAATCAGGAAAACAATTCCATTCACAACTGCATCAAAAAGAATAAAATACCTAGAAATAAATCTAACCAAAGAAGTGAATGACCTATACTCTGAAAACTACAAGTCACTCTTAAGAGAAATTAAAGGGGACACTAACAAATGGAAACTCATCCCATGCTCGTGGCTAGGCAGAATTAATATCGTCAAAATGGCCATCCTGCCCAAAGCAATATACAGATTCGATGCAATCCCTATCAAATTACCAGCAACATTCTTCAATGAACTGGAACAAATAATTCAAAAATTCATATGGAAACGCCAAAGACCCCGAATAGCCAAAGCAATCCTGAGAAAGAAGAATAAAGTAGGGGGGATCTCACTCCCCAACTTCAAGCTCTACTATGAAGCCATAGTAATCAAGACAATTTGGTACTGGCACAAGAACAGAGCCACAGACCAGTGGAACAGACTAGAGACTCCAGACATTAACCCAGACATATATGGTCAATTAATATTTGATAAAGGAGCCATGGACATACAATGGCGAAATGACAGTCTCTTCAACAGATGGTGCTGGCAAAACTGGACAGCTACATGTAGGAGAATGAAACTGGACCATTGTCTAACCCCATATACAAAAGTAAATTCAAAATGGATCAAAGACCTGAATGGAAGTCATGAAACCATTAAACTCGTGGAAAAAAACATAGGCAAAAACCTCTTAGACATAAACATGAGTGACCTCTTCTTGAACATATCTCCCCGGGCAAGGAAAACAACAGCAAAAATGAACAAGTGGGACTATATTAAGCTGAAAAGCTTCTGTACAGCAAAAGACACCATCAATAGAACAAAAAGGAACCCTACAGTATGGGAGAATATATTTGTAAATGACAGATCGATAAAGGCTTGACGTCCAGAATATATAAAGAGCTCACATGCCTCAACAAACAAAAAACAAATAATCCAATTAAAAATGGGCAGAGGAACTGAACAGACAGTTCTCCAAAAAAGAAATGCAGATGACCAACAGACACATGAAAAGATGCTCGACATCACTAATTATGAGAGAAATGCAAATTAAAACTACAATGAGGTATCACCTCACACCAGTAAGGATGGCTGCCTTCCCAAAGACAAACAACAACAAATGTTGGCGAGGCTGTGGAGAAAGGGGAACCCTCCTACACTGCTGGTGGGAATGTAAATTAGTTCAACCATTGTGGTAAGCAGTATGGAGGTACATCAAAATGCTCAAAACAGACTTACCATTTGACCCAGGAATTCCACTCCTAGGAATTTACCCTAAGAATGCAGCAGTCAAGTTTGAGAAAGACAGATGCACCCCTATGTTTATCGCAGCACTATTTACAATAGCCAAGAATTGGAAGCAACCTAAATGTCCATTGGTAGATGGATGGATAAAGAAGATGTGATACGTATACACAATGGAATACTACTCAGCCATAAGAAGAGGGCTAATCCTACCATTTGCAGCAACATGGATGGAGCTGGAGTGTATTATGCTCAGTGAAATAAGCCAAGCGGAGAAAGAGAAATACCAAATGATTTCACTCATCTGTGGAGTATAAGAACAAAGGAAAAACTGAAGGAACAAAATAGCAGCGGAATCACAGAACCAAGAATGGACTAACAGGTACCAAAGGTTAAGGGACTGGGGAGGATGTGTGGGTAGGGAGGGGTAAGGCAGGAGTAAGAAGGGGGGTATTAAGATTAGCATGCATGGGGGGGTGGGAGAAAGGGGAGGGCTGTACAACACAGAGAAGACAAGTAGTGATTCTACATCATTATGCTATGCTGATGAACAGTGAGTGTAAAGGGGTTTATAGGGGGGACCTGGTATAGGGGAGAGACTAGTAAACATAATATTCTTCATGTAAGTGTAGATTAAGGATAACAAAAAAAAAAGGGAAAGAAAAGGAGAATTACTCCCTGATAGGAGAAAACTAACTGTAAATCAACGATTAATGCATGCATTAAATATCCTTAATTTTGATCACTTAAAGTATGTCAGATGATCGGCTATGGAGTTACGCTTTTCTGATAATATTCCTTTCTCTTAAAAAAAAAAAAAAGCAGTTCCTGTGTGGTGACCTCCAGTGAGTTCTACACAATGGTATAAAGGTCATATCGAAGTGTGGGCAAAGGGTGTGTTTGTGTTTATACAGAGGATCAAAGCCTAATTTGGCTACGCAGAAAATGATCTAAGATACGATATGAAGAACTTCCAACATCAGCACTCTCTGGAAGAGTCATACCAGAAGATGATCATCAACAAACCTCAAGAAAGATCCAGGCGATGCTGCAGTTGTAGCTGCATTAATCCCACCAGTTCCTGGACTTGCCATTGGAATGAGGAAGGAGATATCTAAGCTGGCCTGTGCATACAGTAAAACAACAAATTTGACTGGATCTATATTGTTGGAACTCAACCAAGAATTAGGAGAAGTGCAAGTTGTAGCGCTCCAAAATCTTACGACTACAGACTATCTACTGTTAAAAGAACATGTGGGATGTGAACAGTCCCTAAGAATGGATTGTTTTAATTTGTCTGATTTCTCTCAGACTGTTCAAGTTCAGTAGTCAATATCCACCATATCATAGATAAGTTGTCACAAATGCCTAGGCTGCCTAACTGGTTTTCTTGCTTTCACTGGAGATGGCTGGTAATTATAGGTCTGCTTTGGTTATATAACTGTATTCCTATTATGTTAATGTGTGTACGCAAATTAATTAGTAGTTTAAAACCTATACATGCTTAAGTTACTCTACAAGAAGATATGTCAAAGAAATAATCAATCTTCCCACAGTTTCTTCCATCTGCTACTCCTATAGCTTTTCTCCTTCCTTCCTAATTACAACCCTTAAATAGAGTTCGTGCCTCAAATCGAAATTACCGAGTATCATAATTCTTCCAAGTGGTAAAGATACCTCAAGACAAATACTGGGCATAAAAGCCACAGGGCATAAATCTGCAAAGAAATGAAAAGCTAACCTTTTCAAACATTATTGCCTCTCTCTCACTTACCAACTTTACATTTCCTTGTGTGGCCCCAGAAGATGACTGGTTAGTCAGAGACGGGTAAGATTCCTCAAGGGAGGAACAACCTAAGACAGGCACAGTCTCAGGGGGGGCCATCAGGTGAGAAACTGGGGATCAACATAGGTGAGGCTTAGAACCTCACCCCCCCTGTTCTGAGAGAAATCTTCTGCATACGTGGATGTTTTATTGCCCTGGTCTAGCTTGGATTAACACATAGTCTACAGGCACACACCTGATCATCTACATTTGCTCTCTTACAACACTAAACTATGTTTTCTACCTTTATCTTGTATCTACCTACCACTTCAGCATTTTATTAAAAATAATAATAATAATACTAATAATAATAAGGGAGAAATGTGGGATTCACATATAAATCAAGTATAAAAATCAAACGAATATTCATATTTGAACTGATTGTTTATAGTTCATAATGCGTGATCAAAACCGAAAGTTTCTGTGATGACTGCCCTTGTACTGTTCACCATGTAAGAACTTATTCACTATGTAAGAATTTGTTCACCATGTAAGAACTTGTTTGTTATGCTTCAGAAGATTGGAGACTGACGAGAATTAGGCTTGGGGTGGATTAATGATTGTGCATTGAGCATTGAGTCCCCTATACAGAATTTTATTGTTGTTAACAACCATCTGATCAATAAATATGAGAGATGCCCTCTCAAAAGAAAAAAAAAGAGAAAAGAAAAAAAATAATGTGGCTAAAACATGTGTTAAGACCTCTGAAAAATTAGGGTGGTGACTTGTATACCTCTGAGGCAGAAACAAAGCTTCTAGGAATCATAAACACGTTGCCTCATATCAGCTTGACCTAACCCAAAAAGAACTGATTATATGCAGATAGAAGAACCTATTTCAAAAGAATTGTAGGTATAAATTCTGCTAAATGAAGTATGCTCCAATAGATTCACAGGAAACCTACCAAAATTTTTGATGGAGTTTTACAGGTTAAAGTGTCCACTCATTTGGACTAAAAAGTTGTGGTACTGTTCAAAATGTAAAAAGGTCTTCAGAATCACAACTTTTTATGAACAGAAAATAAGCTTTTAAAAAGCTGCTTAAGGACCATACTTTCCCTTATCCTCTCATGGGCGCTTTAAGGAAGGCAAGGAACAGGAGGACCTGGATACTGAAGTCCTGCAAAAAAATGAGGAGAAGAGAAAGACTGAACAAGAGGTAAGAAGTCTTGGTAAACAGCAGACAGAATGGTAGAAAACTCAACTGTGGATTGGGAGAAAGAGAGTAAGCCATGGAATTTGTTTCAGGGTAGTAAGGTTTTAGTAGACTAGTATTCTGGGAGTAAGAGGGATGTTGACACACTTCCCTCTTCCTCTCCATGAGAGTGATAGGGGAAATGATAGAAAAGGTAGGTTTTAGGGTAAAGATGTAGAAGTTTGTTTAACTAAATAATAGTGTATAGGGAGAGTGATCATCATTTCCTGTTTCTATGGAATAGTCATGGTTTGTACCTACTGCTCTGGGGTCCTGTGTGGTTTGCCATTTATTCTGTCTAGAACATCCCAGTTTCAACAATAAGTTCTATGGCTTTCTTACACAAATGGCACTTGGAAATGCTTTTAGAGAGAGGGGAAGAGTGGGAATTTGGGTGAGGGGAGAAAACTCACATGTTCAATGTGTCAATGAACGAGACTAATGCAGTGATGGGATGTGGGGAGAGAGACTAAGAGAGGGTTCTAAGTTCATGGGCAGACTCAGGATCCTTACCATGGAAGATTAGATAGTAGCTTTAAGGGTTTCGTGAGTCACTTTCCAGACAGACTCCGATTTCTCCGGAATCCATTCATCTAAAGCCTAGATTTATTCCGCTCTGAAGGCATTCTTATCCATGAAGGGTGAGTGGATTGCTTAGTTTCCTTGTGTGAAATTAGTGTCACTCTCCTCATTTGAGATCTTTATTTGCTAAAAATGACCTCTTTGTTTATTACTAAGTTTAAACTTTTTCCCCCAAGCTTAATATTAATTTTTTTCAGTATATTGTCTGCATTTTAGAGATCTCTTCTCCCATTGGAGTGTAACTTTTCTTTCTCTTTCTCTCACCCATTTTCTTTATTTTTAAAAAAAATACAGACTTCCATAAGCTATATTCCATACTTTGCTTTTACTCAGTTTTAATAGATTAAAGGAAGGTACCAAAGACAGAGAAAGAAAGAGAATGAGAAAGGAAGAGGCAGGCTTCAGCATTTCTAGAATCTTGCTTCAGAAGGGCTTTACTAGGAATTACCCAGGCTTGACAGTGTTAAATAGGAATGAAGGGCCATGAATGTAGGTCATGTCCACTGAATGGCTGCCAACCACACACCCTTTCTCTACCACTGGGTTTTAACAATTGCTGTCACATGACCTTGGAAATATGCCACATGCATAAATGTTTTTCCTACCACTTGATGGAGAAGTTGGCCCAGACAGGTGATACAATCCTAAAACTTTCCAGTGAAAATGCTTGGTATTCTGTGGTAGAACCTGGGAGATTTGTCATCTCTGGTGGAGTGTCCTTCTGATCCATGGCACATGTGATGCCATTCTTGAGGTGGAATGAGTCTGTTAGGAGGAGTTTGGAGTATTTCAGTGCAGCGATTCTAGTTTTATATACAGTTGCATTTCTCACCCTTGAATTTTGGGAATGTAATGCTGAAGTCAGTGTCTGAGCTTCATTTAAAAGATCTGAGGCATGAGAAAGGCCTTGTGGCTCAGTTACAGTAATCCAACAACAAAAAAATAGTTTCCTTTGCACTGAGAATAAAGTAAGCCATTTAAACAATTCAACATCCAGGTTTGTTGGGCTAATTAACAGTCACAAGACAGAAGGAGGCTTCTAGCCAGGCTGGAATGATACAGACATGGAAAAACAAACTAAAACTATGAGCTGGAGTATTTTGCCAACATGTGTGAAAGCATAGGCACTCATCGGAGGGTGGCACATTTTCTAGGAAGTGGTGACAGAGAATTCCACAGCAGTGCTCCTCCATATGTCACACACACACACACACACACACACACACACACATATACACACACACACACACACACACACCCTGCACAGTGAGGGTTCCTCAAAGAAAGGGTTTGATTGCAGAGAGAGTTAGAATCTGGAATACATGACTAATGGAAAGCATGAATAGACACTACGAAAGGTACCATGTGCTGGGAAACAACTATTAACTATTGGGAGAATAACTGACATGGGAATGTTTAAAAAACCTGGAAATTGTAGAAGACAATTATCTGGGCCATATCAGTAACTTTGTACATTCAGGAAAATTCCTTAATTTATTGCAGAAATGTGTTAAAACAGTTTATAGCACAAGGGAATTGTTAGAGTGAAATAAAGACATTATCTGATATATGATGTGGGGCTTGAGAAGATTTGGAAGGCAGTCTTGGAGAAGTGGGTGCAGTGCGTGTGTGTGTGCACTGAGGGTGGAGTGGGGGTGTCCCACTTATCCTGAACTAGGATTCAAACCACTTTGAATAAGTTTGATGAATTGCTGTCAGCAAGAGGGCTTCTGGCTGGAGGAAAGGACTTTGCACGCATGCTTAGGAGGCAGAGTAGTTCCAATGTAGGGAAAGAGCCTGTTAGAAACACTGGATGTCCAGTAGGTTCTCAGGCCACCTGAGCTGTGGGAAAGAGAGTGTCAGGTAAAGGCTGTATGAGTCAGTGTTCATAAGAAGATGGTGTGGTGCTCAGGTGACCAAACCCAGCCCAGAGCTGAGTGAGAGTTACGTAGGAAATGCTGGGCAAATGAGGCACCCTCAGGAAATCTAAGGGTACCATGGAGGCTTCCTGTTGTCCTGATGGGTGGGCTTATTTTGAGGCACTGGGATGTGCAGAGTGATGGGTTAGCCCAGTTGTGTCCTCTGCTCCAGTCCACCCAGTTTTTCTTAGGTAATATAAGCAATGACAGTAAGCTAGAGAAGGACACAGCTGAATATATGGGAGGCATTTCCTGGGAACTCAAGGAAATCTTGCTGAACTGGGGGCCAGTAGAGGTGGGCATGTTACATGAAATACTATTATATGAAAGATGGGCTAGAGCCAATGAAATGTAAGTCATTAGGTAGATTTGATCCCATTTATAAATACAAGCTGGTAAGATCTGAGACTATCGAGTTATAGATCAATAACAAATCATGCATTACCATGCCCTCCCCTCCCCTCCCACAGACTCTCAAACAAAGGGAATAGGCTATACTGTATATTTTTTCATATTGATGCCATCTCTTGGAATTTTAGCTTCTGTGGCATGTTGCTTTTTAAGTTGCAAGATGTGTGAACAAATTAAACAGAGAAAAACAATGACCTCCATGGGATGCTTTTCTTAAGCCATGTTGACTTCTTGGCTCAATAGAGTTTAAAAATCAGATAGCCTCTGAATCTTAGTTTATACATTGGAAAGTGTTAAGATTAACAAAACTATTTGTGGTATTTGTTTCGAGGAAGAAAATGATGAAATCCTTGTTTTCTTTATAAATTAAGCCGACATATTTCAGACTGAGATATCCTGAGGATATACATTATTTTGTGAAATCTGGTCAACATTTTTGGGAGAATATGTCTGTTATTTATGTCCTATCAAACATGTTAGTATTATTTTGCCAAAAACAGTCCACCAGTGAAAGCCTGGAATCAGAACAATAAGCAGCTTCCCAAATAGTCTTGGAACCATTTTATGAGCCTTAAAGATTTGTGATGAATTCTGTCTTAGAAAAAGAAAATGGAAGATTATTTTTTTGTTAAAGCAAAGCATAAACAGATCTACTTGTCTGAGGCACATAGATTGACTAGTTCTCTAAATGAGAACTTAGTCTACTTTCTTAGGCAGAAACTTGCTGTTTCTTCTTTTTACCTCTTTTATGAGGAGTCTAAGAATTCCTAGAAAACCAAGTAACCTCCTCCTTTCATGAGGCTCATCTATAGAAAGCACTGGTCCTCGTTGCAAAAGCTTAGTGATCTTTTGTAAATGCAAATCTCCATGACTAGAGGAATAGTTTTATTAATTATATATAATGTAATACTATGTGGCCATTAGAAAGAATGAAGAAGATGAATATGTACTATGTGATGCACTTCAAGATATCCTGTTTAAATAAGGAGCAAAATAAAGTGTATGTCTTACCATCATTTGCAGTTTAAAAAGCGGGAGGTGTAATAGTGTGTGCATATCTCTGGTGGCCTCTGGTAAGGAATCCAGGATATGGTGAAGGCAGAGTAGGAGGAACAATTTTTTAATTATTATAGTACAATCTTTTTACTATTTAAATATGTAAACATGTGACGATATTTTGTATTTAAATTAAACAAATAAATCATTGAAAATTTAACCCACGTGTGCAGCTTTGACCTTACTCTTCTCCAAACACATGCCTCCAAGCCCTGTCCTCATCGCTAGTATAAAGGGGATGCAGATTATTCAAGGGATCCTGAAGACGATCTGGTCAAACTGCCTCATGATATGGTTGGGGTGTGGAACACAGAGTGGGAGATACTTGTCCAAGGATACATAATTTGTTAGTGCCAAAGTCCAGATTAGAGCCCCAGGCTTCTTAATTCGAGGGAGCATTCTTCTCACCCTGTGGCCCTCTACACAAATGAACAAACAGCTTTGACCTTAAGAATGACCTTCCCCTCCAGTCCTCCTTCCTGGTGCTGCTCACCAAGTCTTATTCTTGTGCAGCTCATGGTCCACGGCATCCTGCTTAGCTTTTAGAAATCAACTAACTATAATAATAAAACCACAAAATTTCCTAACTCAGGCCTTCTTAATTTGAGGTCTGTGGATAGGCCTCAGGAAATCCTGTATCTGATTAACAGCTGAGAACTCTGGGGTGAGAACTCAGGGCTTCTATGAGCTCCATTGCCAAGTAAGATAAAGAATACCATTATACCCCGGAGAGAAAGACATTAAAGCAACCATCAAGTCCAACCCTACTCAGGTACACAAAGGTCCTCAATAACAACCTGCTTTTCTGCTGGAACACCTCCAGATGCTGAGGGGTCATCACCAACACGGTAAAGTGCACTTGGACAGTTAGCTTGATTTTTAAACTATTGGAGTGTATTTGGTTCTTGCTCTTGCTACAACCCGTGCCCATTACGTGTTGTTCTTACTTTGGGACCCAGGCTGATGCAATAGCCATTATCAGGAGCATGCTGCCATGACAGGGACCGAATAGAGCTCAGAGGATATCAAACAAATGCTCAGCCGGAAAGCGGCACACGCTGCTTGTGCTTTCAAGTTATTGGCCAGAATGGTTGCATGGCCTCAACCAACCACTGGGAGCCAGAAAACATTTTCATTCCATGTGCCTAGAAGGCAGAGCTGGAAATACTCAGTGACAAGTATTTATTACTATCATCTTTCTCCCAGAATAAATAGCCAGAAGTCCTGTCAGAGTTTTAGCAATTTCTCGAATGCCAGGAAAAACTAAACCACTTAGACAACAGAGGTGACTGAAAACTAATAGTAGTAGGATATACGACGTAGTTGATAGCTTCAGGGGACCTGCCCAACCCTCTCCACTTCTATGGATGCTGTGCTCCCCACTCAACCCTTGCTGAAGAGATGAGTCTCTCTGGTCGTGTTTGTATCATGTTATCATCTTTCCCTACAATGGATTAGACTAGAGGTTGACACCTATCCCAGTGGGTGTCAATTTCTTGGCCAGCCTGTGACCAAAAGCATTTTCTAAGACACGGAGTCTGTAGTCAAATGGATGTAGGACTAATGAAATAAATGCTTCTTGGGCCCGGGGCAGGCATTTTCGACATGTTCATACTCTTAATCAGTCAGAAGTTGCCTGGAGAAAGTAGCCAACGATCAGAGAAGATGAGCAGAATAAATGAGATATAGATTTATACGTAGTCCTGGAAAAAAAAGAGTGAGAGATAAAGAGGGAAATTTCTTCCAGCTTCAGTGGTTCTTAGATTCCAGCTGTTATTCCCAAGAGGCCCAACTGTGCTTCATTTCTGTGAAATAGCTCTATAGCCTTTCAACGAACCATTTCAATAGCCATTTTGTTTGAGCTGCTTTATTATCCATATCTATGAATTGAGAATCCTAGGCACTCTATGCTCCCTAGATTGTCATCCCTAGTGTGTGCTCGGTCTACAGGTAGAAATTTGGGACTCATTATGAGGTGCATGGTTGGGGACTAATAAAAAAGAACCTTACTGTAAACCTGTATTAACTTAATTTTCTTATTTTTTGTATTTATCGTGCTCTGGCATCTGAGGCCTCACTGACCTGGGAGAGACTGCCATTCCCAGAGTCCATTTATTCCTAGGGACTGCAGACACCTGGAGTGGGAGCGCACGTTCAGCAACTCCGAGCCCCACCTCCCTCCTCTATCAGGCTCTCAAACTCCAGGCCAATGTTCCCCTGCCCTCATCACCCCAGTCACCTAATCACCCCAGGGAGAGCTACCAGGTAACTCAGGACAGCCCCCACACCCCAGAATCTGATGAAATTATCCAAACAGGATGATCTTAAGCCTGCTTAGCCTGCTTTGCCCTACCTTCCCCATTCCTTTCCACAAAAACCACAGCACAGTCTCTTGCCCTGCTGTCCCCTCACTCCCTTTGCGCCCTGACTGACCCTGGTGCTTCTCGTGTGGCCTCTGCTGCTGGTGTCCTATGCCTTCTGTTTCTAGAGATCTATCAGTGCAAAACTTCTTCCTCCATGACAGTCATTTCCATGTCTGCCTAAGCACACCTGATTAAAACACATTCCAGGTACATTTTAAAACAAAACCTGTTTTCTTCTGGGCCTCTCTCTTAGGTTACTACTTGTCTGAATAGAAAGGACCCTCTGTTCCGAAGGTGTTCCTCTCAGATACCCAAATTATAAGTGGTCTACTGGCATAGAAAAAATAGAGTAAAGGAAGTACTTTCTCCCTCTGAAATATACATTTAGTATTACAATGAATTATCCTCCCTAAGCATATTTTTGTGTAAAAAGTCAGTACTAATTGTCATAGGCATGTTCTCTCTTGGGCAGAACTTGAAAACACATGGACACATTCTTCCCCTGTCTTCCAGACACTGTGAAAACCACCATCCTTTCATTATGGCAACAAAACAATGATCTCAGTTCTGTCAGAATTAAATTACTGATATTAAAATCCTCTTGTTAGTGCTTTACAAGGATCTGGAACAGTCCTAGATGGTGTTTGGCTAAGGCACACGGAAATGCCTGGATCATGATTTTGATACATCTCTCTAGGGAAAGCTCCTGGCACAGTCTTTCCCTGCAAACCCATGGTTTCACTCCCATGTGTAATAAGCTGGCATTCAAACATTTATAATGTGTTGAAACATTCACCTCCCTTTAGTTCCAGAGCTCCAAGACAGGGGAGGGTTTAGTACAATACTTTATTCCTCCCCTCCAATGTTGGTGTAAGAATAGAAATTGTGTATCCCAGCAGTCTTAGGTTCCCAGACACTGAGTTACTCTTCTTCTGGGTCAGGAAGAAGGGGCTACACAAGCTCAGTATGCTAGCTAAGGAAGTCCCATGGTTGTTCTTAAGTGTGTTTGTCAGAGTTTCATCATGAAAACGGAACTATAGACATATCTGGGAGACATTGTGGGTTTGCTTCTAAATCACCACAGTAAAGTGAATATTACAATAAAGTGAGTCAAATATTTTTTTATTTCACAGTACATATAAAAGTTATGTTTATACTAGAATGTAGTATATTAAGTGTATAATGGCATGATGTCTAAGAAATGTACATCTTTTAATTACAAAATACTTCATTGCTAAAAATTGCTAACCATCATCTGAGCTCTCATCAAGTTGAAACCTTTCTGCTGTTGGAGGGTCTGTCCTCAATGTTGATGGCTGCTGACTGATCAGAGCGGTGGTTGCCAAAGGTTAGCTTGCTGTGGCAATTTCTTAAAATAAGACAAAAATGAATTGACTGCTTTGACTGACTCTTCCATTCATGAACAATTTCTCTGTAACATGCGATGCTATTTGATAGCATTTTACTAAAAGTAGAACTTTAAAATTGGAGTTATTCCTCTCAAATCCTGCCAATGCCTTGTCAAGTAGGTTTACAGAATGTTCTAAATACTTTTTTGTCATTTCCACAACCTTGGCAGCATCTTCACCAGGAGTAGTTTCCATCTCAAGAAAACACTTTCTTTGCTCAACCATAAGAAGCAACTTCGCATCTGTTTAATTTTTTTTTTTTTTTTATGTATGTTTTATTGGTTTGTACTAATACATTCTCATATTACAAAGGCAATTTAGTGGAAGAATCCTTTTGATATTTGAATTATCTGCAATAACACAACTACACATTAAAAAAAGAAATCTTCATTTGGATTAACAAAAAAAGGTTAAACAACAAAAAACTTTCCTTTCTTGCAGGTGGACATTGATGTGGACCTAATTCGGTTTTCTTTTTAAAAGCCTCCTAAGACAAATTAAAACCTAATTAAGATGAATTTAAAAAAATGTCTAAACTACTGATCTCCAGCACCATTTTCTGTTTTCTGTTGTTTTGATGCAGGTTCTTCTTTGTCTGTTTCTTCTCTTGCTCTTTTTACCGGTCCCGATGAACGATTTTCATCACGTTCTTCATCACTATCAAATTTAGTTTTCTTGCCCTGAAACTGTACTTTTCCTTTAGCAGATCCAGTCTGGGCAGTTTTATTTCCCTTTCCTTTTCCTTTAAATCTGCGACCTTTTGACTTCCATTTGCTTAGGGATTCTTGTTGATCTTCAATGATTTTTTTCAATGCTTCTTTTTCCACATCTCCTTCTAGTACTTCCCATGTCACTTCTTTGTTTCTTAATTGTAAGTTACCATTATTTGCATCTTTGGCTTTATCCAGTGCTTCCTTAGCTCTTTCTTTAAATAGAATTATTCCCTCTTTTGCTCCTCTGACAAAGTCTATCCATTTTATTTCACCATGATTTGAGAAAAGGATGTGCAAATCTTCTCTACAGGTCTGATCATCTAAGTCACCTGAAAACTTCAGCAAGCAGCCAATCTTTTCTTCTAAAGATTTCATTTCGGCATTTTCTGCTAACTTTTGTTTTTCTTCCTGCTCTTGTTTCGCTCGTAATTTCGCTTCCACTTTATTTTGCTTCCTTTCTTCATTTTTTTTTTGTGAAGTAATCTTCCTTGAAAAGTATTAGCAGGTCCGTGTCTTTGTACTTCTGGCCAGAGGTCTCAACGAACTTCTTAGCAGAGTCAATGCTATCAAACACAGCAAATATTGATCCCTTAAATGCTTTGTGCAATGTTCTTCTCATCTGAATATTTAGTACTTGACCTTTATCTTCTAACCACTCTTTTATGTCATCAAGGGTTGCATCAGTTGGGAAGCCTTTGATATAAACAGATCTGTTTTTTACATCATTTTTATACTCATCAGTCACTTCAGGGAGGGGTTTGGTTGGAGATCTTCGGATTTTAGTTTTATCTTCACTTATTTCCATGAGTTCTGCCTTTGATTTACTCAGTGCTTCTACTATTACATTAAAGTCTGTTGTTAGACGGTTTAACCTATTGAATTTTATCATTATCTCCAGAGGTACCCAGCCTTCATCCAGTTTAATCTGTTCCTTTAAAAATTTGTCCCGAGGTAAATTGAAATCACCAAAATAATACTCAGGAGGGTGGGATTTGAGAGGCGGCAGGTTGTTGAAGAGCCATTAACTTTTTCTATATACAGCTTTATATTGTTCTCAATTTGATGACAGATTTTGGTCTCAAGAGCAGCCATTTTTTCATTATCACCATTTTCGGCCATTGTGGCTATCTTCGGATACGCGGGAAAGCGGTGGAGGAAGGAAGCCTTTACGGCGCAGCTGGGTTGCGGACAGCCCCGTCTCAAAGCAGCCATCACTGCTCGCCTGAGCCCCAGCCCGCGGCGGGAACCCTCGCTCCCGCCCTCCGCGAAGAGCCGGCTCAAGCATCTGTTTAATTTTTATCATGAGATTGCAGTAATTCAGTCATATCTGCAGTAATTAAATCATATCCACTTCCAATTCTAGTTCTTTTGATGTTACTATCATATCTACTTCCTCCACTGGAGTCTTGAACCCTTGAAAGTCATCCGTGAGTGCTGGAATTAACTTCTTCCAAACTCCTGTTCATACTGGTATTTTGAACTCTTTACATGAAACATGAATCTTCTTAATGGCATCTAGAATGATAAATCCTTTCCAGAGTTCTTCAGTTTACTTTGCCCAGGTCCATCAGAGGAATCATTCTATATGGCAGCTATGGCCTTACAAAATGTATTTCTTAAATAAGAAAACTTGAAATTATTCCCTGATCCTTGGACTGCAGAATGAATGTTGTGGTAGCAGAAATGAAAACAACATTCATTTTATATCTCCATCAAGGCTCTTGGATGACCAGGTACATTGTCCATGAGCAGTAATATTTTGAAAGAAGTCATTTTTTGTGAGCAGTAGGTATCAGCAGTGGGCTTAGAATATTCAGTAAACCATGTTGTAATCAGATGTGTTGTCATCCAGGCTTTGTTGTTCCATTTGCAGAGCACAGGACGAGTCGACTGAGCATGACTCTTCAGGACCCTGTGACTTTTGGAATGGTCAATGTGCATTTGCTTCAACTTAAAGTCACCAGCTGCATTAGCCCCTGGCAAGAGTCAGCCTCTCCTTTGAAGCTTTGAAGCCAGGCATTGGTTTTCTCTAGCTGGGAAAGTGCTAGGTAGCATCTTTTCCCAGTATAAGGCTGTTTCATTTACACTGAATTATCTTAGCTAGATCTTCCGGATAACTTGCTGTAGCTTCTACATCAGCACTTGTCAACTTACCTTGCATTTGTATGTTATGGAGATGGTATCTTTTCTTAAACCTCATGAATCAACCCCTGCTAGTGTCCAAGATTTCTTCTACACCTTCCTTACCTCTCTCAGCCTTCACAGACTTGAAGAGAATTACGGCCTTGCTCTGGATTAGGTTTTGGCTTAAGGGAATGTTGTGGCTGATTGGATCTTCAACACCACTAAAAATTTTTGCATATTGGCAATAGTTGTTTTGTTTTCTTATCATTCATGTGTTCACTGCAGTAGCACTTTCAATTTCCTTTAAGAACTTATCCTTTGCATTCACTATTTGGCTAAATGTTTGGTGCAAGAGGTCCAGGTTTGGCCTTCTGACATTCCTTCCTCAGTAAACCTAATCATTTCTACCTTTTGTTATGAAATGAGAGAAGTGTGACTGTTCCTTTCATTTGAACACTGAGACCAGTGTAGGGTATTAATTGGCCTAATTTCAATATTGGGTCTCAGGGAATAGGGAAGTCCGAGGAGGAGAGAGATGGGGGAATAGCCAATCAGTGGAGCTGTGAGAACACTCAAGCATTTATCAATTAAGTTCACTGGCTTATATGGGTGTGGTTGTAATGCCCAAAACAATCACAATAGTAACATAAAAGATCACTGATCACAGATCCCCATAACAAATATAACACTGAAAAAAGAGTCTGAATATCATGAGAATTAGTAAAATGTGACACAGACAAAAAGTGAGCAAATGCTGTTGGGAAAATTATGCAGATAGACTTGCTCAATGCAAGGTCGCTACCATCTTCAACTTGTAAAAAATGCAATATCTGCAAAGCACAAAAAGTGAAGTGCAATAAAATAATATTTGCCTATACTTAAAATGTTTCAACCAGAAAATAAGTTAATATGGTAACTAAGCAGATTACTGGGAAGAGTAGGAAGCTACTACAGGCGTCATAGCCACCTCACAGTCCCCAGGCTGAAGAAGGTGGTATGCAGTTTGAGAGCTTCAGCAAGCCACTGCTGCTGGTCAGCCACAGCATTTCCAAAGCAAGAATATGTTCTGTCTCTTTTTTACCTTCTGAATGTCACTCATTGCTTTTCATCTGCAGGGCAGGGAACAGAGAAAAGAAAACTTTTTTTCCTGAGGGAAAGGAAATTGTGCTTCGCTCAGACCACTAGAGGTTTACTAGTGCTGGTTGAAGGATAGAATCACAGAGAAAGCCCTTTAGGTGAGACACACAAGGACTGGTCTTACTTAGGCCTGAGGATAAAGGAGGAAGTGGAGAATATTCCCACCCTTTGTCACCAGACTAGCTAGCATTGACTAACAAGTAATAGCAGTCATCATGGTGGGGGTGAGGACAGGAAGGAAAAAAGAGACTCAGGTTCAGGTTCAGAGAAGACAAAACTTGAGAGTGAAATGAAACATTGAAAAATATCCTTTGGAAACTCAAACCCCACCATAAGCAAGGTAATGTTAGAGGAATCTGAAGTTAGTCATATGTTAAAAGTAAACATAGAACTAACAATCAAACCGGATGCAACTCGATGAGTTTGACTCAACTCCTCACATTAAATGTATGGTAGAAGAAGAGGTATGCCCAATTCCAGGCATAAATGCTATATACCCAGTCTTTATTTTCCCACACATGATATCCAGTTTCAACCAAAAATTATGAGATATACCAAAATGCAAGAGAAAACAGCCTTTTGTCAAGAGACAATGCAATCTGAGGAAACCAGATATTGGTGCTATTAGGCAGGGTATTAAAAGAAAAAACATGTATGATTAGTGTATTAAAGGTTCTACTGTGAAATATGGCTGGCATACAAGAACATATGGGAGATTTTAGCAGAGAAATGGAGACTGTAAGAAAGTATGAAATGGAATTGTCAGAAATAAAGATATAGAAACAAAGATAAGATGACTCAAAAGAAATTATTCAAACTAAATGTAAGATAGGAAACCATAAAACTCCTAAAAGAAAATATAGGCAGTAAGATCTTGGACTTCAGTTTAAGCAATATGTTTGGGGGTCTGTTTCCTCAGGTAAGGGCAACAAAATAAAAAATAAACAAATGGGAATACAGCAAACTAAAATGTTTTTTGTACATTGAATGAAACCATCAACAAAACAAAAAGGCAACCTGCTGAATGCAAGAGGATATTTGAAAATGATATAACCAATAATGGGTTAATATCCAAAATATATAAGGAAGTCATGCAGCTCAATGTTGAACAACTAAATCCAATTACAAAATGGAAAGAGGATCTGAACAGATATTTCTCCAACGAAGACATACAGGCGGCCAACAGATCCATGAAAACATACTCAACATCACTCATCATCAGAAAGTGCAAATCAAAGCCACCATTTGAAATGACCTGTTATAATGGCTATTATAAAATTACAAGAAGTAACAAGTGTTGGTGAGGATGTAGAGAAAGGGGAACTGTTGTACACTGTTGATGGGAATGCAAAATGCTAGAGCCACTGTGGAAAATATCATGGAGGTTCCTCAAAATAAGTAAAACTAAAGCTATCATATAATCTAGCAATTCCACTTCTGACTATTTATCCAAAGAAAACAAAAACACTAATTCAAAAAGGTATATGCACCCCTATGGTCATTGCAGAATTATTTATAATAGCCAAGATGTAGAAGCAACCCAATATCTATCATCTATTGATAGATGAATGGATAAAGAAGAAGTGGTATGTATACAATGGAATATTACTCAGCCATAAAAAAGAATGGTATTTTGACTTTTGCAACATGGATGGACATAGAGGGTATTATACTAGGTCAAAAAAGTCAGACAGAGAAAGACAAATACTGTATGACCTCATTTATATGTGGAATCTAAAAACACCACAAAACCCTAGAAATAGACTCATAGATACAAAGAACAATTTGGTGACTGCCAGAGGAGAGAGGGATGGGAAGGGATGGGCAAAACAGGGGAAAGGCATTAAAAGGTACGAAATTCCTTCTATAAAATAGTAAGACACAGAGATACAATATACAGTATAGGGATTATAGTTAATAATATGTAACAGCTTTGTTTGGTGACAGATGGTAGCTAGATTTGTCCTGTTGATCATATAGTAACTTATATATTGAATCACTATGTTGTACACCTGAAAGGAATATAATACTGTATGTCAACTACAATTTTAAAAAATGCAATTATTCCAACTAAAATACAAAGAGTGAAAACAATACAGAACATCCAAGAACTGTGGGACAATGTCAAATGGTCTAATACATGAACAATTGGAATCCTAGAATGAAAAAAGGGAGAGAACAGGGAGAATAAATATTTGAAAAGGTAGTGGCTGAGCATTCTTTGCCCCACACACATAATGAGATATTTAAACGATACATCCAAAAAGCTGATGGATCACTCAAGGGGATAAATACTAAGAAAGAAGGAAGGGAGGAAGGGGAGAAGGGGGAAGAGAGAGAGGAGGGTAGGGAGGTAGAAGGAAGAACATGGAAGGAAAGAAGGAAACACCAAGACACATCATATTTAAACTGTTGAAACCAATGATATAGATAAAATCCATAAGATATTATATACAGAGGAACAAAAGTAAGAATTATAGCAGACTTCTTATTAGAAACTAAGCCTGAGGATTCTGGTGTGGTATCTTTTGAAGTGCTGAAAGAAAAAAAAAAGATCACCCCAGAATTAGTGCCCAGTTAATCTATCAAAGAGAAATATAAAGACTTCATGGACAAGGAAAGGCAAGAGAATCCATTATCAACAAACTTTCACTATAAGAAATGTTAAAGGAGGTTCTTTAGGCAGAAGGACCGTGGTAACAGAAACTTGGATCTACACAAAGAAATAAAAAAGTTGGAAATGGTAAAAATGAAGGTAAATTAACATTTATTTTACTTAGTTTAGTTATTCTAAATGATAATTGACTAAAGAAAAATTAGTAGCAATGTGTTGTATATATACAATGTATAAATATTTATTGAAATGATTTTAATATTTTATTGATAAAGCCTATCAAGGTTTATTGTGACTCAAGATCATTCTTTACCACATCACTTATGTAAGCACTCACCAATCATTCAACAAATGACCTCCAGGGGTTTTACCATTTTAGAGAGAAAAAAATTCTGTCTAAAACTCTAAATTCTCTCTAAAATGTTGATCTAAAATGAAACTTATTGTGTGAATACTTCATTGTGGTTCAATTTCCAAGCATGACTTACTGCTTTTCCCACTCTTGACATCCTTTGTACTTTGGAGAAAAAAAAGCTAAATTGCCCAATTTGATCCATAACAGTGTTCTTCATTTGTTTATACCAGACAGCTTTCCAATAGTAAGCTCTAAATTTATGGTATCATTTGTCTGCTTTCTTCCCATGCCATCTAAATTCCAGTTCTACTTTTTGTAAGATCAGATTTTTTTTGATAGAAAGAAAAGAGGGAGAGAAGGAAAGAGGGGAGAAGGAAAATCTTATAGCAGAAAAAGCTTTTATTATATAATTTGTCTTGGTTTAGGCAGAAACAGATTTGTAAAAAAAAAAACAAAAACAGTTCATATTTTCAAATGCACATTCATGCATCTTTTTCTGTGCATAGAAATGGACTGTTATATCTCTAGGTTAAACCAAACATTTAACTCAGTGGTTTTTATGTTAGACTGAGGGCAAAGGAAGCCTGCCACAACATTTTTGTGGTGCTTAGTAAATACACATTTGATACAACCAGAAATGATGTAATGTGGTAGGTAAATCAGAAACCCCATTCAAATTAGACCCCGCTGTTTCAACAAAAAGCAACAGTTCTCCCACTCTCTGTTCATCCCACAAGCCTCTACAGACTTATTGTAACCTACAGTGATCTCCAGTAAAACAAAAATGGAAAATTTTATTTTAAACTATTTCCTTTTGTGCTCACCGTAACTATAAAACAGTGTCTCGAGGACTGTTGCTTCATTGTGTCTTCTGGTTTCTAAGACAAAATGGGATTTCTGAGTGGGTGTTGGGGTTCCCATTAGAGAATGATTTACCTAATTTTATTCACATCCCAAAGATTTCTGTTTTCTCCTCCAGGTAATAGATCTAAACTTTACATCTTTTGTTTTCACTACTAGAAAAGTCTTTTCTTGCACATTTTGAAGACCAGCCTCCCAGGCTGAGAAATAATAATAAAGATTTAAAAGGTTATCTAAAGTCTTTTATAAGCAAGTTTATAGCTTTCTCAATTCTCTATATTTCAGTGATTAAATGGTAGCCGCATTTGTACAATACAGCTACTATTTTGATCAACACAAGATGTCCCTAAATTACATTTTTAAAATGTGTATGGAACAAATAATAACTGAATAGATTGTTTCATAAAATTCAGTCTGCTTTCCATAGCAAACAGGTATTTTCATTGGCTTCCAGAAAGACCCAAGCACATCTAATAGGTCTAAATTTTTGTTTCTAAATAAATATCATATCAAAATATCAGAAAGAGAGAGAAAAAGGAGCACAAATTCTAAGTGAAAACTCATGTAACCAATATTTAGATAAAAAATGGAGCATTAATCCAATTCTGAAAGCCCCACTTGTCTCCTTCCTCGTGGCTATTGCCACCAAGTTAACTAGAACCCTGATTTCTATTACCACTGATTTACTTCTGCAAAATTTTTGTCTTTGTATAAATCAAATCATACCGTATAGACTTTTATGTGTCTGGCTTCTTTAGCTCATTGCATGTTCATGAGATTGATTCATACTATTTTATGTAGTAGTAGTTTGTTACTTATCATCACAGTGTAGTATTCTGTTGTACAAATATATCACCATTATTCATCTATTCAACTACTGATGTGTATCTATGTATCCATCTATGTATCTATGTATCTATCTATATATCATCTATCCTTATTATACTGGATAGGATTTGCAGCACAATGTTGAATGCAAATAGTGATGGTAGTGGGCAAACTTTTCACACCTATTCCTAAAGCCAAGGGAAAGTGTACAGTATTTCACATTGAGGTACGATTTCTGTTAGTTTTTTATAAATATTCTTCAAGGTAATTCCCTTTTTACTAATTTTCATTTTGGGTAAATATTTTTTGCTACAGAAAATCCCTTTTAATTCTAGTTTGCCTAGAGGTTTATTTTTCCCCGTATGCTCTTACATTTTATCAATTTTTTTTTCTACACCCATTGAAACCCGTAGTAATGATCCCTGTTTTGTCCCTGGTGTTATTTGTGGCTTTTCTGTTTTTCATTTAGTCTTGCTAGAAGAATATCAACTCACTGTTCTTTCCAAATCATCTACTTTTTGATTCATGGATTTTTCTATTGCATGTATGTTTTCTACATCTATTTTTGTCTTTTTATTGTTTATTGTCTTTATTCTCATTATATTTTTCTGCCTTTTATTTCTTGAATTTAATTTGCTGCCTTTTTCTTCCTAATTGAGATGTATACCTAAACAATTGATTTTCAAACTTTCTTCTTCCCTAATTTATAAATTTAAGTTATAAATTTCCCTGTAAGCACAGCAATAGCTAAATTTTATGTCTGGAAATATATTTCAATTATTATTCAGTTCAAATATTTTAATATACATTATTCATATTTGACTCATTACATAGAAATGTGTTGCTAATTTCTAGACATTTGAGGATTTTATATTTAATTTAGTTACTGATTTCTAAATTTATTCCAGTCTGATCAAATAGTGTATTTGAATTGTTAGGATCCTTTGAAATCTGTTGTTTAGCTTTTTGACCCCCAATGTGTTTCTGCTTTGTGTTTTCTAATTTAATTTGGTGTTTTTTTCTTCCTTCTTGAGATATATACCTAAACAATAGATTTTCAAACTTTCTGCCTTCCTAATTTATAAATTTATGTTATAAATCTTTGTAAATTTTCTACATACACTCACTAAAATTACGTACTCATTCTTTGGTATATTTTAACAAAACAGTATATTGTGTTGGTCAGATCTATAACCTTCCTAATTTTCTGGATGTTTGTTTCATTATTTAAAAAGATGTATTAAGTTATCCCTCTTTGATCATGGATTTGTATATTCCTCTTTTCAAAATTTGTCAATTTTTGTTTTACATACTATGATGCTATTTTAGTAGGTCTAAAAAAATGGAATTTTTATATCCTCCTTGTGGATGGACCCTTTTATTTTTATGAGAAATTCCTTTTCATCTCTAAGAATGTTTCTTTCCTTAAAGAAGATCTTATCCAACATGAGTGCAGCAGAACCAGTTTTCTTTGGCAAGTGTTTGTATGGCAAGTGTTTTCTTTGGCAAGTGTTCGTATGGAGAAAGTGTGTTTCTTTCTCATAAACAGCATATATATCTAGCCTTAAAAATATTTTTATTGTCTGACAGTCTTTTTCTTTTTTTTTTTCTTTAGAATTATTTTATTAAATCATAAATGTACAACAGCTTCTTAACTCTACACACGCACTTAAATTTTTTAAAGGAAAAACGTTATGTCTTATTACACCATGATCCTGGCTAATAGCTTTTCAAAACTTTGAGAAAAATCTTAAAAAAGTTATCACATGTCACCTGAAACTTACAAATTTAACATTATCAAAGAAGGAATGCTTCTACACTCTTACAAAGACCACTAGAAAGAAACAACAATTAAAAAGCTAAGAAACTGTCTCAAAGGCATTTTTTTTTTACAATCCTTCCTCCACAGTAAGGTAATGTTATTAAATAATCCAATCCATTCACAAAATGGCTCTCTGCATCTGCTCTGGTGTCTTCTGCCATATCACTGCATATTTATGCATGACTGAGATAAGAGTTTCCTTAACATTGTTATTTCGATAACCTGAAGCTGTTCTGTTACCTCTGGGCTCTCATCCTCTCCTATTTATACAGTGAAGCCCATGGCAAATTGGAAGCAGCTCAGTATCGGCTTCTCCCTCCATAACCCCCACTTCCTCCACTTCCTCCAGGACCATAGTTTCCTCCACCACATGGTCCCCCCATGATCCTGCTACCACCAAAGTTTCCACTTTTCATTGGACCATAGTTAGATGGCTGCTGGTTATAATTTCCAAAATCATTGTAATTTCCACTTCCGTAATTTCCTCCTCCATAGTTGTCATAACCACCTCCGTAGCCCCCACCCTGGTTGCCATATCCAGGTCCTCCACCACCATATCCTCCTCTTCCTCCTCCATAACCAGGGCTACCTCCAAAATTGCCACGTCCAGGTCCTCCTCCATACCCATTAGAGCCATCCCCAAATCCACGACCACTCCCATATCCATCAGATCCTCCTCTAAAGTTACTTCCAGGTCCTGGTCCAAAATTTCCTCCACCACCACGAGAATCTCCAAAACCAAAGTTGCCTCCTCTTCCACTTCTAGAACTTTGGACTTCCTGCATTTCTTGTCTAGACAAAGCCTTCCTTACTTCTGCATTATGACCATTGATGGTATGGTATTTCTGCAACACAATCTTATCCACAGGATCATGGGCATCAAAAGTAACAAATCCAAAGCCTCTTTTCTTTCCTGACTGCCTATCAGTGATTATTTCAATGGTATCAATTTTTCCGTATTCCTCAAAGTAATCTCTAAGATGATGCTCTTCAGTATCTTCTTTAATTCCACCAACAAATAGCTTCTTCACAGTCACATGAGCCCCAGGTTTTCCAGATTCCTCTCTTGCAACAGCACGTTTTGGCTCAACCACTCTCCCATCAATTGAATGAGGTCTTGCAGCCATGGCAGCATCAACCTCAGCCATGGATGAAAAAGTTACAAAACCAAATCCTCTTGATCTTTTGCTTGCAGGATCTCTCATTACCACACAGTCTGTAAGTTTTCCCCATTGCTCGTAATAGTTCCTCAAACTTTCTTCTGTGGTTTCAAAGCTCAAGCCACCAATGAAGATTTTATGGAACTGTTCCTTTTCTCTCTCCATCGCGGACTCAGTCGCTTCAGCCCGATTTCCCGCAGCCGAGCGAGATGAGAGAGATCTCCGCGGACGAACACGAACCGGACTCGTCCTGGCGCTGTAGTGAGAACTGCAGCTGCTCGAGAAACACCACCACGAAGAGCACCTCCACAGGAGAGCCGACGCTGCTGCTACTCAGTCTTTATCTTTTAACTAGAATATTGAGATCATTGATATTTTTAGTTGCTGAAATATTTGGTTTTATACCTACCATATTAATATTTGTTTTATTTATCTCATTTTTTTTCTGTTCCTTTTTCTCTCCTTTTTGCTTTCTTTAGATCAACCAGTCAAATAGGTTAAGTTTTCTAGAAACAGAGCCTGAGGTGGGGATTTGGACGCACTTCATTTATTGAAGGAATGCTTTTGGAAAGGAAGGAGTAAAGGATGCAGTTGAAAAGAGCTGAGCTACGGTGTGGGTCACCCCATGGGAACTTTGCAGTTTGAACTGTACCCCAGAGCTGAAACAACTTTCTGCCAAGGGTGCTAGCCTTTTTTGCCCTGAGCCAGTCGTCATTGTCCTAGTGGGGTTGGGAGCATAACCTCCTGGGGGAGCTGGTTCCTCTTCTGTAAGGGCAAATCTCCAGGTAAGGAAACCTGCAGCATCAGTAGGGAACACTCAGAACAGCTGGAGAACAGGCACACTGGCCAGCGAAAGGGGATCTGCGCAGGGACCTGTACTCTACTAATTGTATTTAATATCCCATCTTTTCCATTTTTACACTTGATTTTATAGCGCTCTACTTTTAGTAATTTTAGTGATTACTGTAAAGATTGCAAGCTATTTCTCTGACTTACTAGAATCAAATACTATTCTGTCCAATAGGGTAGCCACTAGCCACATGTGGTTATAGAGCACTTGAAATGTGGTTAGTTTGAATTGAGTTTTGCTGTTAAGTACAAAATATACATTTAACATGGCAGATTTAGTGCAAGAAATTATGTACAAATTTTTTTACATAATTGATTTTACATAATTGAATTGATTATATGTCAAAATTATTTTTTGTTTACATTAAAATTGACTCTACTCATTTCATTTTGCCTTTTCTAATATGACTACTAGAAAACTCAAATTACATATAAGATTTGCACTATATCTCAATGGGCCAACTCTTACATAAACTGGTGCTTTTACCACTTCCCAAACAGTATTATAACCTTACAATTTTTTTACTCCTGCTCACATTTTGTTACTCCTACGTGCATTTTAAATTTCACATATAAACCTCATACAAATACCATTGCTATTTTTCTATATAGTCACTAGTCACGTATGTTTGCCCATATTCTTGTTTACTTCTCCATTGGTCTCCATTCCTTCTGCATTTCCTTGTTATTCTGGGATTATTTTTCTTCTGCCTGAAGAACTCACTTTTGTCTTTACTTTAATTTGGGTTTATTGCTCACAAATTCTTCCAGGTTTTGTTTGGAAATAGTTTCTTTCTTTTTCTATTTTTTAAAAATAAGATAGCCAAAGACTCATATCTTTTATTTGTTTTTATCTCCATGCTTGTGGGTGGAGAAAATGTCGATTAACCTCTTGTGACCTGACAAATTCACAAACATTTATGCATTTTAGAAAACAGTTATGCCAATTTAGATACCATGACCGGGACAACTTATGAAGTTAGCCAACCAATCAGAATTATAAGCACTTTAGAAATGAAAGATTTTTTTCTTAATAATATACAATTGCTGAAGTCCAGCTATTCTACAAAATTCCTTTGTTAGAATTCACTTTAACGTGGACACTATGAAGCAAAATAACAGCTGCTTTTCTATTGCTACAATGAAAGAGGATATTTCCTTTCTTTTTCTTTAACCTTGTTGGTATTTTGTCATGAATGTTAGGAAGGCGTACAGTTTCAAGGCTAAATTCTGTCACTTACTAATTAGCACCAAGAAATATCAAAGCTTGCTGAGGTTACAAAAACTGGTGACAAGGAAAAAAACAGTTAAGTATTATTACCAGGAAAATATGGAACATGTAATTAGATCAGAAATAGGACTTCTTCAGGACCAATGAAACAATATACAGGTAAGTGCAATGAAGAATGAGAATAAGCCTGCTGTCAGTGATCGTGAAAAAGTTTCTTTTCAGAGTGTTTTTACCTTTTCATGCATATAGCATCTGTAACTACCGTTGATGTCTCACTAAGCTGACGTTGACGATTTCCTTGTAAAAAGATGCAAAATATCTGGGTCCTTGATAACACCACTGAAGTGCTTAATCAACCAAGTATGAAGGCTGCCCAACCAAGTATGAAGGCTGCCCAACCTATTAGACAAAATAAAAATGAAATAAAAGATGTCCTTGTTCTGTAAAGGTGACTTGAGGGGCTTCTGTTATTAGCCCAAATATTCAATGAAAGAACATTATAAGGGAAAGGAAAAACAAAAATAAGTAAACCCAGTGAAACTATTCACAGAGGGAATGAGATAACATGGGAATACATCAGGCCCCATTTTTCCCTGAGGATGGTTCAGTGTGCACTGAGGTGATTTAAAGGTATAGATGATTGAACTAAAATGACAGCAATTCCCTGGGAAGGCAAAAAGGGTCAACATACATTCAAGTCCCATTCTGTACCTTGTTTTAAAGCATTTGTATTAGTAAGCCAAATAGTTGAGGGAATTTATTTTAATAGTGTTATAATAGAAAAACCCATGACTTACAGGCATTCATTCATTCATTCATTCACCATCCATGAAATGCCTTTATGTCCTACACACTAAGGTTGAATAAAGATGAATGAAACATGATTCCTCCATTCAAGTTGCCCCAGACCTGCCCCAGACCTACGTGCAGGTTGCGATTCAGGTCAGAATTTTCTCCTGAGGCACAACCAGAGAATTCACCTCTGAAAGTCACACTTTTGCTGTGGCTGCACTGGATTACCATCATCTTGTTTTAGGAACTGATATGTAAGTTTGGATTCTTGTTGAAAAAGTTTAAGTTTTGGTCTGGATTGAACTAAGGTGATGCTTTATTTGCTTAAAGAGAGTAGCTGATTTTCTCTACTTGCAGTGCTTGAAAGGTTAATTTGTTTTCTGGACATCAAGTCAGATTTTCTAGTTTTTATTGCTCATATAGGATTATGGATTTGATTTCAAACTGAGAATTTCTGAATTATTTTTCTTGTTAACATTTGCCAAAACTCCTGTGGCAGCATTTTGGCCAAAACAAATTTCAACCTTTAAAGACATAGGGTCAAAAGTCCTAGAAAACACTAAGTGAATTATAGTGTGGGGTGAAATAGAGTAATAGTTAACGTAAACTAAGTTTTCAGATTCTGTAAGTGAGGATTTGGGGCTTCCTATCCTCTCAGCTATTCTCAGTGCTTTAATTCGATGCATGTGTTAGTAACAATGAAGGGAACTCATCTGAGTATATAAAACTGCGTTCTAGGATTTTTAAAATTCACTTCTATGTATGCCCACCTTGATCGTCTGGTCCTGAATCTCCAGGAAAATGTCACTGGGGAATACTGAGACAAGGGTACACAGACAAATATCCTGTGTCCTCTCTTTCCTGCGGCCAGTAACCACTCTGTCAGGTTCTTCCCATGTCTCAGTTCCACGTGTTTCCTGCCACAGCTGGTACTTTCTCTTCAAATATATATTTTTTCCTTTAGCAATAGCTCTCTGTCCTCGTGGTTATTTATATGCTCTTCAGAGAATCTTTTATTTCATTAAATCATGAAATGCATATACACAAATGTTTCTGTATAATTGCAGGCATACTCAGTTAGGAATTGCTATTACAAGATTATAGCTGAGTTTCTGATATGGACTACAAGTTCAAGTCAATTAGAACTTACTATAAATTAAGAAAATCACCCATGACTTCAGTACATTTTTACTGAGGACCTACCTGTACTGTTTTATAGTTAGGAATGTGGTGAGGAAGATAAACTGCCAGCCCTTATGGGTCTTGCATCCTAGTGAGAGATAGACCAACTATAAGCAGATACAACAAAGGAATATAAACTATACTGCCAGGTAAGTGCAATGGAGAAATAACAAAGTAGGGTAAGGGAAGAGAGAGTGCTAGGAATAAAAACATGCAAAATGAAACCAATGCAGAAGTATGGGTTTCCTTAATGATTTACATTATTATTTCTCAATTTTATTATAATTTCTTCCTATTAGTAATACTGGGAGCATAAGATGCAGAAATCATAAAAAACTTTTCATTAAAGTTCTACCTATAGTTACTTAAATAAATTAATTATAAAGAAATGACACATATATTTAACGTATTTTCTTTGGGAAACCAGAGATAATCAAAAATATTTTTGTTAGATTTTATTCAGTAAAGTTTTGTGGAAAATGCAGGGAGCTCTTACTATTTTGGCTTTCATAGAGTTGGAGAATATTTAAAAGCTGGAAGAGACCCGGTTTCCACACATGGAAGCAAATGTAAATGGTGTTAGCAGCATATTATCTTCCAACAGCTCTTCCAAGAAAGAAATGAAGTTAGGTTTTATTCAGTGCAGATGTGCTGCCATTAATTTTCTGTCTGAAGATGTGCTTGACAGTGACCTTCATGCAGACATACACAGGTGTATGATGTATAATATGTTCAACCCAGCTGACCACAGAACACTTGTGCTGCATTTGGAAGTGGCAGAGATGCAGAGGAAATCCGTAGTAAGCCCTTGCGTTGTAAAGATCTCCATTGCTCTTTTGTCCAATTAAGAAGGACTTGCAACCACATTTGTCTGCAACTTCAGGCAGTGCTGTGTGCTCTCTTCTTATTTTCACCATCTCTGAAATATTACAGAATGTTTTACCTTTCGTGCCAGTTGGAAAAAGGTTTTTAATGGAAAATCCAGTGCCTAAGCCGAGGCCAAAAGCGAAGCAAATGAACTGTAAAGGACTTTGCATGGTGATCTGAACTTTTAAAAACCTGACCTTAGTTATTAATTTATCCATTCATGTAAAGGAAGAGTTTTCTTTTTTAATCATGGCTAGGAGTGTATGGTTTTAGAAATCATGGTGCACTTTTATAGAATGTTCTCAATGGTGGCCATTTTTCTTTTCCCTTTGAAAGGCATTTTTATTATTTTTTTTAGAAACAGCCGAAAATTATTGGAAGCTGACTCGGGGAAAGAGGAAGGATGTTCAGGTTGGGTAATTTTCCCCCCTACTTTTATAAAAACCAGAAGAGTTTATAAAATAAACTGCTGACTTTCTTGTGTGGGTGAGGCCATGGTGACCAGAGAAGAGGCCCTGAAATATTTCAAGCAATGTGAGCATTATTGGAATAGTCCCTGAGTGAAACCTTTGAAAGATGACAGTAAGTGGAGTCCAAACATTTTGATATACATCAAAATCACACCTCAAGTAAAAGAAGATAAAATGGAATAAGATAACTTTAGCATGGCTCCACAGGAAAACACACGAGAAGGGAGGCAATATTCCTGACCATAGTGTTAGCATGGCAGAGATGGCTTGGATTTTGCTCTTGAAGAATGGGTAATGTAAGATTTAGACGCCTACAAAAGGAAGAGTATTCCATCCTACGAATGGAGACAGAAGCAGGGAAATGTAAGATACATCAGTGAGATAAGGAGTGGATCAATTTGACAGACATACTGTTTTCATTAGAAAAGAAATAAGCAATGGGTGTCATTAGGTATATAGAGTTTAAATTTGGATTTGAATGCTAGACTCTCAGGGCGTTCTGATTCATATTATGGTCAATGGAGAGTCACTGTAGGTTTCTGGGAAGAGTCACAGTATAGAAAAAATAGGACATTAGGAAGATTCATTTGGTAGCAGAATGGAATGCAGAGGGAGGGGACTGGAGGGAAGGAGGCCAGTGTGGGCTCTACTGGTAGAGGTGATGTGATGTGATAATCTGCTCTGGGTTGGTCATCATGTGCTGTTGACTGGGAAAACATGAAAACACACATTTCTCACCCCAAAGATGTCAGAATATTTAACTAAAACAAAAATATATATTGGAATAATGTACCAGCAAATATACAGTAGTTTAGTAAATTTTCTTATAATTTACTTATGCAGTGGGAACACATTATTTCTTCCGTCAGGCAATCACAACAGAGATTTAATAAATCCGAATGTCTCAGTATGCCCCAAATATTCTTTGTAAAACATGATTAAAAATTTCATGTATTTTACTATTGAAATTCATTTCTATCAGATACTAAACATGGCTCCTTAACTAGTATTTATTTCCAGTTGCAAGGCATGCTCAAAGCTGTGAAGGAAAAAAGAGGAACCATAGTAGAAATTGCCTTTAGAGTTAAGTATCTAGAAGGCATGGTGACCTACACCTGAGTAAGGAGAATACAAGGGTGAAGGTGCTAAGTTCCAGCTAGAGATAAGATGCTGAATAGGTGGGAGGGATCATATTTTGCTATTTAGGGAAGGCTTGTTGGGAAAATGGCACTTAAGCTTGGCCTGGAAGAATGTATAAGAGGCCATAAAGGTCTGGAGAGATGAAGAATTTTGCAATGCATTTTTCTTTTTTATAAATTGTTTGATGAAATATGCAAAAATTCTGGAAATATCTTGGCAGAAAAAAAGTCTTTTTTTTTTTTTTGGCTTGTACACTATATCTATTTCCTTACATTGAGAGTCTTACTTTAAGATAGCCATTTTATTAAATTTTTAATATAGTTTGTACTACCAAGGGAAGAAAAAATTAAAGGTACTTTAAAAATAAAAGAAAAATAAAATGATGTATCTCCTACAATAGTAACAGAGCATTGTGGTTAAAACATGAGTCTGGACAAACTACTTGGGTTCAAATCTTAGCTCCAACACTTATCAGCTCTGTGACTTGGGTAAATGTTAGAAATTCTTTTGTGTATCTTAGTTTCCTTATGTATAAAAAGGGTAGTATTTACCTTGTAAATTGTTTTGAGATTAAATTATACCCACACACAAATATAAGGGACTGGGATTTGATTTTATCCTACTTAAAAGTTAGTAAGTTATATTGATACTGTTTTGTGGATGTTGGCAAAACACTAGACTCCTGGGTCGGAGACAAAGGACTTTGGTGTTGATGGTACAGCAAACAGTATGAACATGAGGCTTGCATTGATTCTCTAGTCCTTCAAGTCCCAAGGAGGTGATGCAGAGAATCCAGATAGATGTTATGTACATGGTGGTTTGTGTTGCAGCCAAGGAACACTAAACTTGGGGGATCTACCTCTTTTATAACAGGCAGTAGGCAGGCCTGCTCTTGGTCCCAATGGGGGATATTGCTTCATAATGCAACCCTGAGAAATGGCTTGGGTAAAGGTCTTGTGTTACTGGCATGCCTACCAAAACATAAAGTAACACAAGGGACCCATGAAAAACTCTCTCTCTCTCAACAATGTAAATCAATTAAAAACAATGCTATGCACATAGCAAGGACTTTCAGCGAATATACACTATTAGCTTTACTGTGGAATAGTCTACATATTCTAAAATGCAGTGCTTGGAAAGCATGACTATTATGAAATTATCAAATGTATATTAAGGCTTGAGTATCACAATATTTATGAATATTTAAGTAAAAAGAATTGCAGAGAAATGTGTTAACATACACAGATATTTGTCAGAGATATACTTGGAGATATTTGAAATTTTGTTTTTAACTGATTTAGGGCCATTAATTAACTTGACAGAAGTTTACTCTGTCAACATTTTACAAATTAACCCAAAGTATCAGAATTAGAATGAAAGACGGTCCTGGTTAATGTTACGGTGGCTTTCTGGAAGGGAGCTAGCAGCTGCTAACACCATTTCTGTACAGCAAATTGTGTCTGGGTTTTTTAAAATTATAATTATGTTTCTTAGGACTTCAAGTTTTTGGACTTTCTCACAAATGCTTACACATATGTGTAAAATTGGAAAATTGCCAAGAAAAAAAAATTTTTTTTTGACTAGAGTAGGACAAAGACATATTCCCAGCAAATTTTTGGAAAGGAAAAGAAAGTCAGAGACCCCCTAAGGAAGAAAGATGAAGGAAAAAAAATAGCAAATGTATATAATATTGATGTAGGAATAAGTTCCATATGTTGAATGTTTCAGCCATTAAATCCTAGAAAGAAATGATACTGGAGAAGTGATTGACAAAAAAGACAACTCAAAGTGAAGAACTGTAACCAAAAAAGACTATGAAAATGTGTTTTGGGGGAATTGATTTTTCTAAGGAGAAGATTTTAAGAGGAAAGAGAATGTCTACTATCCTTGCAAACTTTGATGAAAATAAATGATAATATTAGCAACCAATATAAATTCTGGTTAGATTTCCTTTCAGGAAAAAAGATTGAGGAATTGGGTGAGGGAATTAATACGGCAGATAAGAAAGATGGTTTTAGAGCAAGTGTGTCAATACTATGCTTCCTGTCTGCTCTCTAGTTTCAGTTTTATTCTGCGGTTAAATGTACGTGGCTTCTATGTGGTCTGTACCACAGCACATTTTGAACTGACTCATCATTAATAACACCGTTTGGAAACCTTGTACTGGAATTCAAAATTCCCGAGAAACGTGCCCGGATTCAGAGATTCAGGCTTGCTGGCTGAGCTATAGGAGACAGTCTATGAATGTAATGTTGCAGAAATTGTTTTAAAGGGAACTGTGAATTGGGTTTCTAAGGTTTCATTATGTAACTTAGTATAGAACAACTCCCTTTACTGTGCTCATTTACACTTGGGAGGTATGATAACACCCACTTACTACCCGGTAATAAGGGTGAGTGAGTGCTGAGCAGAGCTGGCTGGCTGACTGGGTGCCCATGAGGCAGAAAGAGGGGAGAACTTCAGACCTAAGGCCAAGTCCCACTTGCCACTTCTGAGTTGGGCCTCAGGGATAAGACAGGTTTTTACAGGTAAACATTTCAATCAACGTGATAACACTAACCTTGTACCCCAATTAAGCAAAGACTTATCTCCCCCAAAAGAATTATATTCATCTCACTGATATATTAAAATTTTTTTCTCAATTACTATATTTAAAATTTCATCATAAAAATTTCTAGAAATTTTTTTTCTTCTTGTTACATAAGCACATAGACAGTATCCTTGACTTTCCCTCTTGAGCCACAAAGCCTAAATTATTTACTATCTGGCTCTTTACAGAATAAACTGGCCAAACCCTGGTCTCACTGAGAGGCATTGAGGACAGTGTGACAGGGGAGGAGGGAATGGATGAGATGGCTAGGGCCGTCCACGAATGAGTGGCTCTAAGAAGCTATTAATTTTCTGAGTATGTATTGGTTGATTTAGAAAACACTGGAGTAGTAAATATGTTTTTGTCATTTAGACAAAACACCCTAACTTATCTAAATTAATCCTTTTCAATGAAGTTAAAACTTAAGATCAATAGTATGCATTATAACAAGGGCTTGATACCATCTTCAACAAGTTTAAAGCAGGTAAACAGAACTATTCCATATATATTGACATTTTTTTATTCACCTTTATGTAGCTAAGGACATAATTTCTTAGTTTTTTCTTTTTGGTTTTTAAATGCTGTTTAAAGAAAACACAATAGTACAGATGGTTTTTAAAAAGTCCAGTGCTAAAAGATATGAAATAAAAGGTGAATTTTTACTTCACTTCAGTTTCCTAGTCCCTGTTTGCCAGTCCTCTCCAGAGCCAGTTTATTTTGTGAGTTTCTTACACTACATATCCATGCATATCTAACATGCATATGTATATAGCCCCAATTTCTTTTACTCTATATACTGTACTGTATCTTCCTTTTGCTAGTTAATGTAAGTTGGAGTTGGTTTCATATCACTTCCTATAGCTGTCCCTTATTAATAGCTGCATAGTATGAAAAAGTTGAACTAATCTATACCATTACTGACTATATATCATAGTGTCTGTTTCTTTTTTCTCTTAGAGCAGTGTATTAGTCAACTTTTAAAATCTTTGCCAGACTCTTCATGAAAAAACAAGGCATTTCCCAGTAATCTTACAGTACATTTCTCATATTCTCATGAAGTTGAACATCTTTTCATATGTTTAAAGGTCATTTCCTTTACTTTGAATTGTCTGTTCATGTACTTGGATCACTTGTCTATTGGGATCATGTTTTGTTTTTAAAAATAAAACAATTCTTGAAAGTACTATGTCAAGGAAAGAAATCC
Source organism: Manis pentadactyla (assembly GCF_030020395.1). NCBI lineage: Eukaryota > Metazoa > Chordata > Mammalia > Pholidota > Manidae > Manis > Manis pentadactyla. The sequence continues at coordinate 85,000,300 of NC_080019.1, forward strand.
TATTCAAGCCAAGTTTCATAGATGGGAAAAAAAGGCCTTATTCAACAGTTTCAATTACTTTACCAGAAAACAAGAATTTTCCCCACTCAGCCTCCTTTTACACCACACCCTGTGAGAGAGCCCTGAAAATCTATGTGATCTAAAATCAATAGTTTTTTGTGTGACCTAGCCTTCCTACTGAATAATCAGTTATTGGCCTAAAGTCTAAATTAATAACGTCAGATACAGCTCCAGGATAGAAGAAAAAGTAACGTAAAATCCTTTTTATGTATAGAACTAGTTCCAAGAAGGCTGGGATAGTAATGAAAAGAGAAGAAAAACTAATTTTAATTCATGCAGAACAGCTAAAAATTATGCAAAAAAAACACCACATTTCAAAGAAGAATGAAATTCTGCATTTAAATACACACACTCTCTTTTATTTGAATAAATTTTAAAGTCAAGTCTCATATTGTTTTGGGTAAATATGCTTACCAAATAAGAAGCTGTTGCTTTGGCTCAAAGAACGTGTTTTAAATGAGGCAGTCTTGATGATCAGATTGCTTCTTTGGGACCTGTGCTTTTTGTGTATGTATAAAATTTCATGATGTTTAACATATAGGCTAAATCCAAAGTAAAGTTCCTCAGAGGTGCGAGTCTGAGCTCAGCACCTTCATGTTTCTTTCTGTCAATAAGTTGTTGAAAAATTACAGGGATTTATGCACGCACATTGGCAGATACAGACTAGTAACAGACTATCAACACCCAGGAACATGAGGGCATTGAACTAAATGAGCTATAGGTTCTTTGTTAATTTATGTGAGGATCACTCTTAAAGAAAACTCAATCTAAGCTCTGACATATGTTGCCTTGGGGCAATTAGCCACTGTCTTCAGAAACTTTCCTCCTACAGAAAGTGGTGACAAAATGCCCCCCTCCCCAGGTGTCTTTCTGGAGGGATTCTGGATGTCGGACACATGTCATTGCTCAAGGAGCATTGCTGTATGTCAAGTTAAAGCCTGGGCAAGATTTCCTACTTTTATCAGCATTTAGCTAGCAACCCTGACAAGTGAAAACAAAACTGGAAAAGGAGCCTAGAGGCATATTTATCATGACTTTCCCTGCTAAAATAGGCTTTGCTATGGATTATCATCCATGTTTTTAGTTAAGAATAGGGCTGGTTTTTCTGATCTTTTCCCCATAAGAGAACATTCCATATCATTAATAACATAATTTACTGAGCTGGATAATCCTGCTATTCATTTTTAAATTAAAAAATAAATATTTTCAGACTCTTTTAGTAGTTTTTACTTGATGCTCATGTAAAATTTGGCTTTGATACACTCCTTGATTTCCCATGCTTAATCATTGCATGCTGATTAAGCTAAACTTTCCCTTGCCAAATTGCCATTCCAAAGTGCTACCTGTGTGGCCTTTGGAACACTTTCTGGATCAGCTGTAGACAACAGTGAAATTCTAATATTTAAATTTCCAAATAAGAGATAGATTTTGGTTGGCTTATCAAGTTCATACTGTTGGTTTATCATATGTATACATTTTTATGCATTATACATATAGTTTCATTTTACAATCTCCTTTCTCCTGCTTCCATTCCTCACCTCCTCCTTCATCCTTTATCATCCTCTGATCTGCCGCCTGCCTTCAGAGCCAAGGAGGCTCCGTGCCACCCTCCTGCATCTCTTTTCCTTCACACACACTTTTACACTCCATTTTTGCCGTGTTTGCTCTGTTGAGGGGTCAGGAGCCCTTATGAACATTTTAGGACAATATCTCAAGATAAATGAAGGGTGGAGCCTCCTGTTATCCTTTTAAGAAGAGATTATGTTAAAGCTGTTTATAGTTGGTGTTTGTGCTTTTCATATGTTCTGAAATCATGTAAACTACTCTTAGATGTTCAAGTAAAATGGTTAAAAGAGAAAATCTTGTATCCAGCAAAAACTGCTTGTCTTGCTCCTTGCATTCCATTTTCCCCCTGAAATTATTTCATATCTGTGTAAGACAAAAGTCAGATACTGTCATTCCTCTGCTTTGAACCTTTCTCTGGTCCCTATAACTTTAGAGAAAAGCTCAAAGCCTTTAACAGGGCTTCCAAAGTTCCCTATGATCTGGCATTTCTCTTTACCGCCTCCTCCTTCTCCTCGCCAGCCTGAAGGAGAGGTGGGAGTCACGGTGAGAGCGTGGGCTCTGGAGACACAGCACTTGGCTGTGGAACCTGGTTCTTCCTATTCTGTCTCTAGGACGCTGAGCGAGTTACTTGGCCTCTCTGTGACTCAAATTTCTCATTTGTGCTTTGAGTTAATTTTTATGTTTTTTTATGAGGTTTTTGTGAGGGTTAAATAAGGTAACATGTAAAGGGAACTTAGAATAGTGTCTGAATTACCTATAGTATGTGCCAAGTGTTTGCTGTTAAAATATTCTTATTTTGGTTCTTTTCAAATGCTATACCCTCTGCTTCTGGGTCTCTTTACCTGCTTTTCTTTCTTCCTAGAACTTTCTCTCTTTAATTCTCATCATTGCCTATATAATTTGTACTCCCCTTATCCATTAATCTGGGTTCACAAGAGAAACAGAACCAATAGGAGATACATAGATATATGTCATGGGATTTCCACTTATTTTTATCTGAGTTGTGAAAAATGTTCCATTACTTAAATTCAAATAAAAAATTTTCAATTTAATAAATACTTCATTTGAAAGATTACAGTAGTAAAAATAATCAGAAAGTTCTGTCCAAGTTTAAATAATATTATAATTACAGCTTATATAGAGACATCTATCCAATATAGCATTGTATCATAGTAAATCATGCATTTAACGATTTTTGTTTCAGAATTAAAGTCTTTTAAATTGAAAAAAATCTATAGATGATGCAGACATCATATCTACATATCTATATGTAAGGATTGGCTCACGTGATTATGGAGGCTGGCAATTGCCAGGATCTGCAGGGTGAATCTGAAAGCTGGAGCCCCAGGTAGCTGATGATTAGTTCCAGTCGGGGTCTCCGAAGGCTTGAGAAACCAGGAGAGCTGAAGGTGCAGTTTCTGTCCAAGAGCCAGCAGGCTTGAGACCCGGGAAGAGTTGATGACATGAGACTGTAGGCCAGAAAAAAGCCAATGTCAGGCAGGAAGAATTTTCCCTTCCTCAGGGAGAGTTTGCCTTTTTTTCTATTCAGGGCTTCAATTAATGGGATGTAGCCCACCTACACTAGGAAGGACAATCTGTTTTACTTAGTCTATTGATTTAAATGTTAATCTCATCTAAAAACACCTTTACAGACACCCAGACTAATGTTGACCAAATATTTGGGCACCCCATGGTCCAATCAGAATAATATATGGAATTGACAATCACGTCTTTCAAGTCTCAGGTTAAAGACTTGAGGTTAAATGTCACACCTTTGAGGAATCAAACTTTGACCCTGAGATTGTTTTCCTGTCTTTCTGGCCTGTGAAATCTCTGAGTACAAGGATGTGTTTACCTTGTTTTCTAGTCTATATATAGTACCTAGCACAGTGCCTGGCACATGATAGGCTTTCAACAAATGCTTGTTTTATGATTAATTAATAGATAATTATAAGACTTTTCCACTTCTGATAATATAAATATTTTAAAATATCCAAAACACTGGACAAAACACTTTGTAATGTAATAAGTAGACTAAAAGTCAAAATCTTCCTACTCATATTTACTTAAACTATTTAATTTAAATTGCAGATTCTGGTCTCCAAACTGCATTGGTGGTAGGCGTCTAGCAGAATGTGTTGATGTTTATTGGTATATGCGTTTTACACTCAATCTGGAATTTACTTCCTTTGACAAAGTAGATGTAAACAAGATAGTTTTCAGTTTACTTTGGTAAAAACTCTACTTGGTTCATTTTATATTTAAACATACAAATTAACTGGGAAGTAAAAGTTAAAAAACATGAATATCATCAAATAATCTAGACTTGAAATGTCCTCCCACCTTCAGCAATCCTTTCTTTATCAATTCTTCAAAGATATATATAACATGCATAACATACATATATACACACACACACATATGTTAACTGTCCTTAAACATGTTTGCTGCCAAAGGCAACTTTGGTGAGCTCTGTTTTTAGTTTTCTTTCGGCTTTAGACTTTTAAGTACAGTCAGTTCTCATTATTTGCAGAATTATATTCTTTAGAGTTGCCATGAGCATTGAATTAGAAATATTGAACCATTGCTCCTAGAACAAAAACAAGGTTAGGTTCCTGCAAAGCTCTGGTCATAGTATTTGTATCAACCAATCAATACATAACCTTAGTTTATGTGTTTCTTTTTAAAGACAATTTATTTAATATATACTGTTGGTTAATGAACACAGAAATCATGGCTAGTAGCACTGTACCACATACCTGAACACAGCTTGGCAAACACAAGTATTTTCTCTGTAAGGTACATCTCTGCCTTCTTGCACTTAGTGATACCAGATAGCACTTCACCACCGTGCTTGGGGGCCACCAGCAAACTCACCAACAGAGAGCTGAAACGAGAAGGCAGAGTGGTGCCTGGTTTAACCCCCATTTGGAATGAATGTGTGTTTCAGGTAACTCACATTTTTCATGGCTCTGCACATCTCTGCATATGGCTGGAAAGTGCTGTGAGTGACTTTGGTGTTGAAAATAAATTTTAGGTTATAGGCTGTGGATAGAGTGAAGTTTCCTATGGCCAGGATTCTCACCTGGTCCTGGTCGTCTTGCTCACTACACATCTGTGGGAAATATATTGGTATTGACTATATAAAGAGCTCCTCCCAGTGCTCTGGGTGACACAGTGGCACAGCTGTACAGCTGTAGGGCTGCAGGAGAGCAGAGACTGGAATGGTGGCAGTGCCGAAGACAGAGACTGAGATGGCTGTGAAGGCAGAGAGGCCCAGAAGCAGAGACTGACTTGCTGCATGCAGATTCATTCTGAGTGGACAGGATTCTAGTGATTGACCTGCAACTGTGGGAATAAAGTTGGGTAACTCTTTCACCCCAGGAACATTCCACTGTCATTTCTTCGGTCTCATTGAATCCATAGTGAACTTGTCTGGGGCTGAAACCGATTGACAAGACATAGGCAAATTTGCAAATACAGAATCTGCAAGGATCAACTGTACTAATATCTGGATGTTTCTTAAGATTTTTTAGGAGGGATTTTTATAAATAGTGCAAAGATCTGGCCTTGTAGTCAGTTGTAGGTGACTTCTATAACAAAAAGTCTTAATGCACTGTCATATATGATCTATACACAGGCATGTGAAGTTTGTTAAAATTTCATTTTATTATGAAGCAGAGTTATTCACTTTACATTTCTGAATTCCCTCCTTCAGTACTGGGGATGGGTATAGTCTGCGGCTATGAAAATTATGGTACAATTATTTAAAATTTTTGATAAAAAAATCACAAATCACTCCAAATTTGATTTTCAAAACCCTTATTTTCTATTTTAAAGGTGAAAGAAACTATGGGCTAGACAGGCTAAATGACCAGCTCAAGGCACTTCTAGTAAGGACACCACCAGGACATAGCTACATTTCCCGTGACATATTCCATGCTCATTTCTTCACCTTGCCTTTGTGTGGAAAGATGACCAGTTTATACAAGGTCAAATTAGTGGCCATGACCTCAGTAGCATTCTAGTCTAGTGCTTCCAAAGGTTAGAATATATCAGAATGGTCAGAATTAACAGAGGGCTTGTATCTCTGAAGGGGATTGCCCCTAGGCAAGTTCACTGTGGATTTGGTGAGACCAAATAACGACCATGGAACTTGGGGGTAAAAGGGTTTCTACCAGTCTTTATTTTCACAGTGGCAGGTTGAGTGCTTGAATCATATCTGCCCCTGGCAAGTCTACAATCTGTCTCCATCTATACCTCCAGGGGGGAGCACTGGCTGAGCTGTTTATATAATAACACCGCAACAATAATGGCTCATCGCCAATGGGTGTGTAAACATTAGCATAGCAGTAGGCGAATAGTTTAGGGACAGTTGAGGATTCTGGCCATAGGAACTTCAATTTTCCCTGCAGGGCTGTTTAAAACAGATTTCTGCGACCAACCTTCAGTGTTTCTGATTCTGTAGGTCTGTTGAAGACTGAGAATATGTATCACTTAAGTTCCCAGGTGCTGCTGGCACAGATGGTCTGGGGATCACTTTCACTAAGCAATTTGAACCAATTTTACTGGGCAACATTTCCAAGTCAGGCTGGGGAAAGGCAGGTTGTACTTGCTATTCAGCTAGCTGTTCTGCCACCTGTCTAAGCATGCACTGGAAATGATTTCTCTGTAATTATGACCTTTATGTAGGTTTTCAGCTTTGAGCAATTTATTGAGTTCTTTAAAATATTCTAAGAGTAATTGAAAAAAATCAATGTTTTTGGAATAGAGCTTTCAATATGGGACTGGCCAGGAACTCCCAATTAGTGAAAGCTATTAATCTCATGAATATAATATTAGTCAAAGAGGAATTTAACAGTTAAGCTTTTCTTTATGCCAATTTTGGAAGTTTCGTTGTCCTACAAAGTGAGGATAAGCTCCTTTAGGATAAGTAGACACCACATGCCCCATTGTGGGGAAAATTGAAGTTCCTATGGTCAAGATCCTCACCTGAACCTAAACTACTTGATGATGTAACTGGCCTGTTGCTAGCCTACTGCTTCCACAGCTGTAGGCAATAAGCTATTACTGACTGAGTCACTATATAAAAAGCTCTGCCCAGCACTCTGAGTGGAGGCATAAACAGAGGAGGATTGTGGGCCTGCAGACTATTGGGTCTAATTCCAGTGCTGGACCTATTGCTGCGAGAACAAAGCCTGGTAATAAAACCTTTCACCCCAAGAATGTTCCATTGTCATTCCTCGGTCTCACTGAATCCATAGTGAACTTGTCCAGGGCTTAAACCCATTGGCAAGACACTAACTTCTAAGAATTTCTCTCTAGAACCTTCATCAACTGTAAGGTAACCCTGCACCCGTGCTTGTTTCTACAGCCTGACGTGCTCCCTGCTTATTCCTGGAAGGAGAATGGGTGGACACCTGACCAAAAGGGCTGATCAGATTCCTGCTCCAGAGACGTTGAAACAGACAGAGGTATTTGTTAGATTCATTTAGTTCCCAAAACTGAAGGACATTTATATACAGGAGCAGGGGAGTCAGCTACTTACCTTCATGTGCAAAGTGAAGCAGAGAAGTAGCCTGGAGGCGCACGCAGAGACAGAATAACATCCTGTGCCCCTGCTGCTTTGCCAAGTGCTGGTTCTAGTTCCTAATGAAACCTGACTGGAGATCTGAAAGACTCCTGATTCTTTCTGAGACTCAGTGGGTTTTGGCAGGTTGAATGGGTTTTTGTTCTGAACTCTAAAATTGCCTGAACTAAGAGTTTGCTGAAGACATACTCTTACTGTTAGCACCACCTTTCTTGGGGACAGTATTAGAATTGGCAGCAAATGAGAAGCAGCGGTGCCGCCTCTGGGATGAACTGGTTGCACGGACTTCAGGCACATTGCTGCCCTGCCTCAAATATTTCGCCTGTAAGTAGAGGTGGGTTGATCTAGATGATTGTTTAAAAGGCCGTTCCAGCTCTAATACTCTTGCGCTAAAGGAAAACAAAGAACAATGGGTTTGCTCACTCTTAGTCTGGAATTTTATATGGGGCCTTATAACCTTGGATTCAGCTGGGGCAGGGCGTCGGTGTTCACGTGAAGGCACTTGGGGGAGAGCCACAGTAAGAGGAAGCATCAAGAGGGCTTGAACAGTTACCTCTAAAAATAGGAAGGAAGTCTGCGTTTTTCCTAATTTCATCCTTGTTAAACTTCTGTGGTTTTCAACATTAGATTTAGAATCAACTGGGAACCTAAAAACCACATCAAAATCAAAACTAAAAAACAACTACATGTCCTGGCCACACTCCTCCCCAACTAAATTATGAATTCTAGGGACTGAAAAGGGAGGCAGGCATCCATGGATGGTAAAGATTTCCACGTGATTGCAATCTTAGCCAAGATTAGGAACCATTTGCGTTTGTTTAGAAAAGGATGTCGCTATCTTGGAAAGCTCATAAATAAGCAGTGAGGGCATGCAGGTAAAATCAGAGTTCTTACAAGCTTAAAAATGAAAACATAAAACTTAAAAAAAAAAAAAAGCCAAGAGCCATATATAATTCTTCTGTTCCAAAGACTTTTATAAGTGTAATTTATATGTTTTAAGATTTCTTAAGGATATGTAAGATAGCAAAATAATAGTCTATAAATCCTGGAATCATCAAGATAATGTTACATTTCCTTCAGGATATTCTTTTAAAGAAGGTAATTGAACATAATATATTTTTGAAAAGGTTTCTATTAAAAATGCCTTGAAGAAAAGAATCTAAGGCAAGGTTTCCCTCTCTTAAAATACAATAATTAGATAGTTTATTTTAGTGTGTCAACAAAATAAGCATCGTTTGTGTGGAACTGAGACAACTTACGATATGATAAGAGGCTCACAGAAAAGCACTAAACTTTAGCCTTTGAACATTCCAGCGTCACTGGAAGAGACAATGGCAGGGAAAATATTTTGTGGTCCATGGTTTGTGCTCATGCTTCATTCTCATCAGTCAGCGGCTCTCTGGTTTCTTCAACTGTTTTCACTACATGCTCTCCCTCCCATTCTATATCCTGTCTACTTAATGGATTCTCCATACTGACTTTCATATGCTTAAAACTTCTCAGTTTATCTGTTTGGCATGAAGGATTTTCAGTCTGTCCTTCATTGCCTACATGTTGTAGCAGTGAAGAGGTAGGAAATTTCCCTGTCCTCTTGGGATTGCCGTTTTAGTGGAAGAAAAGACAATTAGTAGGAAAACAAGTAAACGAGATGATTACCAAGTATGTTAGAAAGAGGCACACTAGTAGGTGGATATAATGAGAGGGAGATGGTGAAACTCTTTAAATTGCTTATTCACAAGTGGGCTGCAGTTAGAAATGCCTGTGGAGGTTTGGTTTGTTTTTATTTAATTCTGATGTCAGGATCCTACTCAAGTTAGCTCATAAGAGTGATGCCAGGGTTCTTGTTTGAGGAGTCGAAGAATGAACTTAGCAAACAGCCAAGGTAGGAGAGCCAGGGAGACTTTTATTGAGAGATATAGTGAGAGGACAGACAGAGATCCTGGCTCGTTCCAGGAGGGGGACAAGAGAGCCTGTAGTGGTGTGTTGTCTAGAGGTTTTAGGCAGTTGAGGATTTTGGGGGAACCAGATAAAAGGCTTAGGGGTGTGGACTTGTTAAGTGGTCCCTGAATATTAAAAATTAACTTAACACAAGAAATTTACTGCTCTGATTTCTCCCTGGGATACTGATATCTTAGTCTAGGAGCATTTCAAAAGGCCGCCTGCGCAGCCCCCAAGGTGGACTGAGGTATTGTCTGTTTGCTAACTAATAAGTTAAAAATATTACTTCTTAAACTTCCTGGGTGTTAAAATGCAATCTTATCCTTAAGGTGGAATCCTTCCTGCCTTTTACTATGTTGTTTACAGCTGGGTCTGCATGCTAAATTAGTTGCCCAGTTTGCAAATCACTTCATCAGATCTGAAGGAGGAAAGACAGCACATAGGGCTGGGCCTTTTAGAATGTTAAAGTGAATCTTACACATGATTATAAATTATTAGCATAATAAAAACATGTGCTACTCTTCTGTATCTGGGGAATATTAACTGATCTCACTGAAGAACGACTCTGGAGCTTAATGTTTAACAGAGTTTTGGTAGGAGGTTTCCTTGCATGTAGTTACATTGCCCTGACTACAAATATCCCACCCTGCCCCCTCCAGAAGCCCTCACCCTACTCTGACTACACCCACGGTCCCTGTCTCAATAAGTCAAGTTTGGGAAAAGCAACTAAGAATATGTTTTATAATGCAGCTGGTCATATCTAAAACTCCACATATGTTCAAAGAAATCTTATAAATGAGAATATTATGTTAGTTTCAAACTTATGAAACAGTAGTATCTGGAAAAAAATATTTTAATATTTTCAAGGAAAATTCACCAAATGTTTACCTTAAATTTCCAAAATGTGAAGTACTAAGTCTTTGGACATTATTATTCATACACTTTGAATGTGAAGGTCAGTCACTTTTGCTTGTGGCCACATGGGCAAAACAGACATTTGTGAGTCTGCACATATCCAGTATCTTGATTCATTGACCTGTGAAGTCAGAAATCCTTGATTTTTATTTCTGTAAAGAGAGAAAGGGAAAACATGAGAGCCAGAACAAAAATAGTATCTTTAATGTTTCTTTTTCCTCACGGATTTCTGAATTCTCTGTAATGGATACCTTTCATAAGTCATGAAAAATTGACTTGTGGATCCAGAGAAACTTTCCGTCAGCTTCCTTGCTTGACAAAATTTTTAAGATCTCCTGATGTGACATGTGCTAGCCCAACAATAACAAACTCTACCTCTAAAATTTTAGTTGCCTGTAGAAAAGCGGATTAAATTGTGTGTTCATTTTCCCACTTGTATTTTAACCTGAATTCTGCTTGCTTTCCCTTTTCAATAATTATTAAAATTTATCTCTTGAATCACTATACTGTGCATAAGACTGGAGAAGAAATAGTAAATTGGTTGGCAAAGAACTCTGCAGGAATTCCCTTCTAGGTGGAGCACTGACAAACCTTTAGTTTAAAAATGTTCTACTAGTGAGTAGGAAAATTGGTCAGATGTGGAAAGTTATAGAAGCTCAGATGATCTGAATAAATGCTGAAGTAGGGGAGTCAACAACATAGATCACAGGACTGTTTCCTTCCCCATCCTCTGTTCCCTTAAGACTTCTCCCTGTCCCCAAGTGAATGCATTGTGGTTCTTTTGTTCTAGGTGCCATCTTCCATTTTCTTGTCTCTTGCTTCTGCACCTGGTATGCACTTGTTATCAAGTTCTCATAGCATCTTTTCCCCCTTCTTCACAAATTTGCTGAACTTTCATTATGACAAGAGAAGCCCTAGAAATGAATTGATAACCATGTCCTTGTTCAAATCCCTTGGGTATGGCCCCCACACAGATGGTTTCACAGCACAACCCTAGGCTGTTGTGATCATAGAGGATGTCTGATTGTGTGACATACCCATTTCACAGAACTGTGAATTCCAGTGTCATGGAAAATGCTTTCACAGGTGATGATTAACTGTTATTACAAGAAATTAAATAGACCTAAATAAAGGAAGGGATAGATACACTGTGTTCATGAAATTCTAAGATGTAAATTAGTCCCAAATTGATCTGTAGATTAAAAATAACCTATTGATACTATTTGTTTTTCTTTTTTCATCTTTTTTTGTCTCCTTTCGAGTTAACCAGATATATTTATTATTTGATTATTTTACCTTTATTAACTTGTTATACATTCTTTTGTTTCTCTTTTGATTTTTTTTTGAACCTGGAGATTATAAATATGAATCCTTTGTTAATTACAGCCTACTTAAGTTAGTATTTTTACCAATTTCTAATATAACAGTTTTATTTCATTTGCACTGCCCTCTTTTGTGCTACTTTTATATATTTTACTTGAGTATGTTTTAAACCCGGCAAGAAATTACTCTTTTACAAACCAATATTAATTTATATTTTATTCTCTTTTTGTCTGTTTTCCTTCCTGAATTTCCTTGTTTTCACTTGGGATCATTATTCTTTTCCTTAAAGGACTCTCTTTAGAATTTATTTTAGTGGAGATCTGTTACAATAGATTCTCACAGCTTTTGTTTGTCTCTTTTATGGAACATTAAAAGATATTATTCCAATGTCTTCTGAGTTCCATTTTTGTTGAAAAGTTAGCCATCAACATTACTGTTGCTCTTCTAAGATACCGTCTTCCCCCTTGCCCCCCCAACATCTTTTAAAGATGTTTCTCTGTTTTTTAGCAGTTTGACTGTAGGTGTCTAAAATGTGGTTTGCTTCCTATTTATCTATGGGTTTAAGATCTGTGGTTTGATGGCTTATGTCAGCTTTGGGAAAATCCTCAGCCAAAAATTCTTCAAATGTTGCTGTATTGCACCATCTCTTCTTCTGACATTCCAGTTACAAGGATGTTAGATCTTTTCCCCATGTCCCTTGTTATTTTCTGTTCTTTTTTCCCCCATCTGTGCTTTAATCTGATGTTTCATTCTTACTGAAACTTTCTCCTAGAGTTCACTAATCCTGTTATGCTGTGTCTAATTGGCTATTAAACCCATACATTGAAGTCTTAATTTTAGTGATTTCTTCAACTCTAGATTTTCCATTTTTATTCTTAAAAAACAATAGATTCCGGGTCCCTTATGATGGTCTCTATCTTTTTCTCTAATTTCTTATACATATTAATCACAATTATTTTAATATGTATCTGTTTTTGTTGCATATTTTTCTGTTTTCAGTTATCTGATCCTGTTGTTTAGCATACCTCATTATTTTGGATTAAATGATGGTCATTTTGAATAAAAAAACCTGTAGACTCTGGATGATGTTATTTTTCTTCAAACAGGAGTAAGCTTTCTTCTGATAGGTAGCTACAGTATTGACAATTCATCTTAAGCCTGTTGAGGGCTGGTTTTAGACTTTGTTAGAGATGATCTATTTCACCTTACCCTTTCACCAAAGTACTTACTCTTAAAGTATAGTCCTTACCCCCAGATAGTGACCCTTTATGGGTTTTATCTGAAAGCCTAGAGTGGTTACCAAGGCCCCTCACCTTGTTGGGCTTGAACTCTCTTATCCAGCACTGTGTTACTGTTAACATCTAGTAATTACCTCCATTTCAGTATTTTGCTCCTTAAGTATTTGGCAATTTGCCATTCTTGAACTTCAACTTCTGTCCTCAGTTCTGTAACACTGCTGTTTTCTGCTTGGACCCTGTTCTCTAATGCTGAAAATTGTCAAATAGCCTAAGGGGAAAAACCAGAGAGAATATAGTGCTTACCTCTGTACTGTCCTTCCCCCGGGGACCCTAGTTTTGCTGGAATTGACTGCTCTTAAACATTGACTTATGTACTTTGTTCATCTTTTAATAGCAATTTTTAAATTGCTGACATAAAATACTCTGTCATAACTGGAACTGAACATCCTCCTTTATTCTTTTGACATGTCCATATTCGTTTCTGAGGATCTTCTGTGTTTTTTTGAAAATGATGTCTTGTAGTTTTCTTGTAATCAACTATTTTTCCTTTTAATGTATAGGGTGGTGATATTTCAAAATCAAATCTGAGTCTTAGGATCATCAGTGGATGTTAAAGCTATTGAGTTAAAGGGAGTTGGGAAATAGTATATTCACATGATGCCAAGGGATCATCCGTTGGATTTCTTGCTAATGGCAAAGAGGAAAACGCACCTTTCCAATGGAGAAAAGAGGTAGTCATGGCCTGGGCTAAGTGAACAAAATTTAGCACTGGGAAAAGTAAAATAACCTCTGACATATGTGCCTTCTGATATAGTATAATATGAAGTGCATAGCATCTCTTATGAAATACTAATAACAAAAATGTTTTACTGACATCTGGGCTTGTTTTAGACCTAAAGGAAATACAGGAGTTTGCATAACAAGTTAAATGATACTATTAAGAATCATTCAGACACATCTAGAATTGATAATGGGATATTCTACAAGGTAATTGACATAGGCTCTTCAAAAAGTCATTGTCAGAAAAAGTGGTGGTGGTGGGGACTGATACTAGATTGATTAAGAATCTAAAGAAAATAACCAAGGCAAGGAGTTAATTTTGTTTAGATTTTAGTTTAGAAAACATCCCCAGCTATATGTGACATTTTTGGAACAATTGGGAAAATTTGAATTAGAAGGTATTTGGTGACATAGAGAAATATTTTTAATTTTCTAAGGTGTAGTCATGGCATGGTGATTATGTAGATTTATGTCCTTGTTTTTGTTTTTAGGACATGTTAAAGTATTTAAGGATGAAGTGTCATGATATCTGTATGTATAGAGAAGAGAGACAAAAATGTATAACAAGATGTCAAATTTTGAAACTAGGTGGTGAGTATACAGATGTTCATTGTACTTGTCCTTCTGTACTTCACAATTTTAACAATAATGAGTTGGGGGAATGTCAATGGGTAAAGTAGTTCAACATTAGAAAAAAGCAAGCATGTTCCATATTCCTTTACAAAGTTATAGAAACGGGGAGGAATGTTATTAAGCTTCTATTAAAACACAAAAAAATGCATATAGCAATAGAACATTCTCCAAGAAATTTCATGGCAAGTAAATATTTTCTAAAATTTCAAGGGACATCTCTAGATTTCAAAGGAATTTTAGTTTTCTGGATGGGGAAGGAGGAAATGGTTGGATTAAAACAAACAGTGAAAGACTAATTTTCAGTTCTCTTCTGCTTTTTACTCAATTTCCCTATGTCAATTTTGGGAACAGGATGTAATAATTAGGGGGAAAAACATCAGCTAAAGAGTTTGTGAATGTTGCCAGGTACCGTGTGATGTGCCAGGTGTACGGGGTTTGAGTAAGCAAAAGGAGACATAGGTCCCTGCTGTCATGGAATTGATAAGCTTGTCGGGAAGATAGGTATTAACTAAATATTTACACAAATAAACTGATAAGGCTACAAAGGAAAGTGGAGCTCTCTAAGGATTATAATGCAGGGATCTGAGGCAGTTCTGGAAGACTTCCTTAGGGAAGCATTGCTTGAATTGAGAGCTGAAGGCTGATGTGGGGTTAATTAGGCAGAGGTTGAGGGAGTGACTTTCAAAGGGAAAAGCATGTGCAACTAGCCTGAGGAAGGCAGAAGCAATGGCACATTTCAGAAATGGAAAAGCAGCCTGTGTGGCTGGAGTGCAGAAAGCTAGGGAATGGTACAAGTGAGGTAGGAGGTGGAAACAGAGGCCAGACCAGACTGTATTTAAGCATAATGGGAAATTACTGAAAACGGACAGTAACAGAATCAGATTTTCATTATTAAAAGTTCTCTCTGGTTAAAGTATGGAGAAAAATTGAAAGAGGTGATTATGGTAGAAAGCTATTACAACAGTCTAGGCATGAGATGTTGGTAGTTTAAAGGATGAAGGCATGGTAGTGGACATGTAGGTAAACAGATGGATTTGAGAGATTTAGAAAGTAAATCTGATGGGTAATGGTTTGGATATGTATGATGAGGGAAATATCATGGATGCCTCTCAGGTTTCTTGTTTTAACACCAGGTAAATGATGGGGCCATTCCTTGAGAAAAGGAGTAACTAGTGAGAACATACTTGAATTTGCTTCTGAGTTTGAGTTGTTCTTAAGATGTTGAAAAACGGTAACTCAATATGGGTAGATAGTCTTTAAAACTGTAAGCCTACGAGAGTTATAAGTAAATTTCACCACCAGTGGACAGAATTTGTTTCTAAGAGGAAAAAAACTAGAGATGAGAATCAAACAGTTCTGTTAGAATTCTGATTACATACGATGATGAAGCAGAGATAGTCCCTTGGCACTGCTTGTGAAAGAACTTAATTGTATTTTATTATCTGTTTTAGCACATGTTTTAACTTAGAGTTTGAAAGAAAGCTAAAATACCAAATTACTTTTACTTTTTTCCTTCCCTTTAATTTTTCAGGCATAAGAGTCCCACAATTAAGTACGATCAGCATCTTTTGTCAAATTTATGAAGGATTTTTCAGAGCCATGACTCCAAATTTCCTTCAAGTTGCTTCCTTCAGTATGCATAAACTGTATGGCTTATGAACCAATAAAAAAACTCTTGGGAACAGGGTAGCAATTACATTTATGTACATTAATTTATAAGCATGAAAATGTCTTGGCTTTCTCCTTAAACTACAAGAAGTCTGTATGAAAAGATGCTACTTCCATTCTCAAAAAAGATAAGTACACAAGTTAGACTTAAATATTGAATTTTAATTTTATGCAAGCCGGAACTAACATTTTTTGTGAATTAAAATCTTTAATATAATCTATTTAAGCTCTAAATTTTAATGACACCCCCAAAATTTGCATTTAAATGGGTTAAAGTGCAATTTATATTGCCTAATGTAATCTAATTATATTATTAACCTAATATAATGTTATATTACAGAACAAAATTGTCATATTTTGAAGTTTTTCAGCATTTTCTATTTTAAAAAGCTAACATTGCTTTACAAACATATTTTAAATCCTCTTGAAAGCATTAAAACCATTGGATTTAAAATTATAATTAATAGGGAAACAGTAGTGTTTGAGTCCCTTTTCTTTCTCTAAGCTTAACAGAACAAAAAGTCCTAAACACAATTACATGGCATCAGAAGGCCTCAGTCTCCTACCAGTGTTAATGGAATATTGGTGATCTATTGCTCCCTTACTGAGCATCCATTTGTGAATTACAGACATTTTTAGCTTATTCTTGGTAACAGTACTGAATATTGTAAGAAAGTCACCAATGTGAATAAAATAAATGAGAAAAATTTAAGACTTCTTGTACTTAAATCCGTGTTTTAAAAAAAGGCAAGAGGAGTCCTCAAATGAGTTCATATATTTTTTCTACCGTTTCTATCTTTTAAACAGTTTTTCAAAGAGTAAAGGCTGACTAGAACTCCCCTTTGAAGTCTTAAACATATGATGGGTGAATAGTGTAAGTTAAATTCTAGCCGAAATAAGCAGGCGACGAGAGGCAACAAAGGGCCAGGCAGTTTATTTGAGCGCAAATCCCGGGCGATGTTCCCCAGTCTACAGAAATGGAGGCTGGGGAAGTCGCACTCAGCAGGGCAAGCAGTGAGTTTTTAAAGAAGGTAGGGGACGGCAGAGCTTAGATTTACAACGGCGCAAGGATTGGTTGGCTTAAGGCACATTTTTCAGGTTGGGAGGGGGCAGCAACCAGGGACTTTGGCACGTCATCAGTGTCCGACGTGCTAACCCCTCCCTCTGGTGCTTCCAACCTTACATCCCAGCCTTTTGGCTATAATGGGTGCCGATTCGATCTGGCTGCTTCACGCTGAGAGGGGGTGCCATAAAGGGTGTGGCTATGTTGCCATCACTGGTCAGTTGAGAGGGCCTCGGAAGGTTCGCGCTTCTATCCTGGGTTTCATTTCTATTACTATTTGCAGTTTTGTGGCTTCTATGCAAGATAGAACAAATTGTGTTATTAGGTTAAGTAGCAACATCTGGAGTTGGATTTTCCATTCTGGAAGGACAAATTTGACAAGACTAAGAATGCATGGCTGAATATGAGAACTAGAAATATGAAGATTCTAATTGAGAATCATAGCCAGGTATCATGGGGAAACTTGAATTCTGGATCGAGTTTACATCTCAATGGCTAGTATTAGGATTTAGTATAGATAGGACTGCATTATTGAAACAATACTTTTCTCTAAAATCACTCTCATTTTTATTAGAAGTAGCCAGATTAAGAAAATAATTAACAGTTGGCTTGATTATTTGCATAAGTACAGCAAGAAGAGTAATTGATTACATGGGATCTTTTAAATATGCTTTGCTGGAACTTTTTGTAATGAATTTCAGATTGAACTTTTAAGGGCTTCTTGAGGCCAGAAAGCCAAGCCAGACTTGCCATCAGGTTGTGCCTGCAGTACCTGTAGATTTGGGTGAATTCCTCTCTTCTTGAGGTTCCCAAGACATTCCTGAGGTTCCTGCACTTGCCAGGAAGTGACCTTCCTTACTCATCTGATAAGGCTGCTGGGAACTCTGTAAGCAAGGTACCAGGCAGGTTTTTTTAAGGGGCTTTGTTGACTTTATAAAGTCAACCTTAGTTCCTTAAAGCTGCCTGTTCATATCTGAGTTTACGCACGTGTTTCTCAGGTATGACATTCCAGTCAAAGCCTTGGTAATATAACCAGTGTTTTTAATTAGTCCTCTTACAAGGAAAGCAGATTCTTATTGAACTTGTGCAAATATACATACTGCCATGAAATATAAAAATAGTCACTGAGAGTTTTTAAATTCTGGAGGGATCAGGTAGAAAGATAAAGTTTCATTTCTGATCATAAAGGTATTGTCATTTACAAAACTGTTGTCACTCAGCTCAAGAGAAAAAGCTTTAAACACTTTATCAGCAAAGACAAAGCATGACCCACCCAAGCAGAATCATGCTTTTCACCCACCAAAGACCCTGCTGCTGTGATAGTCACCAAGAAGCATTTTAGAAGGTGCTTGCAGGTTGGAAGGCTACTGCACATATATCATCCTATTTAATTTTTGCAGCAATTCTAAGAATGGCAGGGCAGGGTTTTGCTTTTTTTCTATAAAAAGTATATATTACTGGCTTTCAAAAACGTATAACTTTTAAAAGTTACACAAAAAATACATGCTCTTCTTTAAAGTAGGAAATGTAAGTATAACTCATTTTATAGTTCAGAAAATTGATGTTTAGATAAAATAATGTGGCTGAGGTCATACAATTCGTTACAGACCTAATTAGACTGTGCACTATTGATTTCCAGTGGCCTCTCATGAAGTAAGACCTTAATATGTGAAAGATGATAGGTTTTTCATAGCTACTGAAAATAAATGGAAAGGTATATAATTTGACTCAAGTTCTAAGGGGGCATTACGATTAGCATGTATAGTGTTGTGGGGGGGTATGGGGAGGGCTGTGTAACACAGAGAAGACAGGTGGTGATTATACAGCATCTTGCTACGCTGATGGACAGTGACTGTAGTGGGGTTTATGGGGGGTCTTGGTGAGGGGGGGAGCGTGGGAAACAGTGTTCTTCAGGTAATTGTAGATTAATGATACCAAATGTAGGGGCCGGCCTACAGCCAAGGCTGAGTCCCACTATGGCTGAACACCGCCCTTCCACTCTAGCTGACCAACGCCCTAAGATGGCGCCCGCTTCCTGGGCGCCACCCTTCCTGGTTTGGTGGCATTAGCATAAGGAAGTTGCTCCTATAGGCTTGCCCCATGCTTCCGCGCTCGTGCTCAACTCATGCAGAAGGCATGCTACCAATCGTCTTAAAGGTCACGCATGATCTTCATCACCATAGGCCAGCTTCCTTTATATAAGGCATAAGCAGGAAAGAGAAGCTCTCTGTCTCTCTCCTCTCATTCTTCCTCTCACTCGCTCTCTCCGGCTGTTGCTTCTTCTTCCTCACCTTCTCCCGACCTTCCGAGCAACAATAAAGAACTGAAGTGACCCAGGTCTGTGTACGTATTGCTGTCGTCACCGCCACAAGGAGCGAACGCGATATCTGGTGCCGAAACCCGGGAATTTTTCTCCAACCACCCAGAGGAGAAACTGGCGGATGCGGACGCCATAGAGCTTCTTACCCTGAAGCAGTACCTGTGGACCCCATTCGGAAGGATCGCTCGGGAAGGCGCCTCAGAGGAGAAGGGTGAGTGGACCAACGAGCAAAGTGAAAGTAGAAGTAGGAAAGGAGATAGCAAGCGGCTGTGGTGGGGATTTCTGTTTTGTCTGTCCGTCATAGTGTTCTTTGTTGTACTGTTTTGTTTTGTCAAAAATGTTATGAAAAGTTAGGGCGCCAGTGAAAGTTCGCGGGATAGCGACGAAGCAAGAAAAGTTTGCGGTATAGCGACGAATGCAGGTTAGCGATAAGAGTACCCTTTACCCATAAACTTAGGAGTAGCCTTTTACCTTTTAATCGCTAACATGGGATCTGAAGTGTCTAGAATTAGAGCAGAAGAGCCTTTGAGAGCACTCCTGAGGGCCAACGGAACATCATTAAAAACAAAAACCGCAAGGGCTTTCCTCCACACAGTAGAGAAGCATGCTCTGTGGTTCCTAGATGAAGGAAGAATCACTACCCCCGTGTGGGAAAAGTTAGGCGAGGATCTGCGCAACGCAGATCGCAGGGAGCCGCTCCCGGCTGGGACGCTCCCCATATGGGGGCTGGTTAGGAGCGGCCTAAAGGAGAATAAACCTAGTTGTAAAGAGGCCATAAGGGAAGGAGAGGAGGTTCTTGAGGAAGTGAAAGAAGAAAGAGCCTCTGCGAGAGAATCTGAAAGAGGATCTACACAGGGGGGGTCCTCTGATGAGGAAGAGGACCAAGAATTATCAGGAGAAGAGTTAGAGGCTAGGGCTGCTCAGAGAGGACATCGGCCCACATTGTACCCCTCACTGAGCCAACTGAGAATAAGCAGAGAGGAAGGAGAGACTAGTTCAGCCCCTCTCCCCAATAAGAGCAGTAAGGTAGAAGAGATTGTGCCAACTGCCCCAAATCATCCATTTTGCTCTCCAACCTATAGAGCAGAGCCACCCCTTTACCAGAGTTACTCATGTTGTGGTGGCCAGGGGTGCCAAGAACAATTGGGCAAGAATAGATGGAGGGAATGGCTAACCATGGAGGGGAATGCAGCCTTCCCAGTAATAGAAGATCCAAACACCCAGCAAAGATACCATCAAGCCCTAGATTTTAAGCTTGTAAAAAGCCTAAAGGAAGCTGCCACCACCTATGGAGTGCAAGCAGCGTTCACTGTGGCCATAGTGGAGTCATTAGCCACTCAGAATCTAACACCAGATGATTGGGATAATGTAGCCAGAGCATGCCTTACTGGAGGTCAGTACCTGCTATTCAAAACTGCGTGGGCAGAGCTTTCTCAAGACACTGCCCTGCGCAAAGCTGCCGCAGGGAACAATCAGTGGAACCTAGAGATGTTAATGGGCACAGGACCTTACCTAGGACAGCATAATCAGATAAATTACCCGCCTGCAGTGTATATGCAAATAGCTACAGCAGCTGTCAAGGCCTGGAAGACACTCCAGATCACTGGTGATTTACAGGGTCAATTATCTAAAGTACTCCAAGGACCAAATGAGCCTTATGCAGACTTCTTGGCAAGACTGATGCAAACTGCAGGCCGAATATTTGGAGATGCTGACACAGCAATGCCCCTAGTAAAACAGTTGGCCTATGAGCAAGCAAATAAATGGTGTAAAGAGGCTATCAAGCCTTGGAAAAATAAAGAGTTAAATACCTACATCAAAGTTTGCAAGGACATCAATGACACTGTAGTGCAAGGGCAGGTAATGGCTGCAGCCATAACTCAGGGACTGCAAAACGCGCGCAGCAGGGCTACCCCTCCCGGGGCATGCTTCCATTGCAAGCAGATGGGTCATTTAAAGCGAGATTGCCCGAAATTAGGCGGAGGAGGAGCCAGCGTGACCAACATCAAAGCACAACCGAGATTATGTCCCAGATGTAGAAAAGGAAACCATTGGGCAAGAGAGTGCAGATCAGTAGTAGATGTGGAGGGACGCCCACTACCCCCACAGCAGGCAAAAAACGGGAGGCCGGGCCCCCCACCTCAGGGCCCTCAAATGTATGGGGTGATCCAACAAATTCCCAGGACACGTTTTCATCTGACAGATCAAGGATCCGGCTTGGAGTTGAAGAACCAAGGAGAGCCACCACAGGGAGCGCAGGAGTGGACATCCGTGCCACCACCAGACTCGTATGGACACCCGAGATGGGGGTCCAGTTAGTAGAGTCAGATTTTAAAGGTCCATTACCTAAGGATACAGTGGGACTCCTATTGGGCCGGAGTTCCACAACCAAAGCAGGATTGATAGTACACCCAGGAGTTATTGACCCAGATTATGAGGGAGTAGTAAAGATTATGGTGTCCTCCCCAAGAGGCGTTACAGCCATCAATTCTGGAGACCGCATTGCTCAAATTCTTATGCTTCCTAGTAAGCATAGACAATATGGACATAAAAACATGAAAAGAGGTCAATCAGGATTTGGATCATCTGGGGCCCCCCTGACCTGTCTCACATTAGAGCTGGGAGACAGGCCTATGCTTGTCCTAAGGATTAGAGATAGGAACTTTTTAGGACTATTAGACACAGGGGCAGATCGCAGCATTATAAGGGAAGCTGAGTGGCCTAAAGATTGGCCTCTAAACCGAGCTGCTCAGACTCTAAGAGGGCTGGGCATAGCTCAAGCCCCATTATGTAGTGCTGCCACACTCCCCTGGAAAGATCCGGAAGGGCATGAGGGAGTAGTTCAACCTTATGTGCTGAGCATACCGGTGTCTCTCTGGAGAAGAGACATACTGACCCAGATGAATCTTAAACTAACAACAGAAACCTTCTATAGTAATCAGGCAAAGTCCATTATGAGGAAGCAGGGCCATACAGGGACCGGAGGCATAGGAAAAAACTTGACTGGCAGAGAGACACCCATCCCGCTCTCAGGAGTGGTACCCAGTAGGATTGGAGGCCCAGGACTGGGTTTTTCCTTGGGGCCATTGAGGACAGACAAGAACTAAAAATACAATGGCGATCAGAGGAGTTCCTCAGTGGCCCCTTACCAGAGAGAAAAAAGAAGCAGCCCACACATTAGTGCAAGAGCAAATTGCCGCAGGGCATCTTCAAAGTTCTACTTCCCCATGGAATACACCCATATTTGTCATAAGAAAGAAATCAGGAAAATGGAGATTGCTGCATGATCTAAGAGCTGTAAATAATCAGATGATTCTCATGGGATCAGTACAATTAGGTTTACCATTGCCTATGGCCCTGCCAAAAGATTGGAAGACCATTGTAATAGATATCAAAGATTGTTTCTTTTCCATCCCTCTTCATCCTGAGGATTGTAAAAGGTTCGCCTTCACGGTACCAGCCGTCAATCATGGTCACCCAGATGAGTGGTATGAATGGAAGGTGTTGCCACAAGGCATGGCGAATAGCCCTACTATGTGCCAATTGTTTGTACATAAGGCCCTGGCAGAAGTTAGAAAAATGTTCCCTGAAGTGATTATCTATCATTATATGGATGATATTCTCTTATGTCATGAAAGGAACAGTGTAGTAGAAGAAGGCCTCTGCTTCTTGCAAGAACATTTTAAACAATGGGGCTTAGAACTAGCACCAGAAAAGGTACAGGTAACTTGTACCAAACAGTATTTAGGAATAAAATTGGAAGATACTATTGTTAGACCATTAAAAGTGATCATAAGAACAGATCATTTAAGCACCCTCAATGATTTTCAAAAACTCCTTGGAGATATAAATTGGGTAAGGCCATTCCTAAAGCTTACAGATGAAGAGCTCAGTCCATTATATGAGACACTGAAGGGCGATTCTGATTTATCATCTCCGTGCTCTCTCAGTAAGCAAGCCAAGGAAGCCTTGAGCCTAGTCCAATCCCGCTTGCAGCTTGCCCAGGTAGATAGAATAGACTATGGCAAATTGCTATTCCTCATAGTGATACCCAGTAATAATAGCCCAACAGGGGTACTTTGGCAGGAAGGGCCAATTCTCTGGGTATATCTGGCCCACTCTCCAGGAAAAACATTAAGATGGTATCCTCAGAGTATAGCTGATTTGATCATCAAGGGAATCAAGACAGCTATAAAAACATTTGGGATTCCCCCAAACATAATAATAACACCTTATACTGCTGAGCAGATTGAATGTCTTACTGCATGCTGTGATGCATGGGCTGTTGCTTACACCATCACCAATGCTTCCTTTGACAACCACTACCCAAAACATCCTCGGCTACAGTTCTGCCTCTCTAATCCCGTCATCTTTCCTAAAAACACAAGATGTAATCCCATACCCAAGGCTAAGGTGGTGTTCACTGATGGGTCAAAGAATGGCATCGGGACTGTGGTCACTGGTGACCAATCTTGGACATTCAGTTTTCCAACCACTCCAGCCCAACAAACAGAGCTGTTGGCTGTAGCACAAGCCTTTACGCTTTTCTCACAGGAACCTTTTAACCTTTTAGCAGATAGTCAGTATGTAGTGAATGCTGTGTCCATCTTAGAGAATGTAAGTTATATTAGCCAGTCTTCCCCCGTTGCCAGTATTTTTAGAAAGCTACAACAACTGATCTGGGATCGATCAACACCTTTCTTTATTGGACATGTAAGAGCCCACACTTCCCTCCCAGGACCCATTGATGAGGGAAACAGACGTGCCGGTGCACTGACCCGTGAGTCTAACATCTCAGTGATATTTGACCCTGTAGAACAAGCCACACAATTTCACAAACAATTTCATGTGAATTCAAACACCCTTTGCTTAAAATATAATATTACTAGAGACCAAGCTAGAGCCATAGTAGTAAGTTGTAAATGGTGTGTTACACTCTTACCCACCGTTTCAGAGGGAGTCAATCCAAAGGGACTACTACCCAATCACATTTGGCAAATGGATGTCACTCATATTCCAGAGTTTGGCAAGATGAAATATATTCATGTGTCTGTTGACACCTGCTCAGGCATCGTTTTCGCCTCTTGCCATACAGGGGAAAAAACTAGAGATGTCATAACTCACTGCCTTCAGGCGTTTTCGGCCTGGGGAAAGCCCAAGCATGTAAAAACTGATAATGGACCAGCATATACATCCCAATCCTTTCTTAGATTTTTAAGGGTAATGGATATCACCCATACCACAGGTATTCCCTACAACCCTCAAGGGCAAGGCGTGGTAGAGCGCACCAACCTGACCCTTAAAAATGCTCTCTATAAACAAAAAGGGGGAATAGGGGCAGACTTCAGATCCCCCAGAGACAAGCTTAACATCATATTATTCATTTTAAATTTTTTGATATTGGACAAAGATGGCCACAGTGCAGCAGAGCGGCATAATCGCCGTTCCAGGCCTAAAGACATGCCCGCAGTTATGTGGAAGGATGTATTGGAAGGATCATGGAAAGGCCCGGATCCAGTGTTAATCTGGAACCGAGGCTCTGTTTGTGTTTTCCCACAGGACCGAAACAATCCCATCTGGGTGCCTGAACGCCTGACACGGAGAGTGGCAAGACCAGAACCGGAAGTGCGAGATGCCGACCCCACTGATGCTGATCCTGCTACTGATCCTTCAGCAGGCGATAGTGGAACCCAGAGAACTATGGGGTCTGGTGAAGGCTTGGCCTCTACCACTCCCGGTGACTGAAACTGCACATACCTTTCCCGCCTTTTTCTCTACCAATAGTACACTTAATCTCCCATATCTGTCCTTTGACAGCTCTATGTGTTACTGGCATTCCTTTCCATAACCTCTCTAAAGCTGCCAATCTGTCCAGGGAATTAGGCAAGATGTTATCCACCAATTGGTCCAGTGAGTTTGACATGCTCACCACTCAGCTATGGCTAGAAATATTGAATGTTAGTTCCCAAAAGGTAGAGGCGCTGTCTGTAGCTCAGTTTGCTGAAGCCGTGCTAAATGCCACCAAAGCCTGGTCAGGCATGGGTGTTATGGGTATTTTACTCCTTGTAGGTCTCCTACTTGGGAGAAAAGTCTGTTCCATGCAACGGCAACATCGGGAAGTGCGGATGGCTCTGGTGCAGGCCATGGAAGCTATAGAGGAAGGCATCTCCCCTAGGGTGTAGCTCAATATGTTGGACCAGTAGTCAAAGACGGGTAAGATCAGGAGGTATGCATACCAAACTAAGACAGGGCGCAGACCTTAGCTGTCTGTTGCCCTATGACAGGTAAGGATGCTGCGCCTCCCTGACAACCTAAGACAGGCATGGTCCCTGAGCCTCATTGTGTTAAAAAACAAAAAAGGGGGAGATGTAGGGGCCGGCCTACGGCCGAGGCTGAGTCCCACTATGGCTGAACACCGCCCTTCCACTCTAGCTGACCAACGCCCTAAGATGGCGCCCGCTTCCTGGGCGCCACCCTTCCTGGTTTGGTGGCATTAGCATAAGGAAGTTGCTCCTATAGGCTTGCCCCATGCTTCCGCGCTCGGGCTCAACTCATGCAGAAGGCATGCTACCAATCAGCTTAAAGGTCATGCATGATCTTCATCACCATAGGCCAGCTTCCTTTATATAAGGCATAAGCAGGAAAGAGAAGCTCTCTGTCTCTCTCCTCTCATTCTTCCTCTCACTTGCTCTCTCCGGCTGTTGCTTCTTCTCACTCACCTTCTCCCGACCTTCTGAGCAACAATAAAGAACTGAAGTGACCCAGGTCTGTGTACGTGTATCGCTGTCGTCACCGCCACAAGGAGCGAACGTGATAACCAAAATTTTTAAAAAACTATAAAAATACATTTATGTTTCTTGCTCAAATTATCTGTGATAAAATAACTTTATTAACTAATAGAAATTCAAGCGCCCTATAAGTTAGTTTTTCCTTTCTAAAAATAGAAAGGAAATAAAATGCTTACATTTGATTAAATATATGCATTCAAGAAGCATCACCCATTTCACTCTATTAAATGCCTCAGCTAATGAAATAATTACGGACTGAAGATCGTTGAGATGCCCCTCCTGAACGAGAGGAAAGATGATCTTTTTGCTGACTTAGTGATGTCCTCTCAGTTACTTCTGAGACTAACAAAACTATTGAGCATTGGTAGGGAAATGCAATATAGGAGATTTGCTTTCCTTAAGCATGTCATTTCCTAAATAAACTGGTTAACACTACTCTTGAACCCCCAAAATCCCTTTCTTTAAACCAGCACTTAGAAAAACTCCTCTTAAGGTCCATGAACCTCTAATTTCTCAAATGTTCTAAGGATGGTGATTTAAATTTATTTTAGAGTATTAATAGCTAGAGATTGAGAATAACCAAGTATGCAATAATGTTTGTCAAATGTATAAACAAACACAATTTTAGGAGACTACAGAGAAAAGGACATGAGGCTTGGGTAGAGAAGGCTTTTTTACATCGTGGCCAAAATGTAAGAATGCTGTCCATCTAGCATATATACATATTCCAGAAGTAAACCTGCCTGAGCAGGCTGCACTTGCCTTTATAACTTTACATGCTCGCTCCAGAAAACAATGAGAAATCTTCAAGCCATGTAGGCTTCATGAATGAGGGATTTGAAGCATCTCATGTCATGAAAAGACACTATAAAAATATAATGGAGGCATTTTCCCAAATGAAGTTTTAACCTAGTCCTTTAAAATATCACTCATTCTTTTTATTAGAAAAAAATTTGCTTCAAAAGCAAAAGTCAGGAGAACCTAGATTACAATATCTATCAAAACATACCATGCATGGAATCCCACTATTACCTAGTTTTTTGGCTTGAGAACATCTTAACATAAACTCAGATGGCAGTTATGGGTTTAGAGATTTGTTTCTCTTCCATGTAGACAAATTTTTCCTTTTCACTGCAAATTTTATTTCTAGATCATTCTCAGTAAAAGTAAACAGATTCTCATCTTACCATTGTCATCTACTACACGGGTTTGATCTTTACAACAATCCACTGGTAATCCAATAATTTCAAATTCAACAAAAGGAGCAATAATCTATGTAAACAAAGAGTATTATTACAACTGATAGATTTCTACACATGTTAATTAATTTGAGAATATTGTTCATACTGTCCATATTTCAACAGCAACCTATTTCATGTGGTACTTAGTGGGAAAGAATAACTAGCGGGTACAACAGATTCAGATATATGAAACAGAAATAAAAGATAAAATTTTTGTTTGCCAATATTTACTAATACTACATGAACTTTATTCAAGGAACATATAACTCCAGTTTAAGATATATATCCAACACAAATGAGAGCTTTTGTCTATGCTCAGCGCAGCTGTATTCGTAAGAGTCACACACTAGGAAAAATCTAAGTGTCTATGATGAGTAGGATGGATGAATTGTGGAATATTTATTTAATGAATAGTACACAACAAGTAAAAAGAACAAAGTTCTGTTACATAGATACAGTGTTGAGCAATTTAAACATAAAAGAGAATATATCATAAACCCATTGGATGGGTTGGGATTAGATATTTACTGTGAAAATAGACAGAAAAATGACTCTAATTCCACACACTATGTATTAATACAAAGGTAAGGAGATCTATACAATGAAAAAATCTGGAAGAAATCCCCTTCTCCAAGTAGCATTATCAATCACAGGACAAACTAAAATCATGTGGCTCCTGATAAAATGCACTGAACACTGCCCACGTAGTATTCCTACCAGATATATTTATTTTGATTCTAATGATGACAAAATAGTCAGGTAAATTCAAACTGAGGGACATTCTGGAAACAACTGGCTTGAGATTTGTTTCTCTTCCATGTAGACAAATTTTTCCTTTTCACTACAAATTTTATTTCTAGATCATTCTCAGTAAAAGTAAACAGATTATCATCATACATAAATTTTTAAATGTCATTATGATGACAACAGAACCAAAAAGAGAACTGTTTTGGAATTTAAAAGACAAAAGAGAAATGACAACTCACAGCAATATGTGACCCATGATTAGATTCTGAATCCAAAAAAAAGAGAAGATACAAGGACAGTTTGGGGAAAACTAGGGAAAGTTGAATAGAGAGTTTATATTAGTAATTTTATTACACCATATTACATATCACGAGTGTAATGACTGGTTGTGCAGAATGTCCTTGTTTTTAAGAGATAAACGCTAAAATATTAAGGGTCAAAGTTCATGATGTCAACAACTCTCAAATGACTGCAAAGAAAAGCAAATGTGTGTGTGTATAATTAATTTTTAAAATGTGTTATATTTTTCTCTCATGGGTATGTGCACATATATATGTAGGTGTACAGATATGTATACACACCTACATATACAAGAGGAGAGAAAGCAAATGTAACAAAATTTAATAATTTTAACTGGTGAATCTAGGCACTGGAGATATGGTGCTCATTTTACCATTCTTGCAATTTTTCTGAGGTTAAAATTTTTTTTTAATAAAAAGTATGGGAGAAAAAAGACAAAGTGAGTCTTCCTTTTTGCAGAAAATAAAGAGAAAAGGGAGAAGTAAAGGTAAACTTTCCGATACCTCCAAGACAATTATTCCTGCTGTAAGAGAGAATGGAAGCAGAGACCAGTGAACTGGGAGCCCACTGCAGCAAGCCTGATAAGAGGTGGTGGCAGCTCAGGTTAGCTGGGGACAATAGAGACAGAAGAAACGGTCCCATCGGAAGCTCTTACTTTCTGAGCAGTAGGACATGGTGCCATTCTTTGAAGATGAAAAAGAAAGAGATGAGATAAGTGTGAGAGAAGAGGGGAGAAAGTAGCCACTGTGGAGAAGGGGACAAGGGCTAATACAGTAGAGCCAGACGGCAGCACAGCATGAGGGCCAGTTGAAATTTGAGGCAAGGAGTTTATGGTGGGACCACACTGCGAAGCCACACATTCCCCCATTAACACTCAAGATTCAGAAACGCTGGTTTAACAGGTGGGCATGGCAAGGAAATGCAGTGATGGCCCCCTCCTGAGAGGAAGGACACAAGCACAGGAGGGGCTGACAGGTAGGGAGAAAATGGGCCAAGCCAGGTGTTATGAGAATAATGGGATGAAAGTTCTGGAAAAAAGGAGGCTGCGACTACAGAAGCAGACACTTTAAAATCCTGCCTAGAGGTGCTGCAGGTGATGACAAGGGTCAGCATGTGGCCAGGGGGCAGGTGGCTGCTGTGCAGATGAGGGTCGGAGGGGTTGAGGACTGTAGATGGCAGATTAAGATGCTCAGCTTGCAGTGTTTCAGGTAATAATAGAATTGTCCTGTGCACCTCAATTTTAGCATCACCAGCATCAGTCTTGAATTGTAAATTGGAACACATGCATTCATGGCTCCAAAACAGATGGTACACTGCACTACAGAAAGCTTGGTGGTACTTTGCCAGTAAGTCAGTTAATATTTGAGGAGCTGAGGTCAGTGCTAAGTAACACACACACACACACACACACACACACACAGTGCTCAGTAACACACACACACGAAGACATTTCAGATGAAATGTAAACACAGTAAAATAACCACATAAAGAATCACTTGGCCATACAAAGCTTGCCTCGTTCTCCAAACATGAAATCTGGAGGTTTGGGGAGCTGCTGTCCACTGATCACTTTCAGGATGAGCTGCTTTTTGGGGTTGACAGGAAGTGGATCAGCAGAGAAAGGGTTCAAAGTACCTAAGCCAAGTAAAGTGGACGTCAAACTCTAAGGTTGCAACACACACCCATTCAGCTGTAAAACGCAAATACTACAAATGCTGAATTACTAATGTTTCTTAGAGCAAAGAAATTATCACACAACTACTACTGTGGTTTGCTTAAGGGCAACGCCAGCTGGCATTTCCATACCATGGTTTTTGTTAGAACCCATTCCTCCAAAGGTCAGAGGAATGCACCAATTTCAATCAAGTGTCTGCGTGATTATGAGAGGCAAGGGGAAAGAGGAATAATTTATTTGAATAATATAGAGAATAGCCAATAGTATTGAGAAGGGGAACTGTTATATCAGATTCAAATAATTTTCTAACCTAAACTATTTCAAGTATAGATGGCAAAGCAAAAAACATATATTTACAAAGTATATAACCCAGAAGGCATATCTGTCAACAATTTTTTACCTGAATTGTTAAAAATCCCATTTGGAGAATTTTAATGAGCAGAACCTAAAGAATGTGTTTTTTTAATCTAACACTACATTATCTTTTCTTTCTTAATAGCACTGTTTTGTAATTGAACTACACTGACTAAAAAGGCTTGATAAAATTATTTCAGGTAGTTATTTTAATTTTGCCATCAGGCTTCAGACTCACACGCCCTAAGAGAGCTTTGCTTTAGTTTTTGTTTTTTCTAAGGATAGCTATAAAACTTTTTCTTCTTAGTTTGATCTCTAGTTCAGGACTTTTTTTATAAGAGTCTCTGAAAGATATGACTCAGGCCTTAGGAGGCAGTACAATTTTATAAGTAATGCCCAGTGAATATCATGCCTGGGCACTGGATTTCAGAGAACATCCCATTGCTGTCCTGTCCATCTTTATATGCATAACCTAATGAAAGAATTTTAAACATCATGCTAAACAGTTGTGTGAAAGAATTCTAATTTATATTCCAACACCTTAACCTATCTCTTTGGTAAAAAATCAGGTTGCAAAATACTGGGACTTCATACTTTACAGAGAGTTCCTTCAATAGAGGGCCCCTGCACTCAGACAAATGAGTGCAAAATTGACACACACCTTTGCACATTTGATGGGCCTTGAGGATGTAGTCACAGTTGCCATTTGTCTTGAATTTGGCTCGATTTAACTGCATCATTCGTCCTTCAGACTGGTAGTTCAGTGCCACTGTGCAAGTTCAAAGTTTGAGAGAATTAGGCAAGACAGCAGCACCGAGTCGAGACAGAGAACTGTTCCTTTGGGAGGCATACACACCTAGCTGGCAACCAGCGTTCCAGTAGGGCAGAGAATTGAAGTTACTGGATTCAATGCAGTAGGTGGAGGGGTAAATCCTTGTGAGCTTCTTTTGGTTGTAAATCATGAATTGCTCTGATTTCTGCTGAACCACTTGATGTGCTCTCATTTCACTGAATGATAACACATTTCCTGTGGTTCCTGCCAGCTTTCAATAAAGAAAAAAGAAAAGTGAGAACTACAGCCAAAGAAACACTAGTCACAAAAGACCTCATAATATGTCAGAGTATACCCATAGTAAAAGGCAGAGCAAAAGACTGAATTTGAACAGAATAGAGGTAGCTCTTCACTAAGAAAGACCATAAAATCCCATCTTGTGACTTCTGCCATTTTGAGGCCCAATCAGAGTTGTGCATCCTGCTGGGATAACTGCTTATTTTGGGGGTCCATATTCTCTCAAGTGTTCAATCATCTCTCTCATTCATGTCTATATGGCTAGTATGAAGAAGGCAGGCAGGAGAATTATTTTCTAGGTGTATGATTCTAACAGAACAGCTTTGCCAGATATAGACAGTTATGGATAAATAAAATTATCTATGTAACTTATTCCTGATAATAGGAAGACATTCATTGAAGGCATTTATCTAAAAAGCACACATGTGAAACACATCATAACAGACAGCATTTAGGGTCCAAGAAAATAAAGGTAAAAATAAAAGCAATTCCAAAAGTCAAATATTGAGGTTTAACATTAATTTGAATAGAATTATGGAATCAGTCAAAATTTGTTTGGGAAAAGGAATAATGATAGAAAAAGAGCTCAAAATAGCACAAAAAAGTACAGTTTCAAAACAAGAACAATCATCCACCAAGCCAGGCTTATAAACAATGGGGAAAAAAAAGGAGGGAAAGTAACAGGAAACCTATATTCAAGTTTCTGCCTGGACCATCATTGGGCGGGGTCAATCCAGGGCCAAGAAAGCTGAAAGTTTGCAGGTCATGATGGAGTATACCTCCAAATATTTAATATTCTACCTTTTCTTCCAACCCCATCTTTTGTTCCATGTCTACAATGCCTCCCTCCTCCAACCCCTTCACCAAACTCAACAGTCCACCCCAAAAATGACCACTGGTATGTCCTCTGGACCAGTCCGAAGAAGCCAGGCTTTTGGCCTATAGACCCAAACTTTCCCAGAGCCCCATCCCATTCCAGTGCATACTCTGACACGCTGAGAGTGTCTAACCCAGACTGAGGGACACGGCCCATGAAACTGGGGAGTTGAACTAGAATCTTGCTGGGCCAGCTGGGCCTGAATTGTACCCAGACTGCATGTTTATTAGTGAAAATAGTCTCCCATGGCCCCTGATATCCTCAGGGATATATCCCCTCAGACAGTAAATGCTGGCCAAATAACTAACAACTACTACACTTCAGAGTTGGACCTTGGAACAGCCAGAAATACAAGTGGGAGGCAAAGAAATTAGAGAAGGTTTTAATCTGATGATTTCCCTCATATAGATTCTTTCCTTATCATGTATATTTTATTAACATAAATTATTAATATAGTTTATATATCTCATACTAAAAATTATCTTTTTTCATGTTTTTAATGAGGAGTACTTTGAACATGAAGTGGAAAATAGTCTTTTTGACAAGCCACATTCAGATGCAGTAGCACTATAATCATTTCCACTATTTTACTTTGTCTCTCTACTTAAATATGCACACCGTGTTACAATTAAGATAACCTTGCTAATCAGGCACATATCAATTAGTCTGTTAATAGAGTTGAGTTTCTCTGTATTAGGATAAACCATGCATTCATTATCTATTGCTCATTTTGTTGCTAAATATACATGCACGTGCACACACACACATACCAAAACGACTGAAATTCAAGAGCTAAATAGTACTCAATATTATTTTCCATTAAGCTAAAAGGATTATGATCCCCAAAGGTATTTATTAGAAATTTTATTTCTCC
Organism: Manis pentadactyla; assembly: GCF_030020395.1. Taxonomy (NCBI): domain Eukaryota; kingdom Metazoa; phylum Chordata; class Mammalia; order Pholidota; family Manidae; genus Manis; species Manis pentadactyla. Next base: position 85,033,319 of record NC_080019.1, read on the forward strand.
AAATCAAATATACCTTTAAGTCCATAAACCACCTCGAATTTATTTTCTAGCTATTGGCAGTAATTAGAATATATTGTTCACTTGCTGCAAACCCTACAGTTTCTATGTTCTTACATGTGAAATTAATTTAGATTTTTTATAATTGTCACCATTTGAAGAAAGAACCAAACACTAAAGGTAAGAAAATTTGCAGACAGAAAAAGATACACTTGCAGAATGGGGAGAAAAGAGAGATCTGAGGGAAGAAGGTGGAGGTTTCTTGAAGACATAAGATTCACCAGAATGTTGTTTTCCCTTTACTAAGATTTGTTGAGAAAATGGGATATTCTTATTTACATTTTATTTCCACTAAAATTAAAATTAGATTGAAAAGTCACACAAGCAGTTTATTTCTATAAGCATTCATTAACTGAAGAAAACTGAAATGAAAAGAGAAGAGCAGAAAGGGGAAAAGAGCAACTAGTAGAAAAGCCCAGGGTAAGAACTGTGACTAGAATTTCTCAATATGGCAACTGACAGGTGAAAAATAGTAATAGTCAGCACTTCTGAAATTTCTGCCTTTTTTGTTAAAACTTGACATTCTGTGGATTCAATTACTTTCATAAAAATCGAAATTTCCAATGAGAAAATGTGGGCCTTTTCAAGGTGTTACTTTAGCCAATTAAAATGTCTTCTTTCTTCTGGTCATTCACACTGGGAATGGCCCTCTGTGACCTGGCTATCAAACCAGGTCAGTCTCCAAGGCTCAAGCTTTGGGGAAGAACTTGCTGAGATGTATTTGTCTTTGTATAAAAATAAAGTCCTCTCCTGCCCTGTAGGAAGCTCCTCTGACCTCTAGCCAATCAGGCAATCACAGTAATCAACAGAGCCCTCCCTGGGAGCTAAGCTTTGTGCTGACAGGCAGTTCCCTGACGCTCAAGTAGGATTCCACACGGTTCTAGAAATGGGTGCTGGCTAACAAAGATTAAATAACAATTGACAAAGGAAGGGCCAGGATTTATCCAGAAGAAAACGCTCAGTCCTTACCATCATCCACAATGTCCTGGGCTGCCACGGAGTTTGTATACACGACCAAATCAGAGAGCTCTCGGCAGAGCTTCATGGTTTTCCTTCGGCGACCCAGCCTGTGAAATACACACCCGGGACTCATGAACTTAAGAGCTGGAAGAGGTTTGGGCTTTTGGTTATTCCACCCGCTGTACCTGCTCCTCATGGGGCCAAGGTTAGAACCCAAGCGTGAGTCCTAGTTCAGCATTCCTTCACTCCAACACCCTACTCATGCGGTTTGATTCACTGCTCAGCCACGAACCAGTCTCTCCTCATGTATTTGTGGGTTCTGCTGTGAAGGATTTGATTCCCACTGCTACCCAGAGAGGGAGTAAAGACCAGCATTCACCAGGGATCTACTCTTGGCAGGAGGAGACCCTAGACTAAAGCAATAGCAGCACTGCATTGTGGGACACAAGAATTTATATGTCTACCAGGAAATATACCAACATTTCCACAGTGATTATATTTTTGAGGTATAATTACAAGTGATTTTTATTTTCTTCTTCATGCTTTTTCTGTATTCCTCAACTTTCTTAAATATCCACTACTTTGTTCTCATTTACAAACCACTGCTAGGATCTCCTCTACAACTTTACAAATTCTACCACCATACTTCACCACAGTAAAGGGCTCCACGGATGATGACATTCTCTTCACATAAACAATTTTCTCCTCTAGGAGAAATCTATCAAAAACTCTACTCCTTGCCAAAGAAGATACACAAATGGCCAATAAGAATATGAAAAAACACTCAACATTTTTAGTCATTGGGGAAATCAAATCAAAACTACGATGAGATTCCACTTCCCACCTAGGATGGTTATAACCAAAAAGGCAGGCAACAACTATATATTGGCAAAGATGAGGAGAAACTGGAACTTGCATACATTGCTGGGGAATATAAAATGGTACAACTGCTTTGCAAAAATAGTGTGGCAGTTCCTCAAAAAGTTAATCAGAGTTACTGCATGACATAGCAATTACACTTTTAAGTACATACCCAAGAGGAAGAAAAATATATATCCACATAAAAACTTATACATGAATGTTCAGAACAGCATTAATCATAATAACCAAAAAGTGAAAACTATCTAAATGCCCTTCAGCTAATGAATGGATAAATAAAACACAGTATACTTCATATAATGAATCTTATTCAACAACAAAAATGAATGAAATGCTGATACATGCTACAACATGGATGAATCTTGAAAATACTGCACTAAGTAAAAAGAGGCACAAAAGACCAAATATTGTATGAGTACATACATTTATATCCAAGACCCAGGGAAGGCAAATCTACAGACATAGGGAAGTGGATTGGCTGATGCCACAGCCTGGAAGAGAGAGAGATGGGAGTGGCTGAAAGTGGAGTTTCTCTTTGGTGTGATGAGAATGTTCTGGAATTAGTGATAATACAGATGTATTCATTCAATGAGTATTTATTGAGAACCTACTGGAATACAACAGTGAAAAAATCAGACAAAAATCCTTACCCTAATGGTACTTATATATATTCAGTAAAATAACTAAGGCCAGAAGAACCAAAATTTTGCCAAGAAAGAAGACACTGGCATAGACTGGAATAAAAAAAATCAATAGGAAGAATGGATGTTCCTCCTTTACCATATAATAAGGAAATTCTATATCTATTGGTGGAAATCTGATTTTGAGAAGGCTATGGATTATAAATTAATGTGAGGTCTTGCCTAGAAATTACAAATAAATCTCCAAGACCTCCAAGATGTATAGAAATTCTGCATAAAGGTTGCTTTTTAAAAATCTCATCCTGGAAGTGAATTAGTTTATTCAAGTCCCAAAAGGACACCATTAGAGATGCTGAGGTCTTGATAGCTAATATGTGCAAATCTATAATTCACCCAAGGAGAGCAGCAGGCAGCATGATTTCATGTGATACCTGTAATGATGTCTTATTTGCTTATGTTAATATTATTGTGGCTTTCCAGGTAGAGAAAGACAAATACCATATGATTTCACTTACTTGTGGAATATAAAAACAAAACCAAACAAAATGAACAAAACAGCAGTAACTCAAACAGACACTGAGAAGTGACTGGCAGTTCCATGTGGGAGGTGTAGGAGTCGGTGAGTGGGGAGGGGGATAAAGGGGCACAAAAATTCGCAATCATTATATAAATTGGTCACAGGAATAGTAGGACAACATGGAGAATATAGCCAATGATTCTGTAATATCTTCCTGTGTTGACAGATAGTAACTGCATTAGTTAGGGTGAGGATTTAATAATATGAGTATAAGACTATATATCAACAATACTTCAATATAAAAAGAGAAGATTATCATGGCTTTCCTAGAACACTGCCCTTTCCCTATCTCTATGATTCAGAGTTGAGCCTTTCTCAAACTTGTATTTGAGAGCATTTAGAGCAGAAATCTCCTGGAAGGTAGTCCTACTTCTACTATATCCTTGACCATAACTACACTGAATTTTCTGTTCCCTAAGGGTAGGGACACACACATCCCCTCTGCCCTTAGTTACTATCTTATGTATGAACATTCTGTTGAAGTGAAGCTCAAATATATGATTTAACTAAACATTAAATATCATCCATTCCTATAGGACCTCTATGCCTCACACTTCATTTAATTTCAGTCTTTCAATAAAGGCACAGGGGTGTATGTGTTCACACACATGCATGTGTTTATATGTCAGTCTATGAGATAACTTATGTCCTATCACTGTGAGACTTGCTATATATATAAACTTACAGAAAATCCTATATCAAATCATGCATCACAATTTGGGTTCTGAAAACATGGTCATCTTACTCATCCCAAATTCTACTGGTAGTAATAAAGAAAACAGCAGCTAATATTTTTGAGCACTTAGCTAATTGGGGTAAGGCTTATCAGGCTAAGTAGGTTAATTCCTTTAATCCATACAATACCCTAGGAAGTAGTTACAAATAAGGAGCCTATCTTGCCCCAAGTTAAACTTGGAGGAACAAGAGTTTGAAGTCTGGCTGATTTCAGATCCCTGGGTCTTAACACAAGCTTACTATCCATCTTCTCCTTTCCCCTCCAATGAGAGCCCTCTCTATAGTTCATGTGGCCTCTCTCTCTTCTCTGAAGACAGCTTGTACCTGACAACTGCTTCAACTAGCACTTATTAAGAGCTCACTCTGCGCCAGGCACAGTGTAAGCACCCTATGTGCATTATCATCTCACAGCCAGTTGGTTTTCACATGTCCCACCGTACCGAGCACTTTACATGTGATCCAGTCTTCTAGACCTATACAACTGAAGCTCCCAAAGTGATAGGGATGGAGAGGCCCAGAAGTCCGGGGAAGAACTGTGGGATGCTTTCCTACCTGTACAGCTGGCCAGTCTCCTTGCCTGGATTCTGCTGTGCATCCTCCTCGTCATCAGTACTATGAGACTTACACCGTGATTTTGTGGTTTTCTGCTGGAAAAATCACAGTAAACAAATTCACTGCATCAGGTGTATCTACAACATATAGAGAATGGACTGGGCCTTACAATACCCACACACATGGGCAATAACTTGCAGGAAAAAGAAATTGACCAAATATTTTAGCTTGCCTCACCATAAAAAGCGTGCCTATAGCCATAATTATATTAAAATAATGAGACATAACTGAGGGTTTTATGCCCTAACCCTGATTTATAGCTCACACACAAATGTAGTTCTTAGACTTTATTAGTCATACACTGAAGACCTCTGTGAGGAGTAGGGTCAAAGTTGTACTATCTATTTAAATGATTATAAGGGATAAAATGCCCTTATATACAGGGAGCTCACTATTCCTATTGACTTATAAAAAGAAGATTTGATTAAAAAAAGTAATACTATTTTAAATGAACATCTACCATTTTTGCTTTTGATCAGTATGCACTCAAATAACCATTTAAATCAAACTACTCTTTTGCGATCTTGACCCATTTTAATTTCTAGCAGCAGAAGGAAAATTGTTACCCACAGGATTCAGGCCTGAAAGGTTGCAGAACTAATCAGGTATCTTCTCAACCGATTAGCAGAAAGGCACAAAGCCTTTCTGGAATGATGTGGTTTCATCCCCACCACATTGGAGATAATCCCAATATTTGGCAGCACATACCTCAACAATACAACCCTAGTAATTGCAGAAAATAATGCCACCAAAAATACGGCTTCCCCAAAGGTAAGACTTTCAGAGAGAGTGCTCTGAACACCTGGAAATTGTAGCTTAGAAAAGCAAAGGCACTCCATCCCCACATTACCATGGGAGCATATCACTTCCTAGACATTTTCATACTCAACAAAATTTTTTTTTAAAAAGCTACACTGTTGGCATAAACAAACTCAACTCTATTAGACTAACAGTGAGGCACCGATTTAGTTTGGAACCTTCTCAGGTGTTATTTATGCCATGAGAACCCCAGTGTGCATGCAGTGGGAACCCCAGCATCTGATCAGCTCATGTTCCAGCTTGGCCTCTCACCAAGCTGGTAAGTGGGCTAACCTCTCTAGCCTCTAGGTTTTAAAAAAAGCAGGACAATAACACCTACTTAAAAGGATTATTACTGTTGTGATGATTAAATTCTATGACATGGAAAGTAATTCTGTAAACTACATGACTTTATATTTCAAATACTATTAATATTTCAAAAAATAATCTATAAATAATCTCATGGACATTCATTCTTATGACTTGAGGCATAATAAATTCTAACTTTATAGTAGCTAAAGTACTCCCTAAAAGATTTACTTTGGAAGATAATTTTAATTTAAATGGGTTGCTGTAATCAAGAAATGAAATAAGCCTAATTCCACATATAGTTAGTAATTTGAATTGTTACAATAATCTGTCTTTTTAAAGTTCATTTTTAAATATAAAGTGTAAAAAGTGGAAATAAGTAATGAATCACCAGTGACAGAAAATATGATGGTGTCTTTTCTTTACATATCATTCTGGCACATCATACCATATAATCAATTTTTCATCTTTTTTTGCTTCATGCTTTGCATGTTGAACTCTTCAGAATGATCACCTTTTAATGGCTGCATAATTATCCATTACATGAAAAAAGTCGTGGTTTAAGCAATCTTTATAAGTGAACACTATGGTTGTTTCTGTTTTTGTTTTTTTTTAATATAATGACTTCTTTGTTCAACCTTGTAATAAATCATCTTATTGATGAGGCAGGAAGTTCCAGATACAACACTCTTTCAAGTACCAGAAATGACCTCACAGGAACTTCATGCATGAAGGTCACCATCCAATAGCTGATTTCCTTTATAACATGTTTATCTTTTTATTGAAGTATAACATACATTTAGAAAAGTGTAAAAATCATAACTGCTCAGTATGATGACTTTCCACAAAGTGAAATCGCCCAAATGAGGAAATGGAATATTATCTGCCCAAAAGACCTGATTCTCCCATTCAGTCATTACCTTCTCCCCAAAGGTGGTAACTACTATCCTCACTTTCCCCCATAGGTTGTTTTTTGTTTTGTTTTTTGCCTGTTTTTGAACTTCATATAAATGGAACCAAACTGCATCTATTCTCCTGGCTCTGGCTTCTTTTGCTCAATGTCATGTTTATGAAGATCACATATTGCCTATAGTCATAATTTTGTCATTCTCCTTGCTGATAAATATTCCCTTATGTGAATACACGGTTTTTAATGGACACTTGAACTGTTTCCTCCTTGTACAAGTAACATCACTATAAGTATTATTGTTTCAGTCTCATGACATGTATCTAACAATTGAACTGGTATGGACACAGTGCCTAGCGCAGACTTAGCAGACAGTGAGAAACTGTGTGCCAAAGTAGTTGCACAAATGCACATTCCCTTTAGTGGAGTTCAAGTCACTCAACATCCTGATACTTGGTGTTGTCAATCTTTTTGCTTGCTGTTGTGATGGGTGTATATGGAATCTCATGTTATTTTAATTTGCATATCCTAGAGAATTGATAATGGTGAGAGCACCTGTTCCACATTAGCCATTTGGATGTCTTCTTTCCTAAAGTACTATTTAAGTCTTTTACCTGTTTTTTTACAAGTTTAGGGTGCTTTGTCTTATTGATTTATAGAAATTCTTCATATGTTCAGGATACAAGTTCATTGCTGGATTTTGTGTATTGAAAATATTCTTTCCCATATGCTACTTGCTTTTTGATAATTTTGATGACTAGAGGTTCTTAAGTTTTAAAGCAGTTTATTATCAACTCTTTCCTTTTCTGGGATCCTATTTAAGAAATCTTCAGTTATCCCAAGATCATGATGATATTCCCATTACCTTCCAGATTCTTTTAATTAGTTAAGTTATTCACATTTGCCCTCTTAATTCATACCTTATGTTTTCCAAAGTTGGTCATGAGAGACCGTCCATGTGATTTCTTTCCATTTTCTTTCACATCTGGATGCTGAGTAAATAAAGCATATTATAAGCAATTGTCTTCTTTGTTCTTGTTTTTTTCCTTAGTTCTAGAGGGGTGGGGGAGACCCTCACTCTGTCTGCCTCTAGGTGTGCAGCAAGCTGGTCCTGCTTGTTTCTTGCTGCCCCAACCCTTCACTAGTCCAAAGGTTGCTGCGTCTGGCTCACGAGAGGAGGGCACTGGCGTGAAGAGGCCTGGGAACCAGCCAGGAGACAGCAGCTGCCAACAGCTTCCCAGAGCCGAGTTCAAGGGCCTCTCAGCTGGGCAGGCCCTTCCAGTGCCAATTCACAAGGCTCTCCACAGCACAGCGTATGTTTCTCTGAATGCCCTGAGTTGGAATAAATTATCTTCAGTTAAAAGTAGATTTAATTCTGAAAAAAGGACCAAAGTCATTAAGAGCCAATTCTGTTGAGTAAAATAATTTGATTGATTGAATACTGCTATTTGAGATTTAAAAACATTAAAAATAAATAAAATCCAAGCATATCTATGAGGTAATAAGATTGTTTTTCTTTAAGAAACTATAGCAGAGCTTATCTGTTCATTGAAATAATTCTGTGATGAGCATTGGAAAGAAGTATTGTAGCAGCTGAATGTTTCCTCATGTGGGTTAATTTTCCAGGACATAGATCTTCTTGCTTGAGACAGAAAAGCTACCCTGCTCAAAGGTTTAAGATTCTTATTCAATTGTCATCCCTAAAAACATGTATTGACTGGTTCACCACCAATGACAAGGTATAAGGAGAGATCAGTGGTCCCTGTCCTCCCAGGACTTCTAGCTAAACAAAGAACCACATAAATGGAATAAATGTAAATGAACAAAAACATTTAAAATCCAAAGGCCATGAAAGGCATCTAAATATATCCTTAGAGACTAATCCAAGATGTAATTTGGGGCAGGGAGAGGGGAAGACTGAGAATTGGTCAGGGAAAAGAGGCAGTTCAGAAAATGCTGGAGGGGTGAGGATAGGGGCTTACAGGGTGATTTCAGTTGACTGGTTTGTGTATTTTGATGGCCTTTTTCGATCAGTTGAAGCTGATCATTAACTGTTCAAAAACCATGAAATTAAGAAGGTAGCCAGATGTAGTTATAGAAGTAGCAATGCTCTCCAAGTGAGGAAAGCCAGTTCTGATACAAAGTAGCTACATGCTCTTTGGCAAACCCATTCACTCAATCTGTTTTCTTATCTTTGAAATCAAAGAATGGACCAGTTCCTCTGAGCTCCTTTCTACTTCTAATAGCCCATCTATTGGTAGGGGAACCATGCTGCTTATTGTCTAAAACAGAAGAGTGAAAGGGGGGGCACTTTTAACAATAGCTGGGACAACAGGTGTACAGCAGGGCTGTTCAGGCTAGTTTAGGTATATGATCATCATATTCAGTGGCACTTGCTATACCTCAGCTTTATGCTACATACAATACTTATAGTCTCATTTAATATATACAACCATCCTCAGAGGTATGATTAAACCCAATTTTACAGATAAAAACTGAAGTTAGTCACGTTAGACAACAGTTACCAAGCTAGTTGTGATTAAACAGATTCTGTCCAGCTCTATCTCCTCTCTGGCTTACTCTGCCTTCCCAGCTTCTCCCACTCCACACCCCTTCTTTATGTATACTGGTAATGTACACAAATATCTATCTCAAATCTGACCTCTCTCAGGCACTATACAGGCCAGAAAAATAATGGTTATTAAGACTGACATGGTTCCTGTTTTCATGGAACCTTAGTCTAGTTGAGAAGACAAATATTAAACAAATAATTGCAAATGTGTAAAAAAAAAATTCAGACAAGAAAAGCTCTAATAGGCCACTGTGGGCAACAGTGTCAGACAGTGCTTATTTGGCAATAAAGGAGAGAGCTAACCTAGTCCAGCAGTTAAGGCAGGACTCATTTAAGACATCACATTGAAGATGGAATTTAAAAAATGAATTAGAAGTTAGCTAGAGCAGATGTAGGAATGAATTGTTCCAGGCAGAGGAAAGGAATGTGAGGAAGACCACAGCGTATAAAAAATTGTGGCTGGCTTGACAACTGTGGGAGGTGGTATGACTGGAAAGACCTGACACTGAAGAGGTAGGCAAGGATGCAGCGATGTCAGCCATTGGAAGCCTGGATGCAGTTTGTCATTTATTCCCAAGCATAATGGGAAGCCACCAAAGAATTCCAAACAGTTGAGTGACATGACTGGATTTCAATTTTTAAAACATTGTGATGATATCAGAGTAGAGATTAGGTTGGAGGGGAGCAAGAGTAGTCTACAGGAGAGAGAACACTGGACTTAAGTTGGACACAACCATGAAGAAGAAAAGCAGACAGATGGGAGACACATTCAGGAGGTGCAGTCAACATGCCATGGAGGCCTGCTGAATGTGGAGATGTGGGCGGGTCAAGTACATGGTGGCTCTGAGCTTCTTCCCTCACCTGAATATGCATGGGGAAGATAAGTCCAGGGGCACTGGGTTTTGCCTGAAGGTCCCACTGGAGTACTTGAGTCATTACCACCTCCCATCCCAACCCAGTTCTAACTCTTTCTCACATCATCTTGCAATAGGGGATTTTTGTTTTTCAAGCAATATGAGGATATAAATGCAAGAAATTGGGGAAGCATCTCACAGATGACAAATGATAAGAAACAAAGTACGAGGTGCTTTCTTTTTCCTGTTGAAGGACACATACAAGAGGGAACCGTATACCTGCTTCAGGTGTGCATTTAAGCCTTCATGTGTGGCCTTCAGTAGCGCCCGCACTGTGAAACTATCAGGATCTTCTTTGTCTCGAATTTGAGATTCTTTTAACAGTGACTCCAGTTTTTTCCTTATGAAAGATTCCACCTGGTGCTCAGTAGTCCCATTATTCTGCAAAGAATTAAGCAATGGAGATGACTTCCCTTAAGAAGCAGAATTAAAACACACCCTTCATTCCAGACAACATTGCTTCTATAATTTGACTCTCTCTCAATTACCTATAAAATGTTAAGCTCATTGTACCATTTTGGTCCTTGCCCCACATATACCAACCCTGTAAAATGATTACAATGATTGCATTCAACTCTCAAGAACTTTATAAAATCTTGTTACTTATAAAATTTTCATTACAGAGATGTCTAGAATCTGATGCTTACAGAAATTAAGTAAGTTGCTCAAGGTTATAAAGCTAGCATGTAACTGAGGCAAGATTCAAACTCCGGCTCATAAACCCTTCCCACGATGCTACTTTACACCTTTGATAGAGAGAAGGCAACAGAGAGTTTTGGGATAGTAAATGTTCTGCACCTACACAGGTAAATATGAGAAAAAATATGCTATTTGAAAAAAATCACTTCCTTCACTGAGGGGGAAAAAGTGCTTTGGAAATTTCTGGAATTGAGGATTATCCTGAGATAAAAGTACTTTCTCTAGTCCCACTGTGTAATCAGAGGGAACTCACTACTGACCTGAGCCATGATTTATCACTGTAATTGCTAATTTCAAATGTCTTGATAATAAAGTTATGCCTATGTCCAGATGATGATTTATGCAATTTTTAGGTGGTCAAGGGACATAGGTTTCCTTGAAGTCTTCCTGAGCATAATTTTTTGGCCACCTTGCTCTGCCTGAAACCTAGGGAACCAGGCCCTGCTCTCTGCTCCCTTCACCTCTCTGTAGATCCAACACCTTTCCAGAAATTCTTCAGCCACTTGGTAAAGGCCAGCCACCCAAAGGTAAGGAAAGGGGTAGTCCTCCATAAGAACAGTTCCCATATTCCTCACCATAAGCTTAAGGCCTGTTTTCCACTTACAAAGTTGTTATTAAGAGATCATTATTTAAACCCTGGAGAACTGGGAGGTTTCCAAGTAATGCATTCATTTTCATAAAATCTTGATAGAAAGAAAAAATATAAATGCCCTAAGGGAAATTTGGGGAAAAAGCCTACATCAGGATAGGTTGCTAAATTTCCCTGCATTAATATCACATCATGAATATCTTTAATATACCCAGTTAATGAGGGACTGCACTCCACTGGAGGCCCTCAGGTCGTGAAGGAGAAGCAAAGATGGGGAAGAGCTGGCTCTTGACATCAGGAGTAAATATCCTATTACTCCACAAAGGCATGTGTCCCCAGATATCCTACCCTGGTCTATGCAGATGCCTACAAAAGCACAGAGAAACAGCACAGCCAAGAAGGCTACAGAGAAGAGAGGGAAATGACCAGGGCTCTGCACAGTGAGACATCAGCAGTGATGAAGAGAAGGGCTCTCCTGTCATCCATAGTTCTTGCAAAAGTTTTACATTGGTAACACATGTCCTTTAAGGCCCTGGAAAACAGATTCCTTTCCTAGAGCATGAGTTTATGGAGGAGGCTAGTGGCAGATAAGGCTGGAAATGTACTTTGGGGCCAGGTGGTGGTAAAACTTGAAAAAGTGGTGTGGAGCTGCTAAGGGTCTCTGGGTAGGTAGTGTCTGATTAACAGTTTTGAAATAATATTAACCTGGCAGTATGCACAGAAAGAGGAAAGATTTCCACATAGGAAAAGCCAGATACACTTGTTCTCACTGCAAGCACCAAGAACCTAGGCTGATGTGCTGGTGGGGACTCAATAAAGATGAGAGCTGGAGAGCAAAATTCATTTTGCATAAAACAAAGATATCCTGAGCTGCTATATGCCAGGTGAGAAACATAAATGAGGCACAAGGACACTGTCACAGAACCCTTGGTGTCCCAGAGCAGACAGACACATCCTTGGATGATGGCACAAGCTGGGACAAGGAGACACAGAGGCAAGGTATGTCATGGACATACAGGGGAGGGCACCTCATTCAGCCTTGAGAAGGTGGGAGAGACTTCCAGGAGCAGAGGACACCTGAGGCAAGCCTTAGAGATGAGTGCATTGACTTTCTGTGGCTGCTGCAACAGTTACCACAACTCTGAGAGGCTAAAACAATAGAAATTGATTCTCTCAGAGTTCTAGAGGCCCGAAGAATGGAATCAAGGTGTTGGCAGGGCTACCCTCCCTTGTGAAGGATCTAGGGAAAGATCCTCCCTGCTTCTGCTAGTTTACGGCGGCTCCAAACATTCCTAGGCCCCATGTAACTGCAGCCTGTGCCCCTCTCTTCACATGGCCTTCCTCTGGGTCTTCTCCTCTTCTTGTGAGAACACTTGCCATTGGATTTTTAAGGCCCACATGATTAATCCAAGATGACCTCACCTCAAGAGCCTCACCTTAACTACATCTGCAAAGATTCTTTTTCCAAAAAGGACACATTCATTAGTACCAGGGGGACAGAACTTGGAAGTACCTTTTGGCAGCTGCAAACCAACCCTCTACAATGAATAAGAGTTGATGATCTGGTAAAGAGGAGGGTGACAGCATTCCAACATGAGTAAAAGCAGGGAGAAGATAAACAGTATTGGTAAGAACTAGTAACCACATGGAAAAAGAACACAGGGGAATTTAGAAAAAGCACCTGAGACTGTAATATTGTGCTAAGGTTCACACGTACTGTCACTTAACAGCACTTCATTTGAGCCACCTAATACCCCTGAAGGTACACTAGGGTTAGCAGAATCTACTCACAATGATACAGAGGCAGAAAGATTCAGCTTGTCCAAACATACATGCCTATAAAGTAGCTGAACTGGGATTGGAACCTAAGACTTCCAGTTCCAAATTCTGTGCCTATTCCACCAAATAATGCTGCAGGCATCCTTTTTATACAGGAAGAGAGAAATTCTCAAGTCAAATTAATCACAAGCAGGCTTGTGTTTTAAACAACCACTATTCCTATACGACACCTGAGAAGCATTTCTCCACAATCCCTCTGTAGAAAATAGTAGATTCCACTTAAAGGTCAGAAGCAAATCCAATAAAAGAAACTCCAGGCCTTGAACTCCTAACACATTTGATCTAAAGACCCAGAGCTGGGCAGGGAGCACATTTGTCACAAGGACAAAAAGGCTTGTAAGGCCACCTGTGTGCCCAGGGCACAGAGAATGCCCCTAGTAAACACCAGCTTCCTTCCCTGGCTCAGGGCAGCACAATGAGCAGAGACGGCGAGGAGATGAACTGTGGCCATTATGCCCAGGCACTTGCGCTGTCAGCAAGGCTAAAAATACCAAGCTGAGCCGACTGGTGAAGGTAAGGTAAAATAATTAATGCTTAATACATAGGCTACAATTATTCACTTCATATCGTCTAACCACTGGGACTTGTAAAGGAATGATATTTCTGCCTGTTGATCTTTTTCTTCTCTGTGATTTACAGCACAAGAAAATTAGCAACCATGGAGAACAAATAAATGTGTGAATGAGGTTTCATCAATATGCTATCATTCCGTCCTGGAACTCAATAGCACTGCTGAAGGAAAGCTGAGACCCTTGACCTTGCAACCAGCCAGGCGGCCACCACGCAGCTGCAGCAGGGACCATTGCTGAAAGCCGCCAGCATCTGGCTCCTTGTTCCTTGCACCAGGAGGAGACAGGTGCAGAGAGGTGGGGGAGGGGGGTGGCCCTTCAGTGCAGTCTGCAGTCATTCCTCCTCTTGCAGAAGTAATCAGTGTCCCCAAACCCTGGTTCTAAGAGGTAAATCTGACCTAGGAACATCTACCACAAATAAACCGAACACACAAACATTCTTGTTTTGTCTCCAGCATACAAAGAAGGATCACTGGAAAAGTAGAGGGCTGCCTGGAACCGTGCTCTCTCTAGACCTGGCAGCAGCAGGAAGGGGAGGGACTGGATTGGAGTGGCTACCCCATAAAGAAGGGTCCTCTCAAACAGTGGGGCTCTACTCCCCTGCACACTGGAGTCACTAGGCAGGGAGTGGTCCACCATCCCAGGCCTCACCCAGACCCATTACATGGAAATCTCTGGGCTGGGGCCTGGGCATTAGGATTTTTGAAAGTTCCCCTGTCATTCCAATGTGCAGCCAAAGTTGAAGACCTTTGCTTTTAAAAAAAAAGCACTGGACTATATCACCATCCCAAATTGTCTCCCCACTGCCCTCTGAGCTAGAGTCTGCAGACAGAAGGATAATACATTAGCTGCCCTTTGTGAAGGTCTCAGAGCTTTCCCAGCCTGGTAAACGAAGGCCTTGGACTGAAGGACAGCTGCTTCTCAGCCACCCGCATCTGTGAGTTAAATAATGATTTCATTCCTTTAGTACATAAAAAGTCAAATTCATACAAACATGGCAGAGGATAAGAGTGACTTGTAGTTCCAAATGGGAGAAATCACCTGTTCTTACAATAAAAAGCCTATTGATTCAGTTGCTATCAGAAAGAATCAGACAGTTTCAAATCCTTACTCTTTTAGCGTATTTCAATATGTTTCCAAATAGCAACAGCTCTTTTAATTAAATAGACATCCTCAGGAAGATCAGGAGAGAGATTTCTGGACTTTAGAATTCTCAAGATTATATGGGCTGTCACACAGTACACTCATGTGGGGTCACGGGAGTCCCCTGGCGCTGCAGATCTGCTCCTTCCCAAGGGCAGCCAGGAGAGGACACCACCTTCTACCAGCTCAGAGCCAAGCAGCCAGCCCCTCCACAGGACTGCGAATTCAGCCTCTGAATGCGGCAGACAGACAGAAAGCTGCAATAACATTTTGAGGTATTATGATGATGTCCATTTAGAAAATGAGGGTAAAGAGGTCAATGAGGACCTCCAGGTCCCACAGTTGACTAAGCCAGGTTTTGAACTCAGACTGTTTGGCTCCAGAGCCTGTGTGTTTGACGACTCTACTGTAGTTTCTCATCTGACGTGCCCCCGGTATTCCAGCCCACTCTGAGTCCTCTTCCCGCTGAACCCACATTCTGCTAAGTCAATACCATATGATCTAACAGTTTAAGTTTGTTATTCATTATTTGCTTCCAGTGTGATGCATATTTCTCCAGCTAGATGAACTCCCTCAAAAACACAAATTTGAAGTACCATACACAATTAATATCGTCCCTAAGGTCAAGGATAGTCCATATATTTTTTCTCATCTGAACAAATCACATTGACTAGAAAAGTTTTGGTAGTTCTGGGAAGCTTAAAGGCACTTCTTGGAAATTTCATGTGATCCTACTTATGTAATATGCAATGAGGAGATTGTTGTACAAAACTCAAGATTTCTTTAATTTAATCAAACCGTAATAAATGATGAAGTATGGGAGTTATCGTAATTCTAGAAAGTTCATGTAGCCATGATCCTGGAAAAGTCATTTGTCTTTCACAATTCCATCTTCCTAATCTATAAAATACTGTTAATGAGTTTCTACCCCAATCCCATGGTTATAGGAATAAAATGAAATCCTCTAAGTGAAGTCCTTAGCATACGATAGGTGCCTATTAGTAAGAACTCTAAATGTTAAGTATTTAAATGCTGGTTTTAGATAATGTATAAAAAAATAACATTACAGAGGAGGGAGCCTAGATGGCAGCGTGAGTAGTTCAGCGGAAATCTCCTCCCAAAAACATATATATTTTTGAAAATACAACAAATACAACTATTCCTAAAAGAGACACCAGTGGATACAGTACAACAGCCAGGATACATCTACATCTGTGAGAACTCAGCATCACACGAAAGGGGTAAGATACAAGCCGCGGCCGAGCGGGACCCAAATGCTCCCCTACCCCAGACCCCAGCAAGAAGACAGGAGTTGGAGTGGGAAGGGAGTGAAAGCCCAAGACTGCTAAACAACCAGCTCTAGAAATCCTCACTGGGAGTGCAGACACATGGTGCACGGGGTGCTGGATATTAGATAAACGGAAAAGCAAAACCTACAAGCAGGTCCCCGCAACCGGCGCCCAAGACAAAAGAAAAGTGAGTGCTTTTTGCAAGTCTTAAAGGAACAGGGACCCCACAGCTGGACGAAGTCGTCCCGGCACACTCAACCGAGCAGCTGGGAATCCTGGTGAACTCTAGGTAACCTAAACCCCTGGGCAACAGTGCATCTCTGAAGCACTGATAAGCAGCCTCCAGTCATTCCCCCAACCCTGACACACCGGCCCAGTAGTGGGAGAGCGGCAGTGCACACCAGGGCGAGCAGTGCCAGAGGAGCCCAGGAACAGCCCACAAGAGCCTGCAGCAGCCAAGCAGCCCGGGGCCAGCCCATGTGAGCCGGAGGTGGCGGCGACAGAGTGGCCTGCATGAGCCCGTGGTGGCAGTGCCAGAGGGGACAGGGAGTGGTCCATGCGAACCCATGGCGGTGGCAACTGAGTCACGTGGGAGTGGATCAAACACGCCGACAGTGGCAGCACCAGAGGGGCCCAGGAGCAGTCCATGCGTGCTGGTGGCGGCAATGCCAGAGGGGCACAGGAGCGGCCTGCACACACCAGCAGCAGCACCAGAAGGGCCCAGGAGCGGCCCATGGGAGCCAGCAGTGGTGATGGAGGAGGAGCCCAGGAGCAGCCGTACCCCCAGCAGCTGCCCAAAATCTCAGCCTGGCACACAGCCGTCCAGGCCAGACCACACAGCTGCCAGGCAGGAGCGCAGCTTTCACAGGAGAGCACACCTGGCACACCTGCCACTGCCTGCAGGGCTCTGTGCTACTCTGATGGAGATCCCGCCCACAGCAGCTTAGGGGATTAACCCGGTGGCTGCTCTAGGAGTGCGGGCAACCGTCACAGGCAACGGAGAAGGGCAAGGCATCCAGCAAGCAGGAAAGGACTTTCTTCCCCCAGCTGACACACGTGCAACCTGCCTGCAGCCACTGCAATCACCATGGAAAGGCAAAAAAATCTGATCCATACCAAGATAGTTACACCTGAGAAAGGATCTGCAGAGTCAGAACTAACTAGTCTCCCTAAAAAAGAATTCAAAATAAAAATCATAAACATGCTGACAGAGCTGCAGAGAAATATGCAAGAGCTAAGGGATGAAGTCCAGAGGGAGATTACAGACGTCCGGAGGGAGATCACAGATGTCCGGAGGTAGATTACAGAAGGGAAACAAACTCTGGAAAGATTTATAAGCAGAATGGATAAGATGCAAGAGGCCATTGATGGAATAGAAACCAGAGAACTGGAACTCATAGAAGCTGGTGGAGAGAGAGATAAAAGGATCTCCAGGAATGAAACAATATTAAGAGAACTGTGTGACGAATCCAAAAGGAACAATATCCACATTATAAGGGTACCAGAGGAACAAGAGAGAGAAAAAGGGATAGAAAGTGTCTTTGACGAAATAATTGCTGAGAATTTCCCCAAACTGGGGGAGGAAATAGTTGCTCAGACTATGGAGGCACACAGAACTCCCGAGAGACAGGACCCAAAGAGGACAACAACAAGACACATAATAATTAAAGTAGCAAAGATCAAGGACAGGGACAGAGTATTAAAGGCAGCCAGAGAGAGAAAAAAGGTCCCCTACAAAGGAAAACCCATCAGGCTGTCATCAGACTTCTCAACAGAAACCTTACAGGCCAGAAGAGAATGGCATGATATACTTAATGCAATGAGAGAGAAGGGCCTTGAACCAAGGATACTGTATCCAGCATGATTATCATTTAAATATGAAGGAGGTGGAACTCAACCAAGAATTAGGAGAAGTGCAAATTGTAGCACTCCAAAATCTTACAACTACAGACTATTTACTGTTAAAAGAACATAAGGGATGTGAACATTCCCCAGGAATGGGTTGTTTTAATTTGTCTGATTTCTCTCAGACTGTTCAAGTTCAGTTGGACAATATCCACCATATCATAGATAAGTTTTCACAAATGCCTAAGGTGCCTAACTGGTTTTCTTGGTTTCACTGGAGATGGCTGGTAATTACAGATATGCTTTGGTTATGTAATTATACTCCTATTATGTTAATGTGTCTGCGCAATTTAAGTAGTAGCTTAAAACCTATACATGCTGAAGTTACTCTACAAGAAGATATGTCAAAGAAATAATCAATCTTCCCATGTTTTCTTCTGCCTGCTACTTCTATAGCTTTTCCTCTACCTTCCTAATTACAACCCTTAAATAGAATTCGTGCCTCATATCAAATTTACCGAGTATCATAATTCTTCCAAGTGGTTAAGATACCTCAAGACAAATGCTGGGCATAGAAGCCACAGGGCATAAATATGCAAAGAAATAAAAAGCTAACCATTTCAAACAATAAGGCTTCTCTCTCACTTACCAACTTTACATTTCCCTGTATGGCCCCAGAAGATGACTGGTTAGCCAGAGACGGGTAAGATTCCTCAAGGGAGGAACAACCTAAGACAGGCACAGTCGCAGGGGGGCCATCAGGTGAGAAATTGGGGATCAACAGAGGTGAGGCTTAGAACCTCACCCCCCCCCCCGTTCTGAGAGAAATCTTCTGCATACGTGGATGTTTTATTGCCCTTGTCTAGCTTGGATTAACACACAGTCTACAGGCACACACCTGATCACCTACATTTGCTCCCTTACAACACTAAACTATGTTTTCTACCTTTATCTTGTATCTATCTACCACTTCAGCATTTTATTAAAAATAATAATAATAAAGAGAGAAATGTGATATCCACATATAAATCAAGTATAAAAATCAAATGAGTATTCATATTTGAACTGACTGTTTATAGTTCATAATGCATGAGCAAAACCGAAAGTTTCTGTGATGACTGCCCTTGTACTGTTCACCATGTAACTTATTCACTATGTAAGAATTTGTTCTCCATGTAAGAACTTGTTTGTTATGCCTCAGAAGATTGGAGACTGACGAAAATTAGGCTTGGGGTGGATTAATGATTGTGCATTGAGCATTGACTCCCCTATACAGAATTTTATTGTTGTTAACAAGCATTTGATCAATAAATATGAGAGATGCCCTCCCAAAAAAAAAAAAAAGTACACACTTCCAATGGTAAAATAAATAAGTAATTGGGATGTAATGTATAGCATAAGGAATACAGTCAAGGTATTGTAACAGCTTGGTATGGTGATAGCTGCTACCTAGAATTGTCATGTATATAAATGTTGAATCACTATGTTGTACACCTGAAACTAAAGTAATGTAATACTACGTGTCAACTACCCTTCAATAAAAAATAATTATCTACAAAAAAAAAAAATTAATAATGAAAATTCAAAAATAAATAAATAAATAAATAAATAAATAAATAAATAAATATGAAGGAGGGATTAAACAATTCCCAGACAAGCAAAAGCTGAGGGAATTTGCTTCCCACAAACCACTTCTACAGGGTATCTTAGAGGGACTGCTCTAGATGGGAGCACTCCTAAAAAGAGCACAGAACAAAACACACAACATATGAAGAATGGAGGAGGAGGAAAAAGAAGGGAAAGGAATAATCATCAGACTGTGTTTATAACAGCTCAATAAGCGAGTGATGTCAGACAGTAAGGTAGTAAACAAGCTAACCTTGAACCTTTGGTAACCACAAATCTAATGCCTGCAATGGCAATAAGTACATATCTTTCAATAATCACCCTAAATGTAAATAAACTGAATGCACCAATCAAAAGACACAGAGTAATAGAATGGATAAAAAAGCAAGACCCATCTATGTGCTGCTTACAAGAGACTCATCTCAAACCCAAAGACATGCACAGATTAAAAGTCAAAGGTTGGAGAAAGATATTTCATGCAAACAGCAGAGAGAAAAAAGCAGGTGTTGCAATACTAGTATCAGACAAAATAGACCTCAAAACAAAGAAGGTAACAAGAGATAAAGAAGGACATTACATAATGAAAAAGGGCTCAGTCCAACAAGAGGATATAACCATTATAAACATATGTGCACCCAATACAGGAGCACCAATATATGTGAAACAAATACTAACAGAATTAAAGGAGGAAATAGAATGCAATGCATTCATTTTGGGAGACTTTAACACACCACTCACCCCAAAGGACAGATGCACCAGACAGAAAATAAGTAAGGACACACAGGCACTGAACAACACGCTAGAACAGAAGGACCTAATAGACATCTACAGAAATCTACATCCAAAAGCAACAGGATACACATTCTTCTCAAGCGCATATGGAACATTCTCCAGAATAGAGCACATACTAGGCCACAAAAAGAACCTCAGTAAATTCCAAAAGATTGAAATCCTACCAACCAACTTTTCAGACCACAAAGGTATAAAACTAGAAATAAATTGTACAAAGAAAGCAAAAAGGCTCACAAACACATGCAGGCTTAACAACATGGTCCTAAATAATCAATGGATCTATGACCAAATTAAAATGGAGATCCAGTAATATATGGAAACAAATGACAACAATAACACAAAGCCCCAACATCTGTGGGATGCAGCAAAAGCAGTCTTAAGAGGAAAGTATATAGCAATCCAGGAATATTTAAAGAAGGAAGAACAATCCCAAATGAATAGTCTAATGTCACAATTATCGAAATTGGAAAAAGAACAAATGAGGCCTAAGGTGAGCAGAAGGAGGGACATAATAAAGATCAGAGAAGAAATAAATAAAATTGAGAAGAATAAAACAATAGAAAAAATCAATGAAACCAAGAGCTGGTTCTTTGAGAAAATAAACAAAATAGATAAGCCTCTAGCCAGACTTATTAAGAGAAAAAGAGAGTCAACACACATCAACAGAATTAGAAACGAGAAAGGAAACATCATGACGGACCTCACAGAAATACAAAAAATTATTAGAGAATACTATGAAAACCTATATGCTAACAAGCTGGAAAACCTAGGGGAAATGGACAACTTCCTAGAAATACAACCTTCCAAGACTGACCCAGAAAGAAACAGAAAATCTAAACAGACCAATTACCAGCAACGAAAAATTGAATCAGTAATCAAAAAACTACCCAAGAACAAAACCCCCGGGCCAGATGGATTTACCTCAGAATTTTATCAGACATACAGAGAAGACATAACACCCATTCTCCTTAAAGTTTCCAAAAAATAGAAGAGGAGGGAATACTCCCAAACTCATTCTATGAAGCCAACATCACCCTAATACCAAAACCAGGCAAAGACCCCAACAAAAAAGAAGACTACAGACCAATATCCCTGATGAACATTGCTGCAAAAATACTCAACAAAATATTAGCAAACCAATTTCAAAAATACATCAAGAGGATCATGTACCATGACCCAGTGGGATTCATCCCAGGGATGCAAGGATGGTATAACATTAGAAAATCCATCAACGTCATCCACCACATCAACAAAAAGAAAGACAAAAACCACATGATCATCTCCATAGGTGCTGAAAAAGCATTTGACAAAGTTCAACATCCATTCAAAAAAACTCTCAGCAAAATGGGAATAGAGGGCAAGTACCTCAACATAATAAAGGCCATCTATGAAAAACCCACAGCCAACATTATACTGAACAGCGAGAAGCTGAAAGCTTTTCCTCTGAGATCAGAAACAAGACAGGGATGCCCACTCTCCCCACTGTTACTTAACATAGTACTGGAGGTCCTAGCCACGGCAATCAGACAAAACAAAAAAATACAAGGAAGCCAGATTGGTAAAGAAGAAGTGAAACTGTCACTGTTTGCAGATGACATGATATTGTACATAAAAACCCCTAAAGACTCCACTGCAAAACTACTAGAACTGATATCGGAATTCAGCAAAGTTGCAGGATACAAAATTAACACACAGAAATCTGTAGCTTTCCTATACACTAACAATGAACTAATAGAAATAGAAATCAGGAAAACAATTCCATTCACAATAGCATCAAAAAGAATAAAATACCTGGGAATAAACCTAACCAAGGAAGTGAAAGACCTATACCCTGAAAACTACAAGACACTCTTAAGAGAAATTAAGGAGGTCACTAACAAATGGAAACTCATCCCATCCTCCTGGCTAGGAAGAATTAATATAGTCAAAATGGCCATCCTGCCCAAAGCAATATACAGATTCGATGCAATCCCTGTCAAATTACCAACAGCATTCTTCAATGAACTGGAACAAATAGTTCAAAAATTCACATGGAACCATCAAAGACCCCGAATAGCCAAAGCAATCCTGAGAAAGAAGAATAAAGTAGGGGGGATCTCACTCCCCAACTTCAAGCTCTACTATAAAGCCATAGTAATCAAGACAATTTGGAACTGGCACAAGAACAGAGCCACAGACCAATGGAACAGACTAGACAATCCAGACATTAACCCAGACATATATGGTCAATTAATATTAAAGGAGCCATGGACATACAATGGTGAAATGACAGTCTCTTCAACAGATGGTGCTGGCAAAACTGGACAGCTACATGTAGGAGAATGAAACTGGACCATTGTTTAACCCCATACACAAAAGGAAACTCAAAATGGATCAAAGACCTGAATGGAAGCCATGAAACCATTAAACTCTTGGAAGAAAACATAGGCAAAAACCTCTTAGACATAAACATGAGTGACCTCTTCTTGAACATATCTCCCCGGGCAAGGAAAACAAGAGCAAAAATGAACAAGTGGGACTATATTAAGCTGAAAAGCTTCTGTACAGCAAAAGACACCATCAATAGAACAAAAAGGAACCCTACAGTATGGGAGAATATATTTGAAAATGACAGATCGATGAAGGCTTGACGTCCAGAATATATAAAGAGCTCACACACCTCAACAAACAAAAAACAAATAACCCAATTAAAAAATGGGCAGAGGAACTGAACAGACAGTTCTCCAAAAAAGAAATACAGATGACCAACAGACACATGAAAAGATGCTCCACATCGCTAATTATCAGAGAAATGCAAATTAAAACTACAATGAGGCATCACCTCACAGCAGTAAGGATGGCTGCCATCCAAAAGACAAACAACAACAAATGTTGGCGAGGCTGTGGAGAAAGGGGAACCCTCCTACACTGCTGGTGGGAATGTAAATTAGTTCAACCATTGTGGTAAGCAGTATGGAGGTTCATCAACATGCTCAAAACAGACTTACCATTTGACCCAGGAATTCCACTCCTAGGAATTTACCCTAAGAATGCAGCAATCAAGTTTGAGAAAGACTGATGCACCCCTATGTTTATTGCAGCACTATTTACAATAGCCAAGAATTGGAAGCAACCTAAATGTCCATCTATAGATGAATGGATAAAGAAGATGTGGTACATATACACAATGGAATACTACTCAGCCATAAGAAGAGGGCTAATCCTACCATTTGCAGCAAAATGGATGGAGCTGGAGAGTATTATGCTCAGTGTAACAAGCCAAGCGGAGAAAGAGAAATAGCAAATGATTCCACTCATCTGTGAAGTATAAGAACAAAGGAAAAACTGAAGGAACAAAACAGCAGCAAAATCACAGAACTCAAGAATCGACTAACAGGTACCAAAGGGAAAGGGACTGGGGAGGATGGGTGAGTAGGGAGGGATGGGGGGGAGAAAAAGGGGGGTATTAAGATTAGCATTCATGGGGGGTTGGGAGGAAGGGGAGGGCTGTACAACACAGAGAAGACAAGTAGTGATTCTACAACATTTTGCTATGCTGATGGACAGTGACTGTAAAGGGACCTGGAATAGGGGTGAGCCTAGTAAACATAATATTCGTCATGTAAGCGTAGATTAATGATACCAAAAAAAAAATGCAGTTCCTGTGTGGTGACCTCCAATGAGTTCTACACAATGGTATAAAGGGCATATAAAAGTGTAGGCAAAGGGTCTGTTTGTGTTTATACAGTGGATCAAAGCCTAATTTGGCTACCCCGAAAATGAACTAAGATATGATATGAAAAAGAACTTCCAACATCAGCACTCTCTGGAAGACTCTTGCCAGAACATGATCATAAAAAAACCCCAACAAAGATCCACGCACTGCTACAGGTGTAGCTGCATTCATCCCACCAGTTCCTGGACTTGCCATTGGAATGAAGAAGGAGATATCTAAGCTGGCCTGTGCATACAGTAAAACAACAAATTTGACTGGATCTATACTGTTGGAACTCAACCAAGAATTAGGAGAAGTGCATATTATAGCACTCCAAAATCTTACAACTACAGACTATTTACTGTTAAAAGAACATATGGGATGTGAATATTCCCCAGGAATGGGTTGTTTTAATTTGTCTGATTTCTCTCAGACTGTTCAAGTTCAGTTGGACATCTCCACCATATCATAGATAAGTCTTCACAAATGCCTAAGGTGCCTAACTGGTTCTCTTGGTTTCACTGGAGATGGCTGGTAATTACAGGTATGCTTTGGTTATGTAATTATACTCCTATTATGTTACTGTGTGTGCGCAATTTAAGTAGTAGCTTAAAACCTATACATGCTGAATTTACTCTACAAGAAGATATGTCAAAGAAATAATCAATCTTCCCATGTTTGCTTCTTCTATACCTTTTCTTCTTCCTTCCTAATTACAACCCTTAAATAGAATTCGTGCCTCATATCAAATTTACCGAGTATCATAATTCTTCCAAGTGGTTAAGATACCTCAAGACAAATGCTGGGCATAGAAGCCACAGGGCATAAATATGCAAAGAAATAAAAAGCTAACCATTTCAAACAATAAGGCTTCTCTCTCACTTACCAACTTTACATTTCCCTGTATGGCCCCAGAAGATGACTGGTTAGCCAGAGACGGGTAAGATTCCTCAAGGGAGGAACAACCTAAGACAGGCACAGTCGTAGGGGGGCCATCAGGTGAGAAATTGGGGATCAACAGAGGTGAGGCTTAGAACCTCACCCCCCCCCGTTCTGAGAGAAATCTTCTGCATACGTGGATGTTTTATTGCCCTTGTCTAGCTTGGATTAACACACAGTCTACAGGCACACACCTGATCATCTACATTTGCTCCCTTACAACACTAAACTATGTTTTCTACCTTTATCTTGTATCTACCTACCACTTCAGCATTTTATTAAAAATAATAATAAAGAGAGAAATGTGGTATCCACATATAAATCAAGTATAAAAATCAAATGAATATTCATATTTGAACTGACTGTTTATAGTTCATAATGCATGAGCAAAACCAAAAGTTTCTGTGATGACTGCCCTTGTACTGTTCACCATGTAACTTATTCACTATGTAAGAATTTGTTCTCCATGTAAGAACTTGTTCATTATGCTTCAGAAGACGGGAGACTGACCTAAATTATGCTTGAGGTGGATTAATGACTGTGCATTGAGCAATGACTCCCCTATACAGAATTTTATTGTTGTTAACACCATTTGATCAATAAAGATGAGAGATGCGCTCACAAAAAAAAAAAAAGTACACACTTCCAATTGTAAAATAAATAAGTAACTGGGATGTAATGTATAGCATAAGGAATATAGTCAAAATATTGTAACAACTTGGTATGGTGATAGCTGGTACCTAGAATTATGTACATAAATGCTGAATCACTTGTACACCTGAAACTAATGTAATACTATGTGTCAACTACCCTTCAATAAAAAATAATTATCTACAAAAAAAATTAATTATACACACACACATTTGCTTTTCTTTGCAGTCATTTGAGAGTTGTTGACATCATGAACTTTGACCCTTAATATTTTAGCGTTTATCTCTTAAAAACAAGGACATTCTGCACAACCAGTCATTACACTCGTGATATGTAATATGGTGTAATAAAATTACTAATATAAACTCTCTATTCAACTTTCCCTAGTTTTCCCCAAACTGTCCTTGTATCTTCTCTTTTTTTTGGATTCAGAATCTAATCATGGGTCACATATTGCTGTGAGTTGTCATTTCTCTTTTGTCTTTTAAATTCCAAAACAGTTCTCTTTTTGGTTCTGTTGTCATCATAATGACATTTAAAAATTTATGTATGATGATAATCTGTTTACTTTTACTGAGAATGATCTAGAAATAAAATTTGCAGTGAAAAGGAAAAATTTGTCTACATGGAAGAGAAACAAATCTCAAGCCAGTTGTTTCCAGAATGTCCCTCAGTTTGAATTTACCTGACTATTTTGTCATCATTAGAATCAAAATAAATATATCTGGTAGGAATACTACGTGGGCAGTGTTCAGTGCATTTTATCAGGAGCCACATGATTTTAGTTTGTCCTGTGATTGATAATGCTACTTGGAGAAGGGGATTTCTTCCAGATTTTTTCATTGTATAGATCTCCTTACCTTTGTATTAATACATAGTGTGTGGAATTAGAGTCATTTTTCTGTCTATTTTCACAGTAAATATCTAATCCCAACCCATCCAATGGGTTTATGATATATTCTCTTTTATGTTTAAATTGCTCAACACTGTATCTATGTAACAGAACTTTGTTCTTTTTACTTGTTGTGTACTATTCATTAAATAAATATTCCACAATTCATCCATCCTACTCATCATAGACACTTAGATTGTTCCTAGTGTGTGACTCTTACGAATACAGCTGCGCTGAGCATAGACAAAAGCTCTCATTTGTGTTGGATATATATCTTAAACTGGAGTTATATGTTCCTTGAATAAAGTTCATGTAGTATTAGTAAATATTGGCAAACAAAAATTTTATCTTTTATTTCTGTTTCATATATCTGAATCTGTTGTACCCGCTAGTTATTCTTTCCCACTAAGTACCACATGAAATAGGTTGCTGTTGAAATATGGACAGTATGAACAATATTCTCAAATTAATTAACATGTGTAGAAATCTATCAGTTGTAATAATACTCTTTGTTTACATAGATTATTGCTCCTTTTGTTGAATTTGAAATTATTGGATTACCAGTGGATTGTTGTAAAGATCAAACCCGTGTAGTAGATGACAATGGTAAGATGAGAATCTGTTTACTTTTACTGAGAATGATCTAGAAATAAAATTTGCAGTGAAAAGGAAAAATTTGTCTACATGGAAGAGAAACAAATCTCTAAACCCATAACTGCCATCTGAGTTTATGTTAAGATGTTCTCAAGCCAAAAAACTAGGTAATAGTGGGATTCCATGCATGGTATGTTTTGATAGATATTGTAATCTAGGTTCTCCTGACTTTTGCTTTTGAAGCAAATTTTTTTCTAATAAAAAGAATGAGTGATATTTTAAAGGACTAGGTTAAAACTTCATTTGGGAAAATGCCTCCATTATATTTTTATAGTGTCTTTTCATGACATGAGATGCTTCAAATCCCTCATTCATGAAGCCTACATGGCTTGAAGATTTCTCATTGTTTTCTGGAGCGAGCATGTAAAGTTATAAAGGCAAGTGCAGCCTGCTCAGGCAGGTTTACTTCTGGAATATGTATATATGCTAGATGGACAGCATTCTTACATTTTGGCCACGATGTAAAAAAGCCTTCTCTACCCAAGCCTCATGTCCTTTTCTCTGTAGTCTCCTAAAATTGTGTTTGTTTATACATTTGACAAACATTATTGCATACTTGGTTATTCTCAATCTCTAGCTATTAATACTCTAAAATAAATTTAAATCACCATCCTTAGAACATTTGAGAAATTAGAGGTTCATGGACCTTAAGAGGAGTTTTTCTAAGTGCTGGTTTAAAGAAAGGGATTTTGGGGGTTCAAGAGTAGTGTTAACCAGTTTATTTAGGAAATGACATGCTTAAGGAAAGCAAATCTCCTATATTGCATTTCCCTACCAATGCTCAATAGTTTTGTTAGTCTCAGAAGTAACTGAGAGGACATCACTAAGTCAGCAAAAAGATCATCTTTCCTCTCGTTCAGGAGGGGCATCTCAACGATCTTCAGTCCGTAATTATTTCATTAGCTGAGGCATTTAATAGAGTGAAATGGGTGATGCTTCTTGAATGCATATATTTAATCAAATGTAAGCATTTTATTTCCTTTCTATTTTTAGAAAGGAAAAACTAACTTATAGGGCGCTTGAATTTCTATTAGTTAATAAAGTTATTTTATCACAGATAATTTGAGCAAGAAACATAAATGTATTTTTATAGTTTTTTAAAAATTTTGGTTATCACGTTCGCTCCTTGTGGCGGTGACGACAGCGATACGTACACAGACCTGGGTCACTTCAGTTCTTTATTGTTGCTCAGAAGGTCGGGAGAAGGTGAGTGAGAAGAAGCAACAGCCGGAGAGAGCAAGTGAGAGGAAGAATGAGAGGAGAGAGACAGAGAGCTTCTCTTTCCTGCTTATGCCTTATATAAAGGAAGCTGGCCTATGGTGATGAAGATCATGCATGACCTTTAAGCTGATTGGTAGCATGCCTTCTGCATGAGTTGAGCCCGAGCGCGGAAGCATGGGGCAAGCCTATAGGAGCAACTTCCTTATGCTAATGCCACCAAACCAGGAAGGGTGGCGCCCAGGAAGCGGGCACCATCTTAGGGCGTTGGTCAGCTAGAGTGGAAGGGCGGTGTTCAGCCATAGTGGGACTCAGCCTCGGCCGTAGGCCGGCCCCTACATCTCCCCCTTTTTTGTTTTTTAACACAATGAGGCTCAGGGACCATGCCTGTCTTAGGTTGTCAGGGAGGCGCAGCATCCTTACCTGTCATAGGGCAACAGACAGCTAAGGTCTGCGCCCTGTCTTAGTTTGGTATGCATACCTCCTGATCTTACCCGTCTTTGACTACTGGTCCAACATATTGAGCTACACCCTAGGGGAGATGCCTTCCTCTATAGCTTCCATGGCCTGCACCAGAGCCATCCGCACTTCCCGATGTTGCCGTTGCATGGAACAGACTTTTCTCCCAAGTAGGAGACCTACAAGGAGTAAAATACCCATAACACCCATGCCTGACCAGGCTTTGGTGGCATTTAGCACGGCTTCAGCAAACTGAGCTACAGACAGCGCCTCTACCTTTTGGGAACTAACATTCAATATTTCTAGCCATAGCTGAGTGGTGAGCATGTCAAACTCACTGGACCAATTGGTGGATAACATCTTGCCTAATTCCCTGGACAGATTGGCAGCTTTAGAGAGGTTATGGAAAGGAATGCCAGTAACACATAGAGCTGTCAAAGGGCAGATATGGGAGATTAAGTGTACTATTGGTAGAGAAAAAGGCGGGAAAGGTATGTGCAGTTTCAGTCACCGGGAGTGGTAGAGGCCAAGCCTTCACCAGACCCCATAGTTCTCTGGGTTCCACTATCGCCTGCTGAAGGATCAGTAGCAGGATCAGCATCAGTGGGGTCGGCATCTCGCACTTCCGGTTCTGGTCTTGCCACTCTCCGTGTCAGGCGTTCAGGCACCCAGATGGGATTGTTTCGGTCCTGTGGGAAAACACAAACAGAGCCTCGGTTCCAGATTAACACTGGATCCGGGCCTTTCCATGATCCTTCCAATACATCCTTCCACATAACTGCGGGCATGTCTTTAGGCCTGGAACGGCGATTATGCCGCTCTGCTGCACTGTGGCCATCTTTGTCCAATATCAAAAAATTTAAAATGAATAATATGATGTTAAGCTTGTCTCTGGGGGATCTGAAGTCTGCCCCTATTCCCCCTTTTTGTTTATAGAGAGCATTTTTAAGGGTCAGGTTGGTGCGCTCTACCACGCCTTGCCCTTGAGGGTTGTAGGGAATACCTGTGGTATGGGTGATATCCATTACCCTTAAAAATCTAAGAAAGGATTGGGATGTATATGCTGGTCCATTATCAGTTTTTACATGCTTGGGCTTTCCCCAGGCCGAAAACGCCTGAAGGCAGTGAGTTATGACATCTCTAGTTTTTTCCCCTGTATGGCAAGAGGCGAAAACGATGCCTGAGCAGGTGTCAACAGACACATGAATATATTTCATCTTGCCAAACTCTGGAATATGAGTGACATCCATTTGCCAAATGTGATTGGGTAGTAGTCCCTTTGGATTGACTCCCTCTGAAACGGTGGGTAAGAGTGTAACACACCATTTACAACTTACTACTATGGCTCTAGCTTGGTCTCTAGTAATATTATATTTTAAGCAAAGGGTGTTTGAATTCACATGAAATTGTTTGTGAAATTGTGTGGCTTGTTCTACAGGGTCAAATATCACTGAGATGTTAGACTCACGGGTCAGTGCACCGGCACGTCTGTTTCCCTCAGCAATGGGTCCTGGGAGGGAAGTGTGGGCTCTTACATGTCCAATAAAGAAAGGTGTTGATCGATCCCAGATCAGTTGTTGTAGCTTTCTAAAAATACTGGCAACGGGGGAAGACTGGCTAATATAACTTACATTCTCTAAGATGGACACAGCATTCACTACATACTGACTATCTGCTAAAAGGTTAAAAGGTTCCTGTGAGAAAAGCGTAAAGGCTTGTGCTACAGCCAACAGCTCTGTTTGTTGGGCTGGAGTGGTTGGAAAACTGAATGTCCAAGATTGGTCACCAGTGACCACAGTCCCGATGCCATTCTTTGACCCATCAGTGAACACCACCTTAGCCTTGGGTATGGGATTACATCTTGTGTTTTTAGGAAAGATGACGGGATTAGAGAGGCAGAACTGTAGCCGAGGATGTTTTGGGTAGTGGTTGTCAAAGGAAGCATTGGTGATGGTGTAAGCAACAGCCCATGCATCACAGCATGCAGTAAGACATTCAATCTGCTCAGCAGTATAAGGTGTTATTATTATGTTTGGGGGAATCCCAAATGTTTTTATAGCTGTCTTGATTCCCTTGATGATCAAATCAGCTATACTCTGAGGATACCATCTTAATGTTTTTCCTGGAGAGTGGGCCAGATATACCCAGAGAATTGGCCCTTCCTGCCAAAGTACCCCTGTTGGGCTATTATTACTGGGTATCACTATGAGGAATAGCAATTTGCCATAGTCTATTCTATCTACCTGGGCAAGCTGCAAGCGGGATTGGACTAGGCTCAAGGCTTCCTTGGCTTGCTTACTGAGAGAGCACGGAGATGATAAATCAGAATCGCCCTTCAGTGTCTCATATAATGGACTGAGCTCTTCATCTGTAAGCTTTAGGAATGGCCTTACCCAATTTATATCTCCAAGGAGTTTTTGAAAATCATTGAGGGTGCTTAAATGATCTGTTCTTATGATCACTTTTAATGGTCTAACAATAGTATCTTCCAATTTTATTCCTAAATACTGTTTGGTACAAGTTACCTGTACCTTTTCTGGTGCTAGTTCTAAGCCCCATTGTTTAAAATGTTCTTGCAAGAAGCAGAGGCCTTCTTCTACTACACTGTTCCTTTCATGACATAAGAGAATATCATCCATATAATGATAGATAATCACTTCAGGGAACATTTTTCTAACTTCTGCCAGGGCCTTATGTACAAACAATTGGCACATAGTAGGGCTATTCGCCATGCCTTGTGGCAACACCTTCCATTCATACCACTCATCTGGGTGACCATGATTGACGGCTGGTACCGTGAAGGCGAACCTTTTACAATCCTCAGGATGAAGAGGGATGGAAAAGAAACAATCTTTGATATCTATTACAATGGTCTTCCAATCTTTTGGCAGGGCCATAGGCAATGGTAAACCTAATTGTACTGATCCCATGAGAATCATCTGATTATTTACAGCTCTTAGATCATGCAGCAATCTCCATTTTCCTGATTTCTTTCTTATGACAAATATGGGTGTATTCCATGGGGAAGTAGAACTTTGAAGATGCCCTGCGGCAATTTGCTCTTGCACTAATGTGTGGGCTGCTTCTTTTTTCTCTCTGGTAAGGGGCCACTGAGGAACTCCTCTGATCGCCATTGTATTTTTAGTTCTTGTCTGTCCTCAATGGCCCCAAGGAAAAACCCAGTCCTGGGCCTCCAATCCTACTGGGTACCACTCCTGAGAGCGGGATGGGTGTCTCTCTGCCAGTCAAGTTTTTTCCTATGCCTCCGGTCCCTGTATGGCCCTGCTTCCTCATAATGGACTTTGCCTGATTACTATAGAAGGTTTCTGTTGTTAGTTTAAGATTCATCTGGGTCAGTATGTCTCTTCTCCAGAGAGACACCGGTATGCTCAGCACATAAGGTTGAACTACTCCCTCATGCCCTTCCGGATCTTTCCAGGGGAGTGTGGCAGCACTACATAATGGGGCTTGAGCTATGCCCAGCCCTCTTAGAGTCTGAGCAGCTCGGTTTAGAGGCCAATCTTTAGGCCACTCAGCTTCCCTTATAATGCTGCGATCTGCCCCTGTGTCTAATAGTCCTAAAAAGTTCCTATCTCTAATCCTTAGGACAAGCATAGGCCTGTCTCCCAGCTCTAATGTGAGACAGGTCAGGGGGGCCCCAGATGATCCAAATCCTGATTGACCTCTTTTCATGTTTTTATGTCCATATTGTCTATGCTTACTAGGAAGCATAAGAATTTGAGCAATGCGGTCTCCAGAATTGATGGCTGTAACGCCTCTTGGGGAGGACACCATAATCTTTACTACTCCCTCATAATCTGGGTCAATAACTCCTGGGTGTACTATCAATCCTGCTTTGGTTGTGGAACTCCGGCCCAATAGGAGTCCCACTGTATCCTTAGGTAATGGACCTTTAAAATCTGACTCTACTAACTGGACCCCCATCTCGGGTGTCCATACGAGTCTGGTGGTGGCACGGATGTCCACTCCTGCGCTCCCTGTGGTGGCTCTCCTTGGTTCTTCAACTCCAAGCCGGATCCTTGATCTGTCAGATGAAAACGTGTCCTGGGAATTTGTTGGATCACCCCATACATTTGAGGGCCCTGAGGTGGGGGGCCCGGCCTCCCGTTTTTTGCCTGCTGTGGGGGTAGTGGGCGTCCCTCCACATCTACTACTGATCTGCACTCTCTTGCCCAATGGTTTCCTTTTCTACATCTGGGACATAATCTCGGTTGTGCTTTGATGTTGGTCACGCTGGCTCCTCCTCCGCCTAATTTCGGGCAATCTCGCTTTAAATGACCCATCTGCTTGCAATGGAAGCATGCCCCGGGAGGGGTAGCCCTGCTGCGCGCGTTTTGCAGTCCCTGAGTTATGGCTGCAGCCATTACCTGCCCTTGCACTACAGTGTCATTGATGTCCTTGCAAACTTTGATGTAGGTATTTAACTCTTTATTTTTCCAAGGCTTGATAGCCTCTTTACACCATTTATTTGCTTGCTCATAGGCCAACTGTTTTACTAGGGGCATTGCTGTGTCAGCATCTCCAAATATTCGGCCTGCAGTTTGCATCAGTCTTGCCAAGAAGTCTGCATAAGGCTCATTTGGTCCTTGGAGTACTTTAGATAATTGACCCTGTAAATCACCAGTGATCTGGAGTGTCTTCCAGGCCTTGACAGCTGCTGTAGCTATTTGCATATACACTGCAGGCGGGTAATTTATCTGATTATGCTGTCCTAGGTAAGGTCCTGTGCCCATTAACATCTCTAGGTTCCACTGATTGTTCCCTGCGGCAGCTTTGCGCAGGGCAGTGTCTTGAGAAAGCTCTGCCCACGCAGTTTTGAATAGCAGGTACTGACCTCCAGTAAGGCATGCTCTGGCTACATTATCCCAATCATCTGGTGTTAGATTCTGAGTGGCTAATGACTCCACTATGGCCACAGTGAACGCTGCTTGCACTCCATAGGTGGTGGCAGCTTCCTTTAGGCTTTTTACAAGCTTAAAATCTAGGGCTTGATGGTATCTTTGCTGGGTGTTTGGATCTTCTATTACTGGGAAGGCTGCATTCCCCTCCATGGTTAGCCATTCCCTCCATCTATTCCTGCCCAATTGTTCTTGGCACCCCTGGCCACCACAACATGAGTAACTCTGGTAAAGGGGTGGCTCTGCTCTATAGGTTGGAGAGCAAAATGGATGATTTGGGGCAGTTGGCACAATCTCTTCTACCTTACTGCTCTTATTGGGGAGAGGGGCTGAACTAGTCTCTCCTTCCTCTCTGCTTATTCTCAGTTGGCTCAGTGAGGGGTACAATGTGGGCCGATGTCCTCTCTGAGCAGCCCTAGCCTCTAACTCTTCTCCTGATAATTCTTGGTCCTCTTCCTCATCAGAGGACCCCCCCTGTGTAGATCCTCTTTCAGATTCTCTCGCAGAGGCTCTTTCTTCTTTCACTTCCTCAAGAACCTCCTCTCCTTCCCTTATGGCCTCTTTACAACTAGGTTTATTCTCCTTTAGGCCGCTCCTAACCAGCCCCCATATGGGGAGCGTCCCAGCCGGGAGCGGCTCCCTGCGATCTGCGTTGCGCAGATCCTCGCCTAACTTTTCCCACACGGGGGTAGTGATTCTTCCTTCATCTAGGAACCACAGAGCATGCTTCTCTACTGTGTGGAGGAAAGCCCTTGCGGTTTTTGTTTTTAATGATGTTCCGTTGGCCCTCAGGAGTGCTCTCAAAGGCTCTTCTGCTCTAATTCTAGACACTTCAGATCCCATGTTAGCGATTAAAAGGTAAAAGGCTACTCCTAAGTTTATGGGTAAAGGGTACTCTTATCGCTAACCTGCATTCGTCGCTATACCGCAAACTTTTCTTGCTTCGTCGCTATCCCACGAACTTTCACTGGCGCCCTAACTTTTCATAACATTTTTGACAAAACAAAACAGTACAACAAAGAACACTATGACGGACAGACAAAACAGAAATCCCCACCACAGCCGCTTGCTATCTCCTTTCCTACTTCTACTTTCACTTTGCTCGTTGGTCCACTCACCCTTCTCCTCTGAGGCGCCTTCCCGAGCGATCCTTCCGAATGGGGTCCACAGGTACTGCTTCAGGGTAAGAAGCTCTATGGCGTCCGCATCCGCCAGTTTCTCCTCTGGGTGGTTGGAGAAAAATTCCCGGGTTTCGGCACCAGATATCGCGTTCGCTCCTTGTGGCGGTGACGACAGCAATACGTACACAGACCTGGGTCACTTCAGTTCTTTATTGTTGCTCGGAAGGTCGGGAGAAGGTGAGGAAGAAGAAGCAACAGCCGGAGAGAGCGAGTGAGAGGAAGAATGAGAGGAGAGAGACAGAGAGCTTCTCTTTCCTGCTTATGCCTTATATAAAGGAAGCTGGCCTATGGTGATGAAGATCATGCGTGACCTTTAAGACGATTGGTAGCATGCCTTCTGCATGAGTTGAGCACGAGCGCGGAAGCATGGGGCAAGCCTATAGGAGCAACTTCCTTATGCTAATGCCACCAAACCAGGAAGGGTGGCGCCCAGGAAGCGGGCGCCATCTTAGGGCGTTGGTCAGCTAGAGTGGAAGGGCGGTGTTCAGCCATAGTGGGACTCAGCCGTGGCTGTAGGCCGGCCCCTACATTTGGTATCATTAATCTACAATTACCTGAAGAACACTGTTTCCCACGCTCCCCCCCTCACCAAGACCCCCCATAAACCCCACTACAGTCACTGTCCATCAGCGTAGCAAGATGCTGTATAATCACCACCTGTCTTCTCTGTGTTACACAGCCCTCCCCATACCCCCCCACAACACTATACATGCTAATCGTAATGCCCCCTTAGAACTTGAGTCAAATTATATACCTTTCCATTTATTTTCAGTAGCTATGAAAAACCTATCATCTTTCACATATTAAGGTCTTACTTCATGAGAGGCCACTGGAAATCAATAGTGCACAGTCTAATTAGGTCTGTAACGAATTGTATGACCTCAGCCACATTATTTTATCTAAACATCAATTTTCTGAACTATAAAATGAGTTATACTTACATTTCCTACTTTAAAGAAGAGCATGTATTTTTTGTGTAACTTTTAAAAGTTATACGTTTTTGAAAGCCAGTAATATATACTTTTTATAGAAAAAAAGCAAAACCCTGCCCTGCCATTCTTAGAATTGCTGCAAAAATTAAATAGGATGATATATGTGCAGTAGCCTTCCAACCTGCAAGCACCTTCTAAAATGCTTCTTGGTGACTATCACAGCAGCAGGGTCTTTGGTGGGTGAAAAGCATGATTCTGCTTGGGTGGGTCATGCTTTGTCTTTGCTGATAAAGTGTTTAA
This sequence comes from Manis pentadactyla, assembly GCF_030020395.1. NCBI lineage: Eukaryota > Metazoa > Chordata > Mammalia > Pholidota > Manidae > Manis > Manis pentadactyla. The sequence continues at coordinate 85,069,510 of NC_080019.1, forward strand.
AGCTTTTTCTCTTGAGCTGAGTGACAACAGTTTTGTAAATGACAATACCTTTATGATCAGAAATGAAACTTTATCTTTCTACCTGATCCCTCCAGAATTTAAAAACTCTCAGTGACTATTTTTATATTTCATGGCAGTATGTATATTTGCACAAGTTCAATAAGAATCTGCTTTCCTTGTAAGAGGACTAATTAAAAACACTGGTTATATTACCAAGGCTTTGACTGGAATGTCATACCTGAGAAACACGTGCGTAAACTCAGATATGAACAGGCAGCTTTAAGGAACTAAGGTTGACTTTATAAAGTCAACAAAGCCCCTTAAAAAAACCTGCCTGGTACCTTGCTTACAGAGTTCCCAGCAGCCTTATCAGATGAGTAAGGAAGGTCACTTCCTGGCAAGTGCAGGAACCTCAGGAATGTCTTGGGAACCTCAAGAAGAGAGGAATTCACCCAAATCTACAGGTACTGCAGGCACAACCTGATGGCAAGTCTGGCTTGGCTTTCTGGCCTCAAGAAGCCCTTAAAAGTTCAATCTGAAATTCATTACAAAAAGTTCCAGCAAAGCATATTTAAAAGATCCCATGTAATCAATTACTCTTCTTGCTGTACTTATGCAAATAATCAAGCCAACTGTTAATTATTTTCTTAATCTGGCTACTTCTAATAAAAATGAGAGTGATTTTAGAGAAAAGTATTGTTTCAATAATGCAGTCCTATCTATACTAAATCCTAATACTAGCCATTGAGATGTAAACTCGATCCAGAATTCAAGTTTCCCCATGATACCTGGCTATGATTCTCAATTAGAATCTTCATATTTCTAGTTCTCATATTCAGCCATGCATTCTTAGTCTTGTCAAATTTGTCCTTCCAGAATGGAAAATCCAACTCCAGATGTTGCTACTTAACCTAATAACACAATTTGTTCTATCTTGCATAGAAGCCACAAAACTGCAAATAGTAATAGAAATGAAACCCAGGATAGAAGCGCGAACCTTCCGAGGCCCTCTCAACTGACCAGTGATGGCAACATAGCCACACCCTTTATGGCACCCCCTCTCAGCGTGAAGCAGCCAGATCGAATCGGCACCCATTATAGCCAAAAGGCTGGGATGTAAGGTTGGAAGCACCAGAGGGAGGGGTTAGCACGTCGGACACTGATGACGTGCCAAAGTCCCTGGTTGCTGCCCCCTCCCAACCTGAAAAATGTGCCTTAAGCCAACCAATCCTTGCGCCGTTGTAAATCTAAGCTCTGCCGTCCCCTACCTTCTTTAAAAACTCACTGCTTGCCCTGCTGAGTGCGACTTCCCCAGCCTCCATTTCTGTAGACTGGGGAACATCGCCCGGGATTTGCGCTCAAATAAACTGCCTGGCCCTTTGTTGCCTCTCGTCGCCTGCTTATTTTGGCTAGAATTTAACTTACACTATTCACCCATCATATGTTTAAGACTTCAAAGGGGAGTTCTAGTCAGCCTTTACTCTTTGAAAAACTGTTTAAAAGATAGAAACGGTAGAAAAAATATATGAACTCATTTGAGGACTCCTCTTGCCTTTTTTTAAAACACGGATTTAAGTACAAGAAGTCTTAAATTTTTCTCATTTATTTTATTCACATTGGTGACTTTCTTACAATATTCAGTACTGTTACCAAGAATAAGCTAAAAATGTCTGTAATTCACAAATGGATGCTCAGTAAGGGAGCAATAGATCACCAATATTCCATTAACACTGGTAGGAGACTGAGGCCTTCTGATGCCATGTAATTGTGTTTAGGACTTTTTGTTCTGTTAAGCTTAGAGAAAGAAAAGGGACTCAAACACTACTGTTTCCCTATTAATTATAATTTTAAATCCAATGGTTTTAATGCTTTCAAGAGGATTTAAAATATGTTTGTAAAGCAATGTTAGCTTTTTAAAATAGAAAATGCTGAAAAACTTCAAAATATGACAATTTTGTTCTGTAATATAACATTATATTAGGTTAATAATATAATTAGATTACATTAGGCAATATAAATTGCACTTTAACCCATTTAAATGCAAATTTTGGGGGTGTCATTAAAATTTAGAGCTTAAATAGATTATATTAAAGATTTTAATTCACAAAAAAAGTTAGTTCCGGCTTGCATAAAATTAAAATTCAATATTTAAGTCTAACTTGTGTACTTATCTTTTTTGAGAATGGAAGTAGCATCTTTTCATACAGACTTCTTGTAGTTTAAGGAGAAAGCCAAGACATTTTCATGCTTATAAATTAATGTACATAAATGTAATTGCTACCCTGTTCCCAAGAGTTTTTTTATTGGTTCATAAGCCATACAGTTTATGCATACTGAAGGAAGCAACTTGAAGGAAATTTGGAGTCATGGCTCTGAAAAATCCTTCATAAATTTGACAAAAGATGCTGATCGTACTTAATTGTGGGACTCTTATGCCTGAAAAATTAAAGGGAAGGAAAAAAGTAAAAGTAATTTGGTATTTTAGCTTTCTTTCAAACTCTAAGTTAAAACATGTGCTAAAACAGATAATAAAATACAATTAAGTTCTTTCACAAGCAGTGCCAAGGGACTATCTCTGCTTCATCATCGTATGTAATCAGAATTCTAACAGAACTGTTTGATTCTCATCTCTAGTTTTTTTCCTCTTAGAAACAAATTCTGTCCACTGGTGGTGAAATTTACTTATAACTCTCGTAGGCTTACAGTTTTAAAGACTATCTACCCATATTGAGTTACCGTTTTTCAACATCTTAAGAACAACTCAAACTCAGAAGCAAATTCAAGTATGTTCTCACTAGTTACTCCTTTTCTCAAGGAATGGCCCCATCATTTACCTGGTGTTAAAACAAGAAACCTGAGAGGCATCCATGATATTTCCCTCATCATACATATCCAAACCATTACCCATCAGATTTACTTTCTAAATCTCTCAAATCCATCTGTTTACCTACATGTCCACTACCATGCCTTCATCCTTTAAACTACCAACATCTCATGCCTAGACTGTTGTAATAGCTTTCTACCATAATCACCTCTTTCAATTTTTCTCCATACTTTAACCAGAGAGAACTTTTAATAATGAAAATCTGATTCTGTTACTGTCCGTTTTCAGTAATTTCCCATTATGCTTAAATACAGTCTGGTCTGGCCTCTGTTTCCACCTCCTACCTCACTTGTACCATTCCCTAGCTTTCTGCACTCCAGCCACACAGGCTGCTTTTCCATTTCTGAAATGTGCCATTGCTTCTGCCTTCCTCAGGCTAGTTGCACATGCTTTTCCCTTTGAAAGTCACTCCCTCAACCTCTGCCTAATTAACCCCACATCAGCCTTCAGCTCTCAATTCAAGCAATGCTTCCCTAAGGAAGTCTTCCAGAACTGCCTCAGATCCCTGCATTATAATCCTTAGAGAGCTCCACTTTCCTTTGTAGCCTTATCAGTTTATTTGTGTAAATATTTAGTTAATACCTATCTTCCCGACAAGCTTATCAATTCCATGACAGCAGGGACCTATGTCTCCTTTTGCTTACTCAAACCCCGTACACCTGGCACATCACACGGTACCTGGCAACATTCACAAACTCTTTAGCTGATGTTTTTCCCCCTAATTATTACATCCTGTTCCCAAAATTGACATAGGGAAATTGAGTAAAAAGCAGAAGAGAACTGAAAATTAGTCTTTCACTGTTTGTTTTAATCCAACCATTTCCTCCTTCCCCATCCAGAAAACTAAAATTCCTTTGAAATCTAGAGATGTCCCTTGAAATTTTAGAAAATATTTACTTGCCATGAAATTTCTTGGAGAATGTTCTATTGCTATATGCATTTTTTTGTGTTTTAATAGAAGCTTAATAACATTCCTCCCCGTTTCTATAACTTTGTAAAGGAATATGGAACATGCTTGCTTTTTTCTAATGTTGAACTACTTTACCCATTGACATTCCCCCAACTCATTATTGTTAAAATTGTGAAGTACAGAAGGACAAGTACAATGAACATCTGTATACTCACCACCTAGTTTCAAAATTTGACATCTTGTTATACATTTTTGTCTCTCTTCTCTATACATACAGATATCATGACACTTCATCCTTAAATACTTTAACATGTCCTAAAAACAAAAACAAGGACATAAATCTACATAATCACCATGCCATGACTACACCTTAGAAAATTAAAAATATTTCTCTATGTCACCAAATACCTTCTAATTCAAATTTTCCCAATTGTTCCAAAAATGTCACATATAGCTGGGGATGTTTTCTAAACTAAAATCTAAACAAAATTAACTCCTTGCCTTGGTTATTTTCTTTAGATTCTTAATCAATCTAGTATCAGTCCCCACCACCACCACTTTTTCTGACAATGACTTTTTGAAGAGCCTATGTCAATTACCTTGTAGAATATCCCATTATCAATTCTAGATGTGTCTGAATGATTCTTAATAGTATCATTTAACTTGTTATGCAAACTCCTGTATTTCCTTTAGGTCTAAAACAAGCCCAGATGTCAGTAAAACATTTTTGTTATTAGTATTTCATAAGAGATGCTATGCACTTCATATTATACTATATCAGAAGGCACATATGTCAGAGGTTATTTTACTTTTCCCAGTGCTAAATTTTGTTCACTTAGCCCAGGCCATGACTACCTCTTTTCTCCATTGGAAAGGTGCGTTTTCCTCTTTGCCATTAGCAAGAAATCCAACGGATGATCCCTTGGCATCATGTGAATATACTATTTCCCAACTCCCTTTAACTCAATAGCTTTAACATCCACTGATGATCCTAAGACTCAGATTTGATTTTGAAATATCACCACCCTATACATTAAAAGGAAAAATAGTTGATTACAAGAAAACTACAAGACATCATTTTCAAAAAAACACAGAAGATCCTCAGAAACGAATATGGACATGTCAAAAGAATAAAGGAGGATGTTCAGTTCCAGTTATGACAGAGTATTTTATGTCAGCAATTTAAAAATTGCTATTAAAAGATGAACAAAGTACATAAGTCAATGTTTAAGAGCAGTCAATTCCAGCAAAACTAGGGTCCCCGGGGGAAGGACAGTACAGAGGTAAGCACTATATTCTCTCTGGTTTTTCCCCTTAGGCTATTTGACAATTTTCAGCATTAGAGAACAGGGTCCAAGCAGAAAACAGCAGTGTTACAGAACTGAGGACAGAAGTTGAAGTTCAAGAATGGCAAATTGCCAAATACTTAAGGAGCAAAATACTGAAATGGAGGTAATTACTAGATGTTAACAGTAACACAGTGCTGGATAAGAGAGTTCAAGCCCAACAAGGTGAGGGGCCTTGGTAACCACTCTAGGCTTTCAGATAAAACCCATAAAGGGTCACTATCTGGGGGTAAGGACTATACTTTAAGAGTAAGTACTTTGGTGAAAGGGTAAGGTGAAATAGATCATCTCTAACAAAGTCTAAAACCAGCCCTCAACAGGCTTAAGATGAATTGTCAATACTGTAGCTACCTATCAGAAGAAAGCTTACTCCTGTTTGAAGAAAAATAACATCATCCAGAGTCTACAGGTTTTTTTATTCAAAATGACCATCATTTAATCCAAAATAATGAGGTATGCTAAACAACAGGATCAGATAACTGAAAACAGAAAAATATGCAACAAAAACAGATACATATTAAAATAATTGTGATTAATATGTATAAGAAATTAGAGAAAAAGATAGAGACCATCATAAGGGACCCGGAATCTATTGTTTTTTAAGAATAAAAATGGAAAATCTAGAGTTGAAGAAATCACTAAAATTAAGACTTCAATGTATGGGTTTAATAGCCAATTAGACACAGCATAACAGGATTAGTGAACTCTAGGAGAAAGTTTCAGTAAGAATGAAACATCAGATTAAAGCACAGATGGGGGAAAAAAGAACAGAAAATAACAAGGGACATGGGGAAAAGATCTAACATCCTTGTAACTGGAATGTCAGAAGAAGAGATGGTGCAATACAGCAACATTTGAAGAATTTTTGGCTGAGGATTTTCCCAAAGCTGACATAAGCCATCAAACCACAGATCTTAAACCCATAGATAAATAGGAAGCAAACCACATTTTAGACACCTACAGTCAAACTGCTAAAAAACAGAGAAACATCTTTAAAAGATGTTGGGGGGGCAAGGGGGAAGACGGTATCTTAGAAGAGCAACAGTAATGTTGATGGCTAACTTTTCAACAAAAATGGAACTCAGAAGACATTGGAATAATATCTTTTAATGTTCCATAAAAGAGACAAACAAAAGCTGTGAGAATCTATTGTAACAGATCTCCACTAAAATAAATTCTAAAGAGAGTCCTTTAAGGAAAAGAATAATGATCCCAAGTGAAAACAAGGAAATTCAGGAAGGAAAACAGACAAAAAGAGAATAAAATATAAATTAATATTGGTTTGTAAAAGAGTAATTTCTTGCCGGGTTTAAAACATACTCAAGTAAAATATATAAAAGTAGCACAAAAGAGGGCAGTGCAAATGAAATAAAACTGTTATATTAGAAATTGGTAAAAATACTAACTTAAGTAGGCTGTAATTAACAAAGGATTCATATTTATAATCTCCAGGTTCAAAAAAAAATCAAAAGAGAAACAAAAGAATGTATAACAAGTTAATAAAGGTAAAATAATCAAATAATAAATATATCTGGTTAACTCGAAAGGAGACAAAAAAAGATGAAAAAAGAAAAACAAATAGTATCAATAGGTTATTTTTAATCTACAGATCAATTTGGGACTAATTTACATCTTAGAATTTCATGAACACAGTGTATCTATCCCTTCCTTTATTTAGGTCTATTTAATTTCTTGTAATAACAGTTAATCATCACCTGTGAAAGCATTTTCCATGACACTGGAATTCACAGTTCTGTGAAATGGGTATGTCACACAATCAGACATCCTCTATGATCACAACAGCCTAGGGTTGTGCTGTGAAACCATCTGTGTGGGGGCCATACCCAAGGGATTTGAACAAGGACATGGTTATCAATTCATTTCTAGGGCTTCTCTTGTCATAATGAAAGTTCAGCAAATTTGTGAAGAAGGGGGAAAAGATGCTATGAGAACTTGATAACAAGTGCATACCAGGTGCAGAAGCAAGAGACAAGAAAATGGAAGATGGCACCTAGAACAAAAGAACCACAATGCATTCACTTGGGGACAGGGAGAAGTCTTAAGGGAACAGAGGATGGGGAAGGAAACAGTCCTGTGATCTATGTTGTTGACTCCCCTACTTCAGCATTTATTCAGATCATCTGAGCTTCTATAACTTTCCACATCTGACCAATTTTCCTACTCACTAGTAGAACATTTTTAAACTAAAGGTTTGTCAGTGCTCCACCTAGAAGGGAATTCCTGCAGAGTTCTTTGCCAACCAATTTACTATTTCTTCTCCAGTCTTATGCACAGTATAGTGATTCAAGAGATAAATTTTAATAATTATTGAAAAGGGAAAGCAAGCAGAATTCAGGTTAAAATACAAGTGGGAAAATGAACACACAATTTAATCCGCTTTTCTACAGGCAACTAAAATTTTAGAGGTAGAGTTTGTTATTGTTGGGCTAGCACATGTCACATCAGGAGATCTTAAAAATTTTGTCAAGCAAGGAAGCTGACGGAAAGTTTCTCTGGATCCACAAGTCAATTTTTCATGACTTATGAAAGGTATCCATTACAGAGAATTCAGAAATCCGTGAGGAAAAAGAAACATTAAAGATACTATTTTTGTTCTGGCTCTCATGTTTTCCCTTTCTCTCTTTACAGAAATAAAAATCAAGGATTTCTGACTTCACAGGTCAATGAATCAAGATACTGGATATGTGCAGACTCACAAATGTCTGTTTTGCCCATGTGGCCACAAGCAAAAGTGACTGACCTTCACATTCAAAGTGTATGAATAATAATGTCCAAAGACTTAGTACTTCACATTTTGGAAATTTAAGGTAAACATTTGGTGAATTTTCCTTGAAAATATTAAAATATTTTTTTCCAGATACTACTGTTTCATAAGTTTGAAACTAACATAATATTCTCATTTATAAGATTTCTTTGAACATATGTGGAGTTTTAGATATGACCAGCTGCATTATAAAACATATTCTTAGTTGCTTTTCCCAAACTTGACTTATTGAGACAGGGACCGTGGGTGTAGTCAGAGTAGGGTGAGGGCTTCTGGAGGGGGCAGGGTGGGATATTTGTAGTCAGGGCAATGTAACTACATGCAAGGAAACCTCCTACCAAAACTCTGTTAAACATTAAGCTCCAGAGTCGTTCTTCAGTGAGATCAGTTAATATTCCCCAGATACAGAAGAGTAGCACATGTTTTTATTATGCTAATAATTTATAATCATGTGTAAGATTCACTTTAACATTCTAAAAGGCCCAGCCCTATGTGCTGTCTTTCCTCCTTCAGATCTGATGAAGTGATTTGCAAACTGGGCAACTAATTTAGCATGCAGACCCAGCTGTAAACAACATAGTAAAAGGCAGGAAGGATTCCACCTTAAGGATAAGATTGCATTTTAACACCCAGGAAGTTTAAGAAGTAATATTTTTAACTTATTAGTTAGCAAACAGACAATACCTCAGTCCACCTTGGGGGCTGCGCAGGCGGCCTTTTGAAATGCTCCTAGACTAAGATATCAGTATCCCAGGGAGAAATCAGAGCAGTAAATTTCTTGTGTTAAGTTAATTTTTAATATTCAGGGACCACTTAACAAGTCCACACCCCTAAGCCTTTTATCTGGTTCCCCCAAAATCCTCAACTGCCTAAAACCTCTAGACAACACACCACTACAGGCTCTCTTGTCCCCCTCCTGGAACGAGCCAGGATCTCTGTCTGTCCTCTCACTATATCTCTCAATAAAAGTCTCCCTGGCTCTCCTACCTTGGCTGTTTGCTAAGTTCATTCTTCGACTCCTCAAACAAGAACCCTGGCATCACTCTTATGAGCTAACTTGAGTAGGATCCTGACATCAGAATTAAATAAAAACAAACCAAACCTCCACAGGCATTTCTAACTGCAGCCCACTTGTGAATAAGCAATTTAAAGAGTTTCACCATCTCCCTCTCATTATATCCACCTACTAGTGTGCCTCTTTCTAACATACTTGGTAATCATCTCGTTTACTTGTTTTCCTACTAATTGTCTTTTCTTCCACTAAAACGGCAATCCCAAGAGGACAGGGAAATTTCCTACCTCTTCACTGCTACAACATGTAGGCAATGAAGGACAGACTGAAAATCCTTCATGCCAAACAGATAAACTGAGAAGTTTTAAGCATATGAAAGTCAGTATGGAGAATCCATTAAGTAGACAGGATATAGAATGGGAGGGAGAGCATGTAGTGAAAACAGTTGAAGAAACCAGAGAGCCGCTGACTGATGAGAATGAAGCATGAGCACAAACCATGGACCACAAAATATTTTCCCTGCCATTGTCTCTTCCAGTGACGCTGGAATGTTCAAAGGCTAAAGTTTAGTGCTTTTCTGTGAGCCTCTTATCATATCGTAAGTTGTCTCAGTTCCACACAAACGATGCTTATTTTGTTGACACACTAAAATAAACTATCTAATTATTGTATTTTAAGAGAGGGAAACCTTGCCTTAGATTCTTTTCTTCAAGGCATTTTTAATAGAAACCTTTTCAAAAATATATTATGTTCAATTACCTTCTTTAAAAGAATATCCTGAAGGAAATGTAACATTATCTTGATGATTCCAGGATTTATAGACTATTATTTTGCTATCTTACATATCCTTAAGAAATCTTAAAACATATAAATTACACTTATAAAAGTCTTTGGAACAGAAGAATTATATATGGCTCTTGGCTTTTTTTTTTTTTTAAGTTTTATGTTTTCATTTTTAAGCTTGTAAGAACTCTGATTTTACCTGCATGCCCTCACTGCTTATTTATGAGCTTTCCAAGATAGCGACATCCTTTTCTAAACAAACGCAAATGGTTCCTAATCTTGGCTAAGATTGCAATCACGTGGAAATCTTTACCATCCATGGATGCCTGCCTCCCTTTTCAGTCCCTAGAATTCATAATTTAGTTGGGGAGGAGTGTGGCCAGGACATGTAGTTGTTTTTTAGTTTTGATTTTGATGTGGTTTTTAGGTTCCCAGTTGATTCTAAATCTAATGTTGAAAACCACAGAAGTTTAACAAGGATGAAATTAGGAAAAACGCAGACTTCCTTCCTATTTTTAGAGGTAACTGTTCAAGCCCTCTTGATGCTTCCTCTTACTGTGGCTCTCCCCCAAGTGCCTTCACGTGAACACCGACGCCCTGCCCCAGCTGAATCCAAGGTTATAAGGCCCCATATAAAATTCCAGACTAAGAGTGAGCAAACCCATTGTTCTTTGTTTTCCTTTAGCGCAAGAGTATTAGAGCTGGAACGGCCTTTTAAACAATCATCTAGATCAACCCACCTCTACTTACAGGCGAAATATTTGAGGCAGGGCAGCAATGTGCCTGAAGTCCGTGCAACCAGTTCATCCCAGAGGCGGCACCGCTGCTTCTCATTTGCTGCCAATTCTAATACTGTCCCCAAGAAAGGTGGTGCTAACAGTAAGAGTATGTCTTCAGCAAACTCTTAGTTCAGGCAATTTTAGAGTTCAGAACAAAAACCCATTCAACCTGCCAAAACCCACTGAGTCTCAGAAAGAATCAGGAGTCTTTCAGATCTCCAGTCAGGTTTCATTAGGAACTAGAACCAGCACTTGGCAAAGCAGCAGGGGCACAGGATGTTATTCTGTCTCTGCGTGCGCCTCCAGGCTACTTCTCTGCTTCACTTTGCACATGAAGGTAAGTAGCTGACTCCCCTGCTCCTGTATATAAATGTCCTTCAGTTTTGGGAACTAAATGAATCTAACAAATACCTCTGTCTGTTTCAACGTCTCTGGAGCAGGAATCTGATCAGCCCTTTTGGTCAGGTGTCCACCCATTCTCCTTCCAGGAATAAGCAGGGAGCACGTCAGGCTGTAGAAACAAGCACGGGTGCAGGGTTACCTTACAGTTGATGAAGGTTCTAGAGAGAAATTCTTAGAAGTTAGTGTCTTGCCAATGGGTTTAAGCCCTGGACAAGTTCACTATGGATTCAGTGAGACCGAGGAATGACAATGGAACATTCTTGGGGTGAAAGGTTTTATTACCAGGCTTTGTTCTCGCAGCAATAGGTCCAGCACTGGAATTAGACCCAATAGTCTGCAGGCCCACAATCCTCCTCTGTTTATGCCTCCACTCAGAGTGCTGGGCAGAGCTTTTTATATAGTGACTCAGTCAGTAATAGCTTATTGCCTACAGCTGTGGAAGCAGTAGGCTAGCAACAGGCCAGTTACATCATCAAGTAGTTTAGGTTCAGGTGAGGATCTTGACCATAGGAACTTCAATTTTCCCCACAATGGGGCATGTGGTGTCTACTTATCCTAAAGGAGCTTATCCTCACTTTGTAGGACAACGAAACTTCCAAAATTGGCATAAAGAAAAGCTTAACTGTTAAATTCCTCTTTGACTAATATTATATTCATGAGATTAATAGCTTTCACTAATTGGGAGTTCCTGGCCAGTCCCATATTGAAAGCTCTATTCCAAAAACATTGATTTTTTTCAATTACTCTTAGAATATTTTAAAGAACTCAATAAATTGCTCAAAGCTGAAAACCTACATAAAGGTCATAATTACAGAGAAATCATTTCCAGTGCATGCTTAGACAGGTGGCAGAACAGCTAGCTGAATAGCAAGTACAACCTGCCTTTCCCCAGCCTGACTTGGAAATGTTGCCCAGTAAAATTGGTTCAAATTGCTTAGTGAAAGTGATCCCCAGACCATCTGTGCCAGCAGCACCTGGGAACTTAAGTGATACATATTCTCAGTCTTCAACAGACCTACAGAATCAGAAACACTGAAGGTTGGTCGCAGAAATCTGTTTTAAACAGCCCTGCAGGGAAAATTGAAGTTCCTATGGCCAGAATCCTCAACTGTCCCTAAACTATTCGCCTACTGCTATGCTAATGTTTACACACCCATTGGCGATGAGCCATTATTGTTGCGGTGTTATTATATAAACAGCTCAGCCAGTGCTCCCCCCTGGAGGTATAGATGGAGACAGATTGTAGACTTGCCAGGGGCAGATATGATTCAAGCACTCAACCTGCCACTGTGAAAATAAAGACTGGTAGAAACCCTTTTACCCCCAAGTTCCATGGTCGTTATTTGGTCTCACCAAATCCACAGTGAACTTGCCTAGGGGCAATCCCCTTCAGAGATACAAGCCCTCTGTTAATTCTGACCATTCTGATATATTCTAACCTTTGGAAGCACTAGACTAGAATGCTACTGAGGTCATGGCCACTAATTTGACCTTGTATAAACTGGTCATCTTTCCACACAAAGGCAAGGTGAAGAAATGAGCATGGAATATGTCACGGGAAATGTAGCTATGTCCTGGTGGTGTCCTTACTAGAAGTGCCTTGAGCTGGTCATTTAGCCTGTCTAGCCCATAGTTTCTTTCACCTTTAAAATAGAAAATAAGGGTTTTGAAAATCAAATTTGGAGTGATTTGTGATTTTTTTATCAAAAATTTTAAATAATTGTACCATAATTTTCATAGCCGCAGACTATACCCATCCCCAGTACTGAAGGAGGGAATTCAGAAATGTAAAGTGAATAACTCTGCTTCATAATAAAATGAAATTTTAACAAACTTCACATGCCTGTGTATAGATCATATATGACAGTGCATTAAGACTTTTTGTTATAGAAGTCACCTACAACTGACTACAAGGCCAGATCTTTGCACTATTTATAAAAATCCCTCCTAAAAAATCTTAAGAAACATCCAGATATTAGTACAGTTGATCCTTGCAGATTCTGTATTTGCAAATTTGCCTATGTCTTGTCAATCGGTTTCAGCCCCAGACAAGTTCACTATGGATTCAATGAGACCGAAGAAATGACAGTGGAATGTTCCTGGGGTGAAAGAGTTACCCAACTTTATTCCCACAGTTGCAGGTCAATCACTAGAATCCTGTCCACTCAGAATGAATCTGCATGCAGCAAGTCAGTCTCTGCTTCTGGGCCTCTCTGCCTTCACAGCCATCTCAGTCTCTGTCTTCGGCACTGCCACCATTCCAGTCTCTGCTCTCCTGCAGCCCTACAGCTGTACAGCTGTGCCACTGTGTCACCCAGAGCACTGGGAGGAGCTCTTTATATAGTCAATACCAATATATTTCCCACAGATGTGTAGTGAGCAAGACGACCAGGACCAGGTGAGAATCCTGGCCATAGGAAACTTCACTCTATCCACAGCCTATAACCTAAAATTTATTTTCAACACCAAAGTCACTCACAGCACTTTCCAGCCATATGCAGAGATGTGCAGAGCCATGAAAAATGTGAGTTACCTGAAACACACATTCATTCCAAATGGGGGTTAAACCAGGCACCACTCTGCCTTCTCGTTTCAGCTCTCTGTTGGTGAGTTTGCTGGTGGCCCCCAAGCACGGTGGTGAAGTGCTATCTGGTGTCACTAAGTGCAAGAAGGCAGAGATGTACCTTACAGAGAAAATACTTGTGTTTGCCAAGCTGTGTTCAGGTATGTGGTACAGTGCTACTAGCCATGATTTCTGTGTTCATTAACCAACAGTATATATTAAATAAATTGTCTTTAAAAAGAAACACATAAACTAAGGTTATGTATTGATTGGTTGATACAAATACTATGACCAGAGCTTTGCAGGAACCTAACCTTGTTTTTGTTCTAGGAGCAATGGTTCAATATTTCTAATTCAATGCTCATGGCAACTCTAAAGAATATAATTCTGCAAATAATGAGAACTGACTGTACTTAAAAGTCTAAAGCCGAAAGAAAACTAAAAACAGAGCTCACCAAAGTTGCCTTTGGCAGCAAACATGTTTAAGGACAGTTAACATATGTGTGTGTGTGTATATATGTATGTTATGCATGTTATATATATCTTTGAAGAATTGATAAAGAAAGGATTGCTGAAGGTGGGAGGACATTTCAAGTCTAGATTATTTGATGATATTCATGTTTTTTAACTTTTACTTCCCAGTTAATTTGTATGTTTAAATATAAAATGAACCAAGTAGAGTTTTTACCAAAGTAAACTGAAAACTATCTTGTTTACATCTACTTTGTCAAAGGAAGTAAATTCCAGATTGAGTGTAAAACGCATATACCAATAAACATCAACACATTCTGCTAGACGCCTACCACCAATGCAGTTTGGAGACCAGAATCTGCAATTTAAATTAAATAGTTTAAGTAAATATGAGTAGGAAGATTTTGACTTTTAGTCTACTTATTACATTACAAAGTGTTTTGTCCAGTGTTTTGGATATTTTAAAATATTTATATTATCAGAAGTGGAAAAGTCTTATAATTATCTATTAATTAATCATAAAACAAGCATTTGTTGAAAGCCTATCATGTGCCAGGCACTGTGCTAGGTACTATATATAGACTAGAAAACAAGGTAAACACATCCTTGTACTCAGAGATTTCACAGGCCAGAAAGACAGGAAAACAATCTCAGGGTCAAAGTTTGATTCCTCAAAGGTGTGACATTTAACCTCAAGTCTTTAACCTGAGACTTGAAAGACGTGATTGTCAATTCCATATATTATTCTGATTGGACCATGGGGTGCCCAAATATTTGGTCAACATTAGTCTGGGTGTCTGTAAAGGTGTTTTTAGATGAGATTAACATTTAAATCAATAGACTAAGTAAAACAGATTGTCCTTCCTAGTGTAGGTGGGCTACATCCCATTAATTGAAGCCCTGAATAGAAAAAAAGGCAAACTCTCCCTGAGGAAGGGAAAATTCTTCCTGCCTGACATTGGCTTTTTTCTGGCCTACAGTCTCATGTCATCAACTCTTCCCGGGTCTCAAGCCTGCTGGCTCTTGGACAGAAACTGCACCTTCAGCTCTCCTGGTTTCTCAAGCCTTCGGAGACCCCGACTGGAACTAATCATCAGCTACCTGGGGCTCCAGCTTTCAGATTCACCCTGCAGATCCTGGCAATTGCCAGCCTCCATAATCACGTGAGCCAATCCTTACATATAGATATGTAGATATGATGTCTGCATCATCTATAGATTTTTTTCAATTTAAAAGACTTTAATTCTGAAACAAAAATCGTTAAATGCATGATTTACTATGATACAATGCTATATTGGATAGATGTCTCTATATAAGCTGTAATTATAATATTATTTAAACTTGGACAGAACTTTCTGATTATTTTTACTACTGTAATCTTTCAAATGAAGTATTTATTAAATTGAAAATTTTTTATTTGAATTTAAGTAATGGAACATTTTTCACAACTCAGATAAAAATAAGTGGAAATCCCATGACATATATCTATGTATCTCCTATTGGTTCTGTTTCTCTTGTGAACCCAGATTAATGGATAAGGGGAGTACAAATTATATAGGCAATGATGAGAATTAAAGAGAGAAAGTTCTAGGAAGAAAGAAAAGCAGGTAAAGAGACCCAGAAGCAGAGGGTATAGCATTTGAAAAGAACCAAAATAAGAATATTTTAACAGCAAACACTTGGCACATACTATAGGTAATTCAGACACTATTCTAAGTTCCCTTTACATGTTACCTTATTTAACCCTCACAAAAACCTCATAAAAAAACATAAAAATTAACTCAAAGCACAAATGAGAAATTTGAGTCACAGAGAGGCCAAGTAACTCGCTCAGCGTCCTAGAGACAGAATAGGAAGAACCAGGTTCCACAGCCAAGTGCTGTGTCTCCAGAGCCCACGCTCTCACCGTGACTCCCACCTCTCCTTCAGGCTGGCGAGGAGAAGGAGGAGGCGGTAAAGAGAAATGCCAGATCATAGGGAACTTTGGAAGCCCTGTTAAAGGCTTTGAGCTTTTCTCTAAAGTTATAGGGACCAGAGAAAGGTTCAAAGCAGAGGAATGACAGTATCTGACTTTTGTCTTACACAGATATGAAATAATTTCAGGGGGAAAATGGAATGCAAGGAGCAAGACAAGCAGTTTTTGCTGGATACAAGATTTTCTCTTTTAACCATTTTACTTGAACATCTAAGAGTAGTTTACATGATTTCAGAACATATGAAAAGCACAAACACCAACTATAAACAGCTTTAACATAATCTCTTCTTAAAAGGATAACAGGAGGCTCCACCCTTCATTTATCTTGAGATATTGTCCTAAAATGTTCATAAGGGCTCCTGACCCCTCAACAGAGCAAACACGGCAAAAATGGAGTGTAAAAGTGTGTGTGAAGGAAAAGAGATGCAGGAGGGTGGCACGGAGCCTCCTTGGCTCTGAAGGCAGGCGGCAGATCAGAGGATGATAAAGGATGAAGGAGGAGGTGAGGAATGGAAGCAGGAGAAAGGAGATTGTAAAATGAAACTATATGTATAATGCATAAAAATGTATACATATGATAAACCAACAGTATGAACTTGATAAGCCAACCAAAATCTATCTCTTATTTGGAAATTTAAATATTAGAATTTCACTGTTGTCTACAGCTGATCCAGAAAGTGTTCCAAAGGCCACACAGGTAGCACTTTGGAATGGCAATTTGGCAAGGGAAAGTTTAGCTTAATCAGCATGCAATGATTAAGCATGGGAAATCAAGGAGTGTATCAAAGCCAAATTTTACATGAGCATCAAGTAAAAACTACTAAAAGAGTCTGAAAATATTTATTTTTTAATTTAAAAATGAATAGCAGGATTATCCAGCTCAGTAAATTATGTTATTAATGATATGGAATGTTCTCTTATGGGGAAAAGATCAGAAAAACCAGCCCTATTCTTAACTAAAAACATGGATGATAATCCATAGCAAAGCCTATTTTAGCAGGGAAAGTCATGATAAATATGCCTCTAGGCTCCTTTTCCAGTTTTGTTTTCACTTGTCAGGGTTGCTAGCTAAATGCTGATAAAAGTAGGAAATCTTGCCCAGGCTTTAACTTGACATACAGCAATGCTCCTTGAGCAATGACATGTGTCCGACATCCAGAATCCCTCCAGAAAGACACCTGGGGAGGGGGGCATTTTGTCACCACTTTCTGTAGGAGGAAAGTTTCTGAAGACAGTGGCTAATTGCCCCAAGGCAACATATGTCAGAGCTTAGATTGAGTTTTCTTTAAGAGTGATCCTCACATAAATTAACAAAGAACCTATAGCTCATTTAGTTCAATGCCCTCATGTTCCTGGGTGTTGATAGTCTGTTACTAGTCTGTATCTGCCAATGTGCGTGCATAAATCCCTGTAATTTTTCAACAACTTATTGACAGAAAGAAACATGAAGGTGCTGAGCTCAGACTCGCACCTCTGAGGAACTTTACTTTGGATTTAGCCTATATGTTAAACATCATGAAATTTTATACATACACAAAAAGCACAGGTCCCAAAGAAGCAATCTGATCATCAAGACTGCCTCATTTAAAACACGTTCTTTGAGCCAAAGCAACAGCTTCTTATTTGGTAAGCATATTTACCCAAAACAATATGAGACTTGACTTTAAAATTTATTCAAATAAAAGAGAGTGTGTGTATTTAAATGCAGAATTTCATTCTTCTTTGAAATGTGGTGTTTTTTTTGCATAATTTTTAGCTGTTCTGCATGAATTAAAATTAGTTTTTCTTCTCTTTTCATTACTATCCCAGCCTTCTTGGAACTAGTTCTATACATAAAAAGGATTTTACGTTACTTTTTCTTCTATCCTGGAGCTGTATCTGACGTTATTAATTTAGACTTTAGGCCAATAACTGATTATTCAGTAGGAAGGCTAGGTCACACAAAAAACTATTGATTTTAGATCACATAGATTTTCAGGGCTCTCTCACAGGGTGTGGTGTAAAAGGAGGCTGAGTGGGGAAAATTCTTGTTTTCTGGTAAAGTAATTGAAACTGTTGAATAAGGCCTTTTTTTCCCATCTATGAAACTTGGCTTGAATAGGATTTCTTTCCTTGACATAGTACTTTCAAGAATTGTTTTATTTTTAAAAACAAAACATGATCCCAATAGACAAGTGATCCAAGTACATGAACAGACAATTCAAAGTAAAGGAAATGACCTTTAAACATATGAAAAGATGTTCAACTTCATGAGAATATGAGAAATGTACTGTAAGATTACTGGGAAATGCCTTGTTTTTTCATGAAGAGTCTGGCAAAGATTTTAAAAGTTGACTAATACACTGCTCTAAGAGAAAAAAGAAACAGACACTATGATATATAGTCAGTAATGGTATAGATTAGTTCAACTTTTTCATACTATGCAGCTATTAATAAGGGACAGCTATAGGAAGTGATATGAAACCAACTCCAACTTACATTAACTAGCAAAAGGAAGATACAGTACAGTATATAGAGTAAAAGAAATTGGGGCTATATACATATGCATGTTAGATATGCATGGATATGTAGTGTAAGAAACTCACAAAATAAACTGGCTCTGGAGAGGACTGGCAAACAGGGACTAGGAAACTGAAGTGAAGTAAAAATTCACCTTTTATTTCATATCTTTTAGCACTGGACTTTTTAAAAACCATCTGTACTATTGTGTTTTCTTTAAACAGCATTTAAAAACCAAAAAGAAAAAACTAAGAAATTATGTCCTTAGCTACATAAAGGTGAATAAAAAAATGTCAATATATATGGAATAGTTCTGTTTACCTGCTTTAAACTTGTTGAAGATGGTATCAAGCCCTTGTTATAATGCATACTATTGATCTTAAGTTTTAACTTCATTGAAAAGGATTAATTTAGATAAGTTAGGGTGTTTTGTCTAAATGACAAAAACATATTTACTACTCCAGTGTTTTCTAAATCAACCAATACATACTCAGAAAATTAATAGCTTCTTAGAGCCACTCATTCGTGGACGGCCCTAGCCATCTCATCCATTCCCTCCTCCCCTGTCACACTGTCCTCAATGCCTCTCAGTGAGACCAGGGTTTGGCCAGTTTATTCTGTAAAGAGCCAGATAGTAAATAATTTAGGCTTTGTGGCTCAAGAGGGAAAGTCAAGGATACTGTCTATGTGCTTATGTAACAAGAAGAAAAAAAATTTCTAGAAATTTTTATGATGAAATTTTAAATATAGTAATTGAGAAAAAAATTTTAATATATCAGTGAGATGAATATAATTCTTTTGGGGGAGATAAGTCTTTGCTTAATTGGGGTACAAGGTTAGTGTTATCACGTTGATTGAAATGTTTACCTGTAAAAACCTGTCTTATCCCTGAGGCCCAACTCAGAAGTGGCAAGTGGGACTTGGCCTTAGGTCTGAAGTTCTCCCCTCTTTCTGCCTCATGGGCACCCAGTCAGCTAGCCAGCTCTGCTCAGCACTCACTCACCCTTATTACCGGGTAGTAAGTGGGTGTTATCATACCTCCCAAGTGTAAATGAGCACAGTAAAGGGAGTTGTTCTATACTAAGTTACATAATGAAACCTTAGAAACCCAATTCACAGTTCCCTTTAAAACAATTTCTGCAACATTACATTCATAGACTGTCTTCTATAGCTCAGCCAGCAAGCCTGAATCTCTGAATCCGGGCACGTTTCTCGGGAATTTTGAATTCCAGTACAAGGTTTCCAAACGGTGTTATTAATGATGAGTCAGTTCAAAATGTGCTGTGGTACAGACCACATAGAAGCCACGTACATTTAACCGCAGAATAAAACTGAAACTAGAGAGCAGACAGGAAGCATAGTATTGACACACTTGCTCTAAAACCATCTTTCTTATCTGCCGTATTAATTCCCTCACCCAATTCCTCAATCTTTTTTCCTGAAAGGAAATCTAACCAGAATTTATATTGGTTGCTAATATTATCATTTATTTTCATCAAAGTTTGCAAGGATAGTAGACATTCTCTTTCCTCTTAAAATCTTCTCCTTAGAAAAATCAATTCCCCCAAAACACATTTTCATAGTCTTTTTTGGTTACAGTTCTTCACTTTGAGTTGTCTTTTTTGTCAATCACTTCTCCAGTATCATTTCTTTCTAGGATTTAATGGCTGAAACATTCAACATATGGAACTTATTCCTACATCAATATTATATACATTTGCTATTTTTTTTCCTTCATCTTTCTTCCTTAGGGGGTCTCTGACTTTCTTTTCCTTTCCAAAAATTTGCTGGGAATATGTCTTTGTCCTACTCTAGTCAAAAAAAAATTTTTTTTTCTTGGCAATTTTCCAATTTTACACATATGTGTAAGCATTTGTGAGAAAGTCCAAAAACTTGAAGTCCTAAGAAACATAATTATAATTTTAAAAAACCCAGACACAATTTGCTGTACAGAAATGGTGTTAGCAGCTGCTAGCTCCCTTCCAGAAAGCCACCGTAACGTTAACCAGGACCGTCTTTCATTCTAATTCTGATACTTTGGGTTAATTTGTAAAATGTTGACAGAGTAAACTTCTGTCAAGTTAATTAATGGCCCTAAATCAGTTAAAAACAAAATTTCAAATATCTCCAAGTATATCTCTGACAAATATCTGTGTATGTTAACACATTTCTCTGCAATTCTTTTTACTTAAATATTCATAAATATTGTGATACTCAAGCCTTAATATACATTTGATAATTTCATAATAGTCATGCTTTCCAAGCACTGCATTTTAGAATATGTAGACTATTCCACAGTAAAGCTAATAGTGTATATTCGCTGAAAGTCCTTGCTATGTGCATAGCATTGTTTTTAATTGATTTACATTGTTGAGAGAGAGAGAGTTTTTCATGGGTCCCTTGTGTTACTTTATGTTTTGGTAGGCATGCCAGTAACACAAGACCTTTACCCAAGCCATTTCTCAGGGTTGCATTATGAAGCAATATCCCCCATTGGGACCAAGAGCAGGCCTGCCTACTGCCTGTTATAAAAGAGGTAGATCCCCCAAGTTTAGTGTTCCTTGGCTGCAACACAAACCACCATGTACATAACATCTATCTGGATTCTCTGCATCACCTCCTTGGGACTTGAAGGACTAGAGAATCAATGCAAGCCTCATGTTCATACTGTTTGCTGTACCATCAACACCAAAGTCCTTTGTCTCCGACCCAGGAGTCTAGTGTTTTGCCAACATCCACAAAACAGTATCAATATAACTTACTAACTTTTAAGTAGGATAAAATCAAATCCCAGTCCCTTATATTTGTGTGTGGGTATAATTTAATCTCAAAACAATTTACAAGGTAAATACTACCCTTTTTATACATAAGGAAACTAAGATACACAAAAGAATTTCTAACATTTACCCAAGTCACAGAGCTGATAAGTGTTGGAGCTAAGATTTGAACCCAAGTAGTTTGTCCAGACTCATGTTTTAACCACAATGCTCTGTTACTATTGTAGGAGATACATCATTTTATTTTTCTTTTATTTTTAAAGTACCTTTAATTTTTTCTTCCCTTGGTAGTACAAACTATATTAAAAATTTAATAAAATGGCTATCTTAAAGTAAGACTCTCAATGTAAGGAAATAGATATAGTGTACAAGCCAAAAAAAAAAAAAAGACTTTTTTTCTGCCAAGATATTTCCAGAATTTTTGCATATTTCATCAAACAATTTATAAAAAAGAAAAATGCATTGCAAAATTCTTCATCTCTCCAGACCTTTATGGCCTCTTATACATTCTTCCAGGCCAAGCTTAAGTGCCATTTTCCCAACAAGCCTTCCCTAAATAGCAAAATATGATCCCTCCCACCTATTCAGCATCTTATCTCTAGCTGGAACTTAGCACCTTCACCCTTGTATTCTCCTTACTCAGGTGTAGGTCACCATGCCTTCTAGATACTTAACTCTAAAGGCAATTTCTACTATGGTTCCTCTTTTTTCCTTCACAGCTTTGAGCATGCCTTGCAACTGGAAACAAATACTAGTTAAGGAGCCATGTTTAGTATCTGATAGAAATGAATTTCAATAGTAAAATACATGAAATTTTTAATCATGTTTTACAAAGAATATTTGGGGCATACTGAGACATTCGGATTTATTAAATCTCTGTTGTGATTGCCTGACGGAAGAAATAATGTGTTCCCACTGCATAAGTAAATTATAAGAAAATTTACTAAATTACTGTATATTTGCTGGTACATTATTCCAATATATATTTTTGTTTTAGTTAAATATTCTGACATCTTTGGGGTGAGAAATGTGTGTTTTCATGTTTTCCCAGTCAACAGCACATGATGACCAACCCAGAGCAGATTATCACATCACATCACCTCTACCAGTAGAGCCCACACTGGCCTCCTTCCCTCCAGTCCCCTCCCTCTGCATTCCATTCTGCTACCAAATGAATCTTCCTAATGTCCTATTTTTTCTATACTGTGACTCTTCCCAGAAACCTACAGTGACTCTCCATTGACCATAATATGAATCAGAACGCCCTGAGAGTCTAGCATTCAAATCCAAATTTAAACTCTATATACCTAATGACACCCATTGCTTATTTCTTTTCTAATGAAAACAGTATGTCTGTCAAATTGATCCACTCCTTATCTCACTGATGTATCTTACATTTCCCTGCTTCTGTCTCCATTCGTAGGATGGAATACTCTTCCTTTTGTAGGCGTCTAAATCTTACATTACCCATTCTTCAAGAGCAAAATCCAAGCCATCTCTGCCATGCTAACACTATGGTCAGGAATATTGCCTCCCTTCTCGTGTGTTTTCCTGTGGAGCCATGCTAAAGTTATCTTATTCCATTTTATCTTCTTTTACTTGAGGTGTGATTTTGATGTATATCAAAATGTTTGGACTCCACTTACTGTCATCTTTCAAAGGTTTCACTCAGGGACTATTCCAATAATGCTCACATTGCTTGAAATATTTCAGGGCCTCTTCTCTGGTCACCATGGCCTCACCCACACAAGAAAGTCAGCAGTTTATTTTATAAACTCTTCTGGTTTTTATAAAAGTAGGGGGGAAAATTACCCAACCTGAACATCCTTCCTCTTTCCCCGAGTCAGCTTCCAATAATTTTCGGCTGTTTCTAAAAAAAATAATAAAAATGCCTTTCAAAGGGAAAAGAAAAATGGCCACCATTGAGAACATTCTATAAAAGTGCACCATGATTTCTAAAACCATACACTCCTAGCCATGATTAAAAAAGAAAACTCTTCCTTTACATGAATGGATAAATTAATAACTAAGGTCAGGTTTTTAAAAGTTCAGATCACCATGCAAAGTCCTTTACAGTTCATTTGCTTCGCTTTTGGCCTCGGCTTAGGCACTGGATTTTCCATTAAAAACCTTTTTCCAACTGGCACGAAAGGTAAAACATTCTGTAATATTTCAGAGATGGTGAAAATAAGAAGAGAGCACACAGCACTGCCTGAAGTTGCAGACAAATGTGGTTGCAAGTCCTTCTTAATTGGACAAAAGAGCAATGGAGATCTTTACAACGCAAGGGCTTACTACGGATTTCCTCTGCATCTCTGCCACTTCCAAATGCAGCACAAGTGTTCTGTGGTCAGCTGGGTTGAACATATTATACATCATACACCTGTGTATGTCTGCATGAAGGTCACTGTCAAGCACATCTTCAGACAGAAAATTAATGGCAGCACATCTGCACTGAATAAAACCTAACTTCATTTCTTTCTTGGAAGAGCTGTTGGAAGATAATATGCTGCTAACACCATTTACATTTGCTTCCATGTGTGGAAACCGGGTCTCTTCCAGCTTTTAAATATTCTCCAACTCTATGAAAGCCAAAATAGTAAGAGCTCCCTGCATTTTCCACAAAACTTTACTGAATAAAATCTAACAAAAATATTTTTGATTATCTCTGGTTTCCCAAAGAAAATACGTTAAATATATGTGTCATTTCTTTATAATTAATTTATTTAAGTAACTATAGGTAGAACTTTAATGAAAAGTTTTTTATGATTTCTGCATCTTATGCTCCCAGTATTACTAATAGGAAGAAATTATAATAAAATTGAGAAATAATAATGTAAATCATTAAGGAAACCCATACTTCTGCATTGGTTTCATTTTGCATGTTTTTATTCCTAGCACTCTCTCTTCCCTTACCCTACTTTGTTATTTCTCCATTGCACTTACCTGGCAGTATAGTTTATATTCCTTTGTTGTATCTGCTTATAGTTGGTCTATCTCTCACTAGGATGCAAGACCCATAAGGGCTGGCAGTTTATCTTCCTCACCACATTCCTAACTATAAAACAGTACAGGTAGGTCCTCAGTAAAAATGTACTGAAGTCATGGGTGATTTTCTTAATTTATAGTAAGTTCTAATTGACTTGAACTTGTAGTCCATATCAGAAACTCAGCTATAATCTTGTAATAGCAATTCCTAACTGAGTATGCCTGCAATTATACAGAAACATTTGTGTATATGCATTTCATGATTTAATGAAATAAAAGATTCTCTGAAGAGCATATAAATAACCACGAGGACAGAGAGCTATTGCTAAAGGAAAAAATATATATTTGAAGAGAAAGTACCAGCTGTGGCAGGAAACACGTGGAACTGAGACATGGGAAGAACCTGACAGAGTGGTTACTGGCCGCAGGAAAGAGAGGACACAGGATATTTGTCTGTGTACCCTTGTCTCAGTATTCCCCAGTGACATTTTCCTGGAGATTCAGGACCAGACGATCAAGGTGGGCATACATAGAAGTGAATTTTAAAAATCCTAGAACACAGTTTTATATACTCAGATGAGTTCCCTTCATTGTTACTAACACATGCATCGAATTAAAGCACTGAGAATAGCTGAGAGGATAGGAAGCCCCAAATCCTCACTTACAGAATCTGAAAACTTAGTTTACGTTAACTATTACTCTATTTCACCCCACACTATAATTCACTTAGTGTTTTCTAGGACTTTTGACCCTATGTCTTTAAAGGTTGAAATTTGTTTTGGCCAAAATGCTGCCACAGGAGTTTTGGCAAATGTTAACAAGAAAAATAATTCAGAAATTCTCAGTTTGAAATCAAATCCATAATCCTATATGAGCAATAAAAACTAGAAAATCTGACTTGATGTCCAGAAAACAAATTAACCTTTCAAGCACTGCAAGTAGAGAAAATCAGCTACTCTCTTTAAGCAAATAAAGCATCACCTTAGTTCAATCCAGACCAAAACTTAAACTTTTTCAACAAGAATCCAAACTTACATATCAGTTCCTAAAACAAGATGATGGTAATCCAGTGCAGCCACAGCAAAAGTGTGACTTTCAGAGGTGAATTCTCTGGTTGTGCCTCAGGAGAAAATTCTGACCTGAATCGCAACCTGCACGTAGGTCTGGGGCAGGTCTGGGGCAACTTGAATGGAGGAATCATGTTTCATTCATCTTTATTCAACCTTAGTGTGTAGGACATAAAGGCATTTCATGGATGGTGAATGAATGAATGAATGAATGCCTGTAAGTCATGGGTTTTTCTATTATAACACTATTAAAATAAATTCCCTCAACTATTTGGCTTACTAATACAAATGCTTTAAAACAAGGTACAGAATGGGACTTGAATGTATGTTGACCCTTTTTGCCTTCCCAGGGAATTGCTGTCATTTTAGTTCAATCATCTATACCTTTAAATCACCTCAGTGCACACTGAACCATCCTCAGGGAAAAATGGGGCCTGATGTATTCCCATGTTATCTCATTCCCTCTGTGAATAGTTTCACTGGGTTTACTTATTTTTGTTTTTCCTTTCCCTTATAATGTTCTTTCATTGAATATTTGGGCTAATAACAGAAGCCCCTCAAGTCACCTTTACAGAACAAGGACATCTTTTATTTCATTTTTATTTTGTCTAATAGGTTGGGCAGCCTTCATACTTGGTTGGGCAGCCTTCATACTTGGTTGATTAAGCACTTCAGTGGTGTTATCAAGGACCCAGATATTTTGCATCTTTTTACAAGGAAATCATCAACGTCAGCTTAGTGAGACATCAACGGTAGTTACAGATGCTATATGCATGAAAAGGTAAAAACACTCTGAAAAGAAACTTTTTCACGATCACTGACAGCAGGCTTATTCTCATTCTTCATTGCACTTACCTGTATATTGTTTCATTGGTCCTGAAGAAGTCCTATTTCTGATCTAATTACATGTTCCATATTTTCCTGGTAATAATACTTAACTGTTTTTTTCCTTGTCACCAGTTTTTGTAACCTCAGCAAGCTTTGATATTTCTTGGTGCTAATTAGTAAGTGACAGAATTTAGCCTTGAAACTGTACGCCTTCCTAACATTCATGACAAAATACCAACAAGGTTAAAGAAAAAGAAAGGAAATATCCTCTTTCATTGTAGCAATAGAAAAGCAGCTGTTATTTTGCTTCATAGTGTCCACGTTAAAGTGAATTCTAACAAAGGAATTTTGTAGAATAGCTGGACTTCAGCAATTGTATATTATTAAGAAAAAAATCTTTCATTTCTAAAGTGCTTATAATTCTGATTGGTTGGCTAACTTCATAAGTTGTCCCGGTCATGGTATCTAAATTGGCATAACTGTTTTCTAAAATGCATAAATGTTTGTGAATTTGTCAGGTCACAAGAGGTTAATCGACATTTTCTCCACCCACAAGCATGGAGATAAAAACAAATAAAAGATATGAGTCTTTGGCTATCTTATTTTTAAAAAATAGAAAAAGAAAGAAACTATTTCCAAACAAAACCTGGAAGAATTTGTGAGCAATAAACCCAAATTAAAGTAAAGACAAAAGTGAGTTCTTCAGGCAGAAGAAAAATAATCCCAGAATAACAAGGAAATGCAGAAGGAATGGAGACCAATGGAGAAGTAAACAAGAATATGGGCAAACATACGTGACTAGTGACTATATAGAAAAATAGCAATGGTATTTGTATGAGGTTTATATGTGAAATTTAAAATGCACGTAGGAGTAACAAAATGTGAGCAGGAGTAAAAAAATTGTAAGGTTATAATACTGTTTGGGAAGTGGTAAAAGCACCAGTTTATGTAAGAGTTGGCCCATTGAGATATAGTGCAAATCTTATATGTAATTTGAGTTTTCTAGTAGTCATATTAGAAAAGGCAAAATGAAATGAGTAGAGTCAATTTTAATGTAAACAAAAAATAATTTTGACATATAATCAATTCAATTATGTAAAATCAATTATGTAAAAAAATTTGTACATAATTTCTTGCACTAAATCTGCCATGTTAAATGTATATTTTGTACTTAACAGCAAAACTCAATTCAAACTAACCACATTTCAAGTGCTCTATAACCACATGTGGCTAGTGGCTACCCTATTGGACAGAATAGTATTTGATTCTAGTAAGTCAGAGAAATAGCTTGCAATCTTTACAGTAATCACTAAAATTACTAAAAGTAGAGCGCTATAAAATCAAGTGTAAAAATGGAAAAGATGGGATATTAAATACAATTAGTAGAGTACAGGTCCCTGCGCAGATCCCCTTTCGCTGGCCAGTGTGCCTGTTCTCCAGCTGTTCTGAGTGTTCCCTACTGATGCTGCAGGTTTCCTTACCTGGAGATTTGCCCTTACAGAAGAGGAACCAGCTCCCCCAGGAGGTTATGGTCCCAACCCCACTAGGACAACGACGACTGGCTCAGGGCAAAAAAGGCTAGCACCCTTGGCAGAAAGTTGTTTCAGCTCTGGGGTACAGTTCAAACTGCAAAGTTCCCATGGGGTGACCCACACCATAGCTCAGCTCTTTTCAACTGCATCCTTTACTCCTTCCTTTCCAAAAGCATTCCTTCAATAAATGAAGTGCGTCCAAATCCCCACCTCAGGCTCTGTTTCTAGAAAACTTAACCTATTTGACTGGTTGATCTAAAGAAAGCAAAAAGGAGAGAAAAAGGAACAGAAAAAAAATGAGATAAATAAAACAAATATTAATATGGTAGGTATAAAACCAAATATTTCAGCAACTAAAAATATCAATGATCTCAATATTCTAGTTAAAAGATAAAGACTGAGTAGCAGCAGCGTCGGCTCTCCTGTGGAGGTGCTCTTCGTGGTGGTGTTTCTCGAGCAGCTGCAGTTCTCACTACAGCGCCAGGACGAGTCCGGTTCGTGTTCGTCCGCGGAGATCTCTCTCATCTCGCTCGGCTGCGGGAAATCGGGCTGAAGCGACTGAGTCCGCGATGGAGAGAGAAAAGGAACAGTTCCATAAAATCTTCATTGGTGGCTTGAGCTTTGAAACCACAGAAGAAAGTTTGAGGAACTATTACGAGCAATGGGGAAAACTTACAGACTGTGTGGTAATGAGAGATCCTGCAAGCAAAAGATCAAGAGGATTTGGTTTTGTAACTTTTTCATCCATGGCTGAGATTGATGCTGCCATGGCTGCAAGACCTCATTCAATTGATGGGAGAGTGGTTGAGCCAAAACGTGCTGTTGCAAGAGAGGAATCTGGAAAACCTGGGGCTCATGTGACTGTGAAGAAGCTATTTGTTGGTGGAATTAAAGAAGATACTGAAGAGCATCATCTTAGAGATTACTTTGAGGAATACGGAAAAATTGATACCATTGAAATAATCACTGATAGGCAGTCAGGAAAGAAAAGAGGCTTTGGATTTGTTACTTTTGATGCCCATGATCCTGTGGATAAGATTGTGTTGCAGAAATACCATACCATCAATGGTCATAATGCAGAAGTAAGGAAGGCTTTGTCTAGACAAGAAATGCAGGAAGTCCAAAGTTCTAGAAGTGGAAGAGGAGGCAACTTTGGTTTTGGAGATTCTCGTGGTGGTGGAGGAAATTTTGGACCAGGACCTGGAAGTAACTTTAGAGGAGGATCTGATGGATATGGGAGTGGTCGTGGATTTGGGGATGGCTCTAATGGGTATGGAGGAGGACCTGGACGTGGCAATTTTGGAGGTAGCCCTGGTTATGGAGGAGGAAGAGGAGGATATGGTGGTGGAGGACCTGGATATGGCAACCAGGGTGGGGGCTACGGAGGTGGTTATGACAACTATGGAGGAGGAAATTACGGAAGTGGAAATTACAATGATTTTGGAAATTATAACCAGCAGCCATCTAACTATGGTCCAATGAAAAGTGGAAACTTTGGTGGTAGCAGGATCATGGGGGGACCATGTGGTGGAGGAAACTATGGTCCTGGAGGAAGTGGAGGAAGTGGGGGTTATGGAGGGAGAAGCCGATACTGAGCTGCTTCCAATTTGCCATGGGCTTCACTGTATAAATAGGAGAGGATGAGAGCCCAGAGGTAACAGAACAGCTTCAGGTTATCGAAATAACAATGTTAAGGAAACTCTTATCTCAGTCATGCATAAATATGCAGTGATATGGCAGAAGACACCAGAGCAGATGCAGAGAGCCATTTTGTGAATGGATTGGATTATTTAATAACATTACCTTACTGTGGAGGAAGGATTGTAAAAAAAAAATGCCTTTGAGACAGTTTCTTAGCTTTTTAATTGTTGTTTCTTTCTAGTGGTCTTTGTAAGAGTGTAGAAGCATTCCTTCTTTGATAATGTTAAATTTGTAAGTTTCAGGTGACATGTGATAACTTTTTTAAGATTTTTCTCAAAGTTTTGAAAAGCTATTAGCCAGGATCATGGTGTAATAAGACATAACGTTTTTCCTTTAAAAAATTTAAGTGCGTGTGTAGAGTTAAGAAGCTGTTGTACATTTATGATTTAATAAAATAATTCTAAAGAAAAAAAAAAAGAAAAAGACTGTCAGACAATAAAAATATTTTTAAGGCTAGATATATATGCTGTTTATGAGAAAGAAACACACTTTCTCCATACGAACACTTGCCAAAGAAAACACTTGCCATACAAACACTTGCCAAAGAAAACTGGTTCTGCTGCACTCATGTTGGATAAGATCTTCTTTAAAGAAAGAAACATTCTTAGAGATGAAAAGGAATTTCTCATAAAAATAAAAGGGTCCATCCACAAGGAGGATATAAAAATTCCATTTTTTTAGACCTACTAAAATAGCATCATAGTATGTAAAACAAAAATTGACAAATTTTGAAAAGAGGAATATACAAATCCATGATCAAAGAGGGATAACTTAATACATCTTTTTAAATAATGAAACAAACATCCAGAAAATTAGGAAGGTTATAGATCTGACCAACACAATATACTGTTTTGTTAAAATATACCAAAGAATGAGTACGTAATTTTAGTGAGTGTATGTAGAAAATTTACAAAGATTTATAACATAAATTTATAAATTAGGAAGGCAGAAAGTTTGAAAATCTATTGTTTAGGTATATATCTCAAGAAGGAAGAAAAAAACACCAAATTAAATTAGAAAACACAAAGCAGAAACACATTGGGGGTCAAAAAGCTAAACAACAGATTTCAAAGGATCCTAACAATTCAAATACACTATTTGATCAGACTGGAATAAATTTAGAAATCAGTAACTAAATTAAATATAAAATCCTCAAATGTCTAGAAATTAGCAACACATTTCTATGTAATGAGTCAAATATGAATAATGTATATTAAAATATTTGAACTGAATAATAATTGAAATATATTTCCAGACATAAAATTTAGCTATTGCTGTGCTTACAGGGAAATTTATAACTTAAATTTATAAATTAGGGAAGAAGAAAGTTTGAAAATCAATTGTTTAGGTATACATCTCAATTAGGAAGAAAAAGGCAGCAAATTAAATTCAAGAAATAAAAGGCAGAAAAATATAATGAGAATAAAGACAATAAACAATAAAAAGACAAAAATAGATGTAGAAAACATACATGCAATAGAAAAATCCATGAATCAAAAAGTAGATGATTTGGAAAGAACAGTGAGTTGATATTCTTCTAGCAAGACTAAATGAAAAACAGAAAAGCCACAAATAACACCAGGGACAAAACAGGGATCATTACTACGGGTTTCAATGGGTGTAGAAAAAAAAATTGATAAAATGTAAGAGCATACGGGGAAAAATAAACCTCTAGGCAAACTAGAATTAAAAGGGATTTTCTGTAGCAAAAAATATTTACCCAAAATGAAAATTAGTAAAAAGGGAATTACCTTGAAGAATATTTATAAAAAACTAACAGAAATCGTACCTCAATGTGAAATACTGTACACTTTCCCTTGGCTTTAGGAATAGGTGTGAAAAGTTTGCCCACTACCATCACTATTTGCATTCAACATTGTGCTGCAAATCCTATCCAGTATAATAAGGATAGATGATATATAGATAGATACATAGATACATAGATGGATACATAGATACACATCAGTAGTTGAATAGATGAATAATGGTGATATATTTGTACAACAGAATACTACACTGTGATGATAAGTAACAAACTACTACTACATAAAATAGTATGAATCAATCTCATGAACATGCAATGAGCTAAAGAAGCCAGACACATAAAAGTCTATACGGTATGATTTGATTTATACAAAGACAAAAATTTTGCAGAAGTAAATCAGTGGTAATAGAAATCAGGGTTCTAGTTAACTTGGTGGCAATAGCCACGAGGAAGGAGACAAGTGGGGCTTTCAGAATTGGATTAATGCTCCATTTTTTATCTAAATATTGGTTACATGAGTTTTCACTTAGAATTTGTGCTCCTTTTTCTCTCTCTTTCTGATATTTTGATATGATATTTATTTAGAAACAAAAATTTAGACCTATTAGATGTGCTTGGGTCTTTCTGGAAGCCAATGAAAATACCTGTTTGCTATGGAAAGCAGACTGAATTTTATGAAACAATCTATTCAGTTATTATTTGTTCCATACACATTTTAAAAATGTAATTTAGGGACATCTTGTGTTGATCAAAATAGTAGCTGTATTGTACAAATGCGGCTACCATTTAATCACTGAAATATAGAGAATTGAGAAAGCTATAAACTTGCTTATAAAAGACTTTAGATAACCTTTTAAATCTTTATTATTATTTCTCAGCCTGGGAGGCTGGTCTTCAAAATGTGCAAGAAAAGACTTTTCTAGTAGTGAAAACAAAAGATGTAAAGTTTAGATCTATTACCTGGAGGAGAAAACAGAAATCTTTGGGATGTGAATAAAATTAGGTAAATCATTCTCTAATGGGAACCCCAACACCCACTCAGAAATCCCATTTTGTCTTAGAAACCAGAAGACACAATGAAGCAACAGTCCTCGAGACACTGTTTTATAGTTACGGTGAGCACAAAAGGAAATAGTTTAAAATAAAATTTTCCATTTTTGTTTTACTGGAGATCACTGTAGGTTACAATAAGTCTGTAGAGGCTTGTGGGATGAACAGAGAGTGGGAGAACTGTTGCTTTTTGTTGAAACAGCGGGGTCTAATTTGAATGGGGTTTCTGATTTACCTACCACATTACATCATTTCTGGTTGTATCAAATGTGTATTTACTAAGCACCACAAAAATGTTGTGGCAGGCTTCCTTTGCCCTCAGTCTAACATAAAAACCACTGAGTTAAATGTTTGGTTTAACCTAGAGATATAACAGTCCATTTCTATGCACAGAAAAAGATGCATGAATGTGCATTTGAAAATATGAACTGTTTTTGTTTTTTTTTTTACAAATCTGTTTCTGCCTAAACCAAGACAAATTATATAATAAAAGCTTTTTCTGCTATAAGATTTTCCTTCTCCCCTCTTTCCTTCTCTCCCTCTTTTCTTTCTATCAAAAAAAATCTGATCTTACAAAAAGTAGAACTGGAATTTAGATGGCATGGGAAGAAAGCAGACAAATGATACCATAAATTTAGAGCTTACTATTGGAAAGCTGTCTGGTATAAACAAATGAAGAACACTGTTATGGATCAAATTGGGCAATTTAGCTTTTTTTTCTCCAAAGTACAAAGGATGTCAAGAGTGGGAAAAGCAGTAAGTCATGCTTGGAAATTGAACCACAATGAAGTATTCACACAATAAGTTTCATTTTAGATCAACATTTTAGAGAGAATTTAGAGTTTTAGACAGAATTTTTTTCTCTCTAAAATGGTAAAACCCCTGGAGGTCATTTGTTGAATGATTGGTGAGTGCTTACATAAGTGATGTGGTAAAGAATGATCTTGAGTCACAATAAACCTTGATAGGCTTTATCAATAAAATATTAAAATCATTTCAATAAATATTTATACATTGTATATATACAACACATTGCTACTAATTTTTCTTTAGTCAATTATCATTTAGAATAACTAAACTAAGTAAAATAAATGTTAATTTACCTTCATTTTTACCATTTCCAACTTTTTTATTTCTTTGTGTAGATCCAAGTTTCTGTTACCACGGTCCTTCTGCCTAAAGAACCTCCTTTAACATTTCTTATAGTGAAAGTTTGTTGATAATGGATTCTCTTGCCTTTCCTTGTCCATGAAGTCTTTATATTTCTCTTTGATAGATTAACTGGGCACTAATTCTGGGGTGATCTTTTTTTTTTCTTTCAGCACTTCAAAAGATACCACACCAGAATCCTCAGGCTTAGTTTCTAATAAGAAGTCTGCTATAATTCTTACTTTTGTTCCTCTGTATATAATATCTTATGGATTTTATCTATATCATTGGTTTCAACAGTTTAAATATGATGTGTCTTGGTGTTTCCTTCTTTCCTTCCATGTTCTTCCTTCTACCTCCCTACCCTCCTCTCTCTCTTCCCCCTTCTCCCCTTCCTCCCTTCCTTCTTTCTTAGTATTTATCCCCTTGAGTGATCCATCAGCTTTTTGGATGTATCGTTTAAATATCTCATTATGTGTGTGGGGCAAAGAATGCTCAGCCACTACCTTTTCAAATATTTATTCTCCCTGTTCTCTCCCTTTTTTCATTCTAGGATTCCAATTGTTCATGTATTAGACCATTTGACATTGTCCCACAGTTCTTGGATGTTCTGTATTGTTTTCACTCTTTGTATTTTAGTTGGAATAATTGCATTTTTTAAAATTGTAGTTGACATACAGTATTATATTCCTTTCAGGTGTACAACATAGTGATTCAATATATAAGTTACTATATGATCAACAGGACAAATCTAGCTACCATCTGTCACCAAACAAAGCTGTTACATATTATTAACTATAATCCCTATACTGTATATTGTATCTCTGTGTCTTACTATTTTATAGAAGGAATTTCGTACCTTTTAATGCCTTTCCCCTGTTTTGCCCATCCCTTCCCATCCCTCTCTCCTCTGGCAGTCACCAAATTGTTCTTTGTATCTATGAGTCTATTTCTAGGGTTTTGTGGTGTTTTTAGATTCCACATATAAATGAGGTCATACAGTATTTGTCTTTCTCTGTCTGACTTTTTTGACCTAGTATAATACCCTCTATGTCCATCCATGTTGCAAAAGTCAAAATACCATTCTTTTTTATGGCTGAGTAATATTCCATTGTATACATACCACTTCTTCTTTATCCATTCATCTATCAATAGATGATAGATATTGGGTTGCTTCTACATCTTGGCTATTATAAATAATTCTGCAATGACCATAGGGGTGCATATACCTTTTTGAATTAGTGTTTTTGTTTTCTTTGGATAAATAGTCAGAAGTGGAATTGCTAGATTATATGATAGCTTTAGTTTTACTTATTTTGAGGAACCTCCATGATATTTTCCACAGTGGCTCTAGCATTTTGCATTCCCATCAACAGTGTACAACAGTTCCCCTTTCTCTACATCCTCACCAACACTTGTTACTTCTTGTAATTTTATAATAGCCATTATAACAGGTCATTTCAAATGGTGGCTTTGATTTGCACTTTCTGATGATGAGTGATGTTGAGTATGTTTTCATGGATCTGTTGGCCGCCTGTATGTCTTCGTTGGAGAAATATCTGTTCAGATCCTCTTTCCATTTTGTAATTGGATTTAGTTGTTCAACATTGAGCTGCATGACTTCCTTATATATTTTGGATATTAACCCATTATTGGTTATATCATTTTCAAATATCCTCTTGCATTCAGCAGGTTGCCTTTTTGTTTTGTTGATGGTTTCATTCAATGTACAAAAAACATTTTAGTTTGCTGTATTCCCATTTGTTTATTTTTTATTTTGTTGCCCTTACCTGAGGAAACAGACCCCCAAACATATTGCTTAAACTGAAGTCCAAGATCTTACTGCCTATATTTTCTTTTAGGAGTTTTATGGTTTCCTATCTTACATTTAGTTTGAATAATTTCTTTTGAGTCATCTTATCTTTGTTTCTATATCTTTATTTCTGACAATTCCATTTCATACTTTCTTACAGTCTCCATTTCTCTGCTAAAATCTCCCATATGTTCTTGTATGCCAGCCATATTTCACAGTAGAACCTTTAATACACTAATCATACATGTTTTTTCTTTTAATACCCTGCCTAATAGCACCAATATCTGGTTTCCTCAGATTGCATTGTCTCTTGACAAAAGGCTGTTTTCTCTTGCATTTTGGTATATCTCATAATTTTTGGTTGAAACTGGATATCATGTGTGGGAAAATAAAGACTGGGTATATAGCATTTATGCCTGGAATTGGGCATACCTCTTCTTCTACCATACATTTAATGTGAGGAGTTGAGTCAAACTCATCGAGTTGCATCCGGTTTGATTGTTAGTTCTATGTTTACTTTTAACATATGACTAACTTCAGATTCCTCTAACATTACCTTGCTTATGGTGGGGTTTGAGTTTCCAAAGGATATTTTTCAATGTTTCATTTCACTCTCAAGTTTTGTCTTCTCTGAACCTGAACCTGAGTCTCTTTTTTCCTTCCTGTCCTCACCCCCACCATGATGACTGCTATTACTTGTTAGTCAATGCTAGCTAGTCTGGTGACAAAGGGTGGGAATATTCTCCACTTCCTCCTTTATCCTCAGGCCTAAGTAAGACCAGTCCTTGTGTGTCTCACCTAAAGGGCTTTCTCTGTGATTCTATCCTTCAACCAGCACTAGTAAACCTCTAGTGGTCTGAGCGAAGCACAATTTCCTTTCCCTCAGGAAAAAACGTTTTCTTTTCTCTGTTCCCTGCCCTGCAGATGAAAAGCAATGAGTGACATTCAGAAGGTAAAAAAGAGACAGAACATATTCTTGCTTTGGAAATGCTGTGGCTGACCAGCAGCAGTGGCTTGCTGAAGCTCTCAAACTGCATACCACCTTCTTCAGCCTGGGGACTGTGAGGTGGCTATGACGCCTGTAGTAGCTTCCTACTCTTCCCAGTAATCTGCTTAGTTACCATATTAACTTATTTTCTGGTTGAAACATTTTAAGTATAGGCAAATATTATTTTATTGCACTTCACTTTTTGTGCTTTGCAGATATTGCATTTTTTACAAGTTGAAGATGGTAGCGACCTTGCATTGAGCAAGTCTATCTGCATAATTTTCCCAACAGCATTTGCTCACTTTTTGTCTGTGTCACATTTTACTAATTCTCATGATATTCAGACTCTTTTTTCAGTGTTATATTTGTTATGGGGATCTGTGATCAGTGATCTTTTATGTTACTATTGTGATTGTTTTGGGCATTACAACCACACCCATATAAGCCAGTGAACTTAACTGATAAATGCTTGAGTGTTCTCACAGCTCCACTGATTGGCTATTCCCCCATCTCTCTCCTCCTCGGACTTCCCTATTCCCTGAGACCCAATATTGAAATTAGGCCAATTAATACCCTACACTGGTCTCAGTGTTCAAATGAAAGGAACAGTCACACTTCTCTCATTTCATAACAAAAGGTAGAAATGATTAGGTTTACTGAGGAAGGAATGTCAGAAGGCCAAACCTGGACCTCTTGCACCAAACATTTAGCCAAATAGTGAATGCAAAGGATAAGTTCTTAAAGGAAATTGAAAGTGCTACTGCAGTGAACACATGAATGATAAGAAAACAAAACAACTATTGCCAATATGCAAAAATTTTTAGTGGTGTTGAAGATCCAATCAGCCACAACATTCCCTTAAGCCAAAACCTAATCCAGAGCAAGGCCGTAATTCTCTTCAAGTCTGTGAAGGCTGAGAGAGGTAAGGAAGGTGTAGAAGAAATCTTGGACACTAGCAGGGGTTGATTCATGAGGTTTAAGAAAAGATACCATCTCCATAACATACAAATGCAAGGTAAGTTGACAAGTGCTGATGTAGAAGCTACAGCAAGTTATCCGGAAGATCTAGCTAAGATAATTCAGTGTAAATGAAACAGCCTTATACTGGGAAAAGATGCTACCTAGCACTTTCCCAGCTAGAGAAAACCAATGCCTGGCTTCAAAGCTTCAAAGGAGAGGCTGACTCTTGCCAGGGGCTAATGCAGCTGGTGACTTTAAGTTGAAGCAAATGCACATTGACCATTCCAAAAGTCACAGGGTCCTGAAGAGTCATGCTCAGTCGACTCGTCCTGTGCTCTGCAAATGGAACAACAAAGCCTGGATGACAACACATCTGATTACAACATGGTTTACTGAATATTCTAAGCCCACTGCTGATACCTACTGCTCACAAAAAATGACTTCTTTCAAAATATTACTGCTCATGGACAATGTACCTGGTCATCCAAGAGCCTTGATGGAGATATAAAATGAATGTTGTTTTCATTTCTGCTACCACAACATTCATTCTGCAGTCCAAGGATCAGGGAATAATTTCAAGTTTTCTTATTTAAGAAATACATTTTGTAAGGCCATAGCTGCCATATAGAATGATTCCTCTGATGGACCTGGGCAAAGTAAACTGAAGAACTCTGGAAAGGATTTATCATTCTAGATGCCATTAAGAAGATTCATGTTTCATGTAAAGAGTTCAAAATACCAGTATGAACAGGAGTTTGGAAGAAGTTAATTCCAGCACTCACGGATGACTTTCAAGGGTTCAAGACTCCAGTGGAGGAAGTAGATATGATAGTAACATCAAAAGAACTAGAATTGGAAGTGGATATGATTTAATTACTGCAGATATGACTGAATTACTGCAATCTCATGATAAAAATTAAACAGATGCTTGAGCCGGCTCTTCGCGGAGGGCGGGAGCGAGGGTTCCCGCCGCGGGCTGGGGCTCAGGCGAGCAGTGATGGCTGCTTTGAGACGGGGCTGTCCGCAACCCAGCTGCGCCGTAAAGGCTTCCTTCCTCCACCGCTTTCCCGCGTATCCGAAGATAGCCACAATGGCCGAAAATGGTGATAATGAAAAAATGGCTGCTCTTGAGACCAAAATCTGTCATCAAATTGAGAACAATATAAAGCTGTATATAGAAAAAGTTAATGGCTCTTCAACAACCTGCCGCCTCTCAAATCCCACCCTCCTGAGTATTATTTTGGTGATTTCAATTTACCTCGGGACAAATTTTTAAAGGAACAGATTAAACTGGATGAAGGCTGGGTACCTCTGGAGATAATGATAAAATTCAATAGGTTAAACCGTCTAACAACAGACTTTAATGTAATAGTAGAAGCACTGAGTAAATCAAAGGCAGAACTCATGGAAATAAGTGAAGATAAAACTAAAATCCGAAGATCTCCAACCAAACCCCTCCCTGAAGTGACTGATGAGTATAAAAATGATGTAAAAAACAGATCTGTTTATATCAAAGGCTTCCCAACTGATGCAACCCTTGATGACATAAAAGAGTGGTTAGAAGATAAAGGTCAAGTACTAAATATTCAGATGAGAAGAACATTGCACAAAGCATTTAAGGGATCAATATTTGCTGTGTTTGATAGCATTGACTCTGCTAAGAAGTTCGTTGAGACCTCTGGCCAGAAGTACAAAGACACGGACCTGCTAATACTTTTCAAGGAAGATTACTTCACAAAAAAAAAATGAAGAAAGGAAGCAAAATAAAGTGGAAGCGAAATTACGAGCGAAACAAGAGCAGGAAGAAAAACAAAAGTTAGCAGAAAATGCCGAAATGAAATCTTTAGAAGAAAAGATTGGCTGCTTGCTGAAGTTTTCAGGTGACTTAGATGATCAGACCTGTAGAGAAGATTTGCACATCCTTTTCTCAAATCATGGTGAAATAAAATGGATAGACTTTGTCAGAGGAGCAAAAGAGGGAATAATTCTATTTAAAGAAAGAGCTAAGGAAGCACTGGATAAAGCCAAAGATGCAAATAATGGTAACTTACAATTAAGAAACAAAGAAGTGACATGGGAAGTACTAGAAGGAGATGTGGAAAAAGAAGCATTGAAAAAAATCATTGAAGATCAACAAGAATCCCTAAGCAAATGGAAGTCAAAAGGTCGCAGATTTAAAGGAAAAGGAAAGGGAAATAAAACTGCCCAGACTGGATCTGCTAAAGGAAAAGTACAGTTTCAGGGCAAGAAAACTAAATTTGATAGTGATGAAGAACGTGATGAAAATCGTTCATCGGGACCGGTAAAAAGAGCAAGAGAAGAAACAGACAAAGAAGAACCTGCATCAAAACAACAGAAAACAGAAAATGGTGCTGGAGATCAGTAGTTTAGACATTTTTTTAAATTCATCTTAATTAGGTTTTAATTTGTCTTAGGAGGCTTTTAAAAAGAAAACCGAATTAGGTCCACATCAATGTCCACCTGCAAGAAAGGAAAGTTTTTTGTTGTTTAACCTTTTTTTGTTAATCCAAATGAAGATTTCTTTTTTTAATGTGTAGTTGTGTTATTGCAGATAATTCAAATATCAAAAGGATTCTTCCACTAAATTGCCTTTGTAATATGAGAATGTATTAGTACAAACCAATAAAACATACATAAAAAAAAAAAAAAATTAAACAGATGCGAAGTTGCTTCTTATGGTTGAGCAAAGAAAGTGTTTTCTTGAGATGGAAACTACTCCTGGTGAAGATGCTGCCAAGGTTGTGGAAATGACAAAAAAGTATTTAGAACATTCTGTAAACCTACTTGACAAGGCATTGGCAGGATTTGAGAGGAATAACTCCAATTTTAAAGTTCTACTTTTAGTAAAATGCTATCAAATAGCATCGCATGTTACAGAGAAATTGTTCATGAATGGAAGAGTCAGTCAAAGCAGTCAATTCATTTTTGTCTTATTTTAAGAAATTGCCACAGCAAGCTAACCTTTGGCAACCACCGCTCTGATCAGTCAGCAGCCATCAACATTGAGGACAGACCCTCCAACAGCAGAAAGGTTTCAACTTGATGAGAGCTCAGATGATGGTTAGCAATTTTTAGCAATGAAGTATTTTGTAATTAAAAGATGTACATTTCTTAGACATCATGCCATTATACACTTAATATACTACATTCTAGTATAAACATAACTTTTATATGTACTGTGAAATAAAAAAATATTTGACTCACTTTATTGTAATATTCACTTTACTGTGGTGATTTAGAAGCAAACCCACAATGTCTCCCAGATATGTCTATAGTTCCGTTTTCATGATGAAACTCTGACAAACACACTTAAGAACAACCATGGGACTTCCTTAGCTAGCATACTGAGCTTGTGTAGCCCCTTCTTCCTGACCCAGAAGAAGAGTAACTCAGTGTCTGGGAACCTAAGACTGCTGGGATACACAATTTCTATTCTTACACCAACATTGGAGGGGAGGAATAAAGTATTGTACTAAACCCTCCCCTGTCTTGGAGCTCTGGAACTAAAGGGAGGTGAATGTTTCAACACATTATAAATGTTTGAATGCCAGCTTATTACACATGGGAGTGAAACCATGGGTTTGCAGGGAAAGACTGTGCCAGGAGCTTTCCCTAGAGAGATGTATCAAAATCATGATCCAGGCATTTCCGTGTGCCTTAGCCAAACACCATCTAGGACTGTTCCAGATCCTTGTAAAGCACTAACAAGAGGATTTTAATATCAGTAATTTAATTCTGACAGAACTGAGATCATTGTTTTGTTGCCATAATGAAAGGATGGTGGTTTTCACAGTGTCTGGAAGACAGGGGAAGAATGTGTCCATGTGTTTTCAAGTTCTGCCCAAGAGAGAACATGCCTATGACAATTAGTACTGACTTTTTACACAAAAATATGCTTAGGGAGGATAATTCATTGTAATACTAAATGTATATTTCAGAGGGAGAAAGTACTTCCTTTACTCTATTTTTTCTATGCCAGTAGACCACTTATAATTTGGGTATCTGAGAGGAACACCTTCGGAACAGAGGGTCCTTTCTATTCAGACAAGTAGTAACCTAAGAGAGAGGCCCAGAAGAAAACAGGTTTTGTTTTAAAATGTACCTGGAATGTGTTTTAATCAGGTGTGCTTAGGCAGACATGGAAATGACTGTCATGGAGGAAGAAGTTTTGCACTGATAGATCTCTAGAAACAGAAGGCATAGGACACCAGCAGCAGAGGCCACACGAGAAGCACCAGGGTCAGTCAGGGCGCAAAGGGAGTGAGG
The DNA here is from genome assembly GCF_030020395.1 of Manis pentadactyla. NCBI lineage: Eukaryota > Metazoa > Chordata > Mammalia > Pholidota > Manidae > Manis > Manis pentadactyla. Next base: position 85,110,824 of record NC_080019.1, read on the forward strand.
GGACAGCAGGGCAAGAGACTGTGCTGTGGTTTTTGTGGAAAGGAATGGGGAAGGTAGGGCAAAGCAGGCTAAGCAGGCTTAAGATCATCCTGTTTGGATAATTTCATCAGATTCTGGGGTGTGGGGGCTGTCCTGAGTTACCTGGTAGCTCTCCCTGGGGTGATTAGGTGACTGGGGTGATGAGGGCAGGGGAACATTGGCCTGGAGTTTGAGAGCCTGATAGAGGAGGGAGGTGGGGCTCGGAGTTGCTGAACGTGCGCTCCCACTCCAGGTGTCTGCAGTCCCTAGGAATAAATGGACTCTGGGAATGGCAGTCTCTCCCAGGTCAGTGAGGCCTCAGATGCCAGAGCACGATAAATACAAAAAATAAGAAAATTAAGTTAATACAGGTTTACAGTAAGGTTCTTTTTTATTAGTCCCCAACCATGCACCTCATAATGAGTCCCAAATTTCTACCTGTAGACCGAGCACACACTAGGGATGACAATCTAGGGAGCATAGAGTGCCTAGGATTCTCAATTCATAGATATGGATAATAAAGCAGCTCAAACAAAATGGCTATTGAAATGGTTCGTTGAAAGGCTATAGAGCTATTTCACAGAAATGAAGCACAGTTGGGCCTCTTGGGAATAACAGCTGGAATCTAAGAACCACTGAAGCTGGAAGAAATTTCCCTCTTTATCTCTCACTCTTTTTTTTCCAGGACTACGTATAAATCTATATCTCATTTATTCTGCTCATCTTCTCTGATCGTTGGCTACTTTCTCCAGGCAACTTCTGACTGATTAAGAGTATGAACATGTCGAAAATGCCTGCCCCGGGCCCAAGAAGCATTTATTTCATTAGTCCTACATCCATTTGACTACAGACTCCGTGTCTTAGAAAATGCTTTTGGTCACAGGCTGGCCAAGAAATTGACACCCACTGGGATAGGTGTCAACCTCTAGTCTAATCCATTGTAGGGAAAGATGATAACATGATACAAACACGACCAGAGAGACTCATCTCTTCAGCAAGGGTTGAGTGGGGAGCACAGCATCCATAGAAGTGGAGAGGGTTGGGCAGGTCCCCTGAAGCTATCAACTACGTCGTATATCCTACTACTATTAGTTTTCAGTCACCTCTGTTGTCTAAGTGGTTTAGTTTTTCCTGGCATTCGAGAAATTGCTAAAACTCTGACAGGACTTCTGGCTATTTATTCTGGGAGAAAGATGATAGTAATAAATACTTGTCACTGAGTATTTCCAGCTCTGCCTTCTAGGCACATGGAATGAAAATGTTTTCTGGCTCCCAGTGGTTGGTTGAGGCCATGCAACCATTCTGGCCAATAACTTGAAAGCACAAGCAGCGTGTGCCGCTTTCCGGCTGAGCATTTGTTTGATATCCTCTGAGCTCTATTCGGTCCCTGTCATGGCAGCATGCTCCTGATAATGGCTATTGCATCAGCCTGGGTCCCAAAGTAAGAACAACACGTAATGGGCACGGGTTGTAGCAAGAGCAAGAACCAAATACACTCCAATAGTTTAAAAATCAAGCTAACTGTCCAAGTGCACTTTACCGTGTTGGTGATGACCCCTCAGCATCTGGAGGTGTTCCAGCAGAAAAGCAGGTTGTTATTGAGGACCTTTGTGTACCTGAGTAGGGTTGGACTTGATGGTTGCTTTAATGTCTTTCTCTCCGGGGTATAATGGTATTCTTTATCTTACTTGGCAATGGAGCTCATAGAAGCCCTGAGTTCTCACCCCAGAGTTCTCAGCTGTTAATCAGATACAGGATTTCCTGAGGCCTATCCACAGACCTCAAATTAAGAAGGCCTGAGTTAGGAAATTTTGTGGTTTTATTATTATAGTTAGTTGATTTCTAAAAGCTAAGCAGGATGCCATGGACCATGAGCTGCACAAGAATAAGACTTGGCGAGCAGCACCAGGAAGGAGGGCTGGAGGGGAAGGTCCTTCTTAAGGTCAAGGCTGTTTATTCACTTGCGTAGAGGGCCACAGGGTGAGAAGAATGCTCCCTCGAATTAAGAAGCCTGGGGCTCTAATCTGGACTTTGGCACTAACAAATTATGTATCCTTGGACAAGTATCTCCCACTCTGTGTTCCACACCCCAACCATATCATGAGGCAGTTTGACCAGATCGTCTTCAGGATCCCTTGAATAATCTGCATCCCCTTTATACTAGCGATGAGGACAGGGCTTGGAGGCATGTGTTTGGAGAAGAGTAAGGTCAAAGCTGCACACGTGGGTTAAATTTTCAATGATTTATTTGTTTAATTTAAATACAAAATATCGTCACATGTTTACATATTTAAATAGTAAAAAGATTGTACTATAATAATTAAAAAATTGTTCCTCCTACTCTGCCTTCACCATATCCTGGATTCCTTACCAGAGGCCACCAGAGATATGCACACACTATTACACCTCCCGCTTTTTAAACTGCAAATGATGGTAAGACATACACTTTATTTTGCTCCTTATTTAAACAGGATATCTTGAAGTGCATCACATAGTACATATTCATCTTCTTCATTCTTTCTAATGGCCACATAGTATTACATTATATATAATTAATAAAACTATTCCTCTAGTCATGGAGATTTGCATTTACAAAAGATCACTAAGCTTTTGCAACGAGGACCAGTGCTTTCTATAGATGAGCCTCATGAAAGGAGGAGGTTACTTGGTTTTCTAGGAATTCTTAGACTCCTCATAAAAGAGGTAAAAAGAAGAAACAGCAAGTTTCTGCCTAAGAAAGTAGACTAAGTTCTCATTTAGAGAACTAGTCAATCTATGTGCCTCAGACAAGTAGATCTGTTTATGCTTTGCTTTAACAAAAAAATAATCTTCCATTTTCTTTTTCTAAGACAGAATTCATCACAAATCTTTAAGGCTCATAAAATGGTTCCAAGACTATTTGGGAAGCTGCTTATTGTTCTGATTCCAGGCTTTCACTGGTGGACTGTTTTTGGCAAAATAATACTAACATGTTTGATAGGACATAAATAACAGACATATTCTCCCAAAAATGTTGACCAGATTTCACAAAATAATGTATATCCTCAGGATATCTCAGTCTGAAATATGTCGGCTTAATTTATAAAGAAAACAAGGATTTCATCATTTTCTTCCTCGAAACAAATACCACAAATAGTTTTGTTAATCTTAACACTTTCCAATGTATAAACTAAGATTCAGAGGCTATCTGATTTTTAAACTCTATTGAGCCAAGAAGTCAACATGGCTTAAGAAAAGCATCCCATGGAGGTCATTGTTTTTCTCTGTTTAATTTGTTCACACATCTTGCAACTTAAAAAGCAACATGCCACAGAAGCTAAAATTCCAAGAGATGGCATCAATATGAAAAAATATACAGTATAGCCTATTCCCTTTGTTTGAGAGTCTGTGGGAGGGGAGGGGAGGGCATGGTAATGCATGATTTGTTATTGATCTATAACTCGATAGTCTCAGATCTTACCAGCTTGTATTTATAAATGGGATCAAATCTACCTAATGACTTACATTTCATTGGCTCTAGCCCATCTTTCATATAATAGTATTTCATGTAACATGCCCACCTCTACTGGCCCCCAGTTCAGCAAGATTTCCTTGAGTTCCCAGGAAATGCCTCCCATATATTCAGCTGTGTCCTTCTCTAGCTTACTGTCATTGCTTATATTACCTAAGAAAAACTGGGTGGACTGGAGCAGAGGACACAACTGGGCTAACCCATCACTCTGCACATCCCAGTGCCTCAAAATAAGCCCACCCATCAGGACAACAGGAAGCCTCCATGGTACCCTTAGATTTCCTGAGGGTGCCTCATTTGCCCAGCATTTCCTACGTAACTCTCACTCAGCTCTGGGCTGGGTTTGGTCACCTGAGCACCACACCATCTTCTTATGAACACTGACTCATACAGCCTTTACCTGACACTCTCTTTCCCACAGCTCAGGTGGCCTGAGAACCTACTGGACATCCAGTGTTTCTAACAGGCTCTTTCCCTACATTGGAACTACTCTGCCTCCTAAGCATGCGTGCAAAGTCCTTTCCTCCAGCCAGAAGCCCTCTTGCTGACAGCAATTCATCAAACTTATTCAAAGTGGTTTGAATCCTAGTTCAGGATAAGTGGGACACCCCCACTCCACCCTCAGTGCACACACACACGCACTGCACCCACTTCTCCAAGACTGCCTTCCAAATCTTCTCAAGCCCCACATCATATATCAGATAATGTCTTTATTTCACTCTAACAATTCCCTTGTGCTATAAACTGTTTTAACACATTTCTGCAATAAATTAAGGAATTTTCCTGAATGTACAAAGTTACTGATATGGCCCAGATAATTGTCTTCTACAATTTCCAGGTTTTTTAAACATTCCCATGTCAGTTATTCTCCCAATAGTTAATAGTTGTTTCCCAGCACATGGTACCTTTCGTAGTGTCTATTCATGCTTTCCATTAGTCATGTATTCCAGATTCTAACTCTCTCTGCAATCAAACCCTTTCTTTGAGGAACCCTCACTGTGCAGGGTGTGTGTGTGTGTGTGTGTGTGTATATGTGTGTGTGTGTGTGTGTGTGTGTGTGTGTGACATATGGAGGAGCACTGCTGTGGAATTCTCTGTCACCACTTCCTAGAAAATGTGCCACCCTCCGATGAGTGCCTATGCTTTCACACATGTTGGCAAAATACTCCAGCTCATAGTTTTAGTTTGTTTTTCCATGTCTGTATCATTCCAGCCTGGCTAGAAGCCTCCTTCTGTCTTGTGACTGTTAATTAGCCCAACAAACCTGGATGTTGAATTGTTTAAATGGCTTACTTTATTCTCAGTGCAAAGGAAACTATTTTTTTGTTGTTGGATTACTGTAACTGAGCCACAAGGCCTTTCTCATGCCTCAGATCTTTTAAATGAAGCTCAGACACTGACTTCAGCATTACATTCCCAAAATTCAAGGGTGAGAAATGCAACTGTATATAAAACTAGAATCGCTGCACTGAAATACTCCAAACTCCTCCTAACAGACTCATTCCACCTCAAGAATGGCATCACATGTGCCATGGATCAGAAGGACACTCCACCAGAGATGACAAATCTCCCAGGTTCTACCACAGAATACCAAGCATTTTCACTGGAAAGTTTTAGGATTGTATCACCTGTCTGGGCCAACTTCTCCATCAAGTGGTAGGAAAAACATTTATGCATGTGGCATATTTCCAAGGTCATGTGACAGCAATTGTTAAAACCCAGTGGTAGAGAAAGGGTGTGTGGTTGGCAGCCATTCAGTGGACATGACCTACATTCATGGCCCTTCATTCCTATTTAACACTGTCAAGCCTGGGTAATTCCTAGTAAAGCCCTTCTGAAGCAAGATTCTAGAAATGCTGAAGCCTGCCTCTTCCTTTCTCATTCTCTTTCTTTCTCTGTCTTTGGTACCTTCCTTTAATCTATTAAAACTGAGTAAAAGCAAAGTATGGAATATAGCTTATGGAAGTCTGTATTTTTTTTAAAAATAAAGAAAATGGGTGAGAGAAAGAGAAAGAAAAGTTACACTCCAATGGGAGAAGAGATCTCTAAAATGCAGACAATATACTGAAAAAAATTAATATTAAGCTTGGGGGAAAAAGTTTAAACTTAGTAATAAACAAAGAGGTCATTTTTAGCAAATAAAGATCTCAAATGAGGAGAGTGACACTAATTTCACACAAGGAAACTAAGCAATCCACTCACCCTTCATGGATAAGAATGCCTTCAGAGCGGAATAAATCTAGGCTTTAGATGAATGGATTCCGGAGAAATCGGAGTCTGTCTGGAAAGTGACTCACGAAACCCTTAAAGCTACTATCTAATCTTCCATGGTAAGGATCCTGAGTCTGCCCATGAACTTAGAACCCTCTCTTAGTCTCTCTCCCCACATCCCATCACTGCATTAGTCTCGTTCATTGACACATTGAACATGTGAGTTTTCTCCCCTCACCCAAATTCCCACTCTTCCCCTCTCTCTAAAAGCATTTCCAAGTGCCATTTGTGTAAGAAAGCCATAGAACTTATTGTTGAAACTGGGATGTTCTAGACAGAATAAATGGCAAACCACACAGGACCCCAGAGCAGTAGGTACAAACCATGACTATTCCATAGAAACAGGAAATGATGATCACTCTCCCTATACACTATTATTTAGTTAAACAAACTTCTACATCTTTACCCTAAAACCTACCTTTTCTATCATTTCCCCTATCACTCTCATGGAGAGGAAGAGGGAAGTGTGTCAACATCCCTCTTACTCCCAGAATACTAGTCTACTAAAACCTTACTACCCTGAAACAAATTCCATGGCTTACTCTCTTTCTCCCAATCCACAGTTGAGTTTTCTACCATTCTGTCTGCTGTTTACCAAGACTTCTTACCTCTTGTTCAGTCTTTCTCTTCTCCTCATTTTTTTGCAGGACTTCAGTATCCAGGTCCTCCTGTTCCTTGCCTTCCTTAAAGCGCCCATGAGAGGATAAGGGAAAGTATGGTCCTTAAGCAGCTTTTTAAAAGCTTATTTTCTGTTCATAAAAAGTTGTGATTCTGAAGACCTTTTTACATTTTGAACAGTACCACAACTTTTTAGTCCAAATGAGTGGACACTTTAACCTGTAAAACTCCATCAAAAATTTTGGTAGGTTTCCTGTGAATCTATTGGAGCATACTTCATTTAGCAGAATTTATACCTACAATTCTTTTGAAATAGGTTCTTCTATCTGCATATAATCAGTTCTTTTTGGGTTAGGTCAAGCTGATATGAGGCAACGTGTTTATGATTCCTAGAAGCTTTGTTTCTGCCTCAGAGGTATACAAGTCACCACCCTAATTTTTCAGAGGTCTTAACACATGTTTTAGCCACATTATTTTTTTTCTTTTCTCTTTTTTTTTCTTTTGAGAGGGCATCTCTCATATTTATTGATCAGATGGTTGTTAACAACAATAAAATTCTGTATAGGGGACTCAATGCTCAATGCACAATCATTAATCCACCCCAAGCCTAATTCTCGTCAGTCTCCAATCTTCTGAAGCATAACAAACAAGTTCTTACATGGTGAACAAATTCTTACATAGTGAATAAGTTCTTACATGGTGAACAGTACAAGGGCAGTCATCACAGAAACTTTCGGTTTTGATCACGCATTATGAACTATAAACAATCAGTTCAAATATGAATATTCGTTTGATTTTTATACTTGATTTATATGTGAATCCCACATTTCTCCCTTATTATTATTAGTATTATTATTATTATTTTTAATAAAATGCTGAAGTGGTAGGTAGATGCAAGATAAAGGTAGAAAACATAGTTTAGTGCTGTAAGAGAGCAAATGTAGATGATCAGGTGTGTGCCTGTAGACTAAGTGTTAATCCAAGCTAGACAAGGGCAATAAAACATCCACGGATGCAGACGATTTCTCTCAAAACAGGGGTGAGGTTCTAAGCCTCACCTATGTTGATCCCCAGTTTCTCACCTGATGGCCCCCCCTGAGACTGTGCCTGTCTTAGGTTGTTCCTCCCTTGAGGAATCTTACCCGTCTCTGACTAACCAGTCATCTTCTGGGGCCACACAAGGAAATGTAAAGTTGGTAAGTGAGAGAGAGGCAATAATGTTTGAAAAGGTTAGCTTTTCATTTCTTTGCAGATTTATGCCCTGTGGCTTTTATGCCCAGTATTTGTCTTGAGGTATCTTTACCACTTGGAAGAATTATGATACTCGGTAATTTCGATTTGAGGCACGAACTCTATTTAAGGGTTGTAATTAGGAAGGAAGGAGAAAAGCTATAGGAGTAGCAGATGGAAGAAACTGTGGGAAGATTGATTATTTCTTTGACATATCTTCTTGTAGAGTAACTTAAGCATGTATAGGTTTTAAACTACTAATTAATTTGCGTACACACATTAACATAATAGGAATACAGTTATATAACCAAAGCAGACCTATAATTACCAGCCATCTCCAGTGAAAGCAAGAAAACCAGTTAGGCAGCCTAGGCATTTGTGACAACTTATCTATGATATGGTGGATATTGACTACTGAACTTGAACAGTCTGAGAGAAATCAGACAAATTAAAACAATCCATTCTTAGGGACTGTTCACATCCCACATGTTCTTTTAACAGTAGATAGTCTGTAGTCGTAAGATTTTGGAGCGCTACAACTTGCACTTCTCCTAATTCTTGGTTGAGTTCCAACAATATAGATCCAGTCAAATTTGTTGTTTTACTGTATGCACAGGCCAGCTTAGATATCTCCTTCCTCATTCCAATGGCAAGTCCAGGAACTGGTGGGATTAATGCAGCTACAACTGCAGCATCGCCTGGATCTTTCTTGAGGTTTGTTGATGATCATCTTCTGGTATGACTCTTCCAGAGAGTGCTGATGTTGGAAGTTCTTCATATCGTATCTTAGATCATTTTCTGCGTAGCCAAATTAGGCTTTGATCCTCTGTATAAACACAAACACACCCTTTGCCCACACTTCGATATGACCTTTATACCATTGTGTAGAACTCACTGGAGGTCACCACACAGGAACTGCTTTTTTTTTTTTTTAAGAGAAAGGAATATTATCAGAAAAGCGTAACTCCATAGCCGATCATCTGACATACTTTAAGTGATCAAAATTAAGGATATTTAATGCATGCATTAATCGTTGATTTACAGTTAGTTTTCTCCTATCAGGGAGTAATTCTCCTTTTCTTTCCCTTTTTTTTTTGTTATCCTTAATCTACACTTACATGAAGAATATTATGTTTACTAGTCTCTCCCCTATACCAGGTCCCCCCTATAAACCCCTTTACACTCACTGTTCATCAGCATAGCATAATGATGTAGAATCACTACTTGTCTTCTCTGTGTTGTACAGCCCTCCCCTTTCTCCCACCCCCCCATGCATGCTAATCTTAATACCCCCCTTCTTACTCCCGCCTTACCCCTCCCTACCCACACATCCTCCCCAGTCCCTTAACCTTTGGTACCTGTTAGTCCATTCTTGGTTCTGTGATTCCGCTGCTATTTTGTTCCTTCAGTTTTTCCTTTGTTCTTATACTCCACAGATGAGTGAAATCATTTGGTATTTCTCTTTCTCCGCTTGGCTTATTTCACTGAGCATAATACACTCCAGCTCCATCCATGTTGCTGCAAATGGTAGGATTAGCCCTCTTCTTATGGCTGAGTAGTATTCCATTGTGTATACGTACCACATCTTCTTTATCCATCCATCTACCAATGGACATTTAGGTTGCTTCCAATTCTTGGCTATTGTAAATAGTGCTGCGATAAACATAGGGGTGCATCTGTCTTTCTCAAACTTGACTGCTGCATTCTTAGGGTAAATTCCTAGGAGTGGAATTCCTGGGTCAAATGGTAAGTCTGTTTTGAGCATTTTGATGTACCTCCATACTGCTTACCACAATGGTTGAACTAATTTACATTCCCACCAGCAGTGTAGGAGGGTTCCCCTTTCTCCACAGCCTCGCCAACATTTGTTGTTGTTTGTCTTTGGGAAGGCAGCCATCCTTACTGGTGTGAGGTGATACCTCATTGTAGTTTTAATTTGCATTTCTCTCATAATTAGTGATGTCGAGCATCTTTTCATGTGTCTGTTGGTCATCTGCATTTCTTTTTTGGAGAACTGTCTGTTCAGTTCCTCTGCCCATTTTTAATTGGATTATTTGTTTTTTGTTTGTTGAGGCATGTGAGCTCTTTATATATTCTGGACGTCAAGCCTTTATCGATCTGTCATTTACAAATATATTCTCCCATACTGTAGGGTTCCTTTTTGTTCTATTGATGGTGTCTTTTGCTGTACAGAAGCTTTTCAGCTTAATATAGTCCCACTTGTTCATTTTTGCTGTTGTTTTCCTTGCCCGGGGAGATATGTTCAAGAAGAGGTCACTCATGTTTATGTCTAAGAGGTTTTTGCCTATGTTTTTTTCCACGAGTTTAATGGTTTCATGACTTCCATTCAGGTCTTTGATCCATTTTGAATTTACTTTTGTATATGGGGTTAGACAATGGTCCAGTTTCATTCTCCTACATGTAGCTGTCCAGTTTTGCCAGCACCAGCTGTTGAAGAGACTGTCATTTCGCCATTGTATGCCCATGGCTCCTTTATCAAATATTAATTGACCATATATGTCTGGGTTAATGTCTGGAGTCTCTAGTCTGTTCCACTGGTCTGTGGCTCTGTTCTTGTGCCAGTACCAAATTGTCTTGATTACTATGGCTTCATAGTAGAGCTTGAAGTTGGGGAGTGAGATCCCCCCTACTTTATTCTTCTTTCTCAGGATTGCTTTGGCTATTCGGGGTCTTTGGCGTTTCCATATGAATTTTTGAATTATTTGTTCCAGTTCATTGAAGAATGTTGCTGGTAATTTGATAGGGATTGCATCGAATCTGTATATTGCTTTGGGCAGGATGGCCATTTTGACGATATTAATTCTGCCTAGCCACGAGCATGGGATGAGTTTCCATTTGTTAGTGTCCCCTTTAATTTCTCTTAAGAGTGACTTGTAGTTTTCAGAGTATAGGTCATTCACTTCTTTGGTTAGATTTATTTCTAGGTATTTTATTCTTTTTGATGCAGTTGTGAATGGAATTGTTTTCCTGATTTCTCTTTCTATTGGTTCATTGTTAGTGTATAGGAAAGCTACAGATTTCTGTGTGTTCATTTTGTATCCTGCAACTTTGCTGTATTCCGATATCAGTTGTACTAGTTTTGGGGTGGAATCTTTAGGGTTTTTATGTACAATATCATGTCATCTGCAAATAGTGGCAGTTTAATTTCTTCTTTACCAATCCGGCTTCCTTGTATTTCTTTGTTTTGTCTGATTGCTGTGGCCAGGAACTCCAGTACTAAATTAAATAGCAGTGGTTAGAGTGGGCATCCCTGTCTAGTTCCCGATCTCAGAGGAAAAGCTTTCAGCTTCTCGCTGTTCATTATAATGTTGGCTGTGGGTTTATGTTATATGGCCTTTATTATGTTGAGGTACTTACCCTCTATTCCCATTTTGCTGAGAGTTTTTATCATGAATGGATGTTGAATTTTGTCGAATGCTTTTTCAGCATCTATGGAGATGATCATCTGGTTTTTGTCTTTCTTTTTGTTGATGTGGTGGATGATGTTGATGGATTTTCTAATGTTGTACCATCCTTGTATCCCTGGGATGAATCCCACTTGGTTATGGTGTATGATACTTTTGTTATACTTTTGAATTCGGTTTGCTAATATTTTATTAAGTAGTTTGCATCTACATTCATCAGGGATATTGGTCTGTAATTTTCTTTTTTGGTGGGGTCTTTGCCTGGTTTTGGTTTAAGGGTGATGTTGGCTTCATAGAATGAGTTTGGGAGTATTCCCCCCTCTTCTATTTTTTGGAAAACTTTAAGGAGAATGGGTATTATGTCTTCTCTGTGTGTCTGATAAAATTCCGAGGTAAATCCGTCTGGCCCGGGGGTTTTGTCCTTGGGTAATTTTTTGATTACCATTTCAATTTCTTTGCTCGTAATTGGTTTGTTTAACTTTTGTGTTTCTTCCTTGGTCAGTCTTGGAAGGTTGTACTTTTCTAGGAAGTTGTCCATTACTTCTAGGTTTTCCAGCTTGTTGGCATATAGGTTTTCATAGTAGTCTTTAATAATTCTTTGTATTTCTGTGGTGTCTGTTGTGATTTCTCGGTTCTCATTTCTGATTCTGTTGATTTGTGTTGATTCTCTTTTTCTCTTAATAAGTTTGTCTAGAGGCTTATCTATTTTGTTTATTTTCTCAAAGAACGAGCTCTTGGTTTCGTTGATCTTTGCTATTGTTTTATTCTTCTCAATTTTGTTTATTTCTTCTCTGATCTTTATTATGTCGCTCCTGCTGACTTTAGGCCTCATTTGTTCTTCTTTTTCCAATTTCGTTAATTGTGATGTTAGACTATTCATTTGGGATATTTCTTCCTTCTTCATGTGTGCCTGGATCTCTATATACTTTCCTCCTAAGACTGCTTTCGCTGTGTCCCACAGAAGTTGGGGCTTTGTGTTGTTGTTGTCATTTGTGTCTATATATTCCTTGATCTCTATTTTAATTTGTTCATTGATCCATTGATTATTTATGAGCATGTTGTTAAGCCTCCATGTGTTTGTGAGCCTTTTTGTTTTCTTTGTAGAATTTATTTCTAGTTTTATACCTTTGTGGTCTGAAAAATTGGTTGGTAGAATTTCAATATTTTGGATTTTGCTGAGGCTCTTTTTGTGGGCTAGTATGTGGTCTATTCTGGAGAATGTTCCATGTGCACTTGAGAAGAATGTATATGCTGTTGCTTTTGGATGTAGAGTTCTATAGATGTCTATTAGGTCCATCTGCTCTACTGTGTTGTTCAGTGCTTCCGTGTCCTTACTTATTTTCTGCCCGGTGGATCTATCCTTCGGGGTGAGTGGTGTGTTGAAATCTCCTAAAATTAATGCATTGCAGTCTATTTCCCCCTTTAGTTCTGTTAGTATTTGTTTCACATACGCTGGTGCTCCTGTATTGGGTGCATATGTATTTAGAATGGTTATATCCTCTTGTTGGACTGAGCCCTTTATCATTATGTAGTGTCCTTCTTTATCTCTTGTTACCTTCTTTGTTTTGAAGTCTATTTTGTCTGATATTAGTACTGCAACCCCTGCTTTCTTCTCGCTGTTGTTTGCCTGAAATATGTTTTTCCATCCCTTGACTTTTAGTCTGTACATGTCTTTGGGTTTGAGGTCAGTTTCTTGTAAGTTGCATATAGGTGGGTCTTGCTTTTTTATCCATTCTATTACTCTGTGTCTTTTGATTGGTGCATTAAGCCCATTTACATTTAGGGTGACTATTGAAAGATATGTACTTATTGCCATTGCAGGCTTTAAATTCGTGGTTACCAAAGGTTCAAGGTTAGCCTCTTTAGTATCTTACTGCCTAACTTAGCTCGCTTATTGAGCTGTTATGTACACTGTCTGGAGATTCTTTTCTTCTCTCCCTTCTTATTCCTCCTCCTCCATTCTTCATATGTTGGGTGTTTTGTTCTGTGCTCTTTTTACGAGTGCTCCCATCTAGAGTAGTCCCTGTAAGATGCCCTGTAGTGGTGGTTTGTGGGAAGCAAATTCCCTCAGCTTTTGCTTGTCTGGGAATTGTTTAATCCCACCATCATATTTAAATGATAGTCGTGCTGGATACAGTATCCTTGGTTCAAGGCCCTTCTGTTTCATTGCATTAAATATATCATGCCATTCTCTTCTGGCCTGTAGGGTTTCTGTCGAGAAGTCTGATGTTAGCCTGATGGGTTTTCCTTTATAGGTGACCTTTTTCTCTCTAGCTGCCTTTAAGACTCTTTCCTTGTCCTTGATATTTGCCATTTTAATTATTATGTGTCTTGGTGTTGTCCTCCTTGGATCCTTTCTCTTGGGGGTTCTGTGTATTTCCGTGGTCTGTTCAATTATTTCCTCCCCCAGTTTGCGGAAGTTTGCAGCAATTATTTCTTCCAAGATACTTTCCATCCCTTTTCCTCTCTCTTCTTCTTCTGGTACACCTATAATACGGATATTGTTCCTTTTGGATTAGTCACACAGTTCTCTTAATATTGTTTCATTCCTGGAGATCCTTTTATCTCTCTCTATGTCAGCTTCTATGTGTTCCTGTTCTCTGGTTTCTAGTCCATCAGTGGTCTCTTGCATCTTATCCGTCTGCTTATAAAGCCTTCCAGAGTTTTCATTTCTGTAATCTCCTTCCTGGCACCTGTGATCTCCCTCCAGACTTCATCCCATTTCTCTTGCATATTTCTCTGCATCTCTGTCAGCATGTTTATGATTTTTATTTTGAATTCTTTGTCAGGAAGACTGGTTAGGTCTGTCTCCTTCTCTGGTGTCTCTGTGATCTTGGTTTGCCTGTAATTTTGTCTTTTCATGGTGATAGGAATAGTTTGCAGAGCTGGGACGAGTGACGGCTGGAAGAACTTCCCTTCTTGTTGGTTTGTGTCCTTCCTCTCCTGGGAGAACAGCGACCTCTAGTGGCTTGCGCTGTGTAGCTGCGTGCAGACAGGGCTTCTGCTTCCTGCCCGGCTGCTATGGAGTTTATCTCCGCTGTTGCTGTGGGCGTGGCCTGGCTCGGGCTGCCCCTTTGCGAGGCGCTGGGTTCTCGCAGGTGTGGATGTGGTCTGGATGTTTTCCTGTGTCCTCTGGTCTTTATTCTAGGAAGAATTGTCTTTGTTATATTTTCATAGATATATGTGGTTTTGGGAGGAGATTTCCGCTGCTCTACTCACGCCGCCATCTTGGCTCTACCCCTTTAGCCACATTAATGATTTGATCTTTTCCTTAATACCTATATTACGTTGATAATTTGTGTTAAATGGATGGAGATAAGAAATAGCTTTATTTTCCAATCATTTAAGTCCTCCATATTCCCTCTAAATTCTACTTGCAAATTAGCCAGTGTTTTCTCAACTTCATCTCTTTTGTGTAGCCCTTTGTCATATGCAGCCAGGAAAAGATAGCTGACTATTTTAACTTTCTGTATGAAAATCTCCTGTTCAAATCTAAAAGTTCATGAAATACATTTTCTATTTTTCCAGTTACCATAGGTGACAGTGTACCAATTGCTTTGCCACTATTTAACATGAGACACAATTTTTCTCACCTGCAATAGCAGTTTCTTTACTTCTCTTCCAATCTTTGCTAGCAGTTTCCTTGACACTTTTAAAGCCCATATTTGCCACCTGAATCAGAAGCCAGTGCCATCTATTTAAATTTTTATTATATAGTAGTATCCTATACCAAATTCAGGATACTAAATTCTGTGTCAGTTATCTATTGCACAATAATGCTGCATAACAAATCACCCCAAAAACTTAGTGGTTAAAATGGCAGCCATTTACTATTTCTTACAAATCTCTGAATAGACTGGCATTCTTTCCACCTAGGAAATTGGCACCAATTAAAAAAATCATTCAACCTAAATATTTGACTGAGACTCCAAAAAACATTATTTGGGCTTTGTACAATACATAGTTTGAATTTGCTCCAAGGAAATAAGTCTTCAATTATACCAATAGTAATGACATTTTCTGGAATGATTCAAAAACTATATACAATATTTTCTCAATCTGCCAAAAGATGAAACATCTTCATGAAACACGTACCAAAAATGACCTTGTCATCTCTTCAGACAAAGTGGGAATGCAACTAGGCAAAGTATAACAATATTTTTATATAAACAAGATCCAATTAGATTTATTACAGACAAAATAGGCAATGTACTACAAGACAAGCAAAAATCACAGAAGGTCCACAAGTGTGGAGAAAAACACTTTGGCAAAAATGAAATTAATTCAAAATATCTTCTAGCCATGTTTATTCAATATGTTGTCAGTTAGTATGAAAGATACTAGCCAAAGGTTAAAAAAATCCAATGTGAATTAAGATTGGCTATTGGCATTTGCAAAGTTTACAATTTTTCATTTTTATTTTTAGAGTAAAAATGCATGCAAAACATGCAAGAAAAGGCCATTCAAAAAAAAATCTTAGGGATTTCAAAAATAAAAGTAAAATGTTTTGTAAGAGTGTGAAGAAGTTCATGTCTAAGAATATCAAAACTAATTTCTAAAGAGAATATTTTCTGCCCAGTATTTTTCAGTATATAGATTTGATTGAAGAGAGATGCGGAAAAGATGAGTAACATTATTTCCGTTTTGGGCTAGCTTTATTAATGTTGCTCGTATTAAGAAATTGAAAAGACTTAGGAAATACCACATGGATATATTCATTGCTTTGAAAGATCATGAAAATCATGATATGCAAAATGAAAATTTAAATTTGTGTGATAGTGTTTATCATAATCAATGACATTACAATGTTTTAACATGAAAAGTTTACATGAGAAATTCTTAGTTCATTTTTTTAATTACCAAGAGAAAGCATTACAATTAAAATGATATGATGCAGCTATGATTTTATACGTAAAGATAAATATAATAGCAAAATGTGTCAAGTAAAACAGGAAAAACATAATGAAAATAAAAAATGGATTTCTCTCACACTGATCTTTTAGAAAAGCTTAACAAAAATAAAAGGATAATTTCAAAAATAAAATAGCAATGCAAATTTTTATGTAAGTATAAGATCTTCTGTAGTCAAGAAAACATAGCTTCTCTCCCTGCATCTTAATCCAACTTAACAAAACTGATCTTACCTTTGTGCTTGAGGAAAGTATCAGAGTCAAGATTCATAGATATGGTGAACCTCAGAACTAAGTCCTTAGAAACTATATAATATAAAAATTACCCTTTACACATTATGCCACATGGAATTATTAACTTGTCCAAAATCATGATAACTTGTGTGAATCACAGCTGATACTGGAATTTGCAGGGTTTTTCCATATAATTATATAGACAAATATAGGTTCTAGATTTTATAACTTAAAATTCTAACTTAAAAGAAGGAAACTCAATAAATATTTTAAAAGCAAGAATAAAATTTCTTAGATTAATTATGAAAACACCTTTTCCATGGAAAAATAGACATATCATGAACAAATTTGACCTCCAATTTCCTCTAAAAAAGGTAAATTTTAGGCGAACCTAAATAATAATAATATTATTATTATGTAATAATAATCTGTTTCCTTTAAATTTTATGTTTGTGTGTTATGTGTAAGTGACCCTTTTCTAAAACATTTTCATACCTTAATTTTAAGGTTGAAAATTAGTTACTTTGCTTGACATCCGATTAACATTTCCTCAAATTAAAAAGTCCATTCTCAAAGAAAACATATCAGAAGGTACAACCGAACTCATTGCAGGCTCATGATTATGTGTGAAGGTAGTTAACATTTGTGTTTAAGGGAATAAAAGAGATCTCATCCAGGGAACAGCAACTCACCCTGCAAACCAATAAACTCTTTTTCATCTCTGGTCTCCAGTGTGGTCTAGCTTCGGAAGACAGGGCCATGTCAAACTTGGTAGCATACGAGCAGAGTGGGTGACCCTGAGCGGAGGTTTCCTGAGCCAGGCTGAATCATGTGGGGCTGTTAGCGGAGAGCCCCAGCAAGCCCATTCCAAGGAGCAGAGCCAAGTGTCAGCACAAAGGGAGCAACATCAGCGCTGAGGTTTAAGGGGTGAGTGTGAAATCATAGGCAGCAGAGCAGGCAGGAGGTCAGAAACAAAGAACAGGAGCAGATAAGGAATAAGACGCCCTCAGAAAGGAAGAAATGATAGCATCAACTACAGGATCCATGACCACAGTCTTGTTTGGTGCTGGCCATGTGAAGATGACCATTGGAGATGTCAGATAGCTGAGTTAGTGGTTCAGGACACGGTCAGAGAGTAGAAAAGTAAAAATAAAAACAAAAACTGAAAACCTTCCTTAAAAAAATCAGGTCCCTTACTGCATCTAGAAAAAGATTTAGTTGGCAGCCATATAGCCCACCCCCATCCCCAACCCCCCCCCCAAAAAAAGGGATCATTTAAAATAATCATTTTGAAATTAAATCCTTTAAGAATGAATGTTGCCAAGTTGGATGATTTCTCTCACTCTATCCAGAGAATATAGTAGAAACTTCATATGCCCTTTTTCTTGAATAAAGGAAATCTTGGAATTTGTTCTTTTATATATATTGGCACATGTACAGGAACACTTAAAAAGACATCTTCAATTAACAATTATAAAGGACAGTCTAGAAGTTTTCATAACTTGTCATCATTTTCAACTCCTTGATAACAAATAGAAATTAAATCCAAATGTTTGACCAGATGGAATCCAAGCTCAAAAAAAAAAAGGCAACTCACTATTCCCGAGATACTAATGAAGAAATCAAAATGGAACAAGATTTTGTCTGACCTGAGGTAAAACCTTAAATTTATATAATTCCACAATTTTTTATTTTTCTCTTACTATTAATGGGGTCAAAATATAAGACAAGCTGTTAATGAAGTGCTACAGATCATTTTTCTCTCTCCCTTTTATTGCCTAAAATGTTCTTAATTTTATTTTTTATAGTTAATGACTAGTTTCCCAATTCAAATATTTACAGTATTTTACTTTGATTTTTTAAAATCAGAGTCTCTCTTTCAATCAACATGTACATTTATTACAAGTATTATTTTTCCTCAGAAGCTGTAAGTGATTTGAATATGCCTCTTAGAAATGTATTTTAAAAGTACAGGATAAGAAATTGTAACAATTGTATAAGGAAAGGAATTCAGTAAGACATATCCAGAGTAGCTACCAATCCTAAATTTTATTGAGGTCCTGTTGATATGCACATTTTACTCTCACAATAGAGATTGTAGATTGAGTACATACATTTGCTTCCTCTGAATCTGCACTGTATTAAAATCATATCAAGGAACTGTCTAAAGCATATCACCCAAGAACAAGAGCAAGAAGGAAGAACATGGTAGTCACAAAATTTTGGAAATGATAAGAGAGATGGGAAATGATAACTGACTTAGCAGAAGCAAAACTAAATCCTAAAAGCTAAAATTTCAGACAGATAGGAAAGGTAAAGAAATAATAAAATTCATACTGCAAAGGCTTGATGGCCCAGGAGGGAAGGACATTAGGTACCTCTGGAAAGAAAATGTAAGGCAAAAAGTGAAGGATTCTTTGAAAGTCTGTTTATGTTAAATGCCAGGACACCCCTCACTGTGCATGTAGCTGAACAACTGTCCTCTACTCTCTAGCCTAGAGGTTTATTCTCAGAAGAGGCAGCAGGCATACATGATGGCACCAAGTAGGAATGTCACTCAGCCCTCTTCCTACTTCCCCCAACAATGCTAATAGCTCAACCTTTCCACTAAGCAAAGCTGGGTAATCTGACTCTTGACACTGAGCAGCCTCCTCCCAACAAGAAGGATAAAAATAATGACACTGAAAATTCGAAATGGATCAAAGACCTGAATGTAAGTCATGAAACCATAAAACTCTTAGAAAAAAACAAAGCAAAAATGTCATGGACATAACCATGAGTGACTTCTTCATGAACATACCTCCCTGGGCAAGGGAAATGAAAGCAAAAGTGAACAAGTGGGACTATATCAAGTTGAAAACCTTCTGTACAGCAAAGGACACCATCGATAAAACAAAAAGGAACCCTACAGTATGGGAGAATATATTCATAAATGACAGATCTGATAAAGGATTGACATCCAAAATATATAAAGAGCTCACACACCTCAACAAACAAAAAGCAAATAATCCAATTAAAAAATGGGTAGAGGAACTGAATAGACAGTTCTCTAAAGAAGAAATTCAGATGGCCAACAGACACATGAAAAGATGCTCCACATCACTTGTCATCAGAGAAATGCAAATTAAAACCACAATGAGATATCACCTCACACCAGTAAGGATCGGCATCACCGAAAAGACAAACAACAACAAAATGTTGGCGAGGTTGTGGAGAAAGGGGAACTCTCCTACACTGCTGGTGGGAATGTAAATTAGTTCAACCATTGTGGAAAGCAGTATTGAGGTTCCTCAGAATGCTCAAAATAGAAATACCATTTGACCCAGGAATTCCACTTCTAGGAATTTACCCTAAGAATGCAGCACTCCAGTTTGCAAAAGACAGATGCACCCCTATGTTTATCACTGCACTATTTAAAATAGCCAAGATATGGAAGCAACCTAAGTGCCCATCAGTAGATGAATGGATAAAGAAGATGTGGTACATATACACAATAGAGTATTACTCAGCCATAAGAAAAAAACAGATCCTACCATTCATAACAACATGGATGGAGCTAGAGGGTATTATGCTCAGTGAAATAAGCCAGGCAGAGAAACACAAGTACCAAGTGATATCACTCATATGTGGAGTATAAGAACAAAGGAAATCTAAAGGAACAAAACAGCAGCAGAATCACAGAACCCAAGAATGGACTTACAGTTACCAAAGGGAAAGGGACTGGGGAGGATGGGTGGAAAGGGAGGGATAAGGGTGGGGAAAAAGAAAGGGGGCATTACGATTAGCATGTATAGTGTGTGGGGGGAGTACGTGGAGGGCTGTGCAACACAGAGAAGACAAGTAGTGATTCTATAGCATCTTACTATGCTGATGGACAGTGACTGTGAAGGGATATGTGGCGGGGACTTGGTGAAGGGGGGAACCTAGTAAACATAATGTTCTTCATGTAATTGTAGATTAATGATACCAAAATAAAAACAAATAATGACACTGAGATTTCCTCTATGAAACCATCCACCCAGGATATCCAGCAGTAAGCCACTCCTCCCCATTTTTAGTGCTCTTTTCTGAACTATGGTTATTCTGAAAATAACCAAGGGTCAATGCAAACATCAAAGAAAGAAACCAGAGGAAATAAATAGATAAAAGCCAACATATTATTCAGTAGGGAAAAAAAAGACACCAAGTAAACACGCATGTGAAAATGGTTACTAACTTCCTGGTATACATAAGAAGAGATATTTACACACATCTTTAAAAGAAGAAAAAAAGTCTTGCATATTAAAACTATGAGAAGTTTTGGGAAAGCAGTGTTAGGGAAATAGCCCAGGAATTGGAACAGAAAGATTAAAAGCTGAGAAAGAAATGAAATAATTAAGAGATGAGAAAATTAGAGGATTAGCCCAGAAGACCAGCCATCTAAATAATAGGAGTTGCAGAAAAAGAAACCTAGAGGGAAGAGAATGACTGCTGAAGCAGTTCAAGAAAATTCCCAAGAACCGAAAGATATGAATTTGTTCAGATGGAAAGTATACACTTAGTGCCCAATATAGTGAGTAAAATGACCATCATAAACTTTCAGTATGCAGAAAACAAAATGTAAAATCCTAGCGACTTCCAAAAGATTTTTAAAAAGTCACATACTCTTCCAGTTACTGGTGTCATGTAACAAATTTTCCCCAAACTTGGTGGCTTAAAACAAAAATGTTATTATTCTCTGATTTTGTGGGTCAGAAAATTGGACAGGGAATAGTCGAAATGGCTTGTTTCTTCTCTACAACATCTGCTATTTCAGCTGGGAAGACTCAACAGCTAGAGATAACCCCAGTGATGGGTGGAATCCCCTGAACTCTCCTTCACTCACATATTTAACATTTGATGCCGACTGTCATCTGGAACCTCAGCTGGGGCTGTTGACAGAAGCACCCCCTTGTGTGGCCTATTTTCCTTGGGTTTCCTTAGAGAATGGGGTTTAAGATAGTAAGACTCTTACAGTGCAACTCAGGGTTCCACAAACAGGGATCCCCACAAACGAGGTGGAAGCTGCGTTGCCTTTACTAACTTTGTCTCAAAGTTCCCACAACATCTCTTTGAGATAGGGAAGGGCAGAGGGGCAGTCCCTGTCCAGTTAGAGCAAGACAAGGGCCCTGGGAAGGACAAGCGAGATGCTTACTCAGGACCCTGGAATGTGAAAAACAGGAGACTTGCAGCTGAAACAATGCAACAATGTAGAAGAAGGATCCCAGAACCTCCATAAGGAACCATTTTACTGACCATAAGTCATGTAGCTCACAGTAGCTTGACGAAGGCATACTAGTTAAAAACAGAAATGACCTTTAGTATGACTGGCTAAAATACAGCTGGCTTTCTGACGGGAACCTATAGAAAACAAACAGCTTCTCTCCCTTGCCAATGCAACAGACCTAAAACCCCTAGACCTGAACCCACCCAGTGGTTTTACCCCTACCAGTATATGCCTGGGAGTTCTGTATCTATGCTTCTATTAACAAAAAGCTTCTTTCTTGCTTGCCTACCTTGAGCATGTGTCGAGTTCATCCTTTGAATCCATAAACAAGAACCCCAGTATCACCTTTTGGGGGCTCATCCAGGATCTCTCCCTGTTCTCAGCTACCTAGAGACCAGCTACCATTCCCTACTGCTCTTGCTTTAATGAATTCCTTCCTTACCTATACTCACCCGACCTGTTCGAGAATTCTCTCTCCTCCAGAGTCAATAACCCTCCCCTGTCCAGGCTGAGGTTTCTCCTAGGGCTTCACCTAGTGCTCGGGGAGAGATCCCCCCAGATGCAGCCGCCTGGCAACAATTTCTACTACAAGTACTAAGTATTAGCAAATCGCTAGCCACCCCAATTCAAGGGAAAGGCACACAGATCTCAATGGGAGGGTGAAAAGGTTACATTATCAAAGCACATGTGAGATGAAATATATTTTGCAGCCATTTTTTGAAAATACGATCTGCTGCACCACAAAATGAAAAATTGGAATGGCTGTTCCAGTAACAAGATTGGAAGCCAGATGACAATGGAAAGATGCAATCAAATATAAAGAAACATAAATTTCAACCTGGAATTCTGTTTGCAAGCAAACTATCACTAATGCTCGAGTAGAATAATGACGTTTACAAATGTACAACGTTTCACATCTGACAACGTCAACATAAAGCACTTGACATCTCGCATGCACTTTCTCAAAAAGTTACTAAAGGATGTGTTTCAAAATGAAGTCTTAAACTAAGAAGGGGAAGGTTGTGAGCTTTAGAAACCAGAGGATTCCACCCAATGCAGAAGGAAAGGAAATCGCAGAGGAAGTTAGAGAGAGTCCAGGATGACAACTATGTCCTTTGTCTCACAAAGATGAGATTGATGGAGCACATTACGTCTGTACTGTGAGATGAGCTACACAACTGTAGCGCTAGGTTTCAGCTCCAGGCAAGTTCTCTCTGGATTTGGTGAGACCAAAAAATGACAAGGTGTTGGGAAAACAGTTCATATCCAACTTTATTCTCTGGTGGCAGGTGGAGAACTTAGATGATAACCACTGCATCCCCACACAGAGAGCCTGCCATCCACAGTGTGCATAGAGGACTGGGCAGAGGGCTTTATATAACAACGCAGACAATAATTGCTCATTACCAACATGTGTGAGCACGTGCCTGCACAGTAGGCCAAATATTACATAAGCATGAGATCGCATTGCACGTGCGCAGTGGGTCATGCGAGAATCCTGGCCACGGGAACTTCCATTTTCCCTACAATAATTGTCAACCGTTTGGTATTAGAGTAGCCATATGTTTATGGAAAACTTTCTTTATTCCAATAAAATATGGAATAAAGAAAGAGGTAAAGAAGCAAGATTACTGACTTCAGGAAGCATTTAAAGTTGCGCTGAGCATAATCAGTGGAGGTACCATAACTCTGCTGTGAATAGTGTTTACATATTGATGAAGACATTTAACAAAGTGAATATTGTTCTGACAAAACTCTTTAAATTAAAAAAAAGATGGAGTAGGGGATAGGAAACTTGCATGTGTGTAGCAGGGTGAGAGTGTGAAAGGGAGCTGTACCCTCTTTTTTCCAAGGTGGGAAGTTCATAGAAAATGTCTGAAATTGAAAAATCTTGAAGAAACAATGTAAATACATCATTTAGAAATCTGAGAAAAGAATCAACTAAAAACAAAAACCCCAGAGATTGTTCCTGTGGAATGGGGAAGAGGAACACAGAGGACGTCTGCTTTTATAGTAAGACTTCCTCTGTGGAAATCATTTATGACCACACATAATATTGCCCAAAATAAACAGAAAAGAATAGGCAAAGGACTTTATCAAATAATTAAATGTGCCTCTGGAAGTTTCCAGTGTCTCAGGTTGCTTTTGCTGGTGCTTGTGGGGGTGATTTGATGTGGTGAATGATGCTTTTTGTTCGTGGAGGGCTTCTCATACTAGCCTGGCTGTACATTAGAATCACCCATTCCTGAATCTTACCCGCAGAGATTTTGACTAATGGTCCAGAGTGAGACAGAGCCCTAGGAATCATTTTTTTTGTTATCATTAATCTACACTTACACGAAGAACATTATGTTTACTAGGCTCTCCCCTTCACCAAGTCCTCCCCACAAACCCCATTACACTACTGTCCATCAGCATAGTAAGATGTTGTAGAATCACTACTTGTTTTCTATGTGTTGCACAGCCCTCCCCTTTTCCCCACCCCCCACATTATACATGCTAATAATAATACCCCCTTTCTTCTTCCCCACCCTTATCCCGCCCTACCCTCCCATCCTCCACAGTCCCCTTCCCTTTGTTAACTGTTAATCCCTTCTTGGGTTCTGTGATTCTGCTGATGTTTCGTTCCTTCAGTTTTTCTTTGTTCTTATACTCCACATATGAGTGAAATCATTTGGTATTTGTCTTTCTCCACTTGACTTATTTCACTGAGCATAATACCCTCTAGCTCCATCCATGTTGTTCCAAATGGTAGGATTTGTTTTCTTCTTATGGCTGAATAAGATTCCATAGTGTATATGTACCACATCTTCTTTATCCATTCATCTACTGATGGGCACTTAGGTTGCTTCCATTTCTTGGCTATTGTAAATAGTGCTGCGGTAAACATAGGGGTGCATCTGTCTTTTTCAAACTGGGCTGCTGCACTCTTAGAGTAAATTCCTAGAAGTGGAATTCCTGGGTCAAATGGTAAGTCTATTTTGAGCATTTTCAGGAACCTCCATACTGCATTCCACAATGGTTGAACTAATAATTTACATTCCCACCAGCAGTGTAGGAGGGTTCCCCTTCCTCCACAACCTTGCCAACATTTGTTGTTGTTTGTCTTTTGCATGGTAGCCATCCTTACTGGTGTGAGATGATATCTGATTGTGGTTTTAATTTGCATTTCTCTGATAACTAGCGATGTAGAGCATCTTTTCATGTGTCTATTGGCCATCTGAATTTCTTCTTTGGAGAACTGTCCATTCAGCTCCTCTGCCCATTTTTTAATTGGATTATTTGCTTTTTGTTTGTTGAGATGCATGAGCTCTTTATATATTTTGGATGTCAACCCTTTAATCGGATCTGTCATTTACGAATATATTCTCCCATACTGTAGGGTACCTTCTTTTTCTATTGATGGTGTCCTTTGCTGTACAGAAGCTTTTCAGCTTGATATAGTCCCACTTGTTCATTTTTGCTTTTGTTTTCCTTGCCTGGGGAGATATGTTTGTGAAGAAGTCGGTAATGTTTATGTCCAAGAGATTTTTTCCTATGTCTTTTTCTAAGGGTTTTATGGTTTCATGACTTACATTCAGGTCTTTGATCCATTTCAAATTTATTTTTGTGTATGGGGTTAGACAGTGATCCAGTTTCATTCTCTTACATGTAGCTGTCCAGATTTGATAGCAACATCTGTTGAAGAGATTGTCATTTCCCCATTGTAAGTCCATGGCTCCTTTATCATATAGTAATTGACCATATATGTTTGGGTTAATGTCTAGAGTCTCTATTCTGTTCCACGGGTCTGTGGCTCTGTTCTTGTGCCAGTACCGGATTGTCTTGATTACTATGGCTTTGTAGTAGAGCCTGAAGTTGGGGAGTGAGATCCCCCCCACTTTATTCTTCTTTCTCAGGATTGCTTTGTCTATTCAGGGTCTTTGGTGTTTCCATATGAATTTTTGAACTATTTGTTCCAGTTTGTTGAAGAATGTTGTGGTAATTTGATAGGGATTGCATCAAATCTGCATATTGCTTTGGGCAGGATGGCCATTTTGACGATATTAATTCTTCCTAGCCAAGAGCATGGGATGAGTTTCCATTTGTTAGTGTCCTCTTTAATTTCTCTTAAGAGTGTCTTATAGTTTTCAGGGTATAGGTCTTTCACTTCTTTAGTTAGGTTTAGTCCTAGGTATTCTATTCTTTTTGATGCAATTGTGAATGGAATTGTTTTCCTGATTTCTCTTTCTATTGGTTCATGTTAGTGTATAGGAAAGCCAAGATTTCTGTGTGCTAATTTTGTATCCTGCAACTTTGCTGTATTCCGATATCAGTTCTAGTAGTTATGGAGTGGAGTCTTTAGGGTTTTTTTATGTACAATATCATGTCATCTGCAAGTAATGACCGTTTAACTTCTTCTTTTCCAATCTGGATTCCTTGTATTTCTCTGTTTTATCTAATTGCCATGGCTAAGACCTCCATACTGTGTTAAATAACAGTGGGGAGAGTGGGCATCCCTGTCTTGTTCCCGATCTCAGAGGAAAAGCTTTCAGCTTCTCGCTGTTCAGTATGATGTTGGCTGTGGGTTTTTCATATATGGCCTTTATTATGTTGAGGTACTTGCCCTCTGTACCCATTTTGCTGAGAGTTTTTATCATGAGTGGATGTTGAATTTTGTCGAATGCTTTTTCAGCATCTATGGAGATGATCGTGTGGTTTTTGTCTTTCTTTTTGTTTATGTGGTGGATGATGTTGATGGATTTTCTAATGTTGTACCATCCTTGCATCCCTGGGATGAATCCCACTTGGTCATGGTGTATGACCCTTTTGATATATTTTTGAATTCACTTTGCTAACATTTTATTGAGTATTTTTGCATCTACGTTCATCAGGGGTATTGGTCTGTAATTTTCTTTTCTGGTGGGGTCTTTACCTGGTTTTGGTATTAGGGTGATGTTGGCTTCATAGAATGAGTTTGGGAGTACTCCCTCCTCTCTTATTTTTTGCAAAACTTAAAGGAGGATGGGCATTATGTCTTCTCTGTATGTCTGATAAAATTCCGAGGTAAATCCATCTGGCCCGGGGGTTTTGTTCTTGGGTAGTTTTTTGATTACTGCTTCAATTTCTTTGCTCGTAATTGGTTTGTTTAACTTTTGTGTTTCTTCCTTGGTCAGTCTTGGAAGGTTGTATTTTTCTAGGAAGTTGTCCATTTCTTCTAGGTTTTCTAGCTTGTTAGCATATAGGTTTTCATAGTAGTCTTTAATAATTCTTTGCATTTCTGTCTAGGTATGATTTTTAAGTACCCAGGTAGAAAACCACTGCACTAAAGAAGAATCAGCAAGATTTTTCTATAGAGCCAGATCATTACTTTAGGCTTGTTAGCCACATAAGGTATGTATCAGATATTCTTCTTTGCTCTGTTTTGTTTTACAGCTCTTTAAAAATATAAAAACCAGTCTTAGCTCATGGGCCATACAACAGGCCATGGGCCAGATTTGTCCAGCAGGCAGTAATTTGCTAACCTCTATGCTAGAGATTTCTACTCAGTTATCCTTAAAGGATTATAGTCAGAGGATTATAGGATTCTTCACTGTGAAACTGAACAGCTCAAGGGAGAAAGGCAAATAGTTCCTATGATAAGAAGGCCACTTTGCCACCTTATTATCCTACAGTGAAGTCATCCAACTGTGCTTACACACAGTGATTCCCTTTGCCTCTTAGAGCCTCCTTCTAAATCCGAGTGGGGAGCCAAGCATTGCCAGGTATTTGAGAAAAGTCTCCAATGTAAAAACAGGTGAAAAATAACAGAAAGTAAAGTCTGTAGAAAACAGAGCATATGCAAGAAGGACAAGAAAACTTCCAAAAACATATCACAAATCTTCTCAAAAAATTAGAGAATTTATTACAATCCTGAAGCACTAATAAATGGCTATTTAAAAGGAACCAAGTGAGAACTTTAAAAATAACTAAATATAGAAAAATAAAAATAAAAATTCAGCAGGAAATTTGAAAGAAAAATTTGTGGAAATCTCTGAAAAACTGGAACAAAAGGACAGATGAAAGACATTTTTTAATAAGGTGAAAACGTTAGAGGATCCATTTAGAGGGCCCAACATCTCGAGTAGTAGGAGTTTCAGAATGAGAGAGAAAACAAAGGAGAGAAAAATTACTATAGAAATAACATAAGGCAGTTTCCAGAACCAAAAGGTGAAAATCTCCAGATAGAAAGGGTTTATTTTGTGCACAGCATAATGGATGAAATACATCACAGCATATCACTGTAAAATTTTAGGACCCCAGCATATAAAAAATGAGATCTCCAAAACTTCTATAAAGAGAAAACAGCTCACTGAACAGAGGAATGGAGAATGAAATAGCATTAGACTTTTCATCAGCAAAGCTCAAATGTAAGGGGGAGGGGAACTACAGAGCAATGCCTTTTAAATTCTCAGAGAAAGTAGTCTTCGATTTAGAATTTTTACTCCATCAAATTGTCATTCCTACACGGAAGTTTAATATATATTTGCAAACACTCAAACTATTTACTTCCCGTGCCCTTTCTCTTTAAAAGTTTTACAAGTTGCTATTCCGTAAGAAGGAAGATGTGAGATCCGGGAGCCAGGAAACCCCAAGAAGGAAAGCGATAGGGGAAATCTGAGAAGAACAACGAGGAACAATCAGACAGGTCAGAGGTCCCTTCTGAACAGAAGGCACCCTAAGGTAAACAGAGCCCTGTGGGTTTGAGTACACAGAAAATATTAATAGAAATTGATGGGCTTGTTTGAGCATCTGGTGGAAAAATATTGATAGACACGTAAGAAACAAAGCAAATGAGGAAACACATACTTACATGCTACAGGAAAAAAACTTAACGATAATCACACACCATCACTTGGCACAGAAGGGAATTCTTACAAAGTAACGATAATGCAAAATGCAGTCTCAACCAGAATCCTGATATATGGGACGATTGGAGTAGGCGAATTAGTAGGCGATGGACTGTGGTAAGAGCAAAACCATTTTGTTTAAACAAAAACAATAAATGGTTTCTAGAATGGATGAAGATAAAACATTTTTAAAGTTGAGTGTATTGTTTGGAAATAAAGTAGTACATACAAAAAAAAGATAAAAATATAAAAAATGTATAGCTTCTAGATAGCAGGTGAAGAAAGTGCAGGAATAGCACATATTATTTTAATAAGAAGACAGTATAGAAAGCAAATTTCAAATCACCAGTATCTTTAGTTACTTCCTTCTTGATAGGATGCATTTGAACGGGATTAAAATAGTGTTAGTTTTAATAACTCAAAGCAGAAAACTACAAGAAGTTTCCCTTGTGTAAATTCTAACTATTATATATATGGGTTTATTTTATTTTTTAGTAAAAATTCAAGTGATACTGTTAGTGAAAAAAAGCAAGGAAAGATCAATATACACAAATGATCTCCAAACGTTTAGAAGAATATAAATCAGGATACAAATTTTAAGAAAAATACACATGCATATATATTTATATGAAATATACTTCTGCAAGGATGCAGCTGATATTGGGAAAAGTGGATCCCTATGAAGAAGAGAATGGAGTATAGAGATCAGAAATGAGAGGAAGGCTTGCTTTTCTCTATATACTTCTTGGTATTTCTTATTCTTAAATATCCTTTTGAACTAATTGGCTTTATGTTCAAGTAAGGGAGATTTGATCATGTGAGAAAATATAGTAAGTTCATTACTACATGTGTGTTTTATATCATGTGCAATATTACATATAAAGAAAACAAGTATTTACATGCATTTCATAGTTCTGACATAAGATGTACAGGGAGAGGAGCAGTTTATAGCAGGAGGATGTAAAATATGTGCTTCTTGTGGCATATTTTTAGTTACATGTGATATCCAGAATCTGGAGTTCATCTGAGTCACTGGGGGGGAAAAATAAAACAAGTGCTTTTAAAGTCATGAAGTCACCCAGGGAAAATTTAAAGAGTGAAAGGGGGTGAAAGCAACAGTAACTTAGGACAGCACAGGAAATGGGACTGAAATGAAAGCAAAGGATGTGTTAAGAATATCAGTCAGAGGAGTTTCTACATATACTGCCCTTTCTAAGGAAAGATGCTTTGCTTAAGGGACAGTCATAAGTGTCAGTGCTTAACTCCCATTGGCCTCCAGTTCCAAGCACCAGACATTCATCCATTCATCCACCCATACACACACACATACCTGAATTCTCCTTTCTGCATATCCTTGAGAGGTAGGGAAGAGGCCAAACAGCCATGAATTTCAGAAGAGGGCATGAGGAAGTATTATAAGATGAAATAATAAGGAAATAAAAACACTTTGAAGAGAAAAACAGAATATATGCACAGAGAGAAAAGTCTATTAAGTCTATTGGTAAAAAAAGAAAATAAACAAAAATTAAAAATACCAGCCTTCTTATAGAAGCGTGTCAACTTTAATGATAGCACAACTATGAGAAAAATCTCTAATAGTAGTTTGTTAATTCGCATAGTGTGTTTAAGTTCCTTCTGTATTGTTATAGGAAACCATAATTTTCTTTTGGAGTTTATTTTGAATTTACAAATTTTGAATTGATGACCTAGTAAATTAAATAAGGAACTTTGACAAGCCAACTATTCACACTGACATGAAATTCTAAAGTATGGTTATATATGACTTGACTGGTTCTGTATCGTGACAGATTTCACTATTTTGTTGGCCTCCCATTCAATGTAAAGATAAGCTGATAGCTTTTGTATGTCACTTACTGCTGATTACATCAGATGTAATGGACTTTAAACCTCTGGTGTTTTGAAGTTTTGGTTTTTCAGCCTTAAATTGAATCATTTGTTCTGTACACACTATAAAAACTCAGCATGAGACCCACTATGTGCAACCAAAGTCCCTCTGATGTCTCCCTTCTGCAGTGGTTCAAATAATTTTTTCTGATAACCTTCACACTTAAAATGTGTAGAGTTGCTCAGGGTTCAACAGTGGAGCACTAAGATCTGAAGAACTGAATTCATAGTGGATCTTCAGTAAGGAAGGATCTGGAAAGCTTTTTGCCATGAAAGGTAACATAGTCACAGTTCCAAGAAGTGAGATGTGGACACCTTTGGGTGGTGGGCATACCACAGCTCCTGAGGATGTGAAGCAACTGGAAGTCATATACTGTGGTGGGAGACTATATCAGCCAACACTTTGGAAAATGACCAGCATCTACAAAAGCTAAACAGTTGCACAACCAGCAATACCACTTTTAAACATAGGCACAGCTGAAGTACATGCACATGTGCACCAAAAGCTATCATACAAGAATGTTCACATCACTACTATTCATAACAGCTCCAGATTGTAAACTACCCAGATGCTATCAAAGGTAGAATGGATAGCTAAACTGTGTCATATTTGCACAATGTAGTATATATAATACACTGATGAGATTAAATGGCCTACAAATACAATAAGATGGATACATCTCACAAAATAATGTTATGAAAAAGAAGCCAGACACAAGAGTACAGACTGTACAATCCAATTCATAAAAAAATAAAGGACAAGCAAAATGTGCATGTTCTGTTCAAAGTTCAGATAAAAGTTACCATTGGGTGTGGGTGATCAGAAGAGAACAAGAGATTGGGAGAGTTGGTGATGTTCTGTTTTTGATCTGGTGTTGGTTACACACATGATCAACTTGTGAAAATTCATTGAGTTGCACATTTACAAAATGTATACATTTTTCTTTATTTTATACTTCTATTAAAGATGTAAAATTATGTTCTTTGTTGTTACAGGTGGGATTTCTTTATAAAAGCTCACTGAGTGCTATGGTCATGATTTGTGTATTTATTTTTAGTCTTTCTCACTTACCCCCATAAATGACACCACTGACACCTGGCTGAGGGAACAAGAGGCTTACTTAGGTCACTCGGGCGGGGCTGAAGCGGGTTCTGCCAGAGGCTCCACGCCACATTGCCTTGCTGCTCCTCTTCTCCCATAGGGAGGTGGGCGGATGGATAGACAGCTGCTGATGATAGTTCATAGATGATAGGCTCATTGATAGATAAAAAGGCTGTTGAAGTAACCTTAGGTGAAAGGATTACAGCCTGAGAATCATCCAGGATTACTCCTTGACTACTGAGGGGGAAAAAAAACAGGTGTTGAGGGAGGGATTAGATTACAGATTGATTTTGATGTAATGAGTTTGCAGTGACTATGAGACATTACTGCATCTCAATTTCTTCACTGTAAAAAATAGGAATAATATGTGCCCTGCTTATCACCTGTAATTTGGGGAGGAGTTGAATGTAACCCATTCTAAGCCAAAATGTGTTAGAAACTTGACTGAAACAATTTTCTGCTTGTCAGGTTTTAATAAAGAGGGATTTCCATAAGCACCAATTTCAGGCTCTGCCCTTAATGCCCTTAATGTACAAACCCCCAGATGAAATGAATTTACGTACCTGATGAACTTGAAATAAAGAACGGGGTGGCTAAGGTAGCCCCTTCCTTCCCCTCTTTGAGAGCAGGTGCAACAAAGCTCACTTTCTGAGTCTCCTTCCAAGTTACAAGAGCAACCTGCCCTGCAGGAGGCCAGCAGCTTCAAGGGTGGACTGTGACTTGTCACTCTTCTGCAGTGTCATCTGGACCCAGCTGGAAATGGTAAGAATTTAGTTAAGTCCCTAATTCTAGAGATCTACACCCCAAGTCCTATTCTTATAGCATCTAAGTCCCTTTCCAGTAGCAATAAAGATATTTTCATCTGCTACCTGCCTGAAAGTTTGGTTTCTCTCCCATTTTTTTAAGAACACTGGCAGAAAAAATGGTTCTCATTCTCTTGCCCCTTCAAGTACCAATAAAAGCTAAAGGATCGTTGCTATTGCTGAAGTTACATTCCCACAATATGTTTAGCTTTAAGCCCTTTTCTTTTCCTCTGAACACTTGCTGCCTCTGAAACAATTATAATGGTTTTTAAGGTCCAAGATTTAACTGACATTCTTTATGTGGCACATAAATTCAACAAATATTTTTACATGATTACTATGTACGAGACACCATGCTAGACTTGGGGTGCAGAAAGGGTTGTGTTCTTAGGGTAGTGCTGATATCCTGGGCAATTTTTAGGTGTCTTTCTTTATGGAAACTAATATCAGGTCTGATATTAGCAATGTTAATGGAAAAACATTGTCAAAGGCTTTCTGGTTGTGCTTATTTAAATTTAGAAACTAGATACTCTTGTCTCACTTTTGTATTCTAATGTATCATTCAAAGATTTAAATTTCTCATTCCAAGTAGGCTGTTGTCTTGCCAATGGGTTTCAGCCCTGGGCAAGTTCACTATGGATTCAACGAGACCAAAAAATTGAGACAGGGACCGTGGGCTTAGAGTAGGGTGAGAGCCTCTGGAAAAAGCAAGGCAAGATATTTACAGTCAAAGCAATGTAACAATGTAAAGTCCCTATCAAAACTCTGTGTTCAACATTATGCAAAGTCAAGGTCACACTGATTCTCTAGGGTAAAGATACTAGACTAGGAAATATAGACATCTTCAGTGAGATCAGTTAAAGGTCAAAAGGCCAGGAGCAATTTGGCCTGGAATGTTTGAGTGTTCTGCAAGGGTATCTCAGCATAACCCGTGACTTCACTGTAAACAGCCCTAGCAAACAGACAACAGCCCAGCCCACCTTGAGGGCAGGGCAGGTGGTACAAGTCCACACCCTAAGCCCTCAGTTCCCCAAAATCCTCAGCTGCCTATAAATCCCCTAGACAACATACCACCCCAGGAGGTCCTTCCTCTCACTTTATTTCTCAATAAAAGCCTCTCCCTGACTCTCCTGCCTTGGGTGTTTTCTAAGTTCATTCCTGGACTCTGCAAACAAGAACCATATCAAAATGACAATAGAACGTTCTTTGGTGAATGGGTTTATACCCAATTTTTCTACCCACAGTGGCATGTCAGTCACTAAATCCTGTCCACTCGGAATGAGTCTGCATGCAGCAAGCCAGTCTCTGCCTCTGGGCCTGTCTGCTCCCACAGCCATCTCAGTCTCTGTCCTCAGCGCTGCCACCACTCCAGTCTTTGCTCTCTTGCATCTGTGCTGCTGTGCCACTGTGTCACCCGGGGCCCTGGGCAGAGTTCTTTATATACAAAAGCAATGTATTGCCCACATGCGTGTAGTGACCTAGCCAGGCGAAAATCTTGGCCATAGGAATCTTCACTTTATCCACAGCTGTATTCTATTTTCTATTTCATTTTCTATTTCATTTATATTACTTGATCATTGTGGGGAAAACAATATTCCAGAATCTCTAGCCTGGCCTTAGTGCATCTCCATATCAATAGGCGTTTGCAAGGGGTGGAAAGAGGTAGTCTATCTACATATCAATGGGTAAATATCAATAGCATATCTGGATGAGAGAGGTTGGGTCAGGCCCCTTTCTGCAGTCTGGTCGGGAGAGACAGGGGCAAGGGCAAGCAGAAGTGGATGGCTGCTTGTAAGCAATGAAAGGGTTTCTTGCACTTAATTTCTCCCTTTGACTAGTGTCTCTTTCCAAGGTATTTTGCCCTTGGATTATCCCCGCTCCCCCAAGTTACAATCATGTAGTAATATATCTAATCATTATAAGCCGCTATAACATAATTATTTAAGTGAAGGAATATCAAAACTAAGTGAAACAAGGAAAAAAGCAAGCAAACAAAAGCAGTCCAGATTGTTTTCATTACGAAAAGGGCACCAGGTTGTAACTCCAGGAAGAAAATCCCAGGGAAAAATACCTTTGAAACCTAGATCAGTCAAAGGGAGAAATAAAGTTTAATAAACCCATTTATTTCTTACAAGCAGTCATCCCATCTCTCTCTTGACCTAGGCTGCAGTAGCAGAGAGCTGCACCCAAACTCTCTGGTCCAGATAAACCCTCGCTTGTTCATGTAATTACCTATTGATCTGGAGATGGACTACTTCTCTACACCCATTGGAAAAACCATTTGACCCATAATTCCACTTCTTAGTATTTACCCAAAGAAAACAAAATCATGAATTTGAAAAGACATATCAACTCATATGTTTACTGCAGCATTATTTATAATTATATAGTAATCTGTATCTAAAATATCTGAAATATGGTATAATCTAAAAAGAGTAGCATATCAACAATGTATGAAATATCATAAGTAACTAATAGAATTCTTAAATCAGGTATATAACCATTTTAAAAGTATATTGAAAATGGTAAAGTGGCTAAGAATATAGAATGAAAGGGAGAACACCCTAATTATTATAAATTACAAACATCTCTGAAAACATAAGGACTCTTCTGGGTGTTCTACAGTAGTAATGATAGGGCAGCAAACCACTTGTATGTTCTCTTTGACCTCCTTAAGTTCTTACAAAGAAATTCCGTTATGATCTCTGTTCAGCATTGGGCTAGAAGTGTCCGAGTATATTTCCGCACTATGTAATTGATACGACAGATGGAAAAAAAGGGCTTCACCCTAAAATGGACCACAGAGTACCCCTGAATAAGTCAGAAAGTACTGGACATTTGCTAGTCTTTCTTATATGTTGTTGGAAATTCAGGCAAACATCATGAGCAACTAAAATCTCTCATTTTGGAAATGACTTAAAATTCTCAGGTGGTCCCAACAATGGTCCCAATCAAGAATACCCATAAAATTAATCTTTTTATTACAGCTTAAACAAAACCCAGTATCCCAAATGTATAATGGGAAACTAAGCCTTTGGCACTGCTGGTGGAATTATTACAGCTGTGTTGCCAAAGATGCTCACCGCGCAGTGTTTCTCAGAGGTCTCTACAACAGCAGAGATAAGAGACACAAGAGAAACTGGGTTCCTTTGAGGAGGGGTGGGTAATATAATGCTAAAACATAAACCCCAAACCCCTAGGATCCCACTCCTTTTTGAGGCTTTGGTGGTGCCTTCTTTGGAAACCAAAGCCCTATGTCACAAATGCAAGAATCATAATGAGTCAAAAAGAAAGATCATTCTCTTACTCCACTCCCACAACAACAGCATCGAGTTTATTTGCCATCCATCTATTCAGGAAATCAAAAGCCCTCTGCTCTGAAATGAAAAAAATACATATACAAAAGCATACCCTGTAAGTAAAGAGCAATGAAAAAACCACCTACACCTGTGAAACATGATGGAAACATGATTATTTGGGAGTTTCCCTATATTCTCACTTTTCCTGTTGCAATGTGGAGGGATTCAGAGATAAAATGATGATTGCCATCAAATGGGGAAGGTCATTGCACAAGAAAGTCTGTTCAAAGACAGAGTCATGAGAATGCATAAAAGGCTCAGGGAAATCAATGTTAAGTACAATTGAAATACGAAAGAGCAGCAGGAGGATCAAGTGAAATCACATAGAAAAATAGGAATACAGGTGTCAGTACTGGGATGCTGTGCTAAGGATTTCTTTGTCAAAAGATGGTGAATGTTACCAAAGAACTCAGTAATAAGTCATATAGGTAACTTGCATATTATAAAGGGGAGTCAGAAAAGGGTGAAATACATAATGAAAAGGAAGTAAAGAAGCAGAGAAGAAGCAACAGATTTAAAAAATGGTAAATAATTTCTTTAAATGTGGACGGAAAGGATACGATATTTGAGAAGTAAGGTAGACAAAACTATTAAATGTGGAAGCTAGGGGACATTAACTAATTATGGCTATTTACTGGTAGAATACACATGAAGAACATATTCTTTGCTTGTTTGGTTGAGATTATTATTTGTTTATTTTATATTTTTCTGAAGGTGGTGGAAGGTAGATATGATAGATTCTGTTTGGTCATGTTAAGCTTGAATTATCTGTGTTTCATTCAGATGTATTGGTGTACTCAGCAACTGTGTATATTTTGATCTGCAATTCAGGACTATTGTTATAGTTGGAAGTACAGCTCTGGAAGTTAGCAACATGAGTGTGGGGGAAAAGGTTGAGAGGTTTTAGAAGACTAAATAAAAGATCACGTAGTGTCCAAAACTGAAGAAAGGAATAATGAGGAACACGAACATTTAAAATTACAAAGACAGAGAACCTGTTTTTGTGTTTGCTTGTATTTGTTTTGTTTTAAGGAGGAAGATGCAAATGAAAGGAAGGGGGCGAGATGAAACGAAGTCCCAAAACACACATTTCATGGAAACCAAGGAAGCAGAGAGGTTCAGTGAGGCAGAGGGAGTGGTTATTCACGAATTGCACAGTTTAAAGAGCTATTCGAAAGGGGGAAGCAAGAGTCCACAGTGTACAAAAATAAGTCTGAGAAAGCAAAGAGTGACTGGGGACAACCTGGAGAGAGGGATCTGGGGGGAAGTCAAGGCAGAAGGGGTTGTAACAAGTTTAGGAGTTAACAGAGAGGACATGTTTGTAGGGAGAAGAATGAAAGAGAAACACTGATACAACGAAATAATGGGAAGAAATACAATCCCAAGCAGAGTAAAGAAATTAAACTTTGCTGAAATATAAAATTGCCTTTTCCTTGGACATAGGTAGAAAGAAGAAAAATTAAGGATTAATGTCATTAATGCTGATCATTTTTTAGGTGTGAGGCAGAGGAGCGAGAGTGGAGGTGCTGAGTTATGGGCGTACATCTTAGATTGCTGACAGAGCACAGACATGAGGAGATGAACTAACTAGACAAGGGACAGCATCTTAGAGCCACATTGAGGGCATGATGGACCGGTGCTGCGAGGGGCAGGCCTGGGTCCTGCTGGTGGTCTGGGTTTGGCCCTGACGGTACCACTTACTGATAGTAAGACTTTGAACAAGTTACTTAAGCATTCTGTGTTGACTTTTTACCTCCAAAATTGTGATGATAATAATACCCATCTTAAGAATCTGCTTACCTAGCAAAGAAAAGTTGACCCCCCACCTGATTATGGTAGCATGTGTAGTTGTTATGAAATGTTAACTGATCATGGAGTCTAAATCATGGGTATAATGACTTACATTGCAAGTTCATTGAGGAAAGGAAACTTACCTTTTGCTTCGTAGCCTTCTGAGTGCCTAGTCCAAGGCCCTCTGTGCTCTGAGCTGTGCTGTGACTCCATACACCAACAGTCTAAAAGCAACTGAGTGTATGTGTCCATGTGTATGTGAGGGTATGTGAATGTTTGAATGTGTTTGAGTCTGTGTCTGTGTGTTTATGAATGTGTGAGTGTCTTAGCTACTCCACTGTACCCCTCAGAATCATCTCCAAACATTAGGTGGGAACAAACCTTAAGGGAGTTGCTGATTACTCAAGCTGTTTTACTCTTCTATTTTAAGTGCAGAATTATGCATTGACGTCTAAACATCGATGTGATAAGTATTATTGCACCACAGTCTGCAATATGAATATGTATTTGCTACTTGGAAGCTGCAAATATTTTCACTTCTTGTTCTTGTTCACTGAAGTCAGGTCATTTAGTAATCTCACACAAATGTTAATGTTACTATTTGAGCTTCCCATTTTACACTTCCAATGTCACTTTATTTGATAATAAACAATTTTTAAACAAAAAGCTCATCTAATATTTTTTATTTTATCTGCAAAAAAGAATATGAGGACATATGTATGAACTATGATTTAAATTGCCTATCTCTGCTAAGATATGTATATATACTCAAAAACATAAAAAACAAATCAACAAAAGTTCTGCCATTTACATATATATATATACACACACTGTATATTTGTATATATACACACTGTATATTGTGAAATTCACACACACGCGCACACCACACATTGCTTATATAAAATGTACTTACTACAACTTCCAAAAACGAAGGCACCATGAATAAAAATTATAGCTCGTCTCTGGCTTTCTGACTTCCTCTTTGGCAAATATAAACATACTGGAATGTCACTAAAGGTTGTATGCATCACAGTAATGTTTTCATCTGAAAATGGTTGTACATAGTCCAGTTTTACTATTGTGGAAAGCACCTTGTCATAGCTCATAAGACCCACATTTTCCAGTAATGCAGCCTGTTAGAACAAAACAAAATTTAAAACATTAAACGTTTTGATCTTTAGTAACATTCAAATGCATATAAAGATAAAAAAGAAATAATAAATAATATAATAATACCGCAGAGGTCTTATCCTATATCCTAACATATTATTGTTTCTAGTTAAAACTCCAGTATGTAGTGTTTTAGCATAAGAATATCTTCATCTAAATGTTATCAATTTACTTGTGGATTATTTTATATCAGTCTACTTATTTCTTATTGTGAACTTTTATCTGAAAAATTACAGATTTTACACATCTTTGTATGCATATTTTCAATTCTTCCATTTTATTTCATTGGACATTCAATTTAATTTAAAACTTTAGAAAGCATCTGGTTATCACATTACTAATAGGGCTATTTCCATTTTTTCCACTACAAACAGGTTCCTTTTCATTTGATTAAAGACAGTTGGAGAAAAAACACTTTTTTGTTACTTTGTTCTACTGAAATAAAGCTATATTTAGTATTTTTGGTAAGTTTTCTAACATCTTTGAAATACTTCACTGAATAGTTCACAGAAAAGGAATCCTGAAATACTTTGGGGACAAAAGAACATTACAGAGGATTTATTATTAAAACTATTTGAGGTTGCTAAAATTTTACTGAATATGAGAGATAATCAAACCCATCTGCTTTAATGATGAGGATACTAAAAACTAGAAAGTTGAAGTTACTGATCAAAGTTAGACAGCTAATAATTGACAAAGCAAAATGTAAACCCATTTTTTTCTGGCCAATGTTAAATACACTGTTCATACTTATAATTATTTGCTAGTTTATGTTTTTTAAAATGGCCTATAAGAAATGGAAGGAAAGAAAGGAAGATTATTAAGTGCTAAAGCAATCAAAAATTTCTGTAAACGGAAGAACTGGACTTTGAACTTAAAAACTGACAGTTGAATGAGGAATAATGAATGAAAAGTGACATGCTGAATCCTCCAAGTAGCCATTTTGACACATTAACACTTTTAAGTAGCTTTAAAGTACCAATAAAGCTTTCAGTTTAAACATACATGCCTCTGCGCATGCGCGCACACACACACACACGCACACACACACACACACACACACACACACACACACACACACACATAGGTATATCAAGCATTTGTAAAGCAGACAGCCATATCCAATCCCTAAAATATACCACTTATCTTTGGGGCTTAGAAGGCTAGGTCAGAGAGAGAATAAAAATTCCATGTTTTAGACACCTTTAAAAGCTAAGCAGACAAAAACATCCCTTATGGTAACAGTGTCCTAGTTCTTTAGGGAACTAGCATCTCCCAATAGTTGAAGCCTGTGATGGGACAGTTGATCAAGGGGACAATGACTCATTAGTCAAGAGGTGTGGAAGTAAGCCCCAGCTAGACTTGGTGCCCTCTCTCTAGAAATCATATTTTAAGTAGAGACGAGATGAATGATAATAGAGATGAATTATCCCCACCTGCAGGAATGACACCCTGCAAGAATTCATTCTTGGCTACTTGTGTTGCTGACTTCTCTGGGGACTAGAATTTCAACTGTCCTCCAGGTCCATGAGCTTCCAAACTTTTACAAAAATTTCTCATTTTCTTCTTATTATTAATTATTATTATCCAAACCATTACTAGCATTAGCCATAGGCATGTCACTTTCTTTTGCTTACTTACTACCGAAAAGACAAAACAACATGCAAAAAAACAACTCTACTTATTGTAGTCAGATCTGGGGAAAGATTGAAACTTGGAGAGTGGCTCAGTGGTAGACCCAGGGGATCCACTGCACACATTACTGGGTAATTAAAAAAAAATTGTCATCTCAAAAAAAAAAGTGCTGTTGTGATGTTATGTGTTATCTGGGATATTGATGCCAATACATTAAAATGTCACTGAAAAGAACTATCATTCAAAATGCCCTCCTTTATAAATAATGCAGCTGACTCAAGAGTTTCTCCCATCTAGTATATCTTTCATAAAATAGCAGGCAAATTTTCCTCAAACACCTCTTCCATGTGTGAAACCTAGAACATTAGAGCTGAAAAGGACCTCGGAGACTATCTAGTCCAATTTCTTAAACATAGTCGAAAACATACCAGGACCTAAATGATGAAGTCTAAAGTCAACAACTAACTACAGGCAGTGCCTGAGCAGACGCTGGGCTCTTCATTCCTGCACTTTCTCGGAGACCAGGCTGTCACTCCTCTACTCACACACCTTCAAGAGCTTTGCTTTGCCAAACTGTCAATCCTTTTCATTTTGTTGTTTCTTTTGCTAAGCAGAAACTTTTTAGCTTGATGCAGTACTACTCGTCTCTGTTTTTGCTGCTTATGCTTTTGGTGTCAGCTCCAAAAAATGATTGCCAAGTTCATTGTCAAAGAGCTTTTCTTTTATGTTTTCTTCTAAGACTTTGTATGGCTTCAGGTTTTAATCAGTTTCAGGTTTGTCTTTAATCCATTTTTACTTGATTTTTGTGTATGGTATAAGGTAAAGATACAGTATCATTCTTTTGCATACAGATATCCAGTTTCCCCAACACCATTTATTGAAGAGACTACTCTTTTCCCATTGTGAGTTCTTGGGGCTCTTATCAAAAATTAGTAGAACATATATGTTTAGATTTATTTCTGAGCTCTCTATTCTATTCCATTGTTCTATGTGTCTGCTTTTGTGGCAATACCATGTTGTTTGATTACAATAGCTTTGTAATACAGTTTGAAATCAGAAAATGTGATGCCTCAAACTCTCTTCTTTCTCAAGATTGGCTGTTCAGAATCCTTTGTGATACCATATATATTTTAGACTAGTTTGTTTTCTGTGAAAAATTGGGAATTTTGATAGTGACTGCATTGAATCTGTATATCACTTTGGGTAGTATAGACATTTTTACAATGATACTCTTTTCCAATTGATTAACATGGGATATCTTCCCATTTGTCTTCTTCAATTTATTTCATCAGTGTTTTAGTGTAAAACAAAACCTCTAACTTGTGTGCCACAAATTTGCTGGAGACATTAGAAAATATTTTGACCTGAACAAAATAAAAATATAACATATCTAAATTTGTGGTGTTCAGCCAAGTAACTGCTTAGAGAGAAATTTATAAAATTAAATTACCATGTTAGAAATTAAGGAAAGTCTCAAATTAATACTCAAAGCCTCCATCTTAATATGCTAGTAAAAGAAGATCAAAGGAAACCCAAAGAAAGCAAAAGAAAGAAAATAGTAAAGATAGAAGCAGAACTGAATGAAATTAAAACAAAACAAAAATAGAGAAAAAAATGACACAAAAGCCAGTTCTTTTCAAAGAATGAAACTGATGAATCTATTTGCATACTGACCAGGAAAAAAGAGAGATTACCATATGAAGACTGAAGGAAGGGATATCATTATAGACCTTACAGACATTAAAAACATAATAAAAGATTACTAAAATGTAGAATTGCCATAAATCCTACAATTTTTAGATGAAATCTACAAATCACTTAAAGGATACAATCTTCCAAAACTTTCTCAGAAAGAAATAGATAACTTGAATAGTCTATATCTATTTTAAAATTTGAATTTGCAACCAAAAAGCTTCCAAATAGAAAACTCTAAGTCCAGTTTGTTTCAATAGTAAATTAAACTAAACATTAAGGGGAAAAAATACCAATTTTCCACAATAGCTACCAGAAAATAAAACACAAGAGAATACTTCCCAACTCATTTCACTGGGCTGATATTTTCCTGTCACCAAAATCTGAAAGATACTTCAAGAGAACTACAGACAAACAAAGAAGCAAAAATTCTCAACAAAGTATTAAATCAAATCCAATGATATATAAGAGAACAGTCCATCACAATAAATTGTTTTATCCCAAGAATGCACGATTAGCACAATATTTGAAAATCAATGTAATTCATGATACCAACCTAGAAAGGAGAAAAATTATATATTCATCTTAACCATGCAAAAAAAGAATTTGGCTTAATTCACTACTCTTCATGATAAAAATTCTCTGCAAACTTACAATAAAAAAGAACTTCATCTGAGAAAGGATACCTACAAAAAACTTAAACATCATGTTGAATTATGAAAGCTGAATTCTTTCTCCTAAGAGCTGGGAAAAAGGCAAGAATGTCTGTTCTTTATTCAACCTAATTCTGAAAGTCTTTAGTCAGTGATATAATGCAGGAGAAGAAAAAGATACAGGTTCAAAGGAAAGAAGTAACAGTCTCTCTCTATTTTTCAGTCAATATGATCACCTAAGTGGAAAATATGAGATCTACAAAGAAGGTCCTGAAATGAATAAGCAAGTTTAGCCAGAACAAAAGGTACAAAGTCAATACAAAAAAAGAGTTATTTCAAATTTAACAATGAATGAATGGAAATCAAAATTTTAAAAGAGTACTAACTGCAACAGAACCAAATACTGAAATATTAAGTTATATAACAAAATATATCCAGTATTCATGTGCTAAAAAATACAAAACACTGGTGCAAGAAATTAAAAACCTTATTGAGAAATATATGTTAATAGATCAGAAGACTTACTATAACTAAAAGGTCAGTTCTCTCTATATTGGTTTTTAGAGACAACCTAATCCTAATAAAAATTTCATCATGATTTTAGAAATCAATAAGCTAAATTTAATTTTTTAACAGAAAGAAAGTTTAATTAAAGTAGCCAAAGCAATTTTGAAAGTGAAAATCAAAGTTGGAAGGCTTGTAGAAACTGGTTTCAAGATTTACCAAAAAAGCTATTGTAGTCAATACAGTGAAGCTGGTGAAATGCGGGACTCATAGACCAAGGGAAGAGAATAGAGTCAGCCCAGAAATAAAGCAACACAAATATGCCCAACTGACTTTTGACATAGCTACAAGGCAATCCAATGGAGAAAAGAACACATTCAACAAATGGTGCTGGAACAACTGGACAGCTGTATGCAAAAAAAGGACCTTAACCTATTCCTCATGCTTAATATAGAAACTAACTCACAATGTGTTCAATATCTAAATGTAAAATTTTAAACCACAAGCCTGTCAGAAGACAACATAGGGAAAGAAAAATTTTTGTGATCATAGGTTAGGTAAAAAATTCTTAGAGACCCTCACAAAAAATAATCCATAAAAGTGTTTTTTTAAGTTAAATTGGGCTTCACCAAAATTAAAAGCTTTTGCTACATAACTTAAGACAATGAAAAGTGAAGCAACATACTAGGAGAAAATATTTTCAAATCAAATATCTGCCAAATGCTTTGCATCCAGAA
This sequence comes from Manis pentadactyla, assembly GCF_030020395.1. Taxonomy (NCBI): domain Eukaryota; kingdom Metazoa; phylum Chordata; class Mammalia; order Pholidota; family Manidae; genus Manis; species Manis pentadactyla. Next base: position 85,154,509 of record NC_080019.1, read on the forward strand.
CAGGAAGAACTCTCAGTATTCAACAATAATAAAATAACAGCTGATTCTTATCAAAATGGGGAAAAGATTTGAACATATACATCATCACAAAAATATGGAATAACAAATAAGTACACAAAAGGATGTTCAACTTCTATAATCATTAAGGAAATGCAAATATATACCACAATGAGATATTTCTGTACACCTATTAGAGTGGTTTTTAAAGAAAAATTGGTAATATGAAGTGCTGGTCAGGATGCAGAACAACTAGGACTTTCATATATTGCTCGTATGAATGCAAAATGACACAACCTCTTTGGAAAATAATCTGGTAGTTTCCTACACCCAGCACAAGACCTAGGTATTTACCCAACATAAATTAAAATTTTTGTTCACACAAAAGCCTGTATATGAATGATTTATCAGCCTTATTCATATCTACTCCAAAGTGGAAATAACCCAAATATCCTTCAGCTGTTTATTGTGCACAAACTGTGATACATCCACATTATGGACTGCTACACAACTTTGAAAGGGATTACTCTCAAATGCATTATGTTAAGTGAAATACATTAAAGCCAGGCTCAAAAGGCCACAGGCAGTATGAATCCACATTCGTGATATTATGGAAAGGGCAAAGTATAAGAACATACAAAGGTCAGTGGCACCAGGAGATAAGGGCAGGGAAATGTTCCCTAAAAAGGGCCGCACAGAGATTATTTTGAGGGGTTATGTTCTATATCTTATTGTGGTGGTGGTTACATGAATCTGTATGTATATCAAACCTCATAGAACTGTATAACCAAGAGAATGAATTTTACTGTATGCAAAGTTAAATTAAAAATTTGGCACAGTGATTAAAAAAATTAGTCTGAATTGAGACTGTCTGGGTTTGATTACCAAACCCACAAATTAACTGTATATATTTTGTTAATTCATTCCCCGTGCCTCACTTTCCTCATCTATAAGCATAACAGTGTAAGGGCATAACAGTCAAAGGGCAGTTGTAAATGTTGCATAATACTTTTAGGACAATTACAGTAGGGCAGGGTACATTGTAAGTGTTTGATACTTTTAGTGTTTTTCATTATTAATATATACTGAGACTATTCCTAAATATTTTCATTGCTAGTTGAAGATAATCATGGTGAAGATCCTTCAGTTTAGTGAATATGTCAATTTAAAACAAAATTTTATAGAATTTTGGCTTCTCATCTCTCACTGCTCATATCATGAAGTAGAGGCTGCCTAACTTTCTATTGATAAATATAACTCACATGCAAAAGCTCTTTGGGGTCCTCAATAACTTAAACAGCATAAAAAAAAAGTTCCTGAGACCAAAAAGTTTAAAAACCACTGAGAAAGAGAAAACAGTAAAGGGATTATATAAATATCAAAATAGAAAAACATAATCAATATATACATGTAAATTTTAAGAGAATGTACAAGACTGGGTTTCCTCAGAAATGTCAAATGCAATATAACATGTTATTTACCAATCTCCCAAATTTTCCACGTAGACAATATCATTTCTTTTATTCTCATCACAATCAATAGTGTATTTCTCTTTAGATATAGACTTATCAGCAAGAATGTTATTTCCCTCTCCTTTTCACAATTCAAATAGGTTTGTAATGGTAAATGATTTAACAGATTAATATTATTTGGCTGATTTGTCCTAAACAAAACCAAAATCTCTTTTGAAATACTAATTGAAAGAAAGTTTACATGTACTAGTAAAAAGGCATCCCAATTCCCTGGGGAACAACCAAAATCAAATTACCGTAAGTGAAGCAGGTTTTATCGAAGAATCCATGACCCTTACTTTCCAGGGTTACTCAATGTTTTCTGGCATCGGTGTATAAATATAGTAAACAAAGAGAATACATATGAGCCCAAAGTACAGAATTTTGCACCCCATGATATTCTTTTTACCACTGTTCCTGAAAGACAATTCGTAATATATCCTGTCAAGTATGATGATAGAAGAACAAACAATTTAAAGTGCCTACAGAAATTCTTTTACACTGTGGTACCATTATCATCCCAGCACAGTACATTTTTTTAAGAGTCTTAGCAGGGTACAAAATAAACCATGATGTCTGTTTCTCCCAATAGTATTTAGTAAAGATAAGTGAGAAGATATTTTTAAAAATCCACCTGTCCCATAAAGATAATTTAGTCAATCTCAAGGCTAATGCTTTGGGCATATATCATCAACAAAGTTAAAATCCATTGCGATCACCTGAACTTTAGAAAGAAGAGAGGAAACTGATATTCTTGTCCAAGTTCTCTAATGACCTCATCCAGTTTAGAAATACTTAGGAAGTGTTTATGTTAAACATCAGAATTAATTCATCTAGTACAGAAATACTCAATAAAGTGTTTACCTTCTGCTCAGTGTGAAAATTTCCAATCTGTATAGTTGTATAATCATGGAAAAAAGTTTGTACTGATTAAGCAAATATTTATCGCATGCCTTATACATACTAAACTCGGCATTGGGCAAAATGGTTACAAAAGTGAATAAAACCTGGCATTTGTCCATTCTCTTCTTTCCTTCCTTCCTTCCTTCCTTCCTTCCTTCCTTCCTTCCTTCCTTCCTTCCTTTTCTCTCTCTGTCTCTGTCTCTCTGTCTCTGTCTCTGTCTCTCTCTCTCTCTCCTTTCTTTCTTTCTTTCTTCTTTCTTCCTGCTTCCCTCAGACCCTCCTTGGAATCCTCCACATTTGTCCATTCTTTTGTGGAACTTTCTATTTCCATTTTCCTAAGCCACATTTTTGGAAATTTTGTCACAGGAAATTTTACTTGTTGGCTTCCTGTGTCTCCACTCTTGTAGCAACACAAGTTGTTACTGATACTGAGCTTTTTTACTTCAACCCTGCTTTATTATCTATCTAAGCAGCAGACAGACAGGAAAAAGTGTCATTCTTCTAAAACAGACAAATAAGAACCACATGGGTGGGAGAGGATAAGAAGGCTGAAAATAAGCTAAATATGATCGGTCCAACACGAACCTAATGGAAAAGTCAACATTTTGAAGTACCAGTCTGATCTTGCCCATTTTCCCTGTCCTGTTTCCAATGCAACAGGTGATCAAGAACCACATCTTCAAACTCTTCAGAACAAGTTGGAAGATATACTCAGAAAGTTTATCAATTTATCAAGATGGAATTTTTTTTTAATTTTAGAATGAACTCCAACATGCAAGGAATTTGAAAGTCATCACACCATCCTCACAAAAAAAGACAAAATCAAAAAATCACAAAATTATTGAATTTTTTCTTAGATCCATCAGAGAATTGAGGTCACAGGGCAAAGAACCCATCAAAATTTGGAGAGACAGGCAAATACAAAGAAAGAGCCAAGATCAGAGTCCTTAAAGCAGAAGCCACTGGAGCCAGGAACTGGTAGGGAAGCTTAAAGAATAATTTTGACAAATGGTTGGATAATGATTGTGGATAAACTGAAGAATTAAAACCTCCTGGGGAATCAGATATAAGAGGTTCCTCACACTATATGGGTGTTATATCCAGGAACACCACTATGTGGGTGATGAGTCTAGAAAATTCCTTCCTGTCTTGAGTAGGGGAGAGAAAATAAAACATTTTGGAAAGAATATTTTGAAATGTTCCCATATTATTCTTGATTACAGTCTTCTCTCTGTTGAACCTCTGCCCTGCATAGCCAACAGCAAAGTACAAACTGGTTTTAAAGTTTTATATCTCTAAGATAGGTGAACAGGGTCATTATTTCACACTCTCAGAAAGAAGACTGGTTTCTGCCAATCTTTGTCCTGAGCTGAATCCAAGACAGCGCCTCAAGGATGATTTGTGGCTCCAGGCCACTCAGCAACATGTTGTGGATCATAAAGAAAAATCTGTACCCCTTTTGCCCAGTTCTGTAGTTCTTCTTCAATCTCTTAGTTCAAAAATATACTATGTCTTGGTAGCACACACTGACTAATTCATTCCTTGGGAAGGTCTGAAGACGTGCATATGGAAAAAGACCTCCACCTTTGATACACTGTAAATTAATAGTTTGCAAACTTGATTAACTGTCATTCTCCACATGGTGTCATGCAATGCTTGTTGGTCTTTTCTTTAAAAGTGCCTCTTACTCAAATTCCTAAAATATGTCATTGTGAACATCACCTAGGGCCAGAAATTCTATGTGATTAAGTAATTGGTCTCATGATAACAGACTGTTCTGTCAACCACAACTGAGCCTAACATAAACTAATACATGTACATAAACACGATTTTTAACTTCTATCTGGAAAAAGTAGAAATGAGAGAAGCTACTTATATCACACAAAAAATGCTGTTTTATATAATACATATCAAGCTATCAGAAATCACTGAGGGAAGGACAAAAAAACATTTTTAAAAATTGGGAAAAGTTGTGGGCAGACCAAAGAATAACAAATACAACTGGTTTTAAAACATATAAAAGGATGCCCACACTCAATTAAAAGGGAAATGTATATTAATCGTATACTTAAAAAACAGATAATTTCACATTGCAAAATGGAAATGAGGCACAGTCATAGACTGTTTTGGGGGGTTTAGATTGACTTAGATCACTTAACCTAGAACACTGTTGAGAGTGAAACAGACACTATTTTCAGAGTGAAACAGACACTATTTAAATCAACATTCATAATCTACAGTTCTGGGTAACTGGCAGTCATGCAATTTATGGAATTGTAACACTTTCACCACGCTACAGTTGTGCATCTGTCTTTCTAAATGGGCAGGAAACACATTGGTGGAAAGTATCATAAAATTTTTTCCATGAAAGTATCAGGTAATTTTTTCCTAAATGTTTAGCCCTTTGCATAGAATATGTGCTTAAATATTTTTAAATGAATTAAAATGGCTTAATTAATTCACTAGTGCCTAAAGGGACTGAGGCATGGAGCATATCAAACTCACCAACTATACTAGGAGAAGCCAGTGATGAGAAGTGCCTAGACAAGAGGCGGAGTAGAGATTACGATACACAAAATTTTCTGTCTTTGAGGCACCTCACAAATTGAGGGAGAGAAAAGAAAGTAATTTTCTAAGGCTGAACTTCAGCTGTAGATGTATTGAAAAGAAAGGGCCAATCTACATTGTTCAAGAAGTTAAGTGTAGGTATCTGGAAATGTTCAAAACCTGAACATCAAGTAGTTGAGACTCATTCTCTCAAATTTGGAATAAATTTGCAATTTGGAATAAACCACTGTGGTAGGCAGAAAAATGGCTTCCCCGACCATGTCCATATTTCTAATCCTTGGAAGTTTGAATATTTATATTACTTGGGAAAAGAGAATTAAAGTTGAGGGTGGAATTAAGGTTCCTAATCAGTTTACCTAAAATAGGAAGATTATCCTGGAATACCTGGATGGTTTCAATATAATCACAAGGGTCCCTAAAAGATGAAAGAGAAAGCCAGAAGACTCACTGTCCGAGTGGTTAATATGAGAAAGACTAGAGCAGCCACTGTTGGCTTTGATGATGGAAAGGAGTCACAAGCCAATGAAGGCCCTTTCTAGGAACTGGAAAAGGCAAGAAAACATTCTCCCTTAGAGCCTCCAGTGAGGAATGCAGCCACGCCAACACTTTGATTTTAGCCCAGTGAGACCCATTTCAGAATTCTGACCTACAGAAATCTAAAATAAAAAAAGAAACATGGTGCCTTTCCTCAGTCAAAGGTCTTAATGCAAAATGAGTACGAGCCTCTAGATCTCCAGAGAGCAGTCTACGGCCCAGGTGGGTAGGGAGCTGGGTGCCAGCCACGAGAAACACAGAGATTCTGTCCCACTTTGCAGCTGGACCTCGGTGTGTGTCTGGGAAGACCTGCATTTACTCTGGTAATGACACATGTCCCTCAGGTCATTGACATGAAGTGTAAGGGAAGAACAGATCAGCTGTATGGAACAAATAATCAGGAAACTTGACCCCGTGCTCTCCTACACCATTTCTGCTGCAGCTTTCGTCACATCTCTGTCTGGAATGAACCCTCTCCGGCTCTCTCTCCACTCCATGTAGAACAGCTTTTAATTTCTCAGCTGAGACCTTACCTATCTCTTCCATGTTGCTTTTTGGAAACCTCACAGGAAGGATGGACAACCTGTTCTTTTTGGGTCCCCTCTAAAAGTGGTAGACTTCTCACATAGCATCAATAACAAGCTGCTGCTCTTACATGGTAAACACAAATCTCATTTTCTCAGTGATGTGTGCAAGAGATGTCAAGCTCTTTATCTCCTGTCAAAATTTCTCATTTGAAATAAATCCATTTCTGTTTTGTTATGCACAGTTCCAGAATTTCTACTTTTTAAACAATTCTGTTATGTGTATGTCTTTGTATTGCTAAAACTGTATGTCTAAAACTGATTCTGATATAATCTGGATTCCTATGGATCTATTTTCATTGTCTGTATTTCCTTTGGATTTTTATCATGTGGTGTTTATCATGTGGTGTTAGCTCCTTGTGTGTCTGGGAATACTTTTAATTTCTCTTTGAGTGTCTGACATAGTACCTGAAAAGTTAGAAAAAAAATGAGACTTCCTCTTCACTTTCATTCTGATAAATTACTGAATAGCCTTAATCCTATTATAAGGATTGAGAGTAAACTGAATGTGATTCTCAGTACTTTCAACAGTCAATTTCATTATAGGTCAAATTTATTCATACAATTTAACCCCTCGGAGTTCCAAACCAAACACTGAGGGTGTCTAGCAGGACTGCACCTTCTTTACAAAATACGGACTTTAAGTTTTGTCTTTCTACACCCATGAGTAATGCAGAAAGATCTGCTCAGCTTCCCAATCTCTCAAAATGAGCTCAAACAGAATGAGCAGACACCTTTGGAGAAAAAATAGCAAATTCTAGAGTTTACTACTGGTTTTCTTCTTTGCCTGGACATTGGCTCTACAATTTGTCAACAATATGTTGACTCTGTGATGCCTTCAGGTGGATTTTACAACTATTATGGGGTGGGTGTGTGGGGCGAGTGAAGGGGCTAAAGAGACACAAAAATCTCGTAATATAAGCTGGCCACAGAAATGGAAGTGCAGCATGGAGGATATAGTCGATGGTTCTGTAACATCTTTCTATGTTGACAGAGAGTAACTATACTAGTTGGAGGTTTAATAATATGTATAACTGGCAAATAACTGTATTGTATAGTTAAAACCAGCATAGAATTGTGTATCAACTACACTTCAATTAGAAAATACAATTAAACATAAATAAATAAAAATAGAAAATAAATGAAAAAAAGTGTATTGCTTTTCTAATTGCCACACAAAGGTTGGTTTTATTACTTGGTTCGCTATTCATGGAAGTAGAAGGCCCACTTTAATTCATTAACGCATCAAAGTTATATGCTCAGAAAAATCATATTCAGCAGGGCGCGACATTGAAACCCTCTATTTGAGTAAAAATACCTTCCATTTAGAGGTATAGTATGTGTGGTGTTGAATTGAGAATTTTATAAAAGCCTACTTGAAACATATACAGATAATCCATTTTAGAATCAAAGTATCTACTAACATGAGAATTTCTAATTTTGTTCAAATAATAGCATTAAACTACAGATATTTACTGCAGCCTTTAACATGAAATACTGATTTCTTCAACAGAGGACACAAATGACTGCAAATACAAGTCTTCACTGTACGTTACACTTAAACATCTGTGTACTCTATTCATAATATAACCTCTTTACATAAGAAACTTCTTCAAATATTTGGGCATTTTTGAGTCTACTATATAGCTGAGATTCTTGATTCTATTTCATATATTGAAAATGCAAATAATTTCTTGGTTATATAAATTACCGTTATAGGGTCCCACATTGCAGTGGCTCACCTTTTTAATTTTATGTATCTTTTAAAAAACAGGTTTCAATATTTTCTTTATTGCTTTGTGTATTTTATGTCTTGTCCAAGAAATCCACCTAGATGACCTAAAAATATTCTGCTATAATTATTTCTAGAAGTTATGACTTTTACTTGTATGAGTTAATTCATCTGAAATTGGGTTTCATGTATAGCATGAGTCATGGGACCAATTTTCTTCAATATAAATATATTAGCTCTATCATTCATTAAGTTTTTTGTTGCTTATCTCTTATGCATACATTGTCTTAAATTTCATGTACGAACGGCAATGCTTCTGTACTCTTAGTTCTTTTCCATGAGTCTGTATGTATAACCTTGAAACAATACCATACTATTTTAATTAATACAGCTTTATTTTATTTTACTATCTCAGGGACATTTCCCAACATTGTTCTTGACCACTTAACATTATCTTGTCCTTAACTCTTGTCTTCCATTTAAATTTGGAGCCACACTGTTAAATTTCATTATGGTTACTGAAATAATTCAGGCAACTTCATTGAAATTGTAATTTTTTGAGTTATACTGACAAAGTAATATACTGAGCTTTATTAGGTCTTCCAATCCATGAGCATGGCATAAATCTTCATTTAAGATTTTTTAATATCTTTCAGTAAGATTTAATTACTTTTCCCATAGAGTTCTCTGCTAGATTTCTTAGTTGTTAGATTTATTTCTGGATACCTTATATTTCTTGCAGCTATCAAAATGGTATCTCTTCTTTCCTTCTAAGAAAAATGCAGCTGATTTTTATTACTGGCTTTAAATTATTACATTATATCATCACTATATTATTTTGAATTTTTATGTAAATAATATCATGAAAAAAGTGTTATTTTTTAAATTTTTATTTCTTTTATTTTGTATTCTTGACTTACTGCATTTTCTAGCTAGCACCCCCAGTGAAATGGTGAATACAAGTGGTGATAGTAGGCAATCTTGCCTCATTTCTGATTTCAGAGGAAAAACTGCTATACTGTATCTTCTAGTACACAGAGAAATCTATTTACTTGCCAGGGCTGCCATGAAAGTAACATAACCTGGGTGGCTTAACCAACAGAAAGTCATTGTTGCATAGTACTGAGGACAGAAATTTGGAACCATCACACAGTAGGATTGGTTCCTGGCGAGAGCTCTGAGGGAAGAATCTGTTCCAGGCCTCTCACTCTTTGGGTAACTTCACAGTCACCATAAAAACAGTCATACAAAAAGTATAGTCTCCTCTCACTACATATAGATGCCCTTACAATTTTTACTTATTAACTGACACCCTTCTTGCACTCATTAACAGCTTTTTCATTTCCTGGAAAAAATAAAATTCCTTTACTTATTCTCTTAATAGTTGGCTTATATTAATAGCCATTAGGATGATGGCTCCATGAGAATTAATTATAATTAGGGGAAATAGACACAATTATCTTCATTTTACAGATGCAGGATATAACGTCATAAAAATAATTTTCGTTTGTTTTTAGATTCCACATATAAGTGAAATTATTTGGTATTTGTCTTTCATCACCTATCTTATTTCACTTAACATAATACCCTTGAGGTCCATGTGTGTTGTCAGCTGAAAAATGTTCTATTGTGTATATATACCACATCTTCTTTAACCATTCATCTATTGATGGACACTTTGGTTGAGGATTTAATAAGGTATATAACTATTGAAAACTTGAAACTAATATATTTTCTATCAGCTATAGTTCAATCAAATAATAATAAAAATAAATACTTTTTCCAAATAATATAATAAATGTTACAGCTTTGAGTTAAACCTAATTTGGCCAAGATTAATTCCATAATTCATTCCATGATACTCCAAGAAATTACAATTTAATTTTTGGGTTACAATCTACTAAATGATAAGCTATATGTACACATCATATATTTATAAATTATTACCTAGACTAATAATGTACTTATCTCTTATTCTGGGCTTAGGTGTAAATGAAAAGGTGGTATGAATGTTAAATGTTCATAGAGTCTACTTTCTATCTGGTCTTGTGTAACCTGAGCTCCCACATTTTGAAATATTTTGACAAACATAAGGTTATTTTGAAATCATATTGACAAGAGAGAATGTCAAGTTCTGTAACTGTGACTCATTGGTCAACAAAGAGGATATCCTATGATGAGTAAGCCCTGGAGATGAATACCTATATCTTCCAAATGTTGGCTCACTGTAGCTATAATCCTTCTATACTTCTCAGGAAGTAAGGTATCCCAGGAAACAAACAGATATTTTGATTCCATAGGCATACACTGAAATTTCCTGTTGTATGGGACTATGTCTCCCTTGGCTGATTAGTTTTAATGCCATATCATATGTCAGAAATGGAACATCTCTCCTGATTTTCTCAGTGAGATGGCACATAAGTACAAATTGTGCATTAACCAAATGAAAGCTTATTTCTCAATTTTGTTTTTGTATTTCAGGATCACCCTGCACCTATAAAAGCTACAATAGTGAGCCAAAGGTTACCAAAATACAAAACTGAAAATTCCATGCCAAACATAGATATGCTGAGACATAAAGTTACTAAAATTAGTATACTTATTAATATTTTCATTATTTTGATATCCTTCATGTACGTAAAAACAACTTTAATGCTAAACTAACTTTATAGATTTTTAAACTAAAATTATGAATATATGTGGATATAATAATGAATATTTCAAAGTATACACATTAATAATATAGTAAAATAATATGATCATGGAAGCTAAATAATAATTTCTAATATATTATCCACATGCCAATTGAATTTCACTCAGAAAGGCTTACCTTTAGCTACCGGGAAAGGGGAGTCCCCACACATTTCCCTTTCATTCCCCCACTGGTCCTGCAGACTGCGGGAAGGACTCTGACATTAATCTCCAGTTTCAGGTACAGACCATCATCTCAACAACAGATTCTGAGCAAACAGATACACCTGCTGCCACTCCAAGTAAAATGCTCAGCATCTGGAGAATGTGTGTTTGGGTCAAAGTCTCAGCACAACTGCTGTCTAATTCCAAAGGAAGGGACAAAGTGAAATCCAAGAGGCACCTCAGAAGACGAAATGAAAGCTTACCACCTCCACAATGTTCTCCCAAAGAGGTAGGTGTGCCACAAGTTTAACTGGAAATGAGCAAAGACCAAGTTTTCTCACGGAAGATTTCTCCAGGCTCCACATCTCTCCCCAGCATCCTCAGGTAGGTGATTTACTGAACCAAGAGGGTCCACCATCAATTTCAATTTCAGAATCTATTGAGAAGAAACTCACAGTGAATACATAAGCTGGGAGAGCCCAAAGAGACTCCACCCACACTCTGCTAGTTCAGAAGCGTACAAGCCCATGTGCTCAATTTCCCCCCTTGCCAAATCATACTAAATTAAAGATGGATTAGGTATTTGATCTAATCCTTGTTAGTGTTGGGGAAAAATATAAGCAGACTTTTATTGTAGTAGGAATTGAAGATAATCCCAAACTTTAAGCCAAAGGAACCTAGAAGCAGTATCAGACTACAATTATAGGAAGTTAGCAAGAAAGGACAGGATCAAGCCGAAGTACCTTTGTTCCCATTGTGTTTTAGACCACTGCTGTTCCTTCCTGTGCCAAACTGAAGCCAGTTTGCTGAAACGGTGAGAATTCCTTTTCTCTGGATATACATGCAAAGCACATTTATTTACAACTATCCCCAAACAATGCTGCCTAGTGTGCAAGGACATCTGAGGTGGCCAAAGCTTTCAGAGTTACTTGGTAAACCATGAATGACCATTGTTCATGTGGAAGGGCTGTAGTGAAATCTGTGTCCTTTTAAGAACATGTCGTGTCTGACACTCATTTAGAGAGGAAGCAGTTGTGTTCTTTATAACTGGTACTACAGTTAAGCTCTTGTAGCAATTCAGGAAATGCTTTGTCTAAGACCAGCACTCAAAGAGTAGAACTCCAGTTGCTTACGGACAACTGAACCGTTATTTCCTCAAAAGCAGTGTCTGCATAATTTAGAGAGAAAGAACAGTATGAAGATGAGTCTGCAATCATTTCATTGATTAAAAGTAGCTTTAAATCTTCTAGACAGCACAGGAAGACATCAAACTTTTTTTTCCACTCACAGCAATGAGGATGGGGGATCAGCAGTAGCATGAAGAGGCAGCAGCAACATTTTACCTGGTCAGGGGTTAATGACATGGGTACAGTTTGTGAGGCAGCAGCCTCATGGGGAGGGATGCTGACACGAAGGTCTCCCCTGCAGATGGTGGTAGTTCTAATTGCAAGCTCCCCTTAATGGTTCCAGAAAGGTTTCTTTATAACACTTTTAACCATCTAATTTATATCTGGCTCTACCCTTCCCTTCTGGGAATCTAAATGTGGTAACTTACTTTCCCAAAATGACATAATTTTTCCTGGCTCCATGACATTGCCTGTTACCTAAATACTCAATTACAAGATTTATGTTTTCAAAAGCAAGATGGCTTGTCAAAAAAGAAAACAAATACACCAAAAAATGAACATGGTAAATGCATATAACAAAGAAATAAATAAGGAACGTTAGAAAAATAAGCAAGGGAAAATTTTAAATATATTTTATAAATATTAATTCCAAATAAAGCTGTCCAGAATTACTGCATAAAGTAGTGCATTATTGTTGTCCTCAGAGAAATGTCAAATAATTAGTTTCAGAATAAGAGTAATTTCATTTAAAAAATCATCACTATACTGGCAACTTTCATTTTACCTGGAATAATTATTGCTTAGTTGAATGTTTTTATCTGAAAAATAATAGATTTAATAATTCAGCTTTATTTTGTTAGAAGGCTTATTCCCAATAATTTCCTTTCCTTTTTTTTATTTTGTCCAATTTCACTTTTTAAAAAGTCATTGCATTACCACACTACTGAAAAGCTCATTTTCTATTTTTACTAATATGTTTCTTACCATAAAAGAAAAGAAACTAGAAAAATGACATGTTTTCTATACTTTCTGTCATGGATGCTAAGTCCCTCTTACTATTTCTGCCCAAGCTTTTTAGCATTTCTGATATGCCATTGAAGAGTACCCTCAAATATGGAAACTTCAAAAAATTCTGTGGACAGTAGCAAGTCATACCACACCTATTATATATTTTTCTTTGTTACCTTGGTAAGACTTTACAGAGTATTAGAAATTATATAACCCCTCTACTTTAAAGATAAGGAAAGTGAAGTCCTGAAAGTCTTATTGAACAAATTTACACAGCTAGCAAATGGCAAGGCTGGATGTAAAATAAAATATTTACAGTGTTTAGAGGAAAAAACACCAGTTTAGAATCCTGTACATTGAGAAAAATACTTTTGCAAACAAAACTTGAGAGAACTTGTTGCCAAAAACCTGCTTTACAAGAAATGCTGAAAGAGGTTCTTTAAGGAGAAGGACAATAATAAATATTAGACACTCAGTTCTACATTAGAAAGAGCATAAAAGAAGGAATAAGTGAAGGTAAAATAAAAACTTTGATTTTTCTTATTCTTGGTCTGACAGAGGACAGATTATTTGTTAAATAAGAGCAGTAATATGTTCAATGATGTATGCTCATGTGTATGTGGGAAAGAGTGAGATACATAGGAAACTTGGAACATCAAAGACCTGCAGGGATCCCTGTGAAATGCAATCAAGGGTCCCTATCTTCCAGGCTCTGTAGGAGGGTAGAAGCTTAACGTCTACATGCCCCTAGATCAAAAAACACATTCTGTCATAAAGATATGAGAATTTCTTTTTTCCTTTGGATAAAGTCAATTGGCTAACACAGATCTCGTCCCAATTACAGGTAAATTCAGGTTAAACTGGGTGACAAATGGTACTGTCAAGTCCTCTTAGTTGAGGACTAGTTATGTTTATCCTGAGAACATGTATATAATAGGTTGTGTCTGGATGAGATTTCTTTGTAACCCCTTTGTCAGATTACCTATAAAACATACATGGTGGTTTAATGCTTAGTCAATAATCAAACTGTTTGTTCTCTTGTACTGTTGTGGAGAGGTTTTCTGGGTTAGGAAATTTTTTTTTGAGTTACATTCTCGTAATGATTCTGGTGACTGGGACTGGATGTCTGGGAGTTCCTGAGTTGAGCAGACAGACTGAAGGTTCCTGGCCACACACAGTCAGGACATAGGCCTTAAATTATAGAAGTCTCCTTCTGGCTCTTGCTCTTTTGGAATACCATCCAGGTGTAACACTTGCTCCAAATTCAAGATTTTATTATGGAATAAACATGGGTAACACAGGTTCTACAATCCTGTTAGGTTGGAAAGTATGGAACACCATGAATATTGCCTGTAGGTCTTTCTCTTAAAAAGCTAAAGTCTTTCTGCTACATTTGGAATGAGTATATGAGAATCCAGTCTTGCAGTTGGCTAAGGATGGGTCTTTTGAAAAATAAACAAATAAATGATTTGAATAGCCAGAAGAAAAAAACTGAGAAAATGGGAGAAGAATTGTGAGAGTTAAAGGCACTTCTCTTTCACAGACCTCTCCTTCTTCTCTCTCTGTCCTCCTGTATCTCTTTATCCCTCTCAGCCTCAAACTCTGGGGAAGAGGGAGGCCATGATCTTTTAGGCAGCTGTTCCCTTCACGAATGAGTTTCCCTGTAAAGAGGGACAAGTGGGTACAACTTCTATAGCTGGTAATATATTATGAGTCCTGCCAAGGACAGAAGTTGGTGCGCCTGGTGACCTAGCTCCGAGTCCACCTGTGTCTTAGCTAAGGTCCAGCTCCAGGAGTCCCTTCTCAGCCACACATCACATAGCTGGGAAAGTAGACACAATGAGTACATCTGATCTGGGTATAACTGAAAACGTGGATAAAATGTTGTGGCTCCATGCAAAGGAGACAGGATGGAAAGTAGCTGCACTAGTCTCTTGGAAAAAGGCAAGTGAACAAGGTGTTAAGCTGATGAATGTCAACACAGGAAGGAAACCAAAGTGCCATATACATTACATTTTTCTTGTCTGAATGAAAGGAAAACCAGATCTTCCTATATGGATTGCCAACAAAACTGATGTCATTGAGAAGTTACCCAGGACTCCCAAGTAGTTCACATGCCTTCCTCACCAGCTGATATTATTCATTTTAAAGACCTCTTTGCCTGGGCTCCAGAAATTTGCTTTATAGCCCCACACAGGTAGAGGTGTGATGGCTAAAGCATACAAAAAGGTGTGAGAAACACGTTCACTGGTCCAAACTTAAAAAGTGGACACAGAGACAACAAGAATAGCGGAGTGAGGCTTTAATGGCTGTCTTGTAAGATCGGGTGTCTGGCAAGCAGGTACAACTAGGGCTGTTGGAGCAAGCAATTGATTCCCTAGCACATGAGTCCCTTCCCTGGTTCCTCATTGGTTGAGTACTACAGGGTTCATTCTTTCCTGGACATTGTCTAAGCAAGTCATATCCATATTAAGCTTTCTTTTACATTTGTCTTAATTTTATTAGCTGGTTCAAAACTTCTTTTTCCCTGAACAGGCACAGCCCATTCCTTCTCAATGTCCTTCCTCCTCTCAGCTTGAGCAACTTCCTGGCATGTACTTCACCACATGGGCTTTTTGTCAATATCTTACTGTTTAAATGTTTAAACCCCCTAGTGGGAGTAAGTCACATTTAGTTTCTGTGCTTTTTCCAACAATAGACACCCAATCTTTCAAGACTGCCATTAAAGTCTCACTCTGTTTTTCTCTTTCTTTCCATGTCCACTTAATTTTGGACCAGTGAGGGCATTTCCCACATTAGGCAACCAGCAGACAGTGTCCACTGATGGAGGAGACACTTCCAGAAATCACCACATCAAGAAGCAGGGTGGCCAAGGGAAGCCAGCTGTCCATCTTCTCCTCCCCAACCACACACACACTATGGAAGATCTAGGGACACAGGGGTCACTAATGACTGCCTTTCTGCTCAAGTGAGCTGGGAGAAGTTGCAGCTATTTATCTAAAAGATGGCTAGGTCCCCCACTGATTTCTATTAGCACTTTTTTGAGACTTTCTCAAAAATCGTTGGCATGGATGCAAGGCACATCACAGTTACCCTCTAGGCCTAACCACCTTTGCCTTGACTCTTCTGTTGACTATCCAAATTTAAGTTAGGGTAAAGGTGGGAGGCTGGTTAAGGTAGACTATTACTCAAATCTCAACAGTGACTACTTAGTTTTGGAACAATCTAGAAAAAGAATAAAGAAAAATGGGATAAATTAAAAACTGTCCTGCTAGCTGCTCAGAACTCCTCAGAGAAAGGACTGTCCTTTACTCTGAACAACCCATGAAGGGAAGAAAGGCGGGTGTGAGACAATGTGTCATTATTGCAAAAAGCCGGAGCATGAGGAAAGGGACTGCAGGGAATTGGCAAATGGCTTAAAATGGACTTGGAAGGGGGAACTTATCAAACTTGTACTGATTTTGCAATTTCCTGATTTTGCAAGTCTCCTCCATCAGTGGACACTGTCTGCTGGTTGCCTAATGTGGGAAATGCCCTCACTGGTGCAAAATTAGTACTGCTGTTTGGCGATAGATCATTTTAGGATGTTGGCGTTTGGGGTTGGGTCTGCCTTGTTTCTTTTCCTGCAAGCTTCCTTTACAGATAGGTCCTCCAGAAGAAGAGCCTGTGTGCTTACTCTCGATTTCCTGGATCCACCGGGAAGGTATCTGCTGTTGTGTTAAGCTACTTTATAGTATTTAAGGAGGCTTATAAAGTAAAAAAAAAAAAAAAAAAAAAGGAATTTTCCCTGGTGCAAAATGGAGACCACCCCCTTTTCTTTCAGGGCACTTGATTTAGAAAATATGCAATTGTAAATTCTTTCTCTGAATCTTTGAGTTGGGTATAAACCTTTTAACAACCTAACTAAGACTCATACCAGCTTTATAACCCAGAAATAGCATTACCAAGGACTTGGGAGCAGTCTCTGTGAAATGTAATCATCAAGGAAGACAGTGCCCTTCTCTCCCCATTTCAGTAGAGAGGCGGGAGCCTAACTGTGGCTGCAGACACCCTGGGCACCTCATTCCAAAATCACCTCCTGTCATGAAGATATAAAACAGTTATTTTTCCTTCAAATAAAGTTGACGAGCTAACACAGATGTTCACCCCAAGTACCAGGTACATTTAGGATGAACTGTTTGTGACTAATGGTGCTGTCAAATCCTTTTAAGGGTTAGCTATCATGTATCTCAAGAAAATGTGTATAAAAGGTTCTATTTGCTTGGCTACATAAAAGGATGAGATTTCTTTGTCCCTTTTAGACTCTTTAGCTGATTGCCTGTGATGCATATCCAATTCTGGCTCAATGATTATTCAATAATAAAACTATTTTCTTTCTCTTCTGCCTTTGTGGAAATGCTTTCTGAGTTAGGAGGAGATTTTGTTTCTAATTATATTTCTCCAGTAGTATACAGCAATTCACTGTATTGTTTCTTTGGGAAGTTTTCCAGAATTTAATAATATTTCAAAATTAAAAGGTGAAAATTTAGTGGCCTTATTTTCCTTTAAAATAAAGAAAATCTTTGCAGTACCCATCACTGACAAAGGACTGGTATACAAAATGTAGAAGGAACTATGACTCAGTAATTAGAAGACAAATAATCCCACTAAAAAGCCTGGCCACAGACTTGAATAGACACAGATGATGATGTATTAATAGCCATTAAGCGTGAAAAGATGCTGTACTGAGTTGAATACTGCTCTTCCCCACCCTATCTCTACCTGAAATGGCAGAAGGTGACCTTATTTGGAAATAGGACCTAGTTAAATGAAAATGACATCATACTTGATTAGGATGGGCTCTAATTCAATGACTACTGTTCTTATAAGAGGAGAAAGCAGAGATACAGACACATAGGGGAGGAGGCCCTGTGAAGTTAGAGGCAGATACTGGAGTGATACAGTTATGGTCAAGGAATGCCAAGAACTGCTGACAACCACCATCTAGGCAAAGAAGAATTCTCCCCTAGAGCCTTCAGATGGAGCAGGGCCCTATATGCATCTTGATTTCAGATTTCTAGCCTCCACCACATCAAAACAGTAAGTCTCCATTGTTTTAAGCCACCTAGCTTGTGTCAGTCCCAGAGAACTAGTATAGAAATGCAACATCACTAGTAATCAAAATACGTAAGTTAAAACCACAATAAGGTACCACAATCCATGCATTTAGAATAACTAAAAGACTGACGATACCAAATGCTGGAAGGACATGGAGCAACTGGAACTCTCATATGTTGATGTTTGGAATGTAAAATGAGTCAACCACTTTAAAGACAGCTTTCACATCTGACAGCTTTTTATAAAGTTGAACATTTACATAATCCAGAAATTCCACTCCTAAGATTTCCCAAGAGAAATGAAAATGCCTGTCCTCACCAAGACTTGGGCATGACTGTTCATACTGAAAATAATCCAAACTTCTATTGACAGGAGAACAGATAAGGAAATTGTGAAGGTGGTAGTTTGGATCCTCTGAGAACCAGATGCTGAGAGTGAATTAGATGTACAAGAGATTTATTGGGGAAAATGCCTTTTAGGGATAAAGGAGAAGACTTGGGAATAAGTAGGGGCAGCTCGCAGATGACAGTGCAAGTCTGACAGCTCTGAAGAGGGAAAGGAGGAGTGAGTAGGAAGAGAAGTTCTAAGGAAGTTTCAGCCTAGTCAGGAGGCATTCCTTGAACTAAAATTGCTCATTAGGCAAATCCTACATTCTGCAGGAATGGGGAAACACAGCTCTCCTGACTCTCCTTAGTCATTAGCTGGGAACACCCTGGAAAAGTGCAGCCAGGGGAGATAAGCAAGGATTGACTGAAAAAGGGCCCAAAGAAACTTTTCAAGGTCATAGAAATGTTCTGTTGATCATGGTGGTAGTTGCACTGATACATATTTTTGTCAACATTTGTAGAACTGTGAACTTAAAATGAATGCATTTTCTTGTATATGAATTACACCTCAATAAACTTGACTTTTTTAAATGACCTCCTCAGTGAACTGGTACTATCTTTATTTTCTTTAAAGCCTAATTTAGATTTTTGCTATTTTTCTACTATTCTGTTCCAATTTCATAAGTTAAATATGATTAACATTCAGAAGATTGTATAAGATGTATACTACATTTTTTAAAAAAATAATGAAGCAAATACTACATATCCACAATCCAAGGTAAAAGGAGAGATGCTCTGCTAAAACCCTAGAAACTTCCGTGTTTCCTCCCTATTCTCTCCTAGTTTTTTCCAGTACTCTATTGCTTCTCATACATGCATGTTAGTGGAGGGAAGAAAGACCTCTTCTCTGTTCTCTTATATTCTGTGTCTGGGGCCTGCAAATTAATCTGACTAAAGACAGTTTAACAGGAGAAAAAGCATACAAGTTTTTATTGATGTTAATTTTTATGTGCATAAGGGCTTCACAGAAAAAAGTAAAAGTCCAAAGACTCAGACTCAGAGGGTTATATAGCATTTTAACAAAGCGTGATTACCTCAGAAGTGACTAAACAAAGGAAAGGGGGTTAGGGCATCTTGAGCTCATAAATTGTGGCAAAATGACTAGGAGGATATAATGGAGGATAAAGGTTATTTTAGTAAGGTTGTTTGGCAGACTGATATGTGTGCAGCCTGCTCATTTCTAGTGATAAGAGTGCTCTCCTTTTCCTGGTACAGAGAGAGCACCCTTCTCCTGGGAAATACATGCCTTGTTGTTGGCCGATAGGTGAAGGAAAGAGACCTCTTCCTGTATCTACTGTTTCTCAATTACCTTCAGCTCAAAATAATCCTATGGCAAAGTGGCAGTATTTTTGGAGTGGAATATCCTGATCCCCTTCATTTGGAGCTCCGGGATTCTGTTTCCTATTCAGTTCTTGTCTTCTATTTTGGCCTTTTTCTATGATGTAATCTAGCTTTTCTCCTTAATGATGATTTATATGCTGATTCTTCTTCCCAAAGTCCAGGCATTTTATGGAGAAGTAAATTTATGGCACACATCTAAAATATTCAAAAACAAAACTGTTTGCTGTAATAAAACTTCACTTAGCTCTTTTCCTTGCAAATTACCCATTAAGGGAACTTTTATTCTTGTTAATTCATGAAAATTCAGTTATTTGCAGCTTAAATTCATTCTTTTTTTGGGTAACTGCTCAATCAAATTAGGATCCTCCTCCTCTGATTTTTTTCTTCCCTATTCTGTGTTCTGTGACAGAGGATAGGGGCAGAAATATCTGGTCCTTGGCTGCCTTCTGCCAATATGTATCTATTTTTAATCTACTGATTCCGAGTGCCAAGAAATTTACTTAGTACATAAATGTTCAGTGCATTTCTTCTTCCTTACTCCTCTTTCACAACATCTTGTTTCCTTAAATTCTAGAACTTTCATGAAAGTGAAATTGTAAAAACTTGAAGATTATGCTTTCAACTAGCTTGCAAGCTTCTAGTTCATTTGAGTCTGTTTTGGAACTTCTAACAACTGACAATCTTGAATCAATTATGCCTATAAGATCATAAATCATTTATGCCTCTAAGACTATAAGCCAATTAAAACACCAATGCATTTCTTAAAAACTTCAATTAAATATGACACTGTGGGTCCTTACTGAGTATAAAGGAACCCCATAGATTTTTTTTTTTAATTTCCCTTTTGCCACAATTTTTAGCATAACATCTTTCAACAAGTTGTAAAATCATACTATACAAAGGAGAAATAGTTGACAGTTTTGATTATTCAAATATGAACAAATACTGGGTAATGTCAAGGGGATAAAAGTGAAGTATTCTCTGTCATAATGATTAGTGAATTCCTTGATGATGGGAACCAAGCTTTATTTGCCTCTGTCCTTTTAGACGTTCCTGGCATAGTCCTCTGTTCATAGATATACACCTATGACTCTCTCAAAGTTGAATTTAAGCCAACTTAACAGGCAGGGGGGTCTCAAAGGGAACTTTCAGCCCTCTAATTTTGTGATTCATTGTTAAGACACCAAAATATAGATCAAAAAGCAATTTAGTAGTGCTTGCACACAGAGCAATGAATGTTCAGAGAGTTGAGATTTTCTGAATTAATCATGCCCGCTACTCAGCCTGGCTTGACTTTCTCCTTCATATTACGTCAATCCCTCTCTTGCATATAGATTCATTCATTCCTGGTTCAGGGAAAACAAACCATGAAACTGTTTCTATAATGCATCATGACTTCTGAGTAGTCAGTCAGTGGGAATATGCACGCACAGAACACAAGAGAATTTACATTACTGTTACTTGTAGTAACTCCTTGAAGTCAAAATACTGAAAATTTTTATTACTGAAATTTTACGTTTTTATTTTATCAAACATTTTGAAATTGAAATAAATATTAAATGAACCACTGAGAGGCAGTGTAGTCCCCAAAATTATCCTTTCCTCCCATGAAAAGATAGGTTTAAATTTCCCTTTTGAATCCAGATCATACTAATGTTACCCTACAAAATTTTAATGGGCATGAGGGATGATGAAATAGTCTGATATCTCATTCTTCTTTCTGGCTTTCTCTATATGACCAAAAACAAGCTATTTTGGAAATTCATCCTGGACAATTGAAAACTGGGCTGTTAAGAAAAAGGGATTTGAAGCAAAGATCATAAAGTGAATATTTATTACAGTTGAGGACATCCTTACATTTGTTAAGGATCTTATTTGATCCAAGCATCTATTTCTAGCAAGTAATTTTACTGAAACAAATTCAGTGGGAAACCCAAAAGTAAGGATTAATGATCCTGTGTGAAGGTATAAGGCAGATTTCTAAAACCAAACAAAATGAACTCACAATAAAACATTTTAGTTGAACTAATAGAACTTTTTGGCTCCTGCTCCGTCTGCAGGTGACACTGTGCCCCTCTGCATATGACCTCTGTGGAAAACTCAAAGAGGTACAAGCATTAAAAAATAATAATTTTTTTCTCTTGCAGTGTTTTACAAAAATGACATTAAAATAAATGGCTATCCAAAAAACAAACAAAATAAAAGGTACTTAAAACACAAACAGACAAAGATATCACCAAAGTTACAGTTTGTTCAAGGTGTGAAAACAGCAGTTTGCTCACCTGATTTTTGTATCTGTGAGGATTAAAGGTCATCATATATTTACAGTCATCAATATTTCAAAAGTCAGGGAGTTAGTAACTCAGATAAAGGGCTCCAGGCTTCACTGGTTTAGAAATCTGTGCTCTTCAGAATGTTTTTTGCTTTTTTATCTGAGGATACAAATTGTTTTTTCCCTATTACGTGAGGGGCTTAGTCAAAATGGCAACAGGACAAGGTGTCCTTTTTGCTTCTCAGCCCTAGTTTCTGGTCAATTTCATTCACAAGGAGTGAAGGTTTGACCATATGTATTCGTTTAGCTATTTTCTAATTCATTAACAATAATTTGACGTTTTGTTTATTTGGGTGGTTTCATTTTATTTAATGGTGATTAATAAATTAAAATGTCCTTGTTAATATGGGTAATAAAACTAGAGTCATATGAAACAAGAGCTTGATATTTTTCTCTGGAGGCTTTGTAAGGCTTCAAGGATCATACGTTAATCACTTTTATTTGCTGGAAGTACTTTTATTGCCCTTATAACTATGTATTTCAAGGCTGGGGTTCAGAAAACAGTCAAGGCACCCCTACTAAGTTTTGCTCACAATACTCTTAGTGTACAAGTATGTCTCTATCTCTAAGATTCCTGTCCTGCCAGAAAATGGCATTGTTCCTACCTGCAAGTCTGGGAATCCATAAGTCATAGCACAGGCACCAGGGAGTAGTAAGTACATTGTAGCATCGTTTCCATATGAGAAAAATACATTGTGTTCCTCAATAGTGGACTTATTATGCCTCAGTAAATAAGATTATTAAAACTATGCAAATAGCTATCTTATAATAAAAAGCAACAGGACACGTTAAAGGCATTTTATCTAATACTTAAATGCTGTTCTGAGCAGTTCTGTCAACAGGGTCAATGTACCTTTCATTTCTACAAAATCATTTTTCTTAATTTTTTCCAATTATGCATTAGTTTATTTGTATATTAAGATTTTTAAGAATTTGTCATGAATTCTAAGGAGTAATTAAATATAATTTAAAGATAGCTCAAGGAGAAAGAAATGCAAGTGTTCTAAAAGTTTTATTTTAAAAAGTAAATATTAGCACAATTAAGTTTTCTCTTCACAATCATCAGTCTGAGGTAATGACTTCTTCACTTGATCTTGGGTTATTTGGTAGTCTACTATCGCAAAGTCATCAGCATCTACACAGAAGTGCTAGAAATCCTGTCTGAGAGGCATCTGTTTCTGAGCTAAGGATACCTATATGCCTGAGGATGTTCCATACAGAATTAATAGTTAAGAGTGTGTGGTAAAGTTCTTTTCTCAAGTCATTGTTTTGATGTTTCTTCCAGTATTCTGAAGCTTGGCACAGGGGCCTTTAGGCAAGTGTGAGGGAAAAGCAGAAACTGCTTTTTGATTATAAGACTGAAAGGCTATGGTTATTTTAATTATGAGCAAAATAAGAATGGAGAAGAATAAAGTCTCCCACTGAAGCTTTCTACAAACCAATTTTTAATGTTTAGTAAATGATTACCCTGAAGATAAAACATATTATTGACAAGTCACTGACAAATCTTTAGGGTCTTTCATTTATTCTCTGTGTATTTTCATTGTTACCAATTGACAAGCTATTTCAAACCTAGAAACTAACTCTCTTTATAATCAACTTACCGATAGTTATTGTGGCAATCATTGGGAACATTAATATGACTATTTCTATTCATTCTAAAAAGTGCAAATGTACTGAAACATATTTGCCTTGCGTACAATTGCTGTGGGGAAAAGGAGCTTCTCTTTTGATTCGTCAGATGTTCTTATATTTTGAGCCTGGCAAACAGGACAGATTTGACAGTAGTGTTGAGCGAATTAAAACTGTGGCATGATCATATATATATATATATATATATACATAATTGGTTTCAGCATCCCTCCTTTTATAAAGTAAGAGAGAAAATTCTTGATGTTTAGTAGTTTTCTGGGTGTAAAAAATACCTTGTTAATTTTATTATTCTGATTTTGAGGGCTGAGTGTCATTAGATTTCGAAGATAATAAAAGGTAATTGTAGGGGCTGGCCTATGGCCGAGGCTGAGTCCCACTATGGCTAAACACCGCCCTAAGATGGCGCCCACATCCTGGGCGCCACCCTTCCTGGTTTGGTGGCATTAGCATAAGGAAGTTGCTCCTATAGGCTTGCCCCATGCTTCCGTGCTCGGGCTCAACTCATGCAGAAGGCATGCTACCAATCAGCTTAAAGGTCACGCATGATCTTAATCACCATAGGCCAGCTTCCTTTATATAAGGCGTAAACAGGAAAGAGAAGCTCTCTCTCTCTCTCTCTCTCTCTCTCTCTCTCTCTCTCTCTCTCTCTCTCTCTCTCTCTCCTCCTCCTCTCACTCTTCCTCTCATTCTTCCTCTCACTCGCTCCCTCCGGCTATTGCTTCTTCTCACTCACCTTCTCCCGACCTTCCGAGCAACAATAAAGAACTGAAGTGAACCAGGTCTGTGTAAGTATCGCTGTCGTCACCGCCACAAGGAGCAAACGCGATAGTAATAGAAAGTTTTAATATTCAGTTGGGTTAAAAATAAACATAGCAGTGAGTAATGAGAAATATTGGGAAATCTAGCCTTTTCAGAAGTGAAATCTTGTTAAAAATCCACTCAAAAACATAAAAAAATACAAAAAGAAATCAGCAGGCTCTTGAGTGAAATTGTTTTGATGATTATAAGAAAGCTTTGCTGTCCAAGTAGAGAAAGAATGTAATGCGGCTTATCAAGCAAGAGCTGCCTGTAGATTCAAAGATCCATTTTCCTTTGAATTTTTTTCTTTATTACCTGTACACTCCCATTAAATATGTCAATAACTTCATATTTTTAGATACACATCAATGCACAAATAATTAAAGGCTATTTTTTAGATTATTGCCGCAAAGAGGGGAAGAAAGCAATTTGTATCCTGCAGTAGACTTGGTCAAAATGGCAAAGAACAAGGAGTCAACTTTTATTCTCATGTGAGATACAGAAAAGAAAGGGCTTGACAGGAGGAGTCCAATATACTTTCCTGTATAGTTTGAAAAATTATACATGTTAAGCTCCTGAGAAAAGTATAAGTCTCCTTCTGAAATGAGCACAGCAAACTTATATTACTATCAGTTTGGTAGATGAATAAACCATAAACTAAAAAAGGTAAGTGCCACCAACAACAAAAGTTCCTAACTGTTCATCCTAGTTTAAAATGGTAAGCATGAGAGATTCCACTTAAGCATCTAGTAAATTCCATTGCATAACAAGCCAACAGGGAAAATGATCTAGTTTAAATATCCCCAGGGAAAGATCAAGAATACTCATTCAGTACAATTTTTATGCACCAAATCACAAAGGGTATATACCCTTAAAAATCATAACAGTTGAAACATACTGAATTGGCAAATAGATTTAAGAAGGGTAAAAAACCTTTGGAAGTGGAAGTTTATATATATATACTTTGTAGATACTCCATATATATATACATACTTAATAAATGTATATATATGTATGTTTATATATATATATCTATATATATCTATATATATCTATATATATATACACTTTGTTATGTATATAGGTACTATATGCAGATAGGGTCTATACTTTGTTAACTAGGCATACTTTAAAACATCCTGTAATGATACTTCTAGGGTTGAAAAAGGGAAGGGAAGGGAAAAGGGGATATATATACAAATTTGTCTGATGCAGTTGGGCATGCCCTATAAATTTTTATTCCTGTCTATCCCACAATACCACAAGAACATATTTTAAAATAAAATATGCATGGTCATTTCAACAAATTATTCAAAGTAGCCCAAGTTGTGTCAGAAATTAAAGTACCCACGCCACTGCTTTATGGGAATTTTTAGACCTTAACCTCCTCTGAAAAAAAAATGAGGTCGGGGTAAACAAGGGAGTGGGAGCTTAACCAGAGATTCTTTGAGAGCATGATTCTGCAGAACATTTAATGTGACTTGTTTTAATGAGGAATTTTTAAATGGAACCTAAATATTAAAGAGATTGTTGGAAATTTTTAAATCAAAAGATTCTCATCTATTATTAATTACCAGATTAGGATTTGCACAAATGGAAGTAAATCGCTTTCTTTCATAAACCATCTTTTGAATAAACATACAACTTCAAAAAAGGCAGTCAGATTAAATACCTCATGTATTGGAAGTGGGCCTGGGACTAAGCATCTTTGATCAAAAGAAGACCACCCCCCTAAAAAAAAATGCTGAGGAGTTGCATCAGCAGGATAGCAGAACAGGAGCTTCCAATGCTAATATCCCCATAGAAGCACTAATTTAACAACTGTCCACGGAAGAAAATACCTTCATGAGGGATCCGGAATCCAGGTGAGAGGTTACAGCACCTGGGTGAACACAGGAAGGTAAGAAGATACATTAAAAAGGATAAAACCCCTCAGAGTGCAGTGCCAACAGAGATCTCCATGGCCCACAAGTTCTCCTCGGGTGAAGGGAGACAAAGTGAGTGGCAGATCTCACAGCAGACTGTGGCACCACGCCTGCCCACTGGTGACCCCGGCAGCCAGCCCACCCAGAATCTCTGGCTGGGCTGAATGGTGGAGGGCTTTCCCTGCCAACACTAGTCTGCAAAGACTGAAAGAGTGTCTCTTCTTCAAATCTGCAGATGCCGATAGCCAATACAAGGATCCCAGGACCACAGAGAATCAGGGAAACATGACACCACAAAAGAACACAATAAAGACCCAGTAACTGGTCCTAAAGAAATGGAGTCTTACTACCTGACAAAGAATTAAAAATAGTTGTTTTAAAGAAGCTCTGTGAGCTATAAGAGAACATAAACAGACAACTAAAGGAAATCAGGAAAACAATATATCAGAACTTTACATACAAAAGCAAAAAATCATGTACCAGGTAGATGAGAATCATCTATGCTGCTCAAAATACTATTGGATTTCTTTATATATTACATTAATGTTTATAAAGTTGAGTTTTCAAAGACCATACAGATATTTTTAAGACATTCCTAAGTCACGGGCATTATACAGGATGGAAACAAATTTAGATTCCTCTGAATAAAACAAATATTTAATAGTAAAATAAGTTTATCTCAAAGTATCTGGGTTCCAAGCACTCACCATACTAATTTGTATTGTTTCAAATTCTGATTTAAGTAAAAACAGTTTTGCTGCTATATAGATAGGAAACTTCCTGAAAACATCTATCTTCATGTTTTCATACTTTCAAGTTAAGCTCTTTGGGAGCCTAAGAAAAACAATATGAGACAGAGGAGCATGCATAAAAACAGCAGGCCAGAGGAGGATCAGATGATCAGAGCAGAGTCATTATGGAAAATAAAATGTGTTTAAATATCCTACACTTGGGGAAAGAAAAGCACTTAGAAAATCATAGTAAGTGGGGATGTCATTGTAAAACCACAATTTAAATATAAACAGTTCTATTTAAATATAAACAGTTAAATTTAAATATAAATAGTTCTGCTTATGCATATGCACATACCATTTTCTAGCTTTGTCAATTTAATTTTACAATTGGAAGTGTGTTTATATATATATATATATATATATATATATATATATTTGTGTGTGTGTGTGAGGGCATCTCTCATATTTATTGATCAAATAGTTGTTAACAACAATAAATTTCTATATAGGGGGGTCAATACTCAATACACAATCATTAATCCACCCCAAGCCTAATTTTCGTCAGTCTCCAATCTTCTGATGCATAACGAACAAATTCTTACATGGAGAACAAATTCTTACATAGTGAATAAGTTACATGGTGAACAGTGCAAGGGCAGTCATCACAGAAGCTTTCGGTTTTGTTCATGCATTATGAACTATAACCAGTCAGTTCAAATATGAATATTCATTTGATTTTTAAACTTGATTTATATGTGGATACCACATTTCTCTATTATTACTATTTTTAATAAAATGCTGAAGTGGTAGGTAGATACAAGATAAAGGTAGAAAACAGAGTTTAGTGTTGTAAGAGAGCAAATGTAGATGATCAGGTGTGTGCCTGTAGACTATGTGTTAATCCGAGCTAGACAAGGGCAATAAAACATCCACGTATGCAGAAGATTTCCTCAGAACAGGAGGGGGAAGGTTCTAAGCCTCACCTCTGCTGATCCCCATTTTCTCACCTGATGGCCCCCCTGTGACTGTGCCTGTCTTAGGTTGTTCCTCCCTTGAGGAATCTTACCCGTCTCTGGCTAACCAGTCATCTCCCGGGGCCATACAGGGAAATGTTAAGTTGGTAAGTGAGAGAGAAGCCTTATTGTTTGAAAAGGTTAGCTTTTTACTTCTTTGCATATTTATGCCCTGTGGCTTCTATGCCCAGCATTTGTCTTGAGGTGTCTTTACCACTTGGAAGAATTATGATACTCGGTAAATTCGACATGTGGCACGAGTTCTATTTAAAGGTTGTGATTAGGTAGGAAGAAGAAAAGCTATAGAAGTAGCAGGCAGAAGAAAACCTGGGAAGATTGATTATTTCTTTGACATATCTTCTTGTAGAGTAACTTCAGCATGGATAGGTTTTAAACTACTAATTAAATTGTGCACACACATTAACATAATAGGAATATAGTTACCTAACCAAAGCATACCTGTAATTACCAGCCATCTCCAGTGAGCTTTGTCAATTTAAAAAGTCTAGAAATGATTTAAAATAACCATCCCAAGAGCAATAAGCATTTTAGGTGTCCAGAAAGTGACCTTGAAATAACATTTCAAAGTGAAAGAAACCACAACTTCTTGAAAAATGACTGTTTCCATGTAAAAAATGTACTAGTTGAGCCAAGAACACCTTGTTGTACCAGATAATAAAGAAGTTGTCAATTACAAGGGTCATGTCAAAAGGATGCAGGAGCCAACTGAAAGTGTCTCCAGGATCTAGAAGGTATTATGTTCAGTGAAATAAGCCAGGCAGAGAAAAACAAATACCATATGATTTCACTTATTTGTGGAATCTAAAAACGAAGCAAAACAGAAGGAACAAAACCGCAGTAGACTCATAGACACTGAGAAGTGACTAGTAGTTACCAAAGCCGAGGAGTGGGGGCGGGTGGGTGGGGAGGGTGAGGGGGATAAAGGGGCACAATAATTAGCAATCACAATATAAATTGGTCACAGGGTGTAAGATCCAACGGCCTTATTCTGGTCTGCGCTTCCCCCCCAGTGAGGAGACGAAGGCCACGGCAGATCGATGCAACAAGCAAGAGGTTTATTGTTATTCCAGCTAGCTGGGGTCCAAGTGTCTGCCCGACACAGCGGGTTTCAACAAGGACCCCGAGCACTCAAAACCAAGGGTTTATATAGCATTTTCAAAACACTTAACTCTTAGTAATTTCCACAGCTGCACATTATCTTTGCAAGACATACATCCTGGGGTTAAGCGAGAGCAAGATAAGACCACTCCTCAATTGTTAGGGAGGTTCTGCACGATAAGCTTGGTATGTAGGATTAACTGACCAAGGTTAGCTGACCGAAGGCCACAGCTGCCCCCATCCCGGTGTTCATGATTAACTTGTTTTCCAAGGCCTTACCCAGTTCCAGTTTTTTTTCTTTTAAGTCACAACCTCAGAAAACTGCTTCTAGGCCCTTAAGATGGCTACTCTTAGGCTAACTTATTCTCATTCTTACAAGGGATGGTAGTAAAGCATGGAGAATATACTATGAATATATCAATGATTCCGTAACATCTTTCTACTTTGATAGATAGTAACCACACTAGATGGGGTGAAAATGTAATAATATGGGTAATTGTTGAACCACTGTGTTGTACGTTTGAAACCAGTATAAGATTGTGTATCAGCAATACTTCAACAACAACAAAAAAGTGGCTCCCACTGACCAGATATAGAACAGTTTAAGCTTTAGTATGGGAGAGAACTGTAATGTATTGAAGCCCATCAATAATGTTTAAATCCCTGGGTACATATTTAAAAGTAGACCAATAAGCTAGGCACCTTCTAAGAATGACAGTGAAGCAATTCATCATTTTGAACACTGTATGTAAAGGAACCAATCACGAATTCATTCTGACTATCCCCTACGAACTGTTACTACTGGTCAATCTAGGAGTATGTAAGAGGAAAACACTCTTCACAAAATCATTAGAGCTAACAAATTAAAAATGTGTTACAAATTGAATATCACCTTTTTTTCTACCTTAACTGGGATTAATAGGTCTAAGCACAACACAGCAACGGTTGCTAATAAAAAAAAAAAAAGCAAAAACCAGACAGCACGTGTCTTCTGATGAAAGAACACAACCTCACCTACCATATGGCCAAAGAGACGGAACCTGAGTCTGATCAAGACTTTTAATCCAGCCACCAATTTATAGGAACATGTTGAACTATATCACAAGTGCAAGATGAATATATAAAAATTGTATTTCTCTACACTAGCAATGAACAATTCAAAAATAAAATTAAGAAAACAGTTCTGGGTACAACAGCATAAAAAAGAATAAGATATCAGGAATAAATTTACCAAACAAAGTATAAAACATGTCCTCTGAAAACCATAAAACATTATTGAAAAAGATTAAAGAACACTGAGATAAACAGAAAGTACTCTATTCATAGGTCTTTTCTCCCTCAAAGCTTAGTCAAGAAAATATAACATTCCATTCTTTATCTTTGAGAACTTCTTTTAACATAAGAGAATAGAAAAATAACAGTTATTTCTTTTTAAGAGCTCCTACAAATAAAAATGACAGCTCTAAGATCTTATAATTTATAAATAAGAAAGTAGATAAAAGTTAAAATAAGATAAAACATTATGCCTGTTATTGAAGAAGTCTTGCTTTAAGAATTCCCACTGCCAATATGAGTGCAGATTATTGCAAACTTTTTGGAGAAAAACAACTTTATTAAGAGATTGACAAATACTTTTATTATTTGATCCAGTAATTTGTATGCTTTTCTGGGTCTTCTAAAAACAGAAAAGGCTTTTATAGACAAAGAAATTACTGTGTACAGTATCCATCATAGCTGTACTTATAAGATGGTATTGGGAACAGTTCAATAAGAGAGGAATGCAAAAGCAAGATATGATACAGCTATGGAATATAATGTTATACAGCCATCGAAAAAAGAAAAAAAATCTTCAAAGAATGTTTAGAAACATGAAAAATTTAAGATATTAAGTGAAAATGATCAGAATAAAAACAACTTTATATAATCTCACTGATATAAATATGCATGGAAAACAAGGGAAAAATATTAATGGAAGTATTAATAGTGGTCACCTTTAGATGATGGGAAGAAATTCATGTGAGGTTTTCTTCTTTTCAACATAAACACTTTTATACAATGAATATATACTAAGTATAAAGTTAAAACATACATACACCAATAGGATTTTAAAGAAAACAAATGACAGGAAAAATAACCTACCTCAAAAAACAGATGTATTATTTTTAAATAAAATTTGCTTGACTATTGTCTGGCCTATTGTCTGAATAAATGGATAGTCATTTTTCCCTCATCCTAATCTTTTCAACTTTATACTCAAAGTGGCCTATAGTTGGTAATTTTGAGAATATTAGGAAATAAACTTTTTTTCCAAATATGTTCATAAGGGAGTATGCATAATTCATAGACATAACTCCAAAAAATGATTGCTAAAAATCAAAATATTATTTCAGGCAGAATTCCATTTTTCAGCAATCACATGCAATTTAAGAA
The DNA here is from genome assembly GCF_030020395.1 of Manis pentadactyla. NCBI lineage: Eukaryota > Metazoa > Chordata > Mammalia > Pholidota > Manidae > Manis > Manis pentadactyla. Next base: position 85,186,157 of record NC_080019.1, read on the forward strand.
AAATCAAATCCAAATGTTACTGATTCATTTACATTTACATTATCAAATTACTGAATCCACCTCTAGGGGAGATTTGGTAGTTTTGAAGCACTTACATATCATTAGCGTATATTTTCCTCTTAGTATTGTTTTATTATCTCAAATAACACTCTATTTGCTGTCTCATGTCTCATAGTTACAGAAAGTTTGATTTATAGCTGAGAAATTCCCTCTCAAAATATAATTTTCATTATTCAATATCAAAAAGAAAAGGTCTGCTGAAAGTGCAAAAAGTCAAAATGCTACATTGTTACATTTATATTATAAAAGATAAATATACATTAACCATAAAAGGGAATGCAAAAGCAAAATATGGTACAGTTGTGGGATATAATGTTAGATAGCCTCTAAATAAAAAAATACATCTTCAAGGAATGTTTAGTGACATGAAAAACATTTAAGGTAACATGATAAGTAAAAATAATCAAAACAAAAACAACTTTACATCATCTCAACGATGGAAAACACAGGAAAAATGTTAATAAAAGTATTAATGGTGGTTATGTTTAGACGATGGAAAGATGCAATACTCTTGAGACTGAATTTTTGAGACAAAAATTTTTATCTCTTTGATGCTATTCATCTATCCATTAAACAAAATGATAGAGTATCTGGCTAGGATAGCATTTTGCAAACTTTTGTGTGCTTATTAATGGCCGTTTGAGTAGAGTCTGTCAGAGCTTGAGAGAGGAGCAGCTTTTCTCTTTTGTTGAGGCTACGAAAATTTTGGTAAGTGAAGACGTGATCAAACAAGTCTATAAAAACTGGATCATATACAAATGTTCACACTCAACACAAAAATTCTAATACAGTATAACTGGGTTCTTCCCAAGATAATTAGATTTATAAAAATATTAATTCAACATACAAGATCCATTACAGACACAAACATGATGAAGTTCATCATTGTTTACACAACCAGAATAACTATGGAATTGCATGTAAAACTTAATTACAAGTAAACTTTATTTTACATGTAAAATTTACAGGCAGCACCAGAGTTTAACCCAGGATACCTGGGCTCCGATGCGGTTGTCCTTCTCACTGCAGAAAACTTTCAGGTGGTAAAACTCCCTGACTGGCACAGACAGCGAAAATGTTTCTCAGACTCTCTTTAAGCATTTAGGCTTGCAGCTACAGGGCGCACGGCTTCAGAGGAGACAGTAAGTGAAGAGACCAGAGAATAATGTGATAAAGAACTAGTTGAGGTAGCACTGAAATAGGAGTCCCATGCCTTCCAAGACCGCGGAGTCACAGGAAATGCCAAAGGATAACCATCCACACAAAGGCCTCCTCAGGGTTCCATAAATCTGTCTAAATAAAGGAGGAAATCATCAAGATATACAGGAAAATTGTATGGACTTCTCACATCTCAGCCTAGATGTCACCTCTCAAGGAGTTTTTCCTTTATAGACAGTATTATAGAGGTACAAAGATACCAGATGCATCACTTGAAACCAAATAAACAATACAGATGACCATTTCAATTACATACTAGAAGCCTGAAGCATTTATCATTAATAATGCTGCTCAAAATGTAGTTCTCAGACAGCAAGATAGGCATCGCCCGGAAGCTTATAGAAATACAGATTACAGGCCACTCCAGACCTATCCCACTCTGCATTTTAACAGTATAACCAGGTAACTCCTAAGCATATTAAAATTTGAGAAATGCTATCCTGGGCAGAGACTCCATCAGTTGTTTAATGGACAAATGAATGTGGTCATATAGATAAAAGCTAAGGAGTATTTCAGTCTCAAAAATTCAGAGCAAGGTGATCAGTATTTGCTTCCTTCCTTAAACTGCAGTTTACAATAGTCTAATTGAACATTTTCAAAAGGGATAATTATTCAAGTTACCAAACCTATAGGTATAAAACTATAGAAAAGTTTTATCTTTATTGAATGTAGGGTAAGCTTAACATATGCTAAATGTTGTAGAAAATATAAAAAAGAAGAAAGTATGATAGCCTCAGAGATACGATGACCTGATCAGAAGCCTAAAAACACCCAGTAAAGAACATTTTATACATAATATATGCGTTTCATAAATATATTATGTATATTATATATATATGTATGTTTGTGTGTGTGTGTATATATAAATATATATATGTATTTTTGAATGTAATAGAAACAAAGGTAACTAGTAGACTAAAAATACATGCCTTCCTAGATACAAATGATAAATAAATCAAACAAGAACATAAAGAGAATACATCTCCCAGGTAAAATCATATAAACACAAAACACATAATTACAAAACATCATGGCAATTTTATACCCAAACATAAATGTTAAAGGACTTCTCTTATTTAAAGAAAACAATTTTCAATTTGGCTCACAAAACAAGACCCAAATAAGTGTTGCCTACATGAGAGAACACAGAGGCAAAGTGATTCAAAGAGGCTAAAATGTAAAGGAATGGACTTCTGCTTCCAGGAAGGTGGAACAGACACACACATTTCCCTGTTTCACTAAAAGTACAACTAAAAATCCTAAGCATTCCATATAAAAGAAATGTAAGTCTCTGAAAGGTGTAAAGAAAAAGGCAGACCGGCGAGGGAGCTCCAGATCCATGGGACAGATAGCGATTAGCTCCTTGAGTTTTCTTCTTGGCTCATAGATCCCAGACTTGGAGCTGAAACAAAACAACGACCTAGAAAAGCCAAGAGGCACAGACGAAACATATAAAAACTGGTATCCCCAGCCAAAGGATCAGGAAACGGGCAGCTTAGCAGGGCAGAAAAACATAGACAGTAACCACTCTAATCCAGTCAAACAAAAACTGGAAAGAAAAAAAACCCTGAAAAAACAGAAAATATCTGCGATTGAACCCCACGCCTGCCGGAACAGGACAAGTGGGAAGCATCGACTTCCACCCTCATGTGCTTCTCCACACAGAGCAAAGCCTGTAAAAGACATCAAGGACAATCAGCTCGTCGTGTAAACAGAACTCTTAGTGTTTCCTTTTATCAATACTGTTTATCTGGGGTGCCAAAATTCTGGATCTCTGCCCACCCCATCATGTTGGCCTTTGCACTGATCCATGGGATGCAACAGATCCCTCTCATTTAGGCAGTAGCCATTTGGACCCCGCCTTCTAGACCCACCTTGATGCCCCTACATCCTAAAATTACACACAAAATTATACAGTCTCTACATGGGCTTTAACTTTTATTTCCCATTTGTTTTTAAAGTTGTTGAAACAATACCATTTTTACTAGACTACTTGTTGAAAAGGGAAAAACATGGAAAATAAACCAAAACTAATATTCAGCACATGTTAAAAACCATTGCTATTGAATATTTGAGAGTTACTTGCTAATGTAAGGGGAAATTTGACCCAAGCTACTGCAAATAATTTTCAAATGGTACTGCATCATAATATTACCAAAAGTTGGGAATTATAGTAAAATACTTATTTTCTGATCATGTGAAATTTCTCAAAGAGATCCACACATACTGCAATATCACTTCAGGAAAGTTTATATTAAAAGATATTTTCAAAGTTCTCAAAAAAATTTAGGTCATATCTTATATCTGATGAAGTATTTCTTGAATTTCAAAAGCAATGCTACATTGGTGTCATCTGCTCAACTATGAGATGACTTTGGGATAATATCTTTATAAAAAAAGAATCCTATTGCTTTATGAATCCTTGGATATGACACCAAAGGCAAGGCACTCAAAGAAAAATTAGACAAACTGAACTTTAAGAAAATTTTTTAAATTTCTGAATCAAAAGATAATATTAACAGAATAGAAAGGCAGCCTACAGCATGGGAGAAAAGATTTGCAAATCATATATCTGATGAGGGATTATATCCAGAATATAGAGAATTCCTAAAACTTGAAAAGACAACACTGAGTCAAAGGTGGGCAACAGGCATGAATAAACATTTCTCCAGAGAAGGTACACAAATGTCCAATAAGCACATGTAAATATGCTCAATGTCACTAATCATCATGGAAATTAGCATGTAGTCACACAGAAGGGGTATAACATGATTTTTTAAATGAATAAAGGAACAAAAAGATGAATTGAAGTACATGAAATTTCGTAAGGGAGTTTTGCAACAAATGTGATTATGGTATAGCTAGTGTATATCACAATAAACATTTTTTAAATATTCTCTCTGTTATTACAGGGGTATTCTTGACTTGGTTTGCCACACTGTCAAGAAGAAAAGAATGATTTCATGATCAATAAACTTTCAAGCCTAGGACTTTTGAATGGTCAGAAAACCTAAAACTAATTACCACAAAGAGAGTGAACACCAGGAGAAAGGAATAAACACAAATAGGAAAAAGGAGATATTTCTCTGACAAAAAAATGACAGATTTTATCCAGACATAAGACACAGATTTTTTTCAAATTCAAAAATCTTGCTTATGACCTCTACTGATTATTTTTTTTCTGTTTCTGCTCTTTCATCTCGGCACAAAAGTAGAAGTCTCAGTGTACCATTACATTGTCTAAACACTAAACTAATATTAATTTCTAGACCAAACACACTGAGCTAAGATTTCGATCAGGATACAAAGGCTTGTCCAAAAGTAACTCCAACTGCTTACCCATCACAAACCAATGGATGATAAGAAGTATTTAAAATCTGGGTATACATAAGCTTTGCACGGAGGAGTCCAGGATTTTATTATAAACAGGCCACATTCCTTCAACTCTAAGTCAAAATGTGTTTACAACTAAGAAGAGAGGAGTATTTGTACAGGTAGGAGCGGAAGAAGATAATAGTGCCGGGCACATGGCAGATGGTGGAAAAATACTTGTTAAATAGCTCTGTTGATTACTTGTTGTTGAATAAAATAAAACAAACCTATGTTTTGCCTATTTACTATCCCTTAGATAACAGAGGATTTGAGAAGCAATCCTTACCAGATTATCTCTTTATCTTTATAGAAAGATTCTGTACAAACACCTCGGACAGATGACTGCTATGAAATTATTCTTTTTTAAATTTAGGTATTACTGATACACAATCTTATGAAGGTTCCACATAAGCAACATTGTGGTTTCAACATTCACCCATATTATCAAGTCCCCCCCAACACCCATTACAATCACTGTCCATCAGCATAGTAAGATGCTATAGAGTTATTACTTGTCTTCTCCGTGCTGTACTGCCTTCCTCATGACCTACCTATATTGTGAGTGCTAATTATAGTGACCCTTAATCCCCTTTTCCCTCCCGCCCCACCCACCCTCTCCAAACCTTTCCCTTTGGTAACCTCTCGTTCTTGGAGTCTGTGAGTCTGCTACTGTTGTGTTTCTTCAGTTTTGCTTCGTTGTTATACTCCACAAATGAGGGAAATCATTTGGTACTTGTCTTTCTCCACCTGGCTTATTTCACTGAGTATAATACCTTCTAGCTCCATCCATGTTGTTTCAAGTGATAGGATTGTTTTCTTCTCATGGCTGAATAGTTCTCAATTGTGTATATGTGCCACATCTTCTTTATCTATTCATCTACTGATGGACACTTAGGTTGCTTCCACATCTTGGCTATTGTAAATAGTGTTGCAATAAACATAGGGGTGCATATGTCTTTTTGAAACAGGGGTCTTGCTTTCTTCAGGTAAATGCCTAGGAGTGGAATTCCTGGATCAAGTGGTATTTCTAGTTTTAGTTTTTTGAGGAACCTCCATATTGCTTTCCACAAAGGTTGAACTAATTCTCAGTCCCAGCAGCAGTGTCAGAGGGTTCCCCTTTCTCCACATCCTTGACAGCAATTGTTGTTCCTTGTCTTTGGAAGTTGGCTATGCTAACTGATGTGAGGTGATATCTCATGTGGTTTTAATTTGCATTTCCCTGATGATTACCAATAAGGGGCATCTTTTCATGTGCCTGTAGGCCAGTTGAATTTCTTCTTTGGAGATCCTCCGCCCATTTATTCATTGGGTTATTTGTTTTCTGGGTGTTAAAGTGTGTGAGTTCTTTATATATTTTGGGTGTTAACCTCTTATCAGATAAGTCACTTATGAAGATATTCTCCCCTACTGTAGGATGCCTTTTGTTCTGCTGATGGTATCCTTTGCTGCACAGAAACTTTTTAGATTGATGTAGTCTCATTCGTTCATTTCCGCTTTTGTTTCCCTTGCCTGAGGAGATGTGTCCAGGAAAAAGTTGCTCATGTTTATATTCAAGAGATTTTTGCCTATGTTTTCTTCTAAGAGTTTTATGGTTTCATGACTTACATTCAAGTCTTTAATCCATTTCGAGTTTACTTTTGTGTATGGAGTTAAACAATAATCCAGTTTCATTCTCTTACATGTAGCTGTTCAGTTTACCAACACCAGTTGTTGAAGAGGCTGCCATTTTCCCATTGTATATCCATGGCTCTTTTATCATACATTAATTGGCCATATATGTGTGGGTTTATATCTGGGCTCTCTATTCTGTTCCATTGATCTATGAGTCTGTTCTTGTGCCAGTATGAAATTGTCTTGATTACTGTGGCTTTATTGTAAAGCTTGAAGTTAGGGAGCATTATCCCCCTGCTTAGTTCTTCCTTCTCAGGATTGCTTTGGCTATTTGGAGTATTTTGTAGTTCCATATGAATTTTAGAACAATTTGTCCTAGTTCATTGAAGAATGCTGTTAGTATTTTGATAGGGATTGCATTAAATCTGTAGATTGCTTTAGGCAGGATGGCCATTTTGACAATATTAATTCTTCCTATCCGTGAGCACAGAATGTATTTCCATCAATTGGTGTCTTCTTTAATTTCCCTCATAAGTTTCTTATAGTTTTCAGGGTACAGGTGTTTCACTTCTTGGTTAGGTTTATTCCTAGGTATTTTATTCTTTTTGATGCAATTGTAAATGGAGTTGTTTTCCTGATTTCTCTTTCTGCTTGTTCATCATTAGTACAGAGGAATGCAACCGATTTCTGTGTACTGATTTGTATCCTGCAGCATTGCTGAATTCAGTTATTAGTTCTAGTAGTTTTGGAGTGGATTCTTTAGTATTTTTTATGTACAATATCATGTCATCTGCAAACAGTGACATTTTAATGTCTTTCCTATTAATCTGGACACCCTTTATTTCTTTGTGTTGTCTGATTGCCATGGCTAGGAACTCTGTTACTGTGCTGAATAAAAGTGCTGAGAGTGGGCATCTTTGTCTTGTTCCCAATCTTAGAGGAGAAGCTTTCAGCTTTTTGCTGATAAGTATGATGTTGGCTGGCGGTTTGTTGAATATGGCGTTTAATATATTGAGTTACTTGCCCCCATACCTATTTTTGTTGAGAGTTTTTATCTTCAATGGATGTCGAATTTTGTCAAATGCTTTTCCAGTGTCTTTTGAGATGATCATGTGATTTTTGTCCTTCTTTTTGTTGTGGTGGTGTGTGATGTTGATGGATTTTTGAATACTGTACCATCCTTGAATCCCTGGAATGAATCCCACCTGATCATGATCAATGATCTTTTTAATATATTTTTAAATTCAGTTTGCCAATATTTTGTTGAATATTTTTGCATCTATGTTCATCAGGGATATTGGTCTGTACTTTTCTTTTTTTGTGTGTGGTGTCTTTGCCTGGTTTTGGTATTGGAGGGATGCTGCCCTCATAGAATGAGTTTGGAAGTATTCCCTCCTCTTCTACTTTTGAAAAACGTTAAGGAGGATGGGTGTTAGGTCTTCACTAAATGTTTGATAAAATTCAGTGGTGAAGCCATGTGGTCTGGAGGCTTTGTTCTTAGGTAGTTTTTTGATTACCAATTCAATTTTGTTGCTGGTATTTGGTCTGTCAGATTTTCTGTTTCTTCCTGAGTCAGTCTTGGAAGGTGTATTTTTCTAGAAAGTTCCAATTTGTTAGCATATAATTTTTCATAGTATTCTCTAATAATTCTTTGTATTTCAGTGGTGTCTGTATAGTGATTTTTCCTTTCTCACTTCTGATTCTGTTTATGCATGTAGACTCTTTTTTTCTTGCTAAGTCTGGCTAGAGGTTTATCTGTTTTGTTTATTTTCTCGAGGAACCAGTTCCTGGTTTCATTGATTCTATGCTTTTATTCTTCTCAATTTTATTTATTTCTTCGTTGACCTTTATTATGTCCTTCCCTATACTGATTTTGGTCTTCATTTGTTGCCATTTTTCTAGTTTCATTAATTGTGAGTTTAGACTTTTCCTTTGGGATTGTCCTTCCTTGAGGTAAGCCTGTATTGCAATATACTTTCCTCTTAGATCTGCCTTTGCTTCATCCCACAGGTTTTAGGGTGTTGAGTTATTGTTTTCGTTTGTCTCCATATATTGCTTGATCTCTGTTTTTACTTGGTCTTTAATCCACTGATTATTTAGGAGCATGTAGTTAAGCCTCCATGTGTTTGTGGGCTTTTTTGTTCTCTTTGCGTTGTCTATTTCTACTTTCATACTTTTGTGGTCTGAGAAATTGGTTGGCACAATCAATCTCTTTGAATTTATTGAGGCTTTTTTTATGGTCTAGTGTGTGATATTTCCTGGAAAATATTCCATGTACACGTGAGAAGAATGTGTATTCTGCTGCTTTTGGGTGGAATGTTCTGTAGATGTCTGTTAGGTCCATCTGTTCTAAAGTGTTGTTCAGTGCTTCTGTGTCCTCACTTATTTTATGTCTGGTTGATCTGTCCTTTGGAGTTGTGGTGTGTTGAAGTCTCCTAAAATGAATGCATTGCATTCTATTTCCCCCTTCAATTCTGTTAGTATTTATTTCACATATTTAGGTGCTCCTCTATTGGGTGCATAGATATTTATAATGGTTATATACTCTTGTTGCCTGGCCCCTTTATCATTATGTAATGTCCTTCTTTATCTCTTGTTACTTTCTTTGTTTTGAAGTCTATTTTGTCGGATACAAGTACTGCAACACCTGCTTTTTTCTCCCCATTATTTATATGAAATATCTTTTCCATCCATCCACTTTTAGTCTGTGTAGGTCTTTGGGTTTGAAGTGACTCTTATAGACAGCATATAGATGGGTCTTGTTTTTTTTTTGTCCATTCTGTAACTCTATGTCTTTTGATTGGTGCATTCAGTCCATTTACATTTAGGGTGATTATTGATAGATATGTACTTATTGCCATTGCAGGCTGTAGATTTGTGGTTACTAAAGGTTCAAGGGCAGCTTCCTTATTATCTAACAATCTAACTTAACAGGTTTATCATGCTATTTCAAATACAATCTAACAGTTCTTTTTTCTTTTCTCCATTCTTCTTCTTCATCCTCCAATCTTTATATTAGGTGTCATATTCTGTATTCTATATTTATCCCTTGACTGACTTTACGGATAGTTGATTTAATTTTGCATGTGCTTAATAACTAGTTGGTCTACTTCATTTACAATGGTTTCATTTTCTCTGGTGAGAGCTCTTTAGCCTTAGGAGCACTTCCATCTATAGCACTCCCTTTAAAATATACTGTTGAAGAGTTTGTGGGAGGTAAATTCCCTCAACTTTTCCTTATCTGGAAATTGTTTAATCCCTCCTTTACATTTTAATGATTGTCCTGAGGGTAGAGTATTCTTGGTTGGAGGCCCTTCTGTTTCACTGCATTAAATATATCATGCCACTCCCTTCTGAACTGTAAGGTTTCTGCGGAGAAGTCTGCTGATATCCTGATGGACTTTCCTTTACACATGATCTTTCTTCTCTCTCTGGTTGCTTTTAATACTCTCTCTTGTGCTTTACCTTTTCCATTTTAATTACATTTCTTGGTGTTGTCTTCCTAGGGTTCCTAGGACATTTGGGTAAAATTACAGTATTTTCAGAATCCCTCGCCTGGCTTTTGTGCATCTCCACATCAATAGGTGTTTCCAAGGGGTTGAAAGAAGTAGTCCATTTCCATACTGGTAGGTAATTACAAGGGTGAGCGAGGGCATATCTGGACTAGAGAGGATGGGTGGGGCCTTTTCTTCTGCAGCTGGGTCATAAGAGACACAGTAGAGCAGAAGTGGATGACTGCTTCTAAGCAATAAATGGGTTTTCTTCCACTTTATTTCTCCCTTTGACTGATTTCAGTTTTGAAGATAGTTTGCCCTGGGGCTTTTCCCCAGAGTTACAGACATCTCTGTGCTTCCATGACTTAAGAGACCATTTCCTTCCCCAGATTGGGGAAGTTTTCCACAGTTATTCCTCAGAGAGACTTTCCATCCCTTTTTCTCTCCCTTCTTATTCTGGTACCCATATAATATGACTATTGTTCTGTTTGGATCGGTTGTATAGCTCTCTTACTATTCTTCTATATTTAGAGATTCTTTTTTCTCTCTGTACCTCAGCTTCTTTGTTTTCCTGTTCTCTAATTTCTATTTCTTTTACCACCTCCTCTACCTCATCTAATCTACTTTTGAATCTCTCCATTGTATGTTTCATTTTAGATACTGTAGTTTTCAAAGTTTTTATGGTTTTCTTGAAGTCCTCTCTGAGATCTTGAATATTTTTCTATAGCTCCATGAGCAATTTTTTTATTTTTATTTTGAAATCTTTATCAAGAAGAATGGAGTTTTTAGTTTCATTCAGCCCTCTTTCTGAGATGTGAATTTTTGTTTGTACAATTTTTTTTGCTGTTTCATTTTTCTAGTGATTCCTATGGAATAACAACTTTGGGTAAGTGGCACACTCTAGTGCCCAGAAGTTCTAGTCCCTGGAGCTGTTGAGCATCTGGAACAATGGTGGAGGTTGCAGGCAAGCGATGCCAGCACCTGCCAGGAGGAAAGAGCTCTTTCCTGCTTCCTGGCTGCAGTGCCTTTCTCCACTGCCAGGTGTAGTGGGTTGATCGTGCAGGGAGGAGCCCCTGCATTATGCCTCTGAAGCTGCCATCTACAGGGCCACACTCCTGCTCGCCTGGTGCAATGGCAGAGACAGCAGGTGTGCTGACGATGCCTGCTAGGAGGAAGGAGAAGCGGGCTGCATATCATGGTGGGGCACCTTGAGGCTGCATTGCTAGCCAGAGGTGGATCTTCTGAAGCTCCTGAAAGTTCCCAGCCTGTGGGGTTGAGTGTGCCAGTAGGATTTTGTCCACCTGTCCTTTTTTCCTGAGCAGCCAGCTCTGTGTAATCCTTGCCCCATTAGTACCCCTCTTGCAGTTAGGAAGTCTTTCAAAGTGCCCACCTTTCTTTTGTCCTGGAGTGGCCATTTGTGTTACCTGTTCTCTACAAGCAGCTGGAATCTCAGTCTCTCCAAGCAGTCTGCCTGTCTTTGCTTTCCAACCCCACCAATTTCTGTGTAATGTAGGTTCATGCTCCTGGAGCAGATCTCCAGGGCTGGGGTTTAGCAGTCAGTCCTGGGCTTCTACTCCCTTCCCACTCCATTTCTCTTCCTCCCACCTTTGAGTTTGGGCCAGAGGAGAGCTTGGGTCCTGACAGATCACCGCGTTCCTACTTTATCTTTTACAATGAGGTCTTCACTTTTCCCTACTTGTAGGCAGTCTGTTCTGCAGTTTTCAGGTCACTCTTTCTGGATTAGTTGTATTTGTTGTATTTTTGTGTTATTTGTGGTTTTGGGAGGAGGTTTCTGCCTCATTTCTCACACCACCATCATTTTCCTCCCTTCAAGGGGGCCTGTTTTTGAACCAACAACTTGGAGCTTCTGCCCCTCCTTGCCCACCAGGGGCTTACAGCAGTGCCTCTAGAGTGTGCCTGGAATATCCCGCTTCTTCCTAGTCATGTTATTTGCTGGGATCCCCCAGTCATTATTGGGCCTGAAATTATCCTTTATGAAAACAAATTGCTGCATATAGAAGCTACAGAGTAGAATGTTACTTGAATTATTAAGAATTCACATACACATAAGCATTACATATATAACTCATAAGTTCACCTTGCATATATTAAGGAGAAAATGAGAAGTCAAAGAGTGCCCAAAAGTGTGGGGGAGTAGATCCAGAGTTGAAAGAAGAATTTTGACTGGGAGACTCCATGAACATTCAGGGAAGAGAGGACTCCTCTCCTGGGGAGGCTTCTAGAGTTGAAACAGTTATCTGAGGCAACTGTCACAATATCTCATGATTTTTCCCAGTTGAGGAGATAAGATTTTGATCACCAAAGTGCCTGCTGGTACTCTCAATTGTGCCTGCCTTAACATGAAGCAACTTTATATGGATACCTTCCACTTCAGAATTCTCTAGGAAGCTCCTCACATCTGTCTTATCACCCTAGGGCATTCATTTCTTAGCCACCTCTCTAACAGCTCAAAGCCAAGAGGGGATAATTCATCTTCCCCACTCTGCTGCCTTCTGCCATCTTTGATCTCATAATGGAGAGAATGAGGGATCTAAAATACCATTTAGAGCTCCTGATGTAATTTTTAGTTTGTCTATAAACAGTCTTACAGCAAAATAATCTGTCAGGGAGACAATCTAAAAAAACTACGATACACATTTGACACTCAAATCAGAGAGTCTGCTTATAGCTTTCTCAGAGTGATTCCAGAATGGTTTTTTCCTTCCCCCAAGGCAACACAGCTTAGTGCCAAGAGAGAACTTCTTAGCCCATGATTTCTCCCACAAGAGAAAGTGAGAACACATGAGTGACTGCCTGCTTTCCCCAGCTGTGTAGAACTTTGCTAAAGAGGCCCATTTCTTTCTTGCCCCACCCAGAATGCCAATTCATAAGCTGTGTGACTGGGGTGCAGTGAGTATCTGGGAGGACAGCAGCAGGGCTCAGAATGGAACATAGCAGAAAGAGGTAGATGCTACTAACTGCTTTGCAGACTCCATCAGGAAGCCTACCTTTAAGCCTCTGGGATCACCTCTCCTGCAGATCCCCCCAAGTAGTCCATAGGCTCCTCCAAAACTCCACATGCTTCACCAGCCCTTACACAACCCTTGACCAGCTCCCTATGTGCTCCCAGTGGTAGTGAGAGTGCCTTTGCGTACAGTGCTGGGCTTACTCAGGAAGCCGATCAACCCTGCGGGACTGGAGGAAAGCCCACAAACCTGAGCACACTGCACCAACCCAGAGAAAGCAAACAGGTTGTCAGCCTCTTGCCTGGCTTTGCAGGATTCAGAGAAGGGAAGTAATCTTGAGAATTCCTCCTCAAAAGGGAACAAGAAGTGGAGAGCAGGCATATCCATTTAAAAGGTCCGAGAAAGCCTAAGAATCCTTAATGGGAAGTACAAAATAGGGTTTTGTATGAGATCAAAGTTAAGTTGTTATCAGCTTAAAATAGACTGTTTTATATAAAGTTCATGGTAACCACAAAGCAATAACATACAGCAGAAACAAAAGATAAAGGGAAGGGAGTCAAAGCATATCACTACAAAAAAACATCAATTCACAAAAGAAGAAACTGAGAGAGGAAAAAAGGAATAAGGAAACTATAGAACATCCAGAAAACAGTTCATAAAATGTCATTATTAAGTATTCACCTATCAAGAACTACTTCAAATGTAAATGGATTAAATTGTCTAATCCAAAGGCATAGAGTGGCTAAATGGATTGAAAAAAAAAAAAGACACCAGTATATGTTTATTGCCTGCAACAGACTCAGTTCAGCTTTAAGGACACATAAATGGGAGAATGGAGACCAAAAGTAGCTGAATGGATGTCATAAAAAAGAGACCTTAAGTCAAAAACTGTAACAGGAGACAAAAAAAGGTTGTTATATAATGATAGTGGGATTAATTCATCAAGAAGATGTAACAACTCTAAATATACATGCACCCATCGAAACACCTAAATATAGTAAGCAAATACTAACAGATCTGAATGGAGAAATGGACAATAAGACAATAATAGTTGGAGACTTTAAAATCCTACTTCCAACTATGGATAGATCATCCAGACAGAAAAATCATTGAGACGTTAGACTTGAACTATACTTTGAACCAAATGGACCTAGCAGACGTATACAGAACATTCCATCTGTAAGCAACAGAAAAGACGTTCTTCTCAAGCACACAAGGAACACGTTCTGGGATTGATCATATATGTTATATCATAAAACCAGTCTTAGCAAATATAAGACTGAAATTATACCAAATGCCTTTTCAAGAAGACTTTCGTCACACCACAATGATATGAAACTAGAAAGCAAGAAGAGGAAAACTAGAAAATTTTTTAATATGTGGAAATTAAACAACATGCTATTGAACAGCAATGGGTCAAAGAAGAACACAAAAAGGAAATCAAAAAACATCTTAAAACAAATAAAAATGAAAACACACATACCAAAACTTATGGGATGCAGGAATAGCAGTTCTAATAGGTAAGGGTATAGTGAAAAATACCTACATTAAGAAAGAAGAAAGATCTCCAACAACTTCAACACCTCAAAGAACTAAAAGAAAGAACATACTAAATCCAAAATTAAGGAAAAGAAGAAAACAACAATTTGCATAAATGCAAATGCATGGCGTTCTCTCCCCTTGAAAGCAAGAATAATAATTTTAAAGGGCTTTAGAATATGGAAAATAGATACAGATATGAGAACATTTACTGCTGTAGAGGAACTTGCACAGTTGATCAAAAAATTATGTATAGAGTAGAAGTTAAAAAAAAAAAACTGTTCTAATATGGAAGAACCTGTCTCCAAAGCAACTAGCTGAGTGACCTGGATTTTCTTTTCCTTTTCACATACAGTTTGCTTGTCAATAAAATATCATACCATGATCAGTATTATAAAGAATTGCACACAGATTCTCCAAACATAAAACCAACACATGAATGAAAACAAACTCTGAGAAAGAAGTTAACAGAGCATGTGACCTAGCCCTCACTTATAGTCACATCTTCAGGTTGCATTATTAGTGTTTCCCTTTATGAAAGAGAAGAAAGGGCAAGAAGGAGGGAGGGAAGAATTACAGAAGAATGAAAGAAGTAATATGTTTGTCACTGAGAATTTTGTGGACACATTTAATATTCAGGAAACCTATTTTATTCCATGTTCTACAGTTACCTCTAATATCAACCAGCCAGGACTTAATAATTTTAATTCATCCTTTCTTACTTTAAAATAATATTTTCCCCGTGGGTAGGGCTGAGAATTACCTATAAAGCCTTATAAAATGCAGATGCTCAGAATCCACCCAGGATTACTCAATCTCCAAAATGAGGAAACAAACATTTGCATATATTTTTTAAAGAAAATGTAAAACCACAGGGCATTCAGATATACATCGTGATTAAAAATCCAGTGCTGCTAAAAATCCAAAGAAAATGAAGTGTAAAAGGTTAACATATAAGAAAATTCAGCAATGGAACTGAGTATGAAATTAATTTATAGAAATTTTTTTAATTCGTGTATAAAAAACTAGTTAAAATATAATGTTAGAAATTAGCCCCAAATAAAATATCAGCACAAATACATAAAACATCTAGGAATAAAATTGAATAGAACCCTGCAAGATCTCTCTGGAAGAAACTTTAAAAAGCTCCTGAGGGACACAAAAGAAGATGGAAACAAATGGAAAGTTCATGTACTTGGGAAGGAAGATTCAGCATTATAAAAATATCCAACAGGATGTTTAAAAATAAACAAGCTGATTCTAAAGTTCGTATAGAAAAATAACAAAGAAAATCGCTTAACAAATTTCTGAAAAAGATATTGATGCACTATCAGTTTTTCATAATTCAAAGCATATTATAAAACTGTAATGATTAAGCCAATGCATGGATGTTGTAAAGCTACAATAAAAAGCATATAAGTAGCTATTATAATAAAAACAGAAAGAAAAGAAAATCCAGTAACAGATGGATTACATAGGTATTTGGTATATAATACAAGTGGCATTTCAAATCAATGAAGAAAATATATTTTTTTAATAAACGTTGTCATTATCAATAACAAACATTTAAACCTACTAGATGAAAACATGGGGGGAGTGTTTAAAATAAACTTGAAGAAAAGAATTTCTTTTTAAGTGTAACACAAAACCCAGAAGCCAAATAAAAATTTGATAAACTCAATTACTAAAAAAATTTGTCAAGGCCAAGAAAAAATCTACAGAGGCAAAATAAAAATGGAAAAGTATTCACAACTCATGTTACAGACAATGTACTGACTTCATTAATACATAATAAACTATCGTAAATCAGTAGGAAAGGGTCAATAAACCAAATGAAATTTCAACAAAGCCTATGAACATGTTGTACCAGCAGAAAAAAAATTAATAAAGTATAACTTCATACAGCTTAAACCACATGCAACTAGAGAGTTTTCTCTTGTCAGATGGGCAAAGATCACAGTTTGGTTTGGTTTGGTTTGTTCCGGTTTTTTAAAAAAAGAAACAAAAACACTAGTAAGTGTGGAAAAACAAGCATTTTCACATATTACCAGTGGGACTGGTAATTGAAACTGTCTCTGAGGAAGGTGATTTACCAATAAAATTCAAATTAGTGCTGTGCACACCCTTTGACTCAGAAAAGCCACATCTATAAATATAACCTGATACATATTGGGAACTGATACATGCAAAAGGTATTCACTTTAGCATTGTTTATAAGATTAAAAGGTTGAAAACTACCTGTCTTTTACTAAGTGTCTAGATAAAAAAACCTGTGGATAAAAATCTATGCAGTGGAAAGTTGGCCACTATTCTAAAAGATAATATGTGTGTCTGCACTGTTGTAGTGAAAAATCAAGGTGTGGAGAGCACTGCGTTTATTCTGCTAATGTGTTTTCACATGGCATATACCCATGTTTGTATGTGCAATGGACTATCTCCACTAAAATATACATGAAAGTGGTACTTGTGATTTCCTCTTAGGAAGAGGATTAGGCAGCTACAGAAAAAGCGTGGGAAGGAGAGATACTCATCATTGTATATGGATTTGAGCATTTTCATAAACTTCATTTTTCAAAATGAGTCAGAACACACAAATGCAACCTCCTGCCTGAGAATTTACCAGTTTGTTTTTCAGACACAGTGCCTTTAAGGGGAGAGAGCCAAGACCCAAGGCAGAGTTGTGCAGGAAATGCCAGATTGGCTTTTGCTCAAACAGTCTTGAATTACACACACTCCACTACTGTGCCTGACTGGCTCCACTACTGCCTGGCCTTCTTTCAGCTCTCCAGGCTGAAAGGCCTTCCAATGTTCCTGGCCATTCGATTGCATTAAGCAGGCATGTACAGACTCCCTAAATCAGTTTGCTTACTCCCTCCAGGGACAGGTTCATTCTCATCTGCATCCATAAAGGACACAAGCAGTATTTTATCCCACCATCAGCTTGGGTTTCTAATGAGCGTCCCTTTGACCTAGCACTGGCTCAGTCTCCCACCTTTCGCTCGCACCCCTTGCATCTACAACTTACATAGCCACATCTGGCAGGCAATCTCCTCCCCACCCCTCAATTTAGTTACTAGCCCTGTCACAGCTTCCTCTTACCTAGAGACAGATATCCACCTTTCAGTTCAAAAGAGTCATTCTAGTGAGATTCACAGACATCATAGTATCTTGAAAACACTGAGGCATTTATTCTAAAACTATTTATTGAATATTATTTAGTAGACATATTGACAGATAACAAGAATACAATGATAAACAAAACTGGCAGTCTTTGTCCTCCTGTGTCCTATACATTCTGGGGCAGGAGACGATACACATGGAAATGAAATAGACAAAAGAATTTCTGAAGGACAAGTAATAGGAAATGTGATAAAAAATATCATGGCTGGAATGGGTCAAATTACTTTCAGATAGGATGGTCAGGAAAAAATTCTCTAAGAGGTGACATCTAAGCTGAAACTTAGTAAATGAGAATGCTCAAAATGTGTGAAGAACTAGGAGCAGAATGTCCAGGCTTAGCAAGTTGAAGGCCTTAAATGGAAAGGAGTTTGATTTCTTCTAGGAACCATCTCGGCCATGTGACTGGAACATACTGTGCAAAAGAATGAAGGTCAAAAATTACCATGGAAAGGCAGGCGGGGGGCTAGACACCCAGAAACTTTCCACCAGTTGTAAAGAGAACAATGTGGGTTTTAGTGAAATAGGAATCCACTGAAAAATTTTAAGCAGGGTGATGATATATGCAATATAGACAGTGGATGAATGGGGTAGGGGTGGGAGGTAGAAGAGAGGCAGTGAAGTCAGAACTTTCCTACAGTGGTAGGATGACAGACAGAGAATAACACACAAGGACTTGGCGAGAGAGTTGGAAAGGAAAAGGACAAAGAGTGAATTTTAAAACCTTTTCGAGACCAAGAGAATTCATCGTTACCTAGAATACTGGGGCAAGGATGAAGAAAAGGACTATGATTTGTGGTTTCTGGCCTGAATGACAGCATGGAAGTTAGTGCTTTCCTGATAGGAGAAAGAGCAAAATACAAACGGATAGACAATCCAGAGTTTAAGATGCTTTGCAATAACCTGGCAGAGATGTACAATAGGCATTTGACTATAATAGCCAACAGTTATTGATGACTCACTGGGCTCCAGACCCAAGAGCTTTATTTGTTGTTATGGACTGAATGCTTATGTCCCTCCAAAAATGTATATGCTGAAATCCTGATCCCTAATATAACGGTATTGGGAAGCAACGACTTCAGGAAGTGGATAGACCATGAAAGGAGAGCTCTCAGAAAGGACACTAGCACCCTTACAGGAAACATGCAAGCTTGCCCTCCTCCTCTGGTCTCCTCCATGTGAGGACACAGTAAGAAGACCGCCGCCTGTAAGCCAGGGAGGGGACCCTCGCCAGACAATGAATCTCCCTGTACCTCAGTCTTGCATTTCCCAACCCCCAAAAGATGTACCTTTCACTCTACTGTGAGAAAGAAATGTTTGTTGTTTAAGTCATGCAGTCTGTGGCATTCTGTTATAGCAGCCCAAACTGACAAAGACATATGTATTAACTAATTCAGGTCTTATAACAACCCCTTTTGCTTTCTATCATTATGAAACCCATTTTCTGCATTCATTCATTTAAACCTCATAAAGAAAACTTACAAGTTTTGTACTATTATTAAATCCACTTCTCACATGAGAAAACTGAAGCATGTGGAGGTTAAGATAGTGCCCATAGCACTGATGAGGAGCAGAGCCAGGGTTGCTAAACTGAGCTTAGAGGTCTGCCACAGAGAAATCCATTGTGGTGTCAGTTGATGGATGGTATATATAGCCGTGGAAATGGATGACACAATCTTAGGAG
This sequence comes from Manis pentadactyla, assembly GCF_030020395.1. Taxonomy (NCBI): domain Eukaryota; kingdom Metazoa; phylum Chordata; class Mammalia; order Pholidota; family Manidae; genus Manis; species Manis pentadactyla. The sequence continues at coordinate 85,205,278 of NC_080019.1, forward strand.
AGCCGGTCATGAAAGGAGAATGCAAGGCCCGGGGAATGCTAACATGCTGAGGTCACCTAGAGGGGTTGGATCCAGAAAAAGTGACAAAGGAAGAAAGACCAAAAGGTGGAAAGGAATCCCAGAGATCTGGTGCCCTGCTGCAATGTCCGTTCCACTGGGAGTGTGTTCAGAATGGGTCAGCTTTGTTTCAAGTTTCAAGGAGAAGGAAAAAGTCAGAGAAAGAGGAAAGGCAAGGGAAAGAAATGCACAAAAACATGTACTCAGATCCAATATGCTTCTCATAATGGGAGAGAGGGAAGGGATGCAATCTCAGTCTCAAGTAATGAGTCAAAGTATTTTTCTGTGGAAAACTTGTGTATCTAGCATAGATCTAGCAGCCATATATCCCCAAATATGGTCGAACATATGGGGACAACTGCATTGAAGAGTAGTCCAACAACTTCAAAGCACAACGTGGCCATCATCACATGGGGATGAATGTGAGCTCCTTGAAGGAAAGTGTTTCCCTTCTATCCCCAGAACCTGAAACAGGGTAGACACTCAAAAAGGGTTTGATGCGCTAAAGATAACCCAGGAAGATTTGTTAAATAGTTAAGTCATTTTGAGGGAAAAAGTATTTTCCTTTTGTTTTTAACGTCACTGGTTCTGCAAAGGTTGCAGTCTCCAAGTTAGAGTAGTTTTGCAACGTTTTCTTCCCTTGTCTTTGCCCAGTGCTATTCCAGTCAAATAGAATAAACCTGCAGTTCTGCCCACACTGCTTGAGCCACTGGGTTTAGTTCTTATTTACACAGCAGAGTTTAGCCTTTGTAAGCATTGTACTACACCATATAGTAATAAATGTTTGACATTTAGGAAGCCAATGTGTAGACCTGTACAATTCTGATTTGTAAGGGAGAAATACAGATTTTCAACTTTAACAGCTTAACTAAATTCAAGATGTGTATTGAACTACAGAGAAAGAGACATTTCTTTTTTAGAAAGAGTCTATTTTTAAACCACAAAGAAGTGTAGAAATGATCACAATATCCTTTAAATCGAAATTTTGAGCCTCTAACAGAGTGTCATCTTTTATGTTTCTAAAGTACAGAAACATTTTACTGATTTTCCACAAAACGTTTTCATTTGTCTCAAGAGAAAGTTGAATTCTTAACTTCTCCTTTCCTAAAAAGTGATGGGGAAAATGTTTAACACAAGACTACTAAGAATTTTACAAAAGACTTTCTCTACAAATGTTTAGAGAATTCCCCTATGTCATTTACATTGGTAGAATTTGATACTTTCTTTTGGCATTGAGGGTAAAAAGGAAGTGGCAGAATAAAGAAAACCAATGAAAACAAGTAGACTGGATCTCTGCTTAGCCCATCTTCACAGCGTCAGGTTGAGATGAAAGCCCCACCAGAATCCCCACGAGCCCAGTGTCTGCATGGGTCAGTACACCACATGTGCTCAAGAGGAGAGAAATAAAATAAATATTTAAGAATAGAAAAATGTGTATTTGGTCATTTTTTTCCTAAAATAACGATTCCGTGAATAGTGAAGACAGCAAAGAAAGATTTTCTTCTCCTCTCCTTGAGGCCCACTGAAATATCAAAACACTAAAAAAAAAAGAGAGGGAAAGCCAAGATGGTGGCATGAGTAGAGCAGCAGAAATGTCCTCCCAATACCACATATATTTTTGAAAATGCAACAAATACAACTAATCCTAAAAGAGAGACCAGAAGACACAGGACAACAGCCAGACTACATCCACATCTGCAAAAACCCAGCACCTCGTGAAGGAGGTAAGATTCAAGGCGTGGCCTGGTGGGACCTGAGTGCCCCTCCCCCCAGCTCCCGGCAGGAGGAGAGGAGCCAGAGCAGGGAGGGAGAGGGAGCCCAGGACTGCTAAACACCCAGTCCTAGCCATCTGCACCAGAGCACAGACACACAGTGCATGCGTGGAGTGCTGGAAACCAGGGAAACTGGACACTAAGACCTGCGAGCGGGTCCCCACAGCTAGTGCCCCTGGGACAAAGAAGAGTGAGTGCTTTTTGAAAGTCTTAAAGAGACAGGGACCCCAGAGCTGGATGGAAGCATCCAGGGACACTTAACTGAGCAGCTGGGAATCCTGGGGAACTCTGAGCACCCTAAATCCCTGAACAGCAGGGCATCTTGGAGGCCCCTCACAGAGATAAACAGCCCCCTGGCCTTTTTCCCTCTGACACGGCTCCACCATATCAGAGTAGCAGCCTGAGGCAGGCCACGCCCACAGCAACCACGGAGCTAAACTCCATAGCGGCCAGGCAAGAATCAGAAGCCCTGTCTGCACAAAGCTGCCCAGCACAAGCTGCTAGAGGTCGCTGTTCTCCCAGGAGAGGAAGGCCACAAACTGGCAAGAAGGGACATTCTCCCAGCCATCACTTGTGCCAGCTCCGCAAACTATCTCTATCGCCATGAAAAGGCAAAAGAATTTGATACAGACCAAAATCACAACCCCCGAGAAGGAGATAGACCTAACCATTCTTGCTGAAAAACAATTCAAAATAAAAATCATAAACATGCTGATGGAGCTGCAGAGAAATATACAAGAGCTAAGGGATGATGTCTAGAGGGAGATTACAGAAGTGAAACAAACACTGGAAGGATTTAAAGCAGAATGGATAAGCTGCAAGAGGCCATTGATGGAATAGAAACCAGAGAATAGGAATGCATAGAAGCTGACACAGAAAGATATAAAAGGATCTCCAGGAATGAAACAATATTAAGAGAACTGTGTGACCAATCCAAAAGGAACAGAAGCCGCATTATAGGGGTACCAGAAGAAGAAGAGAGAGAAAAAGGGAAAGAAAGTGTCTTTGAAGAAATAATTGCTGGAAACTTCCCCGAACTGGGGGAGGAAATAGTTGCTCAGACTAAGGAAGCACACAGAAATCCCAACAGAAGGGACCCAAAGAGGACAACACCAAGACACATAATAATTAAAATGGCAAAGATCAAGGACAAGGAAAGAGTATTAAAGGCAGCCAGAGAGAGAAAAAAGGTCATCTACAAAGGAAAACCCATCAGGCTATCATCAGACTTCTCAACAGAAACCTTCCAGGCCAGAAGAGAATGACATGATATATTTAATGCAATGAAACAGTAGGGCCTTGAACCAAGGATACTGTATCTAGCACGATTCTCACTTAAATATGAAGGAGGGATTAAACAATTCCCAGACAAGCAAAAGTTGAGGGGATTTGCCTCCCACAAACCACTGCTACAGGGTATCTTAGAGGGACTGCTCTAGATGGGAGCACTCCTAAAAAGAGCACAGAACAAAACACCTAACATATGAAGAATGGAGGAGGAGTAATAAGAAGGGAGAGAAATAATCATCAGACTGTGTTTATAATAGCTCAGTAAGCGAGTTAAGTTAGATAGTAAGATAGCAAAGAAACTACCCTTGAACCTTTGGTAACCACGAATCTAAAGCCTGCAATGGCAATAAGTACATATCTTTCAATAATCACCCTAAATGTAAATGGACTGAATGCACCAATTAAAAGACACAAAGTAATAGAATGGATAGAAAAGCAAGACCCATGTATAAGTTGCTTACAAGAGACTCCCCTCAAACCCAAAGACATGCACAGATTAAAAGTCAAGGGATGGAAAAAGATATTTCATGCAAACAACAGGGAGAATAAAGCAGGTGTTGCAATACTAGTATCAGACAAAATAGACTTCAAAACAAAGAAAGTAAGAAGAGATAAAGAAGGGCACTACATAATGATAAAGGGCTCAGTCCAACAAGAGGCTATAACCATTATAAACATATATGCACCCAATACAGGAGCACCAATACATGTGAAACAAATACTAACGGAATTAAAGCAGGAAACAGACTGCAATGCATTCATTTTGGGAGACTTTAACACACCACTCTCTCCAAAGGAAAGATCCACCAGACAGAAAATAAGTAAGGACACGGAGGCACTGAACAACACACTAGAACAGATGGACCTAATAGACATTTATAGAACTCAACATCCAAAAGCAACAGGATACACATTCTTCTCAAGTGTACATGGAACATTCTCCAGAGTAGACCACATACTATTCCACAGAAAGAGCCTCAGTAAATTTCAAAAGATTGAAATCCTACCAACCAACTTTTCAGACCACAAAGGTATAAACCTAGAAATAAATTGTACAAAGAAAGCAAAAAGGCTCACAAAAAAATGGAGGCTTCAGAACATGCCCCTAAATAATCAATGGATCAAGGACCAAATTAAAATGGAGATCCAGCAATATATGGAAACAAATGACAACAATAACACAAAGCCCCAACTTCTGTGGGATGCAGCAAAAGCAGTGTTAAGAGGAAAGTATATAGTAATCCAGGCGTATTTAAAGAATGAAGAACAATCCCAAATGAATAGTCTAATGTCATAATTATTGAAATTGGAAAAAGGAGAACAAACAAGGCCTAAGGTCAGCAGAAGGAGGGACATAATAAAGATCAGAGAAGAAATAAATAAAATTGAGAAGAATAAAACAATAGAAAAAATCAATGAAACCAAGAGCTGGTTCTTTGGAAAAATAAAAAAAAATAGACAACACTCTAGCCAGAATTATTAAGAGAAAAAGAGAGTCAAAAAACATCAACAGAATCAGAAACGAGAAAGGAAAAATTACGACAGACTCCACAGAAATACAAATAATTATTAGAGAATACTATGAAAACCTATATGCTAACAAGCTGGAAAACCGAGGACAAATGGGAAACTTCCTAGAAAAATACAACCTTCCAAGACTGACCAAGAAAGAAACAGAAAATCTAAACACACCAATTATCAGCAACAAAATTGAAACGGTAATCAAAAAACTGCCCAAGCACAGAACCCTCGGGCCAGATGGATTTACCTCGGAATTTTATCCGACATACAGAGAAGACATAACACCCATTCTCCTTAAATTTTTCCAAAAAATAGAAGAGGAGGGAATACTCCCAAACTCATTCTATGAAGTCAACATCACCCTAATGCCAAAACCAGGCAAAGACCCCACCAAAAAAGAAAATTACAGACCAATATCCCTGATGAATGTAGACGCAAAAATACTCAACAAAATATTAGCAAACTGAATTCAAAAATACATCAAAAGGATCATACACCATGACCAAGTGGGATTCATCCCAGGGATGCAAGGATGGTACAACATTCAAAAATCTATCAACATCATTCACCATATCAACAAAAAGAAGGACAAAAACCACACGATCATCTCCATAGGTGCTGAAAAAGCATTCGACAAAATTCAACATCCATTCATGATAAAAACTCTCAACAAAATGGGCATAGTGGGCAAGTACCTCAACACAATAAAGGCCATATATGATAAACCCACAGCTAACATCATACTGAACAGTGAGAGGCCAAAAGCTTTTCCTCTGAGATCAGGAGCAAGACAGGGATGCCCACTCTCCCCACTGTTATTCAACATAGTACTGGAGGTCCTAGCCACGGCAATCAGACAAAACAAAAAAATACAAGGAATCCAGATTGGTAAAGAAGAAGTCAAACTGTCACTTTTTGCAGATTACATGATATTGTACATAAAAAACCCTAAAAACTCCACTCAAAAACTACTAGAACTAATATCGGAATAGAGCAAACTTGCAGGATACAAAATTAACACACAGAAATCTGTGGCTTTCCTATACACTAAGAATGAACTAATAGAAAGAGAAATCAGGAAAACAATTCCATTCACAATTGTATCCAAAAGAATAAAATACCGAGGAATAAACCTAACCAAGGAAGTGAAAGACCTATATCCTGAAAATTACAAGACACTCTTAAGAGAAATTAAAGAGGACACTAACAAATGGAAACTCACCCCAGGCTCCTGGCTAGGAAGAATTAATATCGTCAAAATGACCTTAATGCCCAAAGCAATATACAGATTCGATGCCATCCCTATCAAATTACCAACAGCATTCTTCAACGAACTGGAACAAATAGTTCAAAAATTCATATGGAACCACCAAAGACCCCGAATAGCCAAAGCAATCCTGAGAAGGAAGAATAAAGTGGGGGGAATCTCACTCCCCAACTTCAAGCTCTACTACAAAGCCACAGTAATCAAGACAATTTGGTACTGGTACAAGAACCGAGCCACAGAATAGTGGAACAGAATAGAGACTCCAAACATTAACCCAAACATGTATGGCCAATTAATATATGATAAAGGAGCCATGGACATACAATGGGGAAATGACCATCTCTTCAACAGATTGTGCTGACAAAAACAGGACAGCTACATGTAAGAGAATGAAACTGGATCACTATCTAACCCCATACACAAAAGTAAATTCAAAATGGATCAAAGACCTGAATGTAAGTCATGAAACCATAAAACTCTTAGAAAAAAACATAGGCAAAAATCTGTTGGACATAAACACGAGTGACTTCTTCATGAACATATCTCCCTGGGCAAGGGAAACAAAAGCAAAAATGAACAAGTGGGACTATGTCAAGCTAAAAAGCTTCTGTACAGCAAAGGAAACCATCAATAGAACAAAAAGGTATCCTAAAGTATGGGAGAATATATTCATAAATGACCGATCCGATAAAGGATTGACTTCCAAAATATATAAAGAGCTCACACACCTCAACAAAGAAAAGGCAAATAATACAAATAAAAAATGGGCATAGGGGCTGAATAGACAGTTCTCTAAAGAAGAAATTCAGATGGCCAACAGACACATGAAAAGATGCTCCACATTGCTTGTCATGAGAGAAATGCAAATTAAAACAACAATGAGATATCACCTCACACCAGTAAGGATCGCCATCATTGAAAAGACAAACAACAACAAATGTTGGCGAGGCTGTGGAGAATGGGGAACCCTCGTACACTGCTGATGGGAATGTAAATTAGCTCAACCATTGTGGAAAGCAGTATGGAGGTTCCTCAAAATGCTTAAAATAGAAATATCATTTGACCCAGGAATTCCACTGCTAGGAATTTACCCTAAGAATGCAGCACTCCACTTTGAAAAAGACAGATGCACCCCTATGTTTATCGCTGCACTAATTACAATAGCCAAGATATGGAAGCAATCTAAATGTCCATCAGTAGATGAATGGATAAAGAATTTGTGGTACATATACACAATGGAATATTACCTAGCCATATGAAAAAAACAGATGCTACCATTTGCAACAACATGGATGGAGCTAGAGGGTATTATGCTCAGTGAAATAAGCCAGGCAGAGAAAGACGAGTACCAAATGGTTTCACTCGTATGTGGAGCATAAGAACAAAGGAAGACTGAAGGAACAAAACAGCAGCAGAATCACAGAACCCAAGAATGGACTAATAGTTAACAAAGGGAAAGGGACTGGGGAGGATGAGTGGGAAGGGAGGGACAAGGGTGGGGAAAAAGAAAGGGGGTCTTATGATTAGCATGTATAGTGTAGGGGGAGCACAGGAAGGGCTGTGCAACACAGAGAAGACAAGTAGTGATTTTACAGCATCTTACTACACTGATGGACAGTGACTGTGAAGGGGTATGTGGGGGGGAGGACTTGGTGAAGGGGGCAACCTATTAAACATAATGTTCTTCATGTAATTGTAGATTAATGATACCAAAATTTAAAAAAAAAGAGCTCTGCCCAGTGTTCTGGGCACGACACGGTGGCAGAGCTGCAAGGCTGTAGGAGAGCAGAGGTTGGAGTGATGGCAGCGCCGAGGTCTGAGGCCCAGCGGACAGTTGTGAGAACAGAGGTTCCCAGAGGCAGAGACTGGGTTGCTGCATACAGACTCGCTCTGAGTGAATGGGATTCTAGTGACTGACCTGCCACCTGGAAATAAAGTTGGGTGTAACCCTTTCACCCCCGCCCCAAAAAAAAACAGGGGAAGAAACATCCTCTTCCTTAAACCAAAGCAACAGCCATGTTTTCAGTGTATGACATGGGACGCAGACCTGCTAAACAGTGATGGATAATGAAAGAAAATGTGTGCTACATCAGACTTGGAACAGACACAGTTCTCTTCCAGAATGAGTGCTGTGGCCCCATAAGGGCTAGCCAGCAATTCTGTCATAGGGAAATGAGTGATAAAGGCATGTTCGGGCCATGGGGACTAAGAGTCACAGGTCACATGGAGCAAAGCCAAGCTGTTGGGAAACGGTGCTGACCCATGATCTTTCCAGACGGGCCTCTTAGCTGAGGAATCTGGTTAGAGCAGAAGCAGGGTGGAGCGGAAGTCAGAGGACATACGGAGAGCATGTAACTCAGACACCAGCCTCTTAAAAGCAAAGGAAGTAAAATATTTGATGAGAGGATGTTTGCAACTACACATCTAATTAGAAACTGAGAAGTAGTTCTATAATTTTTTATAAATGCATAAAAAGGTTTGATACTCTAATTAACTGCTCCACAGACGAATAGGCTAACTTGGAGCGACCCTGGAGAGGCTACTTTTCAAAGCTGTGAGAATGTTTTTCTTATATACGTTTGGGGAACTAAGGAAGCCCAAGACATAAATAAGGTGGCCAACTCAACCTGGTTTTCCCAGGACTCTCCAGGGTCTGGAACTGAGTCCTGCATCCTGAGAAGCCCCTCACAGTTGGTCAGCCTAGGACGGAACTATGATTCCTCCAAGATTCTTCAAGAAAGGGTATCCTAAAGGTAGTATTATCACTTCATTTGGAAACTACATTAGGAAAGAGGAATTAATCAAGAGAATATGTGTTGGGGAAAAGGTGGGACTCAGGTAAATGACCAGAACAAAGATTGCAGAAATCTGTCACCACACTGAGCCCCTTCATTCACCAACTGGTAGGCACTTGGGGCCCTGAGAAGCTCGTGGTTGTAGTAATTAGTTGATTTCTAAGCAGTTTTTAAAATATGACCCTGCTGCTGGAAAGAAGCCAGACTTACGGAACCAGAGAAAGCTGTACTTGTCAGATCAGTTTCCAGAAAAGTGTCTTCCACGTTCCTATGCAGCAGAAGAGGAAAGTTTGGCAGTGAGAGCAGTGAGTTTTTATTAAAACGTCCAAAAATATTGTTCCATGTGTCACTGATTTTATTGTTCCATTAGCTGCCTCCCTAGAACTCTTGCTAGAGAAGTATTAGTCATCATTAAACAAAAATTCCTGCTGCTGTTTCCCAAAGCACACGACGGGGAGCAGCTCACATGAAAGACAGCCCATGCCTGCATTTATGCACTATTAAGGGTTCAGAAAAAAATTATAGACCAAAAGTTTGTGATGATACCAATTAAGCACACCTCTGTGCTTCCTTCAAAACTCAGCAATCCAAGAAGAAAGGGATGGTTTGGACGGGCCATGGGTTGAGGATGGGCAGTGGTAGAGAAGAGTTATGGGCAATGAGGTTGGAATGATTGACTGCAGGTCCCGACTGGAGGCAGAAGGACATGAGGGAACTGAGAAAACGAGAGTGCAGGCAACAATCAAGGCCACGGTGCAATGGAAGGGCAAGTTAAGTGGGTCAAAAGTTGTAATCAAAGGATGAAACATCAAAATTCAGGGTTTCAGAGAAGAAACTATTAAAATTCATTAAAGATCCAGAGTATTGGCATGAAGGCAGGCTGCTAAAATCGAATGAAAAAAGATGTCCTTAAAATAGATACCTGAAGGGGCTCCTAAGGGTTGGCTGGGTCAATGTGGACATTGAACTTCACCCAGAATTATGTCAAAGCCATGAAGAACTCCAGAGTATTTGGAGAAACAGACAGTCCTATACATGTCAAAAATTTTCACTACAGTTAACAATTCTTATTAGAGCAAGCCTTAGTTTTGTTTTAGTAGAGAAAAAAAGACAAACATATACAGAAAACTTAAATTTTGGGGCTATCTTGACCTGCATAGTACTATATGCAGTGGTTAGAAAAGTGCATTAAGTTTCATAAATGCTGAAATAATGACTGCAAGTCAATGTGCAAGATTTCCTGGTTTTCAGATGATTGAGCAAAGCCCTCAGGAACAGGGCAACCAAATAAGTACTTAACTGCTTGAATATGAACAAACCTGGTCTTGAGGTGAAGCCTGTCACTTCAGTCACAGGATAAGTGAAAGTCTGTGGAAGAAATGACTAAATGGTCGCCATATGAGCAACTTGGAAGCAAAAGGCAGAAGAGCATGTCATGCGCATGCATGGAAGAGAAGTAAGGTCACTTTATCTACACTTGGCTCTTTCAACTTTTTATCCTGGTCATGGCTGGACATCTTGTGTAGCAGATTGTTCAAGTTTTGTACACTTACTGTGTTTCATGAAATTTGTTCCTATCTCCCACTATGCCCTCAGTGTAAACATAAACCCCAAATTGCAGACCTTAAAAGGGGATCTTTGTCAGAAAGTGACAATCCCTGTAACTATTTTCAAGAAACAGTTAAGAAGAAATATGAATGCCTTTAATAAGAATAGGAAAGAAGTTTACTATGTGCCAACCTGTAATTACTTCATATGTATCAATTAACCTAATCTTCACAGTACATTTATGAAGTAGATAGTATCATTATCTTCATTACATCAATATGGAAATCAGACATGGAAAGTTTAAGTAACTTGCCCAAGATGAAGCCTTGGTTTGAACCTGGCAGTTGGGCTAGTTGGGTTCTGTTTTTAACCAGTAAGCCAGCGGTCTTCAAAGGGTAGACCACCTGCAAATGTGTGAGATTTCCAAATTGGTGGTTACATCAGAGCTACTGACTCAGAAGCTGTGGAGGAGAGCTTTAGGAATTTGTGTTTTATCAAACCCTCCAGAGCACCTGGATGCCGGCTCAGTTTGAGAACCATGGCAACATCTCAGCCCTATATACCATTCTCTGAAGCAGCCAGTGTTTTCACATCTTCCTATTTCTGGATTTTTACCTACAACCGTACTTTTAAACATTTTCATTAGAGAACATATCTCATTCAACTTGCATCTCACTTATGTGAGGCATGTCTCTGTCCTGACTACAGTGTGAGTTGCTTTTGTCTTAAGGCATTGTTTATTTCTGCTTTGAATCCCATAAGGCTTACCATGTACAATACTCAGGTGGAACTGAACAAAAGTTTTTGGGAATTAAAAAGGGATTCACGTGAGCCTGTAGATGATACACTTGTGACAAATGTATTTTATTCCTATTGTGTGCTTAATAGTTTTGTTATTTGCCTCAATGTGTATCTCCATGAATAACCTAAATGACCCCCCAAATTGGAATATCTGGCCTAATTCCAGGGCTGATGGGGGTGAAGGAAGCAGATGGAATTATGCCTTGTTGGTGCCAATGCTGGGATTGGCTGCTTTTCGTAAGTTATCATTTTCCTAATAATTGTGATTTCTGGGTTGAAAGTAGGGAGCCCAAAGACCTTGGAAATGGACCCTGACAGATGAAAGTGTACACCCTAGTTTTGTCTCATACAGTTTGTTTTGGGCAAATTACTTAACCCTCTGAGCTTGTTTCCCCTGTCCAGGGCAGGTAGCATCATGATTACCTGGATGCATTGTGAGGGTGAATAAGACAATATATTCAGAAGCATTGTGTGGAGTGGGTGTCGACAACTGTTAGCACCCTGTCGAGGCTTCACTGCCCTAAGGGGCTCCCTTGCTCCAATTGCCTTTGTAAGGATGGATGGAGAAGAATAAAATGGACATGAAAGAAAGCCAGTCTTGGATGTCTGTTTAATGTTTAGAAAATCAGTCTTCGGGAGACTTCATCCATGACACCTCTGCTCACCTTGGCCAGAAATCCTCACCATTTTGACTGTGTACTACTTCGGGAAATTACTGGCCACAAGTCAGTTGTAATTATCCCCACTACATGATACATTTCCTAATATTCAGGAGTTGTATCCCACATCCCATGCTTCTGGGCTGGCACTTAAGCATGTGAGGACCTGAGGAATTGAATCGAAGAAGCTGCCCTCTGTTTGCATTGGCACTTGCTGTGGACTGGGTTTCTCAGGTCAGCAGGGTTTCCTATGGGAAGTGGAAGCCATCAAGAGTGGCATTTATCAACTACTATTTTGCCTGCCTTTACTTCTAGGCTATTCCTGGACCAGCTAGGAGGCTAGTTGATGCCCTTATTTTGTAATATAACTTCTTAACTATGTAATGACACATTTTTGGAGAATTCTTATAAGATTGCAAAGTTAAAATTTTTCTTCAATCACATTACCTAAGCAAGATAATCAGGAAGAAAAAAAATACGTCACCCTTCTCAGGATCAGAAAGCACCATTTCAAAAGTCCAAGAAGGCAAGAACATCAGAAGCAAAGATTACTGGGGAAGGCTATAAAGCTGGAGATAGGTCTGAAAACAGACGGAAAGTGGGAGTCACATCGGGGCCTCTGATGACTACAGGAGTCAGTGCGATTCTAAGCCTTCAGCTCACTCACCAGGTTCCTCACTTTTCCGACTTTTAAGTGGTGTTTTGCAAGGCGGCAGGCTCCTGAGCTTCTAAATGGCAGTGTCCTCAGGGCCGGATTTGGGTCTGCAGGCCCTGTGCAGATCACCGAGCCATGATCCGCCTGCTGTTGTGAGCTGGCCTGGGAGGGGATGTTTAATTTTTAAGGAGGAGCCAGAATGTTTCCCAGAGTGGCTGCAGGGTTTTAGCTCTCTCTAGCAGTGTGAGTGATCTAGTTTCTTGGTATCCTTGCTGGTATTTGTTGTGGTCATTATTTTTATTTTGTGGTTTTATTTTACCCATTCTGCTGTGGCTTCAATTTGCATTTCCCTGATGGCTAAAGTTTGGAGCAGCTTTTCACATACTTGACATCAGTCTGTCCTCTGCATGGAATGTCCATTCTGGTCTGCCAGCTGTCTTCTGATAGGATTGTTGGGTTGTGAGAGCTGGACTCTGGTCTGTGAACATCGAGTCTGTACCTTGTCTCTTCATTCCATCAATGGAATCTCTCACAGAACAATGGTTCTAATATTGGTGAAGTCCAGTTTATCAGTTTTCCCTTTTAAGGATCATGCGTCGCATGCAGGTCTGGGAATTCTTTGCCTAGCCCTACATCCTCAAGACTCCCCCCTCTGTGTTTTTTCTTCAAGTTTTAGTTTTACTTTTTGCATAAAAGCCCATGATCCATTTTGAGTTCATTTCTGTTTAGCTTAGAAAACTTAGGTTTTATTCCATCCTTCCCAATCTGTTTACTTTCTATTTCCTTTTCTTGCTTTCCTGCACTGGCTGGAACTTCCAGGACTCTTAAATAGTTCCTGATGTGAGAGTAAAAGGATTCAGTCTTTTCACCATCAAGTACAGCATTAGCTGTGGGTTTCATAGATACCTTTATCAAGGCAAGGACATTCCCTTCCCTTCCTCTTTCTCTGAGTTTTTATCATGAATGGGTGTTGAGTTTTGTCTTTATGTCAGTTGATATGATCATGTGCTTTTTGTTCTTTAGGCCACTAACGTGTTGGATTATATCAATTGACTTTTGAGTGTAGAACCAGCCTTGTGTGTTTAGAATAATTCCCACTTGGTCATGCAATATAATTTTTCTTAAATATTGTAGAATATATTTACCAGTATCTGGCTAAGAATGTCTTGTCCATGTTTATAAGGGACATACTGAGTAGTTTATCACTTTAACCAGCTTCTCTCTCTTCCCACACCTATTGTGGATCCTTAAGAATTTTTTGGTTATTGTATTTTTCAGTTCTGATATTTCTGTTTAGTTTTTTATGTCTTCTATTTCATTTCTGAAACTTTCTATTTCTTTGTTTATACATCTTATGGCTGCTTTAAACTTTTATCGGATGATAACGTCTTTTGTCATCTCAGTATTGGTATCTACTGATTATATTTGTTTAATTCAATTTGAGATATTCCTGATTCTTGTTTGATGGAAACCTGGGCATTTTGAGTATTATGTTGTGACATTCTGGTTCTACTCAATCTTTTTCAGGCTGGTTTCTTTGACGGTGCTCATCAGGGGAAAGGTGTGGCTGCCTCCTTCCTGCAGGCAGGGATGGAAGGTCATGCTTCCCACTTGGCCTCCAGCCCACTGGCCCCAGGAAGAAGGCCCAAACAGGAGGCCTTCTGCCCTGTTACCCAGGCCTCTACCGGGGCTCTCCCAGGTGTCTGGAGAGCCAAGAGGTGGGCACATCTTTTTGCCACGTCCCACACAGCTTCCTCTGCCACCACCCCAGGGGGGACCAGGAGGGTTCCCCTAGCCTTTGCCCACACAGGGGTTGTGGGGATACAGTTGTCTGCTAACAGTTTGGCGTTAGTAGAGTGGTCATTGTCTAAACATTTTTTGTCTTACAGGGGCCCCTTTCCTAGTCCTTTGGCAGAGAGACTTTTGCTGGGCTTTTACAAGAAAATCTGCACCCATTGGCACTTAAGTATCAAGTTTTATGTAGAGGCAAAACAGAGTCCCAGGGCACACTCCCAGGTGTTTGTGGGTTCCAGAGTCCCCCTGTCTCCCTTTCATAGTCAGCTGCTTGTTGTGCACAGATGTCCAGTGGCTGTTTTCAGCAGAATGAATAGGGAGAGCACTTGTGCTGTCCCAGAAGTGGGAGCCCCAGCTCTCTTTTCTCTGCCTTTTGAAACTAAGGCTCCAGAGAGTTGTGTCTGCCTAAAGTTGTAAGGCAAGAGTGTTCTAGTTAAGACCCAGAATTGAGGATTATTGGACTGACATGTTACTAACTCTGACCCTCCCTGGTGATCTCCACCCAGCATGTCTTTCTGGAGACCTCCTGATTAAGGGCACCCCCCCAGAACTCCTGGTGACTACAGCCTGTGCCATGTGGTCCAGGGTACCCTGTGTCTGCACCACTTGACATGTGTCAGTACAGGACCTGAATGAGACTGCACCTAGACCAGCACAGGAGGTGGCCCTGCCCATCTTCCTCCTTCACCTCTGACCCTCTGCTCACACCAGAGTGGTGTCAGGTCCGATTTCACTTCCTTATCAGTATCTGTGGGGGCTTTCCCAGTGACTGCCCCAGCTCCTCTGGGAGCTGTCTGCTATCTTCACAGGCATGTGATCTGCTCAGTTGTACTTACTCCTCCTGCCCAGAGGGAGCATTCCTCCTAGGTACCACTTGGCCATCCAGACTCTGTTCACATCCACCTACTTATGAAGCCTTCCATGAACCCACCCCAAACTGCACTGGCTCTTCTTTCCTCTCTCCGCCTCGCATTTTGCCCACCTTTCCGTGCCTGTCAGTTACACCAAGCTGCTCCTTTACAGATCAGCTCCCCTGCTGTGGCCTCTGGCAGAAGGAGGAGCCTGAGTAGCAACTGAAATGGGGCTGAGAACTGTTTTAAGCTGGGAGATGAGTGTGGTTTTAGGCCCAGGGAACCAGCAATGTTGGTGCAGGTGGGAAAAGCTTTTGGACATGTGGAGGTTCTGCTGCCTCAGGGTGTGATAGTTGATCTTGGGACTTGGTTGGAGTCCCAAGGGACCTGGGGAAGGGACACCAAAAGGAGGGAGGGGACCAGGAAGGCTGTAGGCACTCCAGTGGTTCCCAGGGTTGGGAGAGCAGCATGGGGACAGCCTGGCTGTGTGTGAGAGCCTGCACAGGTGACCCCTCAGAGCTGGACTGCCGCCCTTGGTGGCCTGGAGACCTTGGGCTTTGAAGACTTGCTGCACAGTCCTGTCTTCAAGGGATGAGTCCATGCAGGACATGTGTCCTGCACAGGCTGAACTTGCGATTGTGAGGAATCAGTATTGGGTGTGTGGCCCTGACGTTTGTGCTGGGACTGGGCGTGTGGCCCTGCCATTTGTGCCAGGTCTGGGCATGTGGACCTGACATTTGTGCCAGGACTGGGCATGTGGCCCTGGCAGTCGTGCCAGGACTGGGACTGACATTCGTGCCTGGACTGGGCGTGTGGCTCTGACATTTGTGCTGGGACTGGGACTGACAATTGTGCTGGGCTTGGGCATGTGGTATTGGTTCTGAATGTGCTGGGTTCCTGCACCAGAAAGAGTCACCTGTCACCACAGTGGCTTCTGTTTTATACTGAAGCACCTGGAACTTTGATGTGCAGTAGTGCGGGGAGAGGAGGTGTTCCTGTGCAGAACTGGCACCTCCTTCTCTTCGGACACGGGGCACAGCAGAGGGCTGAGGCCTGGCTGCTGCTGTGCGGTGGGGCCGAGTGGAGACTGCCCACTCCAGCCTCTGCTCACTCTCTGTCCCAGGGTGCTCTAGTTTGGGGCAAGGCAGCCAAACCATGTCTTGAGGTTGAATGTCTTACTCCACCCCACTTGTGTACCCTATCAGACTGCAGCTGCTTACTAGTGATCATCAGTAATGGAACACATTTTGAAATTTATTCAGTTCTGAAATAACTTGGCCAATAATATTTGAAGCATGCCCATGTGCGGAGACCAGCTCCACAAACCAGCTGAACTGGAGAGCAGTGTATGAAGAGCTTAAAGGAAACACAGAGAAAGATACAAAAAAGATCCGGAAACCAAAGCTGGGATCAGGAGATTCACTGCCCACTGATGGCAAATGAGTGTTGCAGTTTTATTTCTGAGCACAGGCTCAAAAAGGTGTCACCTACAGGCTAATCTCATATCTGGTGTTGTCACTTCTGCTTCTGGTGATAGCACTTCCTGTTATAGCACTTCGTGGTGCCCAGATGTCACTTGTGGAGTGACATCACTTCCAGGGTGATATTGATTCCAGCCCTCCACACCCATGTTAATTTTTTTTTTTTTGGTAGATAATTATTTTTTATTGAAGGGTACTTGACACACAGTATTACCTTACATTAGTTTCAGGTGTACAGCATAGTGATTCAACATTTATATACAAGAACATTCTAGGTACCAGCTATCACCTTACCAAGCTGTTACAATATCTTGACTATATTCCTAATGCTATAAATTACATCCCGGTTACTTATTTATTTTACCATTGGAAGTGTGTACTTTTATTTTTTTGAGGGCATCTTTCATATTTATTGATCAAATGGTTAACAACAATAAAATTCTGTATAGGGGAGTCAATGCTCAATGCACAAACATTAATCCACCCCAAGCCTAATTTTCGTCAGTCTCCAATCTTCTGAGGCATAACAAACAAGTTCTTACATTGAGAACAAATTCTTACATAGTGAATAAGTAACATAGTGAACAGTACAAGGGCAGTCATCACAGAAACTTTCGGTTTTGCTCATGCATTATGAACTATAAACAGTCAGTTCAAATATGAATACTCATTTGATTTTTATACTTGATTTATATGTGGATACCACATTTCTCTCTTTATTATTATTATTTTTAATAAAATGCTGAAGTGGTAGGTAGATACAAGATAAAGGTAGAAAACATAGTTTAATGTTGTAAGAGAGCAAATGTAGATGATCAGGTGTGTGCCTGTAGACTGTGTGTTAATCCAAGCTAGACAAGGGCAATAAAACATCCACGGATGCAGAAGATTTCTCTCAGAACATGGGGGGTGAGGTTCTAAGCCTCACCTCTGTTGATCCCCAATTTCTCACCAGATGACCCCCCTGTGACTGTGCCTGTCTTAGGTTGTTCCTCCCTTGAGGAATCTTACCCGTCTCTGGCTAACCAGTCATCTTCCGGGGCCATACAGGGAAATGTAAAGTTGGTAAGTGAGAGAGAAGCCTTATTGTTTGAAATGGTTAGCTTTTTATTTCTTTGCATATTTATGCCCTGTGGCTTCTATGCCCAGCATTTGTCTTGAGGTATCTTAACCACTTGGAAGAATTATGATACTCGGTAAATTTGATGTGAGGCACGAATTCTATTTAAGGCTTGTAATTAGGAAGGAAGAAGAAAAGCTATAGAAGTAGCAGGCGGAAGAAAACATGGGAAGATTGATTATTTCTTTGACATATCTTCTTGTAGAGTAACTTCAGCATGTATAGGTTTTAAGCTACTACTTAAATTGCGCACACACATTAACATAATAGGAGTATAGTTACATAACCAAAGCATATCTGTAATTACCAGCCATCTCCAGTGAAACCAAGAAAACCAGTTAGGCACCTTAGGCATTTGTGAAAACTTATCTATGATATGGTGGATATTGTCCAACTGAACTTGAACAGTCTGAGAGAAATCAGACAAAGTAAAACAACCCATTCCTGGGGAATGTTCACATCCCTTATGTTCTTTTAACAGTAAATAGTCTGTAGTGGTAAGATTTTGGAGCGCTACAATTTCCACTTCTCCTAATTCTTCATTGAGTTCCAACAGTATAGATCCAGTGAAATTTGTTGTTTTACTGTATGCACAGGCCAGTTTAGATATCTCCTTCTTCATTCCCATGGCAAGTCCAGGAACTGGTGGGATGAGTGCATCTACAGCTGTAGCAGTGCGTGGATCTTTGTTGGGGTTTTTTGATGATCATCTTCTGGCATGAGTCTTCCAGAGAGTGCTGATGTTGGAAGTTCTTTTTCATATCGTATATTATTTCATTTTCTGGGTAGCCCAATTAGGTTTTGATCCTCTGTATAAACACAAACAGGCCCTTTGCCTACACTTTTATATCCCCTTTATACCCTTGTGTAGAACCCATTGGAGGTTACCACACTGGAACTGCCCTTTTTTTTTTTTTTTTGGTATCACTAATCTACACTTACATGACAAATATTATGTTTACTAGGCTCTCTCCTATACCAGGTCCCCCCTATAAACCCCTTTACAGTCACTGTCCATCAGCATAGCAAAATGTTGTAGAATCACTACTTGCCTTCTCTGTGTTGTACAGCCCTCCCTTTTCTCCTACCTCCCATGCATGCTAATCTTAATACCCCCCTACTTCTCCCCACCTTATCCCTCCCTACCCACCCATCCTCCCCAGTCCCTTTTCCTTTGGTACCTGTTAGTCCATTCTTGAGTTCTGTGATTCAGCTGCTGTTTTGTTCCTTCAGCTTTTCCTTTGTTCTTATATTCCACACATAAGTGAAATCATTTGGTATTTCTCTTTCTCTGCTTGGCTTGTTTCACTGAGCATAATATCCCCCAGGTCCATCCATGTTGCTGCAAATGGTAGGATTTGCCCTTTTCTTATGGCTGAGTAGTATTCCATTGTGTATATGTACCACATCTTCTTTATCCATTCATCTATTGATGGACATTTAGGTTGCTTCCAATTCTTGGCTATTGTAAATAGTGCTGCAATAAACATGGGGGTGCATCTGTCTTTCTCAAACTTGATTGCTGCGTTCTTAGGGTAAATTCCTAGGAGTGGAATTCCTGGGTCAAATGGTAAGTCTGTTTTGAGCATTTTGATGTACCTCCATACTGCTTTCCACAATGGTTGAACTAACTTACATTCCCACCAGCAGTGTAGGAGGGTTCCCCTTTCTCCACAGCCTCGCCAACATTTGTTGTTGTTTGTCTTTTGGATGGCAGCCATCCTTACTGCTGTGAGGTGATACCTCATTGTAGTTTTAATTTGCATTTCTCTGATAATTAGCGATGTGGAGCATCTTTTCATGTGTCTGTTGGCCATCTGTATTTCTTTTTTGGAGAACTGTCTGTTCAGTTCCTCTGCCCATTTTTTAATTGGGTTATTTGTTTCTTGTTTTTTGAGGCGTGTGAGCTCTTTATATATTCTGGACGTCAAGCCTTTATCGGATGTGTCATTTTCAAATATATTCTCCCATACTGTAGGGTTCCTTTTTGTTCTATTGATGGTGTCTTTTGCTGTACAGAAGCTTTTCAGCTTAATATAGTCCCACTTACTCATTTTTGCTGTTGTTTTCCTTGCCCGGGGAGATATGTTCAAGAAGAGGTCACTCATGTTTATGTCTAAGAGGTTTTTGCCTATGTTTTCTTCCAAGAGTTTAATGGTTTCATGACTTACATTCAGGTCTTTGATCCATTTTGAGTTTACTTTTGTAAATGGGGTTAGACAATGGTCCAGTTTCATTCTCCTACATGTAGCTGTCCAGTTTTGCCAGCACCATCTGTTGAAGAGACTGTCATTTCGCCATTGTATGTCCATGGCTCCTTTATCAAATATTAATTGACCATATATGTCTGGGTTAATGTCTGGATTCTCTAGTCTGTTCCATTGGTCTGTGGCTCTGCTCTTGTGCCAGTACCAAATTGTCTTGATTACTATTTCTTTATAGTAGAGCTTGAAGTTGGGGAGTGAGATCCCCCCTACTTTATTCTTCTTTCTCAGGATTGCTTTGGCTATTCGGGGTTTTTGGTGTTTCCATATGAATTTTTGAATTATTTGTTCCAGTTCATTGAAGAATGTTGTTGGTAATTTGATAGGGATTGCATCGAATCTGTATATTGCTTTGGGCAGGATGGCCATTTTGATGATATTAATTCTGCCTAGCCACGAGCATGGGATGAGTTTCCATCTGTTAGTGTCCCCTTTAATTTCTCTTAAGAGTGACTTGTAATTTTCAGAGTATAGGTCATTCACTTCTTTGGTTAGATTTATTTCTAGGTATTTTATTCTTTTTGATGCAGTTGTGAATGGAATTGTTTTCCTGATTTCTCTTTCTATTGGTTCATTGTTAGTGTATAGGAAAGCCACAGATTTCTGTGTGTTGATTTTGTATCCTGCAACTTTGCTGTATTCCGCTATCATTTCTAGTAGTTTTGGGGTGGAGTCTTTAGGGTTTTTTATGTACAGTATCATGTCATCTGCAAATAGAGACAGTTTAACTTCTTCTTTACCAATCTGGATTCCTTGTATTTCTTTGTTTTGTGTGATTGCAGTGGCTAGGACCTCCAGTACTATGTTATATAACAGTGGTGTGAGTGGGCATCCCTGTCTAGTTCCCGATCTCAGAGGAAATGCTTTCAGCTTCTTGCTGTTCAATATAATGCTGGCTGTGGGTTTATCATAGATGGCCTTTATTATGTTGAGGTACTTGCCCTCTATTCCCCTTTTGCTGAGAGTTTTTATCATGAATGGATGTTGAACTTTGTCAAATGCTTTTTCATCATCTATGGAGATGATCGTGTGGTTTTTGTCTTTCTTTTTGTTGATGTGGTGGATGATGTTGATGGACTTTCGAATGTTGTACCATCCTTGCATCCCTGGGATGAATCCCACTTGGTCATGGTGTATGATCCTTTTGATCTATTTTTGAATTCGCTTTGCTAATATTTTGTTGAGTATTTTTGCATCTACGTTCATCAGGGATATTGGTCTGTAGTTTTCTTTTTTGGTGGGGTCTTTGCCTGGTTTTGGTATTAGGGTGATGTTAGCTTCATAGAATGAGTTTTTGAGTGTCCCCTCCTACTCTATTTTTTGGAAAACTTTAGGGCGAATGGGTTTTATGTCTTCTCTGTATGTCTGATAAAATTCCGAGGTAAATCCATCTGGCCCGGGGGTTTTGTTCTTTGGTAGTTTTTTGATTACCGCTTCAATTTCGTTGCTGGTAATTGGTCTGTTTAGATTTTCTGTTTCTTCCTGGGTCAATCTTGGAAGGTTGTATTTTTCTAGGAAGTTGTCCATTTCTCCGAGGTTTCCCAGCTTGTTAGCATATAGGTTTTCATAGTATTCTCTAATTATTCTTTGTATATCTGTGGGGTCCGTCATGATTTTTCCTTTCTCATTTCTGATACTGTTGATTTGTGTTGACTCTCTTTTCTTCTTAATAAGTCTGCCAGAGGCTTATCTATTTTGTTTATATTCTCGAAGAACCAACTCTTGGTTTCATTGATTTTTTTTTTAAATAATTATTTTTTATTGAAGGGTAGTTGACGCACAGTATTACATTACATTAGTTTCAAGTGTACAACACAGTGGTAGAACATTTATATACATAATTCTAGGTTCCAGCTATCACCCTACCAAGCTGTTTAATATCTTGACTATATTCCTTATGCTATACATTACATGCCGGTTACTTATTTATTTTACCATTGGAAGTCTGTCCTTTTTTTTTTTTTTTTTTTTTTTTTTTTTTTTGTGAGGGCATCTCTCATATTTATTGATCAAATGGTTGTTAACGACAATAAAATTCTGTATAGGGGAGTCAATGCTCAATGCACAATCATTAATCCACCCCAAGCCTAATTTTCGTCAGTCTGCAATCTTCTGAGGCATAACAAACAAGTTCTTACATGGAGAACAAATTCTTACATAATGAATAAGTTACATAGTGAACAGTACAAGGTCAGTCATCACAGAAACTTTCGGTTTTGCTCATGCATTATGAACTCTAAACAGTCAGTTCAAATATGAACACTCATTTGGTTTTTATATTTGATTTATATGTGGATACCACATTTCTCTCTTTATTATTATTATTTTTAATAAAATGCTGAAGTGGTAGGTAGATACAAGATAAAGGTAGAAAACATAGTTTAGTGTTGTAAGAGAGCAAATGTAGATGATCAGGTGTGTGCCTGTAGACTATGTGTTAATCCGAGCTAGACCAGGGCAATAAAACATCCACGTATGCAGAAGATTTCTCTCAGAACAGGGGGGGTGAGGTTCTAAGCCTCACCTCTGTTGATCCCCAATTTCTCACCTGATGGCACCCCTGCGACTGTGCCTGTCTTAGGTTGTTCCTCCCTTGAGGAATCTTACCCGTCTCTGGCTAACCAGTCATCTTCCGGGGCCATACAGGGAAATGTGAAGTTGGTAAGTGAGAGGGAAGCCTTATTGTTTGAAAAGGTTAGCTTTTTACTTCTTTGCATATTTATGCCCTGTGGCTTCTATGCCCAGCATTTGTCTTGAGGTATCTTAACCACATGGAAGAACTATGATACTCGGTAAATTTGATATGAGGCACGAATTCTATTTAAGGGTTGTAATTAGGAAGGAAGAAGAAAAGCTATAGAAGTAGCAGGCGGAAGAAAACATGGGAAGATTGATTATTTCTTTGACATATCTTCTTGTAGAGTAACTTCAGCATGTATAGGTTTTAAGCTACTACTTAAATTGCGCACACACATTAACATAATAGGAGTATAGTTACATAACCAAAGCAGATCTGTAATTATCAGCCATCTCCAGTGAAACCAAGAAAACCAGTTAGGCACCTTAGGCATTTGTGAAAACTTATCTATGATATGGTGGATATTGTCCAACTGAACTTGAACATTCTGAGAGAAATCAGACAAAGTAAAACAACCCATTCCTGGGGAATGTTCACATCCCTTATGTTCTTTTAACAGTAAATAGTCTGTAGTGGTAAGACTTCGGAGCGCTACAATTTGCACTTCTCCAAATTCTTGGTTGAGTTCCAACAGTACAGATCCAGTGAAATTTGTTGTTTTACTGTATGCACAGGCCAGTTTAGATATCTCCTTCTTCATTCCCATGGCAAGTCCAGGAACTGGTGGGATGAGTGCATCTACACCTGTAGCAGTGTGTGGATATTTGTTGGGGTTTTTTGATGATCATCTTCTGGCTTGAGTCTTCCAGAGAGTCCTGATGTTGGAAGTTCTTTTCCATATCATATCTTAGTTGATTTTCAGTGTAGCCAAATTAGACTTTGATCCTCTGTATAAACACAAACAGGCCCTTTGCCTACACTTTTATATGCCCTTTATACACTTGTGTAGAACTCATTGGAGGTCACCACACAGGAACTGCCTTTTTTTTTTTTATATCATTAATCTACACTTACATGACGAATATTATGTTTACTAGGCTCTCTCCTATACCAGGTCCCCCCTATAAACCCCTTTACAGTCACTGTCCATCAGCATAGCAAAATGTTGTAGAATCACTACTTGCCTTCTCTGTGTTGTACAGCCCTCCCTTTTCTCCTACACCCCATGCATGTTAATCTTAATACCCCCCTACTTCTCCCCCCCTTATCCCTCCCTACCCACCCATCCTCCCCAGTCCCTTTCCCTTTGGTACCTGTTAGTCCATTCTTGAGTTCTGTGATTCTGCTGCTGTTTTGTTCCTTCAGTTTTTCCTTTGTTCTTATATTCCACAGATAAGTGAAATCATTTGGTATTTCTCTTTCTCTGCTTGGCTTGTTTCACTGAGCATAATATCCCCCAGGTCCATCCATGTTGCTGCAAATGGTAGGATTTGCCCTTTTCTTATGGCTGAGTAGTATTCCATTGTGTATATGTACCACATCTTCTTTATCCATTCATCTATTGATGGACATTTAGGTTGCTTCCAATTCTTGGCTATTGTAAATAGTGCTGCAATAAACATGGGGGTGCATCTGTCTTTCTCAAACTTGATTGCTGCGTTCTTAGGGTAAATTCCTAGGAGTGGAATTCCTGGGTCAAATGGTAAGTCTGTTTTGAGCATTTTGATGTACCTCCATACTGCTTTCCACAATGGTTGAACTAACTTACATTCCCACCAGCAGTGTAGGAGGGTTCCCCTTTCTCCACAGCCTCGCCAACATTTGTTGTTGTTTGTCTTTTGGATGGCAGCCATCCTTACTGCTGTGAGGTGATACCTCATTGTAGTTTTAATTTGCATTTCTCTGATAATTAGCGATGTGGAGCATCTTTTCATGTGTCTTTTGGCCATCTGTATTTCTTTTTTGGAGAACTGTCTGTTCAGTTCCTCTGCCCATTTTTTAATTGGGTTATTTGTTTTTTGTTTGTTGAGGTTTGTTAGCTCCTTATATATTCTGGACGTCAAGCCTTTATCGGATGTGTCATTTTCAAATATATTCTCCCATACTGTAGGGATCCTTCTTGTTCTATTGATGGTGTCTTTTGCTGTACCGAAGCTTTTCAGCTTAATATAGTCCCACTTACTCATTTTTGCTGTTGTTTTCCTTGCCCGGGGAGATATGTTCAAGAAGAGGTCACTCATGTTTATGTCTAAGAGGTTTTTGACTATGTTTTCTTCCAAGAGTTTAATGGTTTCATGGCTTACATTCAGGTCTTTGATCCATTTTGAGTTTACTTTTGTATATGGGGTTAGAAAATGGTCCAGTTTCATTCTCCTACATGTAGTTGTCCAGTTTTGCCAGCACCACCTGTTGAAGAGACTGTCATTTCGCCATTGTATGTCCATGGCTCCTTTATCAAATATTAATTGACCATATATGTCTGGGTTAATGTCTGGATTGTCTAGTCTGTTCCATTGGTCTGTGGCTCTGCTCTTGTGCCAGTACCAAATTGTCTTGATTACTATTTCTTTATAGTAGAGCTTGAAGTTGGGGAGTGAGATCCCCCCTACTTTATTCTTCTTTCTCAGGATTGCTTTGGCTATTCGGGGTCTTTGGTGTTTCCATATGAATTTTTGAATTATTTGTTCCAGTTCATTGAAGAATGTTGCTGGTAATTTGATAGGGATTGCATCGAATCTGTATATTGCTTTGGGCAGGTTGGCCATTTTGATGATATTAATTCTGCCTAGCCACGAGCATGGGATGAGTTTCCATTTGTTAGTGTCCCCTTTAATTTCTCTTAAGAGTGACTTGTAATTTTCAGAGTATAGGTCATTCACTTCTTTGGTTAGGTTTATTCCTAGGTATTTTATTTTTTTTGATGCAATTGTGAATGGAGTTGTTTTCCTGATTTCTCTTTCTGTTGGTTCATTGTTAGTATATAGGAAAGCCACAGATTTCTGTGTGTTGATTTTGTAACCTGCAACTTTGCTGTATTCCGATATCAGTTCTAGTAGTTTTGGGGTGGAGTCTTTAGTGTTTTTTTATGTACAGTATCATGTCATCTGCAAATAGTGACAGTTTAACTTCTTCTTTACCAATCTGGATTCCTTGTATTTCTTTATTTTGTCTGATTGCCATGGCTAGGACCTCCAGTGCTATGTTAAATAACAGTGGAGATAGTGGGCATCCCTGTCTAGTTCCCGATCTCAGAGGAAATGCTTTCAGCTTCTCGCTGTTCAATATAATGTTGGCTGTGGGTTTATCTTAGATGGCCTTTATTATGTTGAGGTACTTGCCCTCTATTCCCATTTTGCTGAGAGTTTTTAACATGAATGGATGTTGAACTTTGTCAAATGCTTTTTCAGCATCTATGGAGATGATCATGTGGTTTTTGTCTTTCTTTTTGTTGATGTGGTGGATGATGTTGATGGACTTTTGAATGTTGTACCATCCTTGCATCCCTGGGATGAATCCCACTTGGTCATGGTGTATGATCCTTTTGATGTATTTTTGAATTCGGTTTGCTAATATTTTGTTGAGTATTTTTGCATCTACGTTCATCGGGGATATTGGTCTGTAGTTTTCTTTTTTGGTGGCGTCTTTGCCTGGTTTTGGTATTAGGGTGATGTTAGCTTCATAGAATGAGTTTGGGAGTATCCCCTCCTCCTCTATTTCTTGGAAAACTTTAAGGCGAACGGGTATTATGTCTTCCCTGTATGTCTGATAAAATTCCGAGGTAAATCCATCTGGCCCGGGGGTTTTGTTCTTTGGTAGTTTTTTGATTACTGCTTCAATTTCGTTGCTGGTAATTGGTCTGTTTAGATTTTCTGTTTCTTCCTGGGTCAATCTTGGAAGGGTATATTTTTCTAGGAAGTTGTCCATTTCTCCTAGGTTTCCCAGCTTGTTAGCATATAGGTTTTCATAGTATTCTCCAATAATTCTTTGCATTTCCGTGGGGTCCGTCGTGATTTTTCCTTTCTCGTTTCTGATACTGTTGATTTGTGTTGACTCTCTTTTCTTCTTAATAATTCTGGCTAGAGGCTTATCTATTTTGTTTATTTTCTCGAAGAACCAGCTCTTAGTTTCATTGATTTTTGCTATTGTTTTATTCTTCTCAATTTTATTTATTTCTTCTCTGATCTTTATTATGTCCCTCCTTCTGCTGACCTTAGGCCTCATCTGTACTTCTTTTTCCAATTTCGATAATTGTGACATTAGACCATTCATTTGGGATTGCTCTTCCTTTTTTAAATATGCTTGGAGTGCTATATACTTGCCTCTTATGACTGCTTTTGCTGTATCCCACAAAAGTTGGGGCTTAGTGTTGTTGTTGTCATTTGTTTCCATATATTGCTGGATCTCCATTTTGATTTGGTCATTGATCCATTGATTATTTAGGAGCGTGTTGTTAAGCCTCCATGTGTTCGTGAGCCTCTTTGCTTTCTTTGTACAGTTTATTTCTAGTTTTATGCCTTTGTGGTCTGAAAAGTTGGTTGGTAGGATTTCAATCTTTTGGAATTTTCTGAGGCTCTTTTTGGGGCCTAGTATGTGGTCTATTCTGGAGAATGTTCCATGTGCACTTGAGAAGAATGTATATCCCGCTGCTTTTGGATGTAGAGTTCTATAGATGTCTATTAGGTCCATCTGCTCTACTGTGTTGTTCAGTGCTTCCGTGTCCTTACTTATTTTCTGCCCAGTGGATCTATCCTTTGGGGTGAGTGGTGTGTTGAAGTCTCCTAGAATGAATGCATTGCAGTCTATATCCCCCTTTAGTTCTGTTAGTATTTGTTTCACATATGCTGGTGCTCCTGTGTTGGGTGCATATGTATTTAGAATGGTTATATCCTCTTGTTTGACTGAGCCCTTTATCATTATGTAGTGTCCTTCTTTATCTCTTGTTACTTTCTTTGTTTTGAAGTCTATTTTGTCTGATATTAGTACTGCAACTCCTGCTTTCTTCTCACTGTTGTTTGCTTGAAATATGTTTTTCCATCCCTTGACTTTTAGTCTGTACATGTCTTTGGGTTTGAGGTGAGTTTCTTGTAAGCAGCATATAGATGGGTCTTGCTTTTTTATCCATTCTGTTACTCTGTGTCTTTTGATTGGTGCATTCAACCCATTAACATTTAGGGTGACTATTGAAAGATATGTACTTATTGCCATTGCAGGCTTTAAATTCGTGGTTACCAAAGGTTCAAGGTTAGCCTCTTTAGTATCTTACTGCCTAACTTAGCTCGCTTATTGAGCTGTTATATACACTGTCTGGAGATTCTTTTCTTCTCTCCCTTCTTGTTCCTCCTCCTCTATTCTTCATAAGTTGGGTGTTTTGTGCTGTGCTCTTTCTAGGAGTGCTCCCATCTAGAGCAGTCCCTGCAAGATGTTCTGTAGAGGTGGTTTGTGGAAAGCAAATTGCCTCAGCTTTTGTTTGTCTGGGAATTGTTTAATCCCACCGTCATATTTGAATGATAGTCGTGCTGGATACAGTATCCTTGGTTCAAGGCCCTTCTGTTTCATTGTATTAAGTATATCACGCCATTCTCTTCTGGCCTGTAGGGTTTCTGTTGAGAAATCTGATGTTAGCGTGATGGGTTTTCCTTTATAGGTGACTTTTTTCTCTCTAGCTGCCTTTAAAACTCTTTCCTTGTCCTTGATCTTTGCCATTTTAATTATTATGTGTCTTGGTGTTGTCCTCCTTGGATCCTTTCTTTTGGGGGTTCTGTGTATTTCCATGGTCTGTTCGATTATTTCCTCCCCCAGTGTGGGGAAGTTTTCAGCTATTATTTCTTCCAAGATACTTTCCATCCCTTTTCCTCTCTCTTCTTCTTCTGGGACCCCTATAATACGGATATTGTTCCTTCTGGATTGGTCACACAGTTCTCTTAATATTGTTTCATTCCTGGAGATCCTTTTGTCTCTCTCTATGTCAGCTTCTATGCGTTCCTGTTCTCTGATTTCAATTCCATCAATGGCCTCTTGCATTCTATCCATTCTGCTTATAAACCCTTCCAGAGTTTGTTTCATTTCTGCGATCTCCTTTCTGGCACCTGTGATCTCCCTCTGGAGTTCATCCCATTTCTCTTGTGTATTTCTCTGCATCTCTGTCAGCATGTTTATGATTCTTATTTTGAATTCTTTTTCAGGAAGACTGGTTAGGTCTGTCTCCTTCTCTGGTGCTGTCTCTGTGATCTTTGTCTGCCTGTAGCTTTGCCTTTTCATGGTGATAGGACTAGTCTGCAGAACTGGGACGAGTGACGGCTGGAAGGACTTCCTTTCTTGTTGGTTTGTGGCCCTCTTCTCCTGGGAGAACAGCGACCTCTAGTGGCTTGTGCTGCGCAGCTGCGCGCAGACAGGGTTTCTGCTTCCTGCCCGGTTGCTATGGAGTTTATCTCCGCTGTTGCTGTGGGCGTGGCCTGGCTCGGGCAGCTACTCCAAAGTGGTGGAGTCGCGTTGGAGCAGGAGCTGCTGGGAGGCTATTTATTTCCGTAAGGGGCCTCCCTGCTCCCTGCAGCCCAGGGGTTAGGGTGTCCAGAGATCCCCGGATTCCCTACCTCTGGATTAAGTGTCCCGCCCTGCCCCTTTGAGACTTCCAAAAAGCACCCGCCAAAACAAAACAATGACCACAAAAAAAAAAGAAAAAAATTAAAATAAAAATTAATATAAAAAAAAAAAAAAAGGTGGCCACTCCTTTTTCTTTATTCTCCGGCGCCAGCCTCAGGCATCTGCTCACTGGTCTTGCTGCCCTGTTTCCCTAGTATTGGGGTCCCTATCCCTTTAAGACTTCCAAAAAGCGCTCACCAAAACAGAACAGAAAAAAAAAAATTGTTCACTCGCTTTTCTTGTGTCCTCTGGCGCCCGGCCTCCGGTGCCCGCTCACTGTTCTTGCTGCCCTGTTTTCCTAGTGTCCAGGGCCCCCTGCGCACCCACTGTGTTTGCACTCTGGCCCGGATGGCTGAGGCTGGATGTTCGGCAGTCCTGGGCTCCATCTCCCTCCCGCTCTGCCTATTCTTCTCCCGCCGGGAGTTGGGGGAATGTGCGCTCGGCTCCCGCCGGGACGGGGCTTGTATCTTACCCCCTTCGTGAGGCGCTGGGTTCTCTCAGGTGCGGATGTGGTCTGGATATTGTCCTGTGTCCTCTGATCTTTATTCTAGGAAGGGTTGTCTTTGTTATATTTTCATAGATATATGTGGTTTTGGGAGGAGATTTCCGCTGCTCTACTCACGCCGCCATCTTCCGCCCTCTCTCCCATGTTAATTTTTAAACCTCGCCAATAGCATGTGGGGCATTGTTGCCAGAGGGGGCAGTTGGTGTAGGTTTGAGAGCACAAGCAATCTGGTAGTTCTTAGGCATGGAAATTCATGCAACGGAGGGATCCCTGGATGCAGTCTTGTCAGACTAGTCTCTTGGGAGCTCTTACCTGATTTTAAGATAAGAACTTGGCATATTACATGATTTCATACAAAATATTATATTTTTCATACCTCTCAGCAGAAGCAGAAGTGCCTAAGACTTCATTGAAATGCTGCCCTTAGCATTATATTTTCTTTGAATAAAGATCAGAGAACTTCAGCTCTGATGTTTTGTTATGTGTGCTTTTCTCCCCCAGTTTCTTCATGTCAAGTTGGATTTGGTCTAGGGAGTCCCAGAAAGAAATAGAGAAGGAGAGAGAAGCATACTACCGTAGGACAACTGCTTTCCAGCGCGACCTCGAGGCCAAGTACCATGTCATGATCTCTGAAAATCGGCGTGCAGTTCCTCAGTTGTCTTTGGAACTTGAAAAGGAACAAAACAGGACAGCCAGCTACCAGGAAGCCCCCATCTCTCAGGGACGCAAGTTGGTAGAAGAAAAGGAGCTTCTGGAACAGGAATGGGCTCTGGTCATGTGAGAAAAGAGACAGCTGCAGCCCTTGGGAAGTGCCTACCTGAGTCACCTGGAGAAGGAAG
Organism: Manis pentadactyla; assembly: GCF_030020395.1. Lineage (NCBI taxonomy): Eukaryota > Metazoa > Chordata > Mammalia > Pholidota > Manidae > Manis > Manis pentadactyla. Next base: position 85,235,714 of record NC_080019.1, read on the forward strand.
ACGACTGGCAGAGAAGAGCTAGGCTTCTGCTGAAAGAGTTTGAAGATGCTCTTACAGAAAAGCAGAGCATCTACTGCAGCCTGATTGTCCCTCGCAGCAAGTGGCTGGGGATAGAGAAGAGCTTGCTGGTCCATGCGGCCTCTGACCTCGTTGCTGCTGACCTGGACATGACGACTGGCCTGGCCGACATATTTCAGCATGATATGCACTGTGGTGATGTCTGGAATACCAACAGATGCCAGAATGGGAGACTCATGTGGCTGTACCTCAAATACTGGGAGCTGATGGTCCAACTGAAGATGTTTAAGAGAGTAGAGAGGGCCCTACTGGAGAAGTGAGGTGAGAGCTATATAAAGCTGCTTCTTGTGACTACAGGTCACTCCGGGGTGCCCCACGCTTTCCCTCCTCCTCCTGCCCTGCTGCCTGTGTTGTGGCCTTGTGAGCATACAGCCACCTGCCCTCTGAGCAGGACATCAAGGCCTCAGGACACAGGGTGTCCCCCTTGATCCTCCTCTGCTGTTAAGGATGCAGTTTCCCAGAAGCATTTTTTTAAGCCATCAGAATTTTACTGAGTGGAACAGTATAATGTCCTATTTTAGCTCTATGGTAAATTGTTTTTTAAAAAAGTCAAATACAGATCTTCACTGTTAAAGTAATATTCTGTTTTCATCACCCCCTAAATTGTTTTCTCCTCAAATTCTTTCTCTCTCCTAAAATTACATTTAGCTTTTGTCAGTAATGGATAAAACTGCCTAACAGATGACAATAGAAAGTGTAAAGGATTTATATTGTTTTGAAGAGCTTTCCCTGCAAAGGGGAAAAAATGTGTTTCTAGTATTGATACCCTAGTGTTTTTGGAACTTGGCTTGTGTCTGTATTCGGTAGGCAGATAGTATTTATTAGCAGTGACAATAAAAAAGCATTGCCATTTAAAAGTATCAGTGCTTTTTATGTGTGTCATTCTTTATTATTTGCAAAATGTTATTACATACATCTGAATTCTTACCGCAAACTAAAAGGTAGGCAGGCCCCTGTGGCCCCATTGTTCATGAAGCTGCTGTGAATCGGGCTTTACTGTGCTTTAAGTCCTAGCCCTGACCTTAGGCAGTCGGTACAGATTGCTACTACCCTCGGGTCAGGGGCCCCCCAGCCCACTCTTCAGCTGGATGACGTGCTGGGAAGTCTCAGAGGGTTAGTTGCTCCACAGCTAAGGTGTCTTATGTGGGAAGGTCCAAAGCAGAATCAAAAGGGAGAAGGCACATAGGGCAGGGGGAGGGGACCCGGCCTGCAGAGCCCCCTCCCATGCAGACCCCCAAGATCCACTGGCTCCCCTGGTGACAAGTCTCGAGGACTCATGGGACATGTTGCTGAGCAGCACCCAGGGCCTCCGCGGAGGGCTGGCATGCATGCGCCCTCTGCCTGGCACATACCCAGTTCTAAACTCCCAGAAGGAAAGCAGGGCTTCTAAGCTCTTAGCACAAAGTTGAGGCACTGCGACCTGCTCTGACTAGTTTAATGGTGGTGGGAGCCCTCCCAAAATCCAGGTTCCCAGAGGCCAGCCAAGAGTCAGCCAAGTGAGCAGGCGTTTGAAAGGACTTCAGTGTCAGGCCTGCTGTGTGATCTCTTCTGCGCACCCTCATTGTACAGGGATGAGGGAAGTAGAGCAGGTGAGGGAAAGCCAGCCTGGTGAAGTCATGTGGGTAATGTGGGCCGGGATGAGCCCAGGCAGTTTGGCTCCAGAATGCTGGTGCCCTCCATGAGGTTTTTGGACGGTCTAGCAGTGACTGGGGGAAGGTCCATCTGCTTTTGAATCCTGTCTGTATGGTAACACACACTTCTAAAATACTAAACTTAAAGGAAACCCGTTTAATTATGGGGTAGTAATGATTAGAGGCTGTTTGTTGAGTATCACACACTGAAGCTTATGTAATTCATGCTTGCATGTGTTTCCAACCTTTGATGCCATTTTAGAGATCAGGGAGCCAGTTAAGAGAGCTGAAATAAGTCACCCAATACGTCCTGGGGCCTCTGCTCAGAATGCTTCTCGTGGCTTGGAGTGCCGTCTTCCTGCTGCACTGCCACCACTTGATCTGAGCATAATTTCTTCAGGTAAATATGGACTAAAAAGTTTCTCTGGTGGTATTTCCTGGAGATTTACACCCTTGCTTAGAGTGGGATGTATTCTAGTTCCTGTCATGCCACTGATTTGCCTTGGATAGCCCACTTGATGCTTTTCTATTGTTTTTGTCTTTAAAATACAGCCAGCCATTTAGTAAATGAATTTAAATGATTTTCAAGGTGAATTGTTAACTCTTACCCTATTTTCTAATGCCCAGCATGCTTCAGTGTAGCCTCCTTGAATAGCTAGATAAACATATTCAGATCATTCAGATCAGTTTAGATACCGGCTTGAGACTGCAGGAAGACCAGTTTTCTATAGAAAATGATACTGGGCAGTTTGTATTTGTGTGGCATGGCTGCCTTCCATTAGCAAGTTTAATTAGGGTTAATTTGATGCCATTCTTCCTTTTAAAACTGATTTTGTTAGTTTTGGAATGTTTGCATGTTGTAATGATTTCACAGGGGTCCCAAGAGGAGTCTAGATAAAGTGAGATTGTAGTGGAACAGTACTGAGCTAAAATGGTTTGTATAATTAGGACAAAGACTTGGAGCCCAAGAGCTATTTGATGTGTGTGCAGAATTCACAGGGACTTTAGTGTAAAACATTATTTGCCCTCCCTTCCCTGAAGTCTCAGACACCTAAACCTTGAGCCCTAAGGTGAGGAGAGTGCTCTGGGGTACAGGATCCTGGAGGAGACAGGTCCTCACCCCTGGAGGGAGCCTTTTCTGCTGTAGAGAGAGGTTGCCATTGCTTGTGGGTGTACTCTTGATTGATTTGGTGATGTCACACTGTGGATGAGGTTGCAGTGGCTTGGAAGGGCTTTAGGGCAGGGGGCAGGGGACAGATTTTGTTTTCTAATTTGGCTTCCTGTGGAAGTACCTATTTCAGGTGCTCTATTTTGGTGTAAAGTTAGAAGGTATCAGGATTGACCTGGACGTTCCAAAAATAAAATGAGGAGCAGGCTATTACTGTGTGAGGTGATATAGTCAATTCATGTGTTCAATAGCCTTTTTCCCCTTGTGAAAATTCATAGGGATAGCTATAGAATTCTTACATGTATTTCTCTGTGTAATATATACATATATATATATAGATAGACAGATAGATAGATTGGAAGATAGTGTTGATTTAATGATAACAAAATAATTGCAAACACTGTACCAAGGATGTGATATTATGACAGGGAAGAAACATCACCAAAAAAACTGTGTTCTTGAGAAGAGAAAAGTATCTAATTACAATGTGTAGCTATGCATTCCAGGCTGAATTTTTTATGAAGTCTGATAGCTGAATAATTTACTGAGATCATCTCAGGAGAGGAAAGGCTTTCTGATTAGTGGCTTTGTCTCAGTCTTACTGCATAAAAGCAAATCTGTGATAAGTGTACATGAACAGCAGAAGTGGTACTGCAGGTGGAAATGCACCCTCCTGGGTCCTGCTGGACCTTGCAGCTCAGCTTTGGAGGCCAGCTAGATGGGCCTGCTGGCGTGCCTGGTCCACCCGAGACAGGTTCTCCCAACATGTCTGAACTGGGTTCCAGGGGCTGATGCCAGAAGAACTCTCATCCATCCTAGGAATGACAGAAACAGCCACTCTGATTCTCTCTACATTAGGACCCGGGTTGTGAGCAACAGAGATCAAGTCAAGCTAGCTCAGAATTCATCAGTTCAAGCTAGTTTACAAGGGGGTTTATTTTAAGGCTCATGAAGCCTCAGGGTGATAATGGAGAATGAAGGCCAGACTTCAAAGAGGAACCAGGAATGGTGAATAAACAGCCACCAGGGACTCTGGGGCAGTGGGCCTCCTGGCTCCCAGCTCAGCGTGTGTTCTGATCTCTCCCTGCAAACAGCCTGCTCTTCTTGGGTCTCAGGGTCAGAACCACTCCTGAGCTTCTGTCCTGACGGTTCTCCTGAGTGAGGCAAAGCCTGGGAACCCCTGGGCTAAACAGCGCTGGGCATTGCAATGGAGTGGGAGGGGGAAAAATGGGGGTGTCTTTTGTTAGCCTCACAGAAAATCTTGAGAAAAGAAAAGGACTTGTAAGCTGACCCTCCCTGCAGGTGTGCAGAGGGAGCCACAGGCCTCTGTGGCAGCTCTGCAGGCAGTGGCCTCCTGCAGTCCTCAGGGAAACCAAGCCTCTCATGAGGGTGATGAATGGCAAGCAGTGTACCCAAAGCCTTGATGGGTCCCATGCCAGAGTTGTGATGCCGAAGAGTTGGGGCCTGAGCCTGAATGGAACATCAGTGGGGAGCCTGAGAATTGGAACCCCGATGCATGTGAGCCCTTCACACTGCCCAGGCAGCCCCCTCCAAGACCTCAGTGGGTGCCCAGCACCTCACAGCGGTGAGAAGGCAAGACCTTGGGGTGGCCTAAGGGAATGGGCACAGTGGAGAAAGGCCAGAGGCCAGACGCACTGCTGCAGTGCTCACATGCCCTGCACTGGTGTCCTGGCGGGACACCGGATGTGCACACAAGGACCACCACCTCCACTGCAGTGGTTCAGGTGGGGGGTTGGCCCCTCAAGAGCTGGCCTTTACCTTCAGAAAACACTTAATTTTCAGACTCGGGTCCTTTTAAAAATTCTGAATTGCATTGAAATTAAAGCCACAGCTCAATAAGCCACCACCTGTTTTATTAGTATGTAATCATAATGCCCAACCCTTCACAAGTCAGATCTTGGTAGAAACAAAGTCCCAATATTGAAATTAACCACCCTTCAAGTGCTAGGACTCAAATAACCATGCAGGAGACTCCTTTGGGCCTAAGCAGAGGGTCTGGGTCCTGTTGGAGGTGGGAGATGGGGGACAGTGTCCTCACAGTTACTGTCTTCCCTCCAGGGACAGAAGCCACCCTGCGCCTTAAGGCTCAGCCTTGTGCCAGCAGAGCCCAAGCCTGCTGCTCACACCTTCCAAGATCAAACAGGAGCCATTAAAAACCAAATCCCTTGTCCCATGCTGGACTGGAGGTTTTAAGTGTGCAAACACGTCACTGCCTCCCATACCTGCTGGAGAGGCTGCCAGGTATGCAATCTGGTCATTTCTTGCCCCTCCCTCTGCTCAGCCCAGCCAAGTCCTGTGATGGGCCGGCACTGATCCTCCTGCCTCCTGCTAGCCTCGCACTAGCCACCCTCTGAGCACCCACCCCATGCTGAGCTTTGGTTCTCAATGCTTCTCTGATGCCCACCTCTGTGTGGGGTGTTCCTGCTGACCCCTCAGCATTCCCACTCTAGGGCTTGGCTGCGAGTTGCCCTCACGCTAAAGTGGTCTCGGGTGACTCCTGGAAGCCAGAGCTTCCTCTGCGCTGGCACCCTAATGGATGCTGCGTGCAGCATTCGTTAAGTAATGCTTTGGAGCAGATGTGCAGCCCAGGCCACCTGGCAGCTGTGGTGTGAGACTCGCCCTGGCCTGTGCAAGGCCGTACTCCATCTGCTCCAGTGCTCTGAAGTTCTCCAGAGCAGTTTTGAAAGTTTGCAGCAAGAACATTCCAAATTCATTGCTCGTTTCTTGAATGTCTGGGTCAAAGCTTCGGAAGACTGGGGTGCAGGCCCGGATGTCATCCCTGCCGGCCCTCAGCAGCAGTGCATGCAGGTCCCTGGCAATCTCATCATATTTTTGCTGGTTGAATTTGGACATGGCCATCTCATCCTGGGGGTAGGCGGCACCCTCAGGGTAGCAGTCCTTGGGAACCAGGAATTAATTCTATGCACCGCAGCTCCGGGAGCTCGCAGAGAGCGGCAAAGAGATGCCTCAGGGCAACGGCCGACAGCAGGTTCCCCAGGAACCGGAGCTCACAGAGCCGGTGGCAGGGGCTCAGTGCCAGCCCCACCGTGCCCACATGATTGTCTTGGATGCTGCACTCCTCCAGGGTGAGGACCCTCAGTGTCGGGGCGGCCCAGCCCAGCAGCCTGGAGAAGGTGGAGGGGAACAGGTCAACAAGGCTGTGCCCACTGAGGTCTAGCACCTCCAGGTGGGTGGCGTGGGTGCAGGCCGCCAGGAAGGCCATGTCCGCGTGGTTCAGGGAGCAGTTGGCCAGGTCCAGCACTCTCAGCGGGGTCCCTAGGTTTCTGTGAGAAGACAGCACTGGTGAGGGGGACTCTGGGTGCAGACCGATGGAGCCTGGCTCAGAGGCCAGCAGACTGCAGCCTCTGGGCCAAATCCACCCACTGCCTAAGCTCAGCCTGAGAGCTGAAATGGTTTTTACACCTTTAAATAGCTGAAAAAATCAAAAGAATACTTAGTGACATGTGAAAATTATATGAAATTCCCATGCCAGTGTCCATAGGTAAAGCATTATAGGAACACAGCCACACTTATTCATTACAGGCTGCTGTGGCCGCCCTGTGGCCCCAGTGGGAGGGCCGAGGCGTTGAGACTGTGTGTCCCTGTGGTTGAAGAATCACCTTCACCTGAAAACAGGCCTGGCTTTGTCGTCAGCGGCTAGAATGGCAGATCCGTCTTGTCAATGAGCCACGTGCTCTGAGTGTGGGGACATGTTTGGCTCCCTGCTGAGCATGCCGTGTCTGCTGGAGGGGGAGATGTGTGGCTTGGCAGGGACTGAAACACTGGTTTCCCTCTGAGTGGAGAGAGGAAGCCCACAGTTTTAGGGCAGGAAGGGCCTCGGAGCCGTCTAGCCCAGCCTCAGCCTTGCCTGGGACCCTGCTGAGTCCTGATGCTGGTGGGGTGGGCAGCCGGCACCAGTAAATGCACAGCTTGCGGGGTGAGGCTCTGCTCTGGCTGGTGAGGAGTGGCACCCCTATCTGGGTACTTGCTTGGTCCCCTGCTCTCCAGCACACTGGGCCAGGGTCTGGTGTCACTTGGCTGAGTGCTCAGTGAAGAGGATGTCCAGGGTCCTGAGGTCTGTCCCACATCCTCCTGTTGAGATAGCCTCCTGCCCACCTCTTGCCCCTGTACCCTGCATGGAGCCCCTGGCATCTACCCCACAGCGAGCTCTCTGCAGCTTTGCCCAGCCCTGCATGGTGGAAAATGTTCCTACTTGCATCTTTCCTACCCCCTCCCCCACCCACAAGGAAACCCCACCGACTCTCATCCACATCAGGCCCGGGGCTGAGCACCTCTCCCCACCTGCCCCACCCATACCTGCACCTTGAATCTGGATTCATAAAAGGGTTGAGGGAACAGGCCCGACAGCCAAGCCTAGGAGGCCTGTGTCTGGGAGCTTGGATTTGGGCGGCGTCTCTGGCCCACTTGTCTGTATGAACAGTGTGGTTCATGCTAAACACCTGCCCCTTTTTGGCCTCTTGGTGTGTGCCAGGCTGAGATACCCACCTAACCCCGTCTCATGGCCAGGTCCCATTTTATGGCCCCTCAGTGCATCCTCAACCTGCCCAGGAGGCCCTGTGTGATCCTGACTCCACTGGGATGCTGGGGGCTGTCCGTGCTATTGCTACAGACTCAACCAAGCAGTTTCTGGATCTTCCCAGTCAGCGTGGAGAAGGCCACACTCAGCTCACTGAGCTGGCTCATTTGGCTGAGCTCCCAGGAGATGGAGGTGAAGAAGGGGTCCTCACTGTCAGGGGCTGGGGGGCTGCCAGGGGGAGGGTCGAAGGCCTTGGCAGGCAAGGTGAGTGAGGCCAGCCAGGGGAAGCCCACCTGGGTCAGCAGCTGCTGCACGTGGCCTGCATGCAGCCACACATTGTGTACCAATTCCAGCCTGTGCAGCTCCTGGAGCCCCGCCAGACGCAGCATGTGTAGGAGCTGGCCAGGGTCCAGGCTGTCCGCCCTGAAGGAGAGGCAGTGCAGCTGCAGGGGAGTGGGGCCTATCGGCCCCAGGGCCTGCACCACCACCTTGAAGTTGCCATCGGTGACAAAGAGATCAGCGAGGACCTGGATGGGCCTCTGATCTGTGCAGGGCTCTGTCTGCAGCTGGCACCAGCACAGCAGCTCCGTGCAGCCCCACCTGCCCAGCGCCCTCCCACAGGCGCACTGCTGCACCTGCATGTCTCAGATTCCTGTGAGGTCGGCCATTCGCAGCCACCTCCAGCCTTTGGCCCTGCACAGAGGCCTCCAGGCAGGCCCAGCAGGCCCGGTCCCGCAGGTCCACTGGATGCTCTGTGCTGGGCCCCAGCAGGGCGCTCAGCCTGAACTCCTCCAGCGGCCAGTGCCCCAGCAGAACGTGGATCACCTCTGCCTGCTCCAGAAAGTAGCTGGCTTTGAACAGGAGCAGGTAGATGAGGTGGGCCACAGCTTCCAGGCTCCGCCGGGCTACCTGGGGCTGGGACACCAGGGCCTCAGCAGAACAGGAGCGCAGCAACCTCATCCTGTTTGTCTTTGGCCGCCCTCCTCCTCCTTCTCCAAGGGGCATGTGCCCTTCTCACTATTTTTAGCTGCATCTGCTTGAGCTGCTTGCTTTTGGGCAGAAGGTATCAGCCAGCGCTGCAGTCATCTGATGGCTATTTTGGT